>NC_064602.1:89491047-90182711 GCF_943734735.2 Anopheles gambiae
AGTATGTTTTCAGCTTTTGGATGGCAAAACTGGTAAATTTTGTTAAATTTTCTGTAGTATTTGGTATTTAAACTTTTGGATTGAAGTGTACTATTACTGATCATGTAATACAGTGGCGCCATCTCTCAGATTGTAGGGGAAATGCCCTGAACTACTAATAAGACCCCAAAATAACTGTTATATTTTTTTAAAATTACTTCTTTGATTTGATAAATTCAGAATCTCTCATTTACCCTATAGTGCAACCCCACCACACTCTTCCCCAACGCTCTAACCACCCCAAAAGGCAATAGGCACACACACAAAAATCTCTGTTTTGTTCTCTCTCGTCTAACACTTCGTTTCCCTAATGATCAGCCCGTTCCTTTCCCTCTACGTTGCTGGGTGGGCACTGGACAGTTCAATTTCTCTCACTCTCGCTCTCTACCGTTAGCAGAGCAGCAACTCTTTCTGCTCCTCTTCTCCAGGCTGGAAAGGCAAAGCACCCCTAGAACCCTAGAAAGGGTGATAAAGGGGGGATGCTTCACTCGCTGGTCAAAACACACCGTTCGCTCTGAGAAGAAATGAGCGAACATAAAGCCCCCCCCCCCCCCCCACTTTTTCCTCCACTCTCCCTCCTTCACCCACAGAGCGACCGAGTCGGCGCATGTAAGTGTGTTTGGCTTGACATTGAACTTGAGACGCCATTTCCCAAACATACAACACGGGCTGTGTGTGTGTATATGTGTATCTCTCGTTGTGGGGGGTGTTTTGTTATTGTTATTGCTTCCCGTGCTATTGCCGGAAAAGGTACGTCCATGTGTGTGTGTGTATGCGTTAAAATTCGGTCCCACTAATAAGGCAGATACACACAACAACAGTGCGGGTATTCGCTTCGGTCCCAAAACACGGTCCCAGCCGCCCTGGGTCCCAGCAGCAGCACCAGCACGGACCCCGGGTTAGTGGTGGGTTAGTGGTGGGAGGATGAATTTTCACACAGTGAATGAAAACGTCCCAAGAAAGTGTTTGGGCTCCCTTTTTCTTCTGACCAGCGAGAGTGTGTGTGAGTTTTCCCTTATCTAACCGGAAAAACGGGCAGTTAAGTGTTGGCCATAGTTGTTGGTGGAACCCCGGGTCCCGGCGCAGTTAAAACGGAGGCGATGGAAAGGTGTGAAAAAGGACCACAGTTTAGTGATTTGGTGCAGCTTGTTGTGTGTGGCTGTGTGTGTGGTGCAATTTGCACCTGTGTGTCGTGAAAAATTACAATTACAACTTCCTTCAACAGTCTCTAAAATTGAGTAAAGTCTTTTAATCGAGGTGCTTAAGCAAAAACGCAATTGTGGAAAAAACAACATTTTCTCCCTCTGAGTGTGTGTGTATGTGTGTTTAAAAATTGTGCAAAAAAAGGATTTCCACCTACTAATTTCCCGTCACATAAAATATGAACCGTTTAACCAGCAAATCGATATCGCCCACCACCATCAGCAGTGGATGGGAGGGCTGCACCGTTACAGGTAAAGCTATCATGGCCCTTGTGAATTACTGTTGCTGCTTTTTTACATTCTCTTACTGTCTTTTTTTGGTACAAAAAAAAAAGATAACAAATGTGATAAGATAGCGCACGAGAGTTGGGGGGACTATTGCTGATGCCATTCATTTAAATAGTAGAAGAAAAGTGGAGTTTTTGAAAGGTAAAAAGAGGAAAAGCGGTAAAAAGAGCAAAACGTTATTTAATTAAACTATATTATTTAAAAGAGAAATACTAAGCAAAACAAAGGGAAATTTAAACAAAAAAAAAGCAAAAACGACTGTTAAAAAAGTAGAAAACTCTACAAAACCCTTGTTTGGACAATTTCTCAAAGAAATCTACACCCCTTTTTTAAAAACAGGCATTCGAGCGCTCGTTCGGTCCATTATTTTCCAGCTCTTTCGAACCGGGTGCCTTTATCATTGCTACTATCTCTACTTACATCGTTTCTTGCTTCCGCCGCTCCGCCTCTTCAGTCATCACCTTACACCTTATGTCTTCATTAAAAAAAAAAACCTTAGCAAACAATCGACTAATCGACCGGCTTCAGCGTGATAAACCGGGACAGCACCAACACGACGGCAATGGTGGCCAGCACGAAGCAGACGGCAAACATGTAGAAGCTCTCCTCGGTAAACACGTCGGTAAAGGCCGGTATCTGGTGGTACCAGTTCTCGATGATCGCCATGTGGCCGCCCTTTAGCTTCTTGTGCGGCATGGTTTGATGAGCTGGTTTGCTGACGTCCTTTTTTTTAGCGCCGTTTGCCACCACCACCCGCTCCGCCCGCCTTCTTTTCCGACTTGGTCTTGACCACGCTGGTGGCGATTTCCTTCGGCGCCAGTGCGCTCACGTGCTTGTTGCAGAGCTTGAGCAGCTCGAGCGTGGACAGGTTGGCGCTGCTCAGCTCAATCTTTTTCAGCTTTGCTTCAGCTAGGGATGGTAGTAGAGGAAAAGGGAGCATTAGGCTTGTTTTGAAAGGGTAGAACAGTACGCTTAACACTTACCCTGCACCGATGGTATGAGCTGGAAGACGATGGATGGGGGCCTTCGATCGCACACGACCTCTGTCTTGAGCAGGCAGGTTGGATTGGTCTGCGATATCTTCGGGGCGGAAAGATGGTGCACAAATTCTCTGCAAAAAGTAATGTGGAAAAGAATTCAGTTTAAGGAAATGTTTTTGTTCGTCAACATCGTTCTGGGTCGCGCATTCTTCTCGAACGTTCTGGATTCGCTCTCACAAGCTGCAAAACCCTGCCGTTAATGCTCTTTCTCTCACACACGTGCTTGTTTTTTTTTTCTCCCTCTGCCTTTACAGACACGGCGCACGATTGAGGCGAGGAGGCGGCAATGTCCACCGAACGGGAACTGACTCCCGGAACAACGCAGCAGCTGCACCCACTGTCCTACTCGGATATGGCCACACACATTCAACTGAACGGAGTAATAATGGGCAAATCATTCAATGGTAAGCTGCCGTCCTTCCTTCCTATTACCTCCGGCCGTGGCCTACTAAATACTTTCCCGTCGTCCTGTCTCTTCCCCTGAGAATGGCTACAATTGTCCGAATCTACTGTTGCGCCCGTTCTGCTCTTCCGATCGCGATTCCTTACGTTGTGTAATGCTGCTGCTGCTCACTTCTAATCGGGGGTTTTTCACACTTTAATCAGCCTCAAAAACGTACCCTAAAATTATATGGAAAACTCGGTGCCTCGGTCGTACCTTGTTCCTCTGCCTTAGCTGTTCGTTCTCAAAATACACATCACCCACCGACGACGGCGTTTCGCGTTTCTCTCGCCCTGTGACAGACGCGTGCGCATTGGCCACTTTCCGGGAGCGGGCCATTTTGCATTTGGGGCGCGTTTGCGAGATGTAGGATGGAACCGGCGGGGCGGGATGGGCAGCTGGATCACTGGTTACGGCTCTTACCTCGTTGGAACGGCACTCTCGTCGAACGGGTCGAAGGTGGCCGTGATGCGCTGCACACCCTTCAGGTTGACCAACTTTAGCTGCTTGCCGATGGCCGATACGATGCCACCCGACCGCCGGAATGCTCCACCGACCTTGATGGACATCGTTACGCTGGAGGAAGTTTTATTGTTGCGCTTCCTGCAGAAATGGTTGTTGTTTGCCGACTGCGTGTGCGGCAGCGGCAGGTTTCATAACAATTCTCGTTGTGCAAGGGTTGACGTTTTGGAGATCGGACTCGTGTTCGAAAATGATGTTCGAACTTGGGTTAGGCAGTGCTCTGGCAATTTGTCGCATGAGACAAATGGTGCGTGACGAATGAATGTTGCATAGGTTTTTTCTTGTTTTGTATAATAAAAAATCAAAAATACTAAATTTTTTGAGGTGGTCATTTAGATACAGAAAATTTATTTTAAGAAAAGAGTTCAAATACAAATAGTCTCGAAGATACGCCGTTCCACTTAAATGCGGATTCGGAGATATGCGGCTTTCTAAATTTGACAGGGTTGAGCACATTGTACTGATTTGACTCATCAATTTTCAAATGTCAAATACTTTGCCTTTCGATCGAACGTTAAAGACAGTTTTAAAAATGTGAAAACTGTTAAATTCGGTCAGAATCAAATCAAACAACCAAAGAAATGGCTAAAACCACCTCCTACGTGCAAAATTCCACCAAAACTAGTGACATTTGGTGGCTGGAAACCACGAGATTCGACTTACGCGAATATTAGAGATAATTAAACATGATAGATAGGAAGAATTTACGAAAATGTTCAGGGTGTTTACAGCAGGACCCACAGTCAAATAACAGCTTCACAATATGTTTGACAAACTCCCCTTATTCTGTTGCAGCACTCTCTTACACTGCTTTTAGGCGACCGTTCAATAGTCTGTTCAACTAGTATGTGTTTGAGTGAAAAAATTAGTTTTCGAAACAAGAAAAAAAATCAAAGCTTCGTAAGAAAGATTTAGTTTTTTTTTTAAATGTAAATATGTGCTAAAAAAATACCGCAAAATACCGCGTACCTCGAATGTCCGCATAAGTCGAATCTCGTGATTTCCAGTCAAAATATCACCGATTTTCGTGCAATTTTGCAAGTTGGTGGTGGTTTTAGCCACCAAATTAATTATTTTATATGTTTCTACTGGATTGAACAGTTTTAAACCTTTTGAAATGGCATTTCACATTCGATCAATACGAAAATTATTTGGTATTTCACAATGGATGTGTCAAATCAGTATAATTTGCTTAAAGAACTGTCAAAATTGGAAAACCGCGTATCTCCGAATCCGCGTATAAGAGGTACCGTGTATCTCGGGGTCCGCCTGTACAGCCAAACAAAGTTAAGACTTTTTTTTCAAATCACAACAGCATCGTTTCCTTGTATCAAAGGTTAGCATACGTTATTTGATCGTCATAGCACTAACGTATTGAATCATTTATGCTTTTTTGTGTATTTTTTTTTTTTATTAGACTCTTTTCATTTTCATCTGCATGGTTGCCCCATGATTTCTCGTGAAAAGTAAATTTGTATAATGTGCATGTAGTTTGTCTGATGTGTCGTGTCTGGTTGGTCATACACCATAGCAACTAGAACACAGCCTTCCTGCACGGCGGGTCCTATATAGAATGCCGTTTTGTTTTCAAGAACTTGGCTATAGATTTCTTGTAAATTCATCTAAAATCCTCTGATATTCAAACCAAGCAAATACAAAAAAACAATACAATTTGATTTAAAAAACCCAAATTATAACTGAAACGTCACCCCACAACCGCCTGTGTTCGAAAGGCCTTTCGCCCATCTTTTGGAGGCCTTTTCGTCGCCACGCGCGCGTTTACCGCCCGAGCGGGTTGAAAACTTACGCTCTGTGTACGAGCGTGCGTGTGCGCGCGCCTGTATGTGTGTGTGTTTTGTGTGCGGAACGAGCAAAAGTTGTGGCGGATGCATCACTCTTTTTCTTCTTCGAATTTCCGAACGAAACGCGCGCTGTTGGCGAACGGGCGGCAGTGAAACTGTGTGAAAAGCTTAAACCACTCCTGCATCCGGTGTTTGTGGCGCGGGTTTCGGTGCGGTTCGCGTCGGTGGTCGTACGGGAAAGTGGGCCCTACAAAGCGCGTGTCTCGGGTACCCCGTCAGCGAGAGGGGGTGTGGTGGGAGAGAGAACACAGAGCCACAGTGAGTGGACCATCTCGGGTCGGGTGGAGCAGAAGGGAAACATTAAGGGCGACACACAGTGTGTCAGGGTGTGTGTGTGTGTGTGTGCCTGTGTGCGTGGAGCAAGATCAAACGGGAAAAAAGAGGAAAGACACCCCAGTGTGTGGTGTGCCGTGGCCGCAATCGAGTGTGTGAAACAAGGTTGTCCCGCAAAAGACGGCCGGACCCACCGGAGCAGCAGCAGCAGCAGCAGCAGCAGGCGTAGGAGCAGAAGCAGCAGTAGCACCAGCAGCGTAGCAACGAGCAGCCAGCACATACATTCACAACAATGTATCCAGTAGGCCAACGTAAGTAAAAATGCGCCTTCCCTCGGTCGGGCGGGCGATGATGAACCAACCGGGAAGGAAAAGGGGCGACCAAAAAAATATGCACGAGACACACAAGCCACAATGCAATCAGCATTGATCGTCATCGATTCATCATTACACCAAAGGCAGCAGCAGCAGCAGTTTAACCCCTTGTATAGGGCGACGGGAATAAGTGTGTTTGTGTGCGTGTGTGTAGTAGTGGTGTGTTGGTGTGGCCGTAGTGTGTCTCGGTGGTGATGGTTCGCTTCAGGTGGTGTGGAAGATTCTTTCTGTCCCTCCCCTTCCCTTTCCCTTATGCTCCCATCTTCGTATTCGCCTTTTCCACTCACAACGGGAAATAGCATCGTGGTGTTAGTGGTGTGCAAAAAAACAAAAAACAGGAAGTTTATTTAAAAAATAAATCAAAATTGATTCATGTGTTGTCCTCAAGAATGTCCCAAAAAGTCGGGGCAAATTTCACTCGAGGTGCCATTTTTTCACACATTAGACAAGATTAGAGAAGCGTGCTGTCGTAGTGTGCGTGTTGCCACTGTGTATTTACATGCGCGTGTGTGTGTGTGGTGCTTACAAACCCCGTGAAGAAAACCCTGTCTCGCACTGTTGTGCGCAAGTGGCTGTTGAGTGCGAATGTGTGTATGTGTGTGTTTGTGTGTTTTGAAAACTCATGACGATGTGCGTGTGCGTGTGTGTGTGCGAGTTGCGTACTACTAATCAGAGGCAATATGAAAGTGAAGAAAAAAAACCCTCTCCCCCCACACAGTTACACACATACCAAGGGGTTGCGTGTCACCGTGACAGCATGATTTTTTTTTATGTGACAGCATAATGTAAATGAATAGAGCAATCGTCCCGTTTCTGGGCCTTCTGTTGTATGGGCGCACACCACCTGCCCTTTTGTTCACGGAGGAAGCTATGTGTGTGTGTGATTGTTGTTGATAGGGCCCAGCGGTCCAGCGGTCGGTTGACATCGGTGTGTGCGGTGTGGAAGATGAGAAGGGAAGAACGCTCCGGAATGGCGCCCCTCTGCGGTGTTACGGTGACCAAAGATGTAGCGCAATGCGCGTGTAGTAGTGTGTGTGTGTGGTGTAACCATTTGCGTATTGAGAAGGTGTTGTTTGTGCGCTGTTGACTGTGTGCATGTCTCGCTGTGTGTCAATGGCTGCTGAGAGAGGGAGAAAGAGAGAGACAGTCGCCAAACGAAACAGTGCGTGAGCGAAAGAGAAAAAGGAGCAAAAAAAAAACCCTCCCAAAAGAAGGGCGCCAACACATCGCCAAAACATCGCCAATGTGCACCAACACCGACGCAGACACAAACACACACAACTCTCGTCATCAATTTACATACATTCTGATGATGGCGCCGCTTTGACACAAAGGCCACAAACTCAAGCATAGAAGTTGGTGTTTTTCTTTATGTTGCAGCCCCATTCCGCGTTTTGTCTCGTGTCTTGTCACTTCGCTGGAACGGACTTGGAAAAAGGAGTGGGGGAGGGTGGGGGTTGGTGCCTTTTCCCTCTTCCCTTTGTCCCAAACGACGGTTTTCTGTTGATTTGATTAGCGAGGAGCTGGAAGGTGAAAATGGACAGTTTTTGGGAGGAGGCAAGGGATGGCGTTAGAAGATGGAAGATATGGGACTGTTCGTGTGTGTGTGTATCTGTACATTTGTGCTGTTGTGAAATTTGCTTTGCACAAATGTCAACAACCCAGCGGGTGGTCTCATTTCGCCGCTCATATGCTTTGCCACTCGGCATGCTCGGGTGGTTTTAACTTTTACACAACATAAAATTCAAATAATTATCATGATTGATATTATGCGTGTGCTGTTGGAAGAGCCATAATGGATAGGAAAGATCAAACAAAACAAAGCAGATCGCTTGTGTTGATCATTATGATGAAATGTATGATGCAATTATGTTGAGCTTGGCTTTTATCAATTAACAACAAAATCTTGTTTTAATAACATCAGAATTATAGAGTGGCCAGTACTTATTTGTAACAATTCTATTCGCCGGCCGCGTCAAAATCCCATTTTGTCTACAAACGTGGCCACACCAGAAAAAAACCACGTGACAATAATCGTTTATTAAATTAGATGGAATATGTGGGTAATAAGCAGCTAGACTGTGTCATCTTTTAAAACGTAAACAAAACTAGGACCTTTAACGAAGGCTTGGACTACTGTCACGCAGGGCATGTGGCTTAAATCCGGCTTCCGGTTGCATCTGCGCCAGAAGAAGATACAAAACACAGTTGTAGGCCAGCTTGATCATTGCTGCTTTTACAACTTCATACTTATTGTTAAACATCTATTACAAGAGACATTCTTTTTCGACAATTTGCATTCTCTTTACCATACCTCTCTTTGAAATTGTTGAAAGTACGACATGCGACTTGCTGTGCTACGATAGCATTCCTACATTACTTAAAGATAATACCTTTAAGGGCTTCAGACTGCTCTGTGCCACGTGGTCGTTAATCAGAAGGATAATTGGCATATCATATTCTTCAGCCTTCTAGTATAAGCCTTTCGAGACTTAATTCATTACCAGGCACAGCCCCCGGAAGATCCTTGCTACGGCTAGACGGTCCATTCTAGACTTGAACACCCATGATGTACCCATGTTATTAAGTCATTCGAGTTGACGACTTTACCATGAGACCACCGTCAGTTATGCAGATGAAATGTGACATTTAAATCCGTGTTCGATCTGGGATTATCGATCCAATACGCTGGACTCATCATAACTTCAGCCTTTATAAAGTGTTGAACTAGATCTGTGGCTATTTACAATTGGTTTTGTGGTAAATACTTAACCAGAATTATTATTATTGTTTGATATTTACTTCAGCGGGCGCAGTGGTCTAATAGAGGGTTTACTAGATACAGTTGTAACATCCCACTTTAGCAGCAGCAATAGATCGCGCATGGTATGAGTCAGAGTCAATCTTTGAGCCGCTCTGAAGATATCCTGAAGTCCCGAAATGCATTGAACTTCGTCGTCATATGGATCATAGGGTCTGACCGACAAGCACTAGATGGAAGCTGTGGTATTCGTAGAATATCCTTTGACCTGAGTGGGCGAGATGGTGCCGAATTAGATGAGATATGGATGATACCAAACAAGAAAACCGTAAATCTAAAGTAATCATCCAATCGATCGTTTTTGTAGTTTTGAGGGTTGTCGCACCTCACTTCGGTCCCACTAAAACAAATCCAGATGTAAGTAGGGGATGACGTACGAAAAGATGAACCCATTTTTGAAGTCGTCCAAAACTTGTTTTGAATTGTCCATGTCTCACGAAAACTTCTTGATCGTGTGTGAAAGTAGGTGCTTAGAATGATTTTGGGGCCATTTATGTGTGGAGGGCCAACGGAAATGGACGTCCCAGCACGTTCAACTGTTGTAAGGATATCCACAAGCACATTAAGCACTTAGTAGGCGCAATTTGAGGTGAGAAGACCGCTTGGAGGTGTCCGTCATTCAAACTACCTCCACTTCGAGACGAGGACGAAACTTTCGTCTTTTCACTCAAACCAACACGCAAAGACATCATTCTAATTCTACCTCTCTTGAAAGTAATCAAAAGGTTTTGGATAGATTTTGACAACGCCTCCATGGCTCAGAATATATGTAACTTCTAGTACTATCAAACCGAACGTTCGAGGCTATCTCAAACTAGCATTTTGACCACCTCAGCTTGGGTTTGGCTAGGGGCTTGGGGCTCCGATCTGTTATGAATTTCTCTCGGCTGTTGTATTTATCACTTTCTCCCCTCTGGTCTCGCCTTATCACGCTTGAATTGCAAACGCTGCAACACGCTTGGATGCCAAAAAGGTACGCTTTAGATACAAAAAACGAGCACAAAAACAAAAAGAAAGATGGCCAGTTTCACTCATAGTCAACAGGGGCTTGGCTCACAGTTTGGGGTGTGCCCTTCAATGTTATTGGAGTGTCTGGATGTGGCTGAAAATGGAGTAATGAATGTCAAAGGAAGTAAATTGTGGTCTGGCTTGTTGTAGTTTGTGATGTTTGTCAAGTCAACAGCCAAGTCGATCTCTCTAGTGGTGGTGGTGGTCACCAATATGGTGAATTGAACCAAAGAATTGAATGAAAACTTGAATCTCCAGTACTAGCCGAGCGAAGGCATTGGTTCAGCTTTGGTTCCATATGGTAAAGCGACGCTTACGGATTGTTGTAAAACTGTTTCATCATCAAAAAACACGTGAAGAAGTTAAACACATTTCCAATCGATTCCTCGAATAGCTATGCTTAAGGGGGGGGGGGGGGGGGAGTCAAAGAGGAAGTAAAAAAGCACAACCCTCAGACCTTTTGTTTACCAAACACAGACACACACACACACGTATGTCTTCTTTTGCGTCGATTTCTAATGTGTGTATGGTGACCATCTTTTAAAATTACGCCCCTGCGTTGGTCCCCATGGTCGTGCGTTGTAACCTAATTTTTAGTTCCCCCCCACCTCTCTCCAGTTCCCCCCGCAACAGAAGTCAACTTCCCCGAGGCAGAGTAGGGAGGTTTGATTTAATTCCGCAAATACAAACGCAACAACCAAAAAACCATGTCCGGCGATTGTTGCCTACGCTGCTTCCCCGTTCTCCCAAAATATCAGTCCCCAAAACCCCCCCCAAAGTGCGATGTTTTTTGGCAGTAGGCGATGTTCTTCCACAACGCTCACTCTTTCCGCCAATAGCCAATAGAGAGGTAGAAATGGCTCTTTGTTTTCATCATGCACATGTTTTGCGTTTCTAGCGATTTTCTAGCGGTTTATGCGCTCTTTCTTTCCCTTTTCTCTCTCTCTCTCTCTCTCTCTCTCTCTCTCTCTCTCTCGCTGTTTTACTTTTCCCTAGTGGAATGGTTTTGTGTGTGTGTGCGTATTATGTTCAAACATTCAACGTACGGACGGTGTGGAGTTTTGTGGGTCATCGACATCTGCCAGCGGTGTGCTCGCGCTCACTTGCTGTTGCTTCTCTCGCAGATTAGGAATCTGTGAGTGTTTATGCTGGCTGCTGTGGAATGTCATGCTGTAGCAGCTAACGGAGAAGGGTATAGCAACACGTTCAGTTCTTTGGTTGGGAATTCCTTTCGCTATTTGAACACAAGGTCTTCGTCGTTAGCATCTGGAATGGAATATTTCTTTTGAGACTTAAACAACAAATAATTTTGAGGAATTTTGAAGAGCTTCTATCTCAATGAGAACTTCGTCACAACGCAATGCTATGTAGGGAAATGCGGGAGGGCAACATCATCATCGCGATCATCAGCGAAGGTCAACAGAAAGCGTGCGTGGGGGGCGTCTTCTCATCTGTTGCTCCACGTGTCGTCGTCCTCCATACACAGAGAACCTCGTTTTGTCCCACATTTCCTTCCACCGTCGTTGAGGTGTCACACTTTTTCTCAATTTGTCCGTTAGATCAACTCTGATTGGTGTATGTGTGTTTGTGTTACTCCCATTCTCTGGTATGTGTGCACATATATGTAAATAAATCTAATCTTAGGAGGCGCTGTGTTTTGTCGCATGTCGCTGGCCGTCCATGACGATGCAGAATGTGTGCGTGTGTGTGTGTTCGTGTTGCCAAGGAGGGAAAGGTGGACGCGATCACTTCTTCTTCTAATCCAATAAATGACACTTAAAATGAAGTTCTGCACTCCCCCATCCTTCACAGGCGATTATTCCATTAAATCTCGGCTTTTGTTATGCAAAATAAGCGCTTTGTCGATGTCTGTTTCATACCTCATTTCGCTAACATTTCTAACACCACTTACCAAACAAGCACCTACGTACTAGATCTGTGCCGCTGTGCGCTGTTGCTGCAATGTCGCCTGTATGACTCATGCGAATCTCGGAAATGGTGGAAGGTGCAGTCCAGAACAACTGCACTCGATGCAATTAGTGGCTGGATGAATAATCCCTATCCGTTTCTGACTCACCGGCTGTGACGTTGGGGGGAAGATAAAACTTCGCTCTTTGATTTTGTATTTGTAGTTTAGCCCTTGCGTACGACTATATTTCTTTAAACGACAGGCTTTTTCCAGGTAGAACGGCAGTGCGGAACAACGGATTCGGAATCATTTGTAGCATTCTCTGCGTGCGTTTTTTTTGTAGCTAGAATTTTCCTCTTTTTGTTCAACTATGTTTCTATTTTTCTTATCTTAAGATGATTAGTTTTGATGGAGAGTTACTTTCTCTCTTCTTAACCAATCCTTTTCTTTAAGTTATCGGTTTGCTTCCTTGATTTATACATTTTTCTTTATTTTTCTACACTCTCAAATATAAAATGTTCTTTTTTTTGTTTCCGGTTTTGTCTACCAAAAAAAAAAAAAAACAAAACCACCACTCCCCCCACTGCTCCCGAAACCACCCCCCCCCCCCCCCTCAAAAAACAAAAATGCGCAAAGAAAATATCGTTTTCGTTCTCTTTTTTTTCTTCTCTTTATTTTTAGAATCACCATGGACTTCTTCGCCGCCAAGGCCTCCAAGTCCGTCTCAGTCGCAGACCAGCTTCGATACACTCTCACGTAAACTACCTGCTTTATCTTCTTGTTTCGATACATTTTCGAATACTACCTATTCATAAATTATCATCATCACATATAAACAATACAGAAGAATAAGAAGAAGAAAAAAACAACAACGAACAGGAAAATTTAACAAACCATAAAATGAAATTAGAACAACATCGAAGAAGGAAAGCACTTAGGATGATGAGCGCGATGCCGTAATTTATGAATATGTATTTGCATTCGAAAAATCCAAAATTTACAACATCAAAATTTGCCAAAAAAAAACAAAGAAAACAACAACACCGCAATGTGCCTTATGAAGAAAGAATGGAAAGGAAGATTACTTCGAAAAGAACACAACAACATTTCGAATCTTTGGTTTTGGTGTGGTGTGTTAATTGTTCGAACAATTCAAAGCAGGATGTTTTGCTCACAAACATGTATTGGTTTTTGTCTGTATTTATTTCTTTTCAATGTTTACCATTTTATTATTTGGTAACTTTGTTGAATTGTTCTATTTTTTGTTGTTTTACTTTGCTATTTTGTTTAAGCGTCTTTTACTTGTCATTCATCGACTCTGAGACCAAGAAGAGTGAAGAAAAGTTGCTTTAAATTCAATTTTAAGTGTAATGTTATATTTCATTCACTCCTTAAGATTATCATATGATATTATAAAACTATTTTATTCTACTTTAATGATAGCTCCATGGCGCGAATGAGTTATGCTTTAAATATTTGTGGATGTTGTTGATGATGTTTGCTTTACATTTAATATTAATGTTAACGAATAACTATACTAAAGCAGTTGTGTAAATAAGAGTCAGCGCCTTGTGGTAATCTCTAACTTTTTTTTGTAAATTATTCATCTGTGACTAACTGCTTTAATACACATCATTCGAGCAAACTATCAAAAGTAATCAAATGAACATAATTTACATAATCCAAATTAAATAGAAACATAAAACTAGAGAAAAAGGCAAATGTTGCTCATTACATTATTATCTTTGTTTTAAATTCCTTTTATTTCTGGCTCAATTTATGTTCAGTTCATTTTACTCCCTCCACACACAACAGACACGCTCAAACCGCGCTTGTTACAGCCTAGGAGGTTATGTTGAAATTACTAAACTTTAATCGAAATTAAAAAAAGAAAAACAAAATCATTGGAGCTTAGCATACGATTTGGACAGCAAAATGTACATGAAAACATAACACCAAAAGCGTATTTAGTAACACAGCCAGAATGTGTATTAATGTGTTCTCTCTGTGTAAATAGTTTCAGGTTATAATGACAATGCTAGGGCTCTGTAATAGGGTTCGTTTTGTAGCTCTGCATAGGGTAGCGTGTTTCACTTTAGGTCTCCCGACAGCAATTAAGAACGGGAGCGCAGCACTTTCGCTCCCACGTTTTTGTTTGCCCACCACATGGTCCACGTCGGTTTTGCACACGAAATGTGTGTGTGCGTGTGTGTGTGCAATGATGTACCAAGCAGGTGTGGAGTCTGATACTCTTCGCTTGTTCTCTGCAGGGACAAAACAACATCATTTTCGTATGCTCACCCTCTGCAGCACTCATGTTAATGCCTATTTTCTCGTTTATTTTTCCCTTCTTTTCATTCCCCTCATCGAACAACAACACAACTATCAACTGTTTACAATCTTTGGTTTGTGTTTCGATCCAATTAAAATCATGCTGAAATTCGAATCTATTTATACAATGTTCAACGATCGACTTGAATCGGTTGTGGAATTTTGTGTAAAATTTAAATTCCCCTTTTAAACCCCCTCCCCCCTGACAAACCCTGCGACTGGATTGGATTCGACGGTCCTGCAGCACCTCCGGCTGGGGCGACGGTCAACCCGACCACGGTGGCGACGACGACGGGTACGCAGGGTGCGCAGGCACTCGGTGTCGTGCCGGCCACACCGCCGGCACCGCCGGATCTACCGGTCTTCACATGCCCGCGCCGGCCCAACCTGGGCCGGGAGGGCCGCCCGATCGTGCTGCGGGCCAACCACTTCCAGATCACGATGCCGCGCGGGTTCGTGCACCACTACGACATTAACATCCAGCCGGACAAGTGCCCGCGCAAGGTGAATCGCGAAATCATCGAAACGATGGTGCACGCGTACAGCAAGATGTTCGGCGCGCTGAAGCCCGTGTTCGACGGGCGCAACAATCTGTACACGCGCGATCTGCTCCCGATCGGGAACGATCGCGTCGAGCTGGAGGTAACGCTGCCGGGCGAGGGCAAGGATCGGGTGTTCCGCGTCACGATCAAGTGGGTCGCGCAGGTGTCCCTGTTCAACCTGGAGGAGGCGCTCGAGGGCCGCACCCGCCAGATACCGTACGATGCGATACTGGCGCTGGATGTGGTGATGCGCCATCTGCCCAGCATGACCTACACACCGGTCGGACGCAGCTTCTTCAGCTCGCCGGATGGGTAAGTGGAGAGGCGTCGCGAGTGGTTTCTTTCTGACCGATGTAACCATCTCTGTCTCTGTAACGTCTTTTTTTTTGCAGGTACTATCATCCTCTGGGCGGTGGTCGTGAGGTGTGGTTCGGTTTCCACCAGAGTGTCAGACCCTCACAGTGGAAGATGATGCTTAATATTGACGGTAAGGAACGGCTTTTCTGCTGGCGAAATGGACAACAAATAATAACTCCTTTCATTCTTCGCTTTGCAGTATCGGCTACCGCGTTCTACAAGGCGCAGCCGGTGATTGAGTTCATGTGTGAGGTGCTGGACATCAGAGACATCAACGAGCAGCGCAAACCGCTGACCGATTCGCAGCGCGTCAAGTTCACCAAGGAAATCAAGGGGCTCAAGATCGAAATCACCCACTGCGGTACGATGCGGCGCAAGTATCGCGTCTGCAATGTGACGCGACGACCCGCACAAATGCAATCGTAAGTTGAACGGGCATAAAGTGGGAGATGTTTCATTTGCTATACGTTTTAGGATGTGTATTGTGTGTGGTTTAACGGTACTAGAGTGCACAATTAGCAATTGTAGAAACAATAGCGAGTGATTTGGATCAGTTTCAGAAACATAGCTCAAATTGGAAGCAAGGCAACGAATAGGACAGGGACACAAATAAAGGAAATCGGGATGGGTGGATTATAAATGGGACTGATATTCATCAAAACTGAGTACAGGGATTACTGGAATACGGGATTATGGAGCTAAAACAACTTGAGAATAGAGATGTTGGGCAAATTTGATTCAGATTAAAGAATCTCAATGAATCTTTGAAATGATTGAATGAATCTGATTCTCGGTTGGAAAGATTCACGAATCTCGAAAAATCCTATCTCCTGAATCATGAATCTGAAAAGATTCATATATCTCGAAAGATTCACGAATCTCTAGGGATCCATAACACTTCTAAGATACATGAATCTTTCGAGATTCATGACACATTGGAGATGCATGAAACTTTAGAGATTCATGAATTTTCGGAATTTTATGAATCTTTGGAGTTTCGATTTTAGATTCGAATCACTCATCGCAGAAGATTCATATAAGTGAATCTCAACGAAAGATTCATGAAACCCAACACTAAGAGATGAGTGTAGGATTCAGAATTCTGAAAGTAAATGTGGGATACACTCAGGACTTAATGTTAATATAAATCATTTCACTGTTCCCTTTTATATTTTATATGATTCACTTCATGATCATGACCATGATTCACCAAAACACTGAACAACGATTCGAAGGGAATATAATCCCATAATGGCGAGTTGCTCGCGCTAGAGTCGCGAAGAGTTGCGAAGAGTAAGCGCTGAAGAGAGCTAGGATTTGATTCCTGTCAGACTGTAGTGAGTCATTAGTCGGTGCAGCTCAAAAGAATGAGTTACCGATTCCAATCCCTATAGCCACTCTACCCTGAATAAACTTACCGAAAAGACTTTGTTTTACATAGTCAGGAACAAATAAGGAAGACTTCTAACATAAATAGGATAGAAACTAAGATGGATACAGTGAAAATAGCTTATGTTAAAGGATTATTGATCATCAACAGAAACTTCAAACCTAGTAAAAACAGTCTTGATAAGAATACTAAGAATAAGCAAAAGCTATCTAATATCTCAGTTTTGTAAGAACGGCCTATTTCGCCGTATCACTTAATCTCAGTTCCCATGTACAGATTTGGAACTGGAACAAACAATTAGGAATAGGTAAAAGATCGAAAATGGGATTTAAAACTCTGGATAACTCTGCCTAAAATGATATAAAGACTCCTTCAAAATGAATTGAATTATAAAGCAAGTGAGTAGTGATTCAACACAGAGTCCGATGAGCGTGTGAGTTGTATCACAAAAGAGTCCTAAACTATTAATTAAACTAAAGTGTAAACGATTTAAATTCTTGCAACTACTCGTTTACTCTTGCCAACTATATGCTTGGATATCTTTTCTTCTTCTTTTTTGGGCTCAATAAACCGTTGTCGGTCACAAGGCCTTGCTTGTAGCACTACTGGAGAGCTCGGCGCTTTGAGTGATTTAATCATTACCATAGCAGGATACTCAGTCCTATATGTATGGGGGCACTTTCCATTCGGGGCTTGAACCCATGACGGGCATGTTGTTAAAGTCGTACGAGTTGACGACTGTACCACCAGACCGACTCAATGCCCATGCTTGGATGTACCTATAAGAAAAAGAACAAATAGAGATATAAATAGAATGTACAAAAAATGCACAAATTTAATCACAATCTTCCTGTTTTTTGCACAGCTTCCCGTTGCAGCTAGAGAACGGCCAAACGGTCGAGTGTACGGTGGCCAAATACTTCCTCGACAAGTACAAGATGAAGCTGCGCTATCCGCACCTGCCCTGCCTGCAGGTGGGCCAGGAGCACAAACACACCTACCTGCCGCTGGAGGTGTGCAACATCGTGGCCGGCCAGCGCTGCATCAAGAAGCTGACCGACATGCAAACATCGACCATGATCAAAGCGACTGCCCGTTCGGCACCCGATCGGTAAGTGGAAGTGGTGTGGGGTTTGCTCCGTCCGTCACGTGCGTGCCGGTTAAGCGATTCTCACTTGCTCATTCTTTTGTATTCCTTTGCATTACAGGGAGCGAGAAATCAACAATCTGGTACGGCGAGCCGATTTCAACAACGACGCGTACGTGCAGGAGTTCGGCCTGACCATCTCGAACAACATGATGGAGGTGCGGGGCCGTGTGCTGCCCCCTCCGAAGCTACAGTACGGTGGGCGCGTTTCCAGCATGAGCGGACAAGTAAGTTATCCATGAGTGGTGTGGCAAGCAATGCCCCCTCTCCAAGATCGAGCGAACGCCGAGGACACGTGTTTTGTGTCGTCGTGTTGATGGGTGGAGTGGGCAGCAGTATTTGCCGTTTGCTACGATTGGTGGAACCGGTTCCCTGACGGTTTTCCCAGGTCGTAGCAAGCAAGCGCACCGAGCCGCATAACGAAACAGTTACCATACACTCATACATACACGCACGCACAACCAAACACTGGCCCTGATCGCGCGCGCCTCGACAGTGGCCATTCGGCCCTGGCCCGCACCCCGTAATAGGCATATTAAAATAAGTGAAAAAGTTACTCTCCGGTCCACAGAACAAGGTGAGCTTAGCATTACCAAACCAAGGGGTTTGGGATATGCGAGGCAAACAATTTTTTACCGGCGTCGAGATACGCGTGTGGGCGATCGCCTGCTTCGCGCCCCAGCGCACCGTGCGGGAGGACGCGCTGCGCAACTTTACCCAGCAGCTGCAGAAGATTTCGAACGACGCGGGCATGCCGATCATCGGGCAGCCGTGCTTCTGCAAGTACGCGACCGGGCCGGACCAGGTGGAGCCGATGTTTAGATATCTGAAGAGCACGTTCAGCCACCTGCAGCTCGTCGTGGTGGTGCTGCCCGGCAAAACGCCCGTCTACGGTGAGTTGTGAGCAGGAACAAAAGGAGCGTACAATTGTTTCTTAATGCAATTTTGCGTATTATTTTGTGTGTTACAGCGGAAGTAAAGCGCGTCGGCGACACGGTGCTCGGCATGGCGACGCAGTGTGTGCAGGCGAAGAACGTGAACAAAACGTCGCCCCAAACGCTGTCCAATCTCTGCCTGAAGATCAACGTGAAGCTTGGTGGAATCAACTCGATTCTGGTGCCATCGATCAGACCAAAGGTGCGTAATTCAAACCCGTCGCATCGGGAAACTGAGTAAATAAACATTTTTTTATATTTTTCCTCTTTACATCACCAATACTAAACACAGGTATTCGACGAGCCGGTCATCTTCCTCGGCGCTGACGTGACGCACCCGCCGGCCGGCGACAACAAGAAACCGTCGATTGCGGCCGTCGTCGGCTCGATGGATGCGCATCCGTCCCGGTACGCGGCGACGGTGCGCGTCCAGCAGCACCGGCAGGAGATCATCCAGGAGCTGAGCAGCATGGTGCGCGAGCTGCTGATCATGTTCTACAAATCGACCGGCGGGTTCAAGCCGCACCGCATCATCCTCTACCGGGACGGAGTGTCCGAGGGCCAGTTCCCGCACGTGCTGCAGCACGAGCTGACGGCGATCCGCGAGGCGTGCATCAAGCTGGAGGCCGACTACAAGCCGGGCATTACGTTCATCGTGGTGCAGAAGCGGCACCACACGCGGCTGTTCTGCGCGGACAAGAAGGAGCAGAGCGGCAAATCGGGCAACATTCCAGCCGGCACGACCGTGGACGTGGGCATTACGCATCCGACCGAGTTTGACTTCTACCTGTGCAGCCACCAGGGCATTCAGGTATGATTGTTGCTTTGGCTGTTTTTTGTGGTTAACGTGCAGATAAGTATGATTTATGTTGCAATTTTTGTATGCATCGCTGCAGGGTACGAGTCGCCCGTCCCACTACCACGTGCTCTGGGACGACAATCACTTCGAGTCGGACGAGCTGCAGTGCCTAACGTATCAGCTGTGCCACACGTACGTCCGGTGTACCCGATCCGTTTCCATTCCAGCTCCTGCCTACTACGCACATTTGGTCGCATTTAGGGCGAGGTAAGACGCCACACAAACACACCAGTGTCTAGATTAGTGATTGGAAAAATGAAGATTTCGTTGGATTCGATTCCAGCTAGCTCCGAAGTTTTCTGGAATCGGCTCTGGATTTGTTTACGGAATCGGCTCCGGAATTGGTTCCGGAAACGGATTCGAAATCGGTTCCGGAATCGGAATCGGATTCAGAATCGGTTCCAGAATCGGATTCGGAATCAGAATCGGTTCCGGAATCAGAATCGGTTCCGGAATTGGATTCGGAATCAGAATCTTTTCCGCAATCGGAATTGACTCCAAAATCAGAATTAGCTTCGAAACGGAGTCGGTTTCGGCATCTCCATAAGAATAGGCATTTGGGTTCAATGATGTTAAGTATTGATAACCGCAAAAAAATATTTGTAAACGATCCATTCTCATGGAGATTCCCGGACAGCTTTCGCTTCTAAAACTTCTTATTTCAATTCAACAATTAATTCTCATTCCGGAGCTAATTCCTTTGATGGAGTTCATCCTAAGTCCGTTACCGGAGCAAACTGTGATTTCCAGGCCGATTCCGTATCTGGGACCGATTTTGATTCCAGAGCAGATTCTGATCCTGGAGATGATTTTGGAATCGGCTCCGGAGTCAACTCCCAAATCGGCTCCTGAATCGGCTCCAGAATCGGTTACAGCATCGGAATCGGCTCCGGAATTGATTCTGAACTGGGAATCGGAATCCGATTTCGAGGTCCCACCACTAGTCTAGATTTAACTACTTCGCTTTGGATGGACCGGTTTGTTAATCCATTAAATTCTGCCCACAGGTACCACTTGGTCGAGAAGGAGCACGATTCGGGCGAAGGATCGCACCAGAGCGGTTGCTCCGAGGACAGAACGCCGGGCGCGATGGCCCGCGCCATTACTGTACACGCCGACACCAAAAAGGTTATGTACTTTGCCTAAATGCTGGGCAAAGGCTTCATCGGACGACACACGCACACATACACACGCAGTTTCAGTTTGGCCGTCGTCGCCGTCCGAGCTGCTGCTGCAGTGTGCAGAGGAGAAGAAGAGGAAGAAGGATATGCATCCCGAAGTCACTAAAACAACAAAAAAGCAGTACCGAAACCAACGCGCGCCAGCTTGCTCTGTTGGTGGTGATGATCCAGCAGCAGCATCATCAACAATCAACATCGGCAGCAACAGCAGCAGCCGAAGCGGTTTTAATCGTAAATCAAATTCAATCAATCACTATGCTATCGAGATCTCTCACGCGTTTGTCAGGTGTAACGCAAAACCCACTGATGCTTTAATTTTGTACCCCGGATGATGATCCCGAATGATGTTGGCAAGCTTTTACGCGCAAAACCCCCCCGAACACCATGCGGGCGCGTAGTTTGCAATGCTCTGCAGTACCAATATTGAGCGGAAGCAATCGCACGAGATACTGTAATGTAGGGGGGGAGTGTAGGGTAACGGATTGTGCAATTGTGCAGTTATCACCTCATTGCATCACCACTACCCAGCGAGATAGGTGTGTTCTAGCAAAGCGCAAGAGAGGTGTAGTAGAGTAGAGAGAACAGTCTCGTGTTTTGCAACAGATCGTTGCATGTTATCGTGTGTTTTAAATGTTTACCGTGTCCTTATATTATTTCATAACGTATATGCAAACCTTTAGTTTGTAACACGATTCGCTTCCTTACGAGCTCTTACCAGTAGCAGATGCTGATGATGATGTTGTTGGTGGTTGCGTGTGTTTATGTACGTAGGAAACAAACCCCAAATTAAGTTGGGTTTGCAGTGAGCTTTACGTTTTTACGTTTCCTTTTCTTTGACATCGTGCAACAACCAATACAAACAACATACTATCAATAGACTCTTGTTGATACACAAAAACACACACTTTACGCTACAATCAGTGCCCCAATCACGTTCAACACCGCAAGAACGCGCGGTGGGGGAAGGCGACCACCATCATCAGTGAGACAAATGATGTGAAACGTTGTATTTAGTCGGTAATAGTTTAGTACAATTGTGAAAATACAAGGGATTTTTTTTACGTCTTAACATCGACTGTCACACGGCTACCAATTATGAATTTGCTCGTTGTGCGGCTTCGGCGGCTCTGAACCCCCGAAGTGTTCGGGTGGAGGGATCAAAACGAGTTAAGTTTTGAGTTCGTCAAATAAGCTGCTTTTTTTACTATTGGTTAAATTTACTGGAAGCAAATATCCAATATATTATGACAGCATTAGTGTAGAATGAGTACAGAAAACGAGATGAAGGAGATGTAGGTGAATAAGGTTTCTTTCTTTTTTCGTTAGCGGGATATGTGAAAGAGAAGCAAGCTTTCCGTGTATAATTCATGAAATGATAATTTCCCACTGCTCAAATGCAAACCAATTTGCAACTACAATGCCATCCGTTCGGCAATAACATGCTGCTGGTGGTTTAAGCTTCCTCTACGAGATCTCCCGCCCCTTCGGCGTTTGGAACAGAACAGTCTCTACCACCGCCTCCATGAGTCCAGCCCAAGGGGTTGATGAATCATTTCGCCTCTAGAGTTATTAGTAGATACACGCGCTTTTATACACTAGCACAAGCTCTCAGTACTACTACTACTACTACTACTTACCAGTAAGCTTCCCACGCTCTCAGCACACACACACGCCAGCGCTGTAAAAATAGTCAAAAAGGTTTGCTCGTTTCGTGTGCTTACTAAGCTACTAAGCGCCATTTTGAATAGATTTGATCTAAAGCATAGCGAGCAAAAGCTCTCGATGTGTTGTGTGGTGTGGTTTTTTGTTGTTGTCTCATGCGAAACACGCACCTCAACACGAGTGCCGGGAATTAGACAGACAGTTTAATAGCACTCATACACCCAAACACAATCAATTCTTCAACTTGTTGTATATACGTGTAAGGAAAACAAAATCTCGTCTGCCGCGGGAAAGAGCATCGAATATGCAGGGGGGAAGGGGGACCCCCCTCCCTTTGAATGCGCCAACGAAACATCATCATCCAAACTTAAGCGAAACAAACTAAAGCTCTTCGGTACGGTCACTAATGAATGCGGTCAAATCATAGATTCTTAAGACGTAAGACGATAAGAGGGAACTCAGCATGAAAAAAAAAAACATGAATATTGCTTCATCAGACCCCCCGCAGTGGTTCCGTGGGGGAGGGGTAGCACTACCGGAAAGGTGTAAAATATTTAACACAATGTAAACACAATTCTTTTTACAAACTCTGATCACACAACACAACACTAAGCTATAGAGAGCCCCCCACACAAAACGTGGTTATGTAGATGAATTTGTAGTCAAATCCAATCAAACCCCTCTCAATGTATGGAGGCTTTTATCAATGCAAAATGTGTCAAAACTGTATGTGTGTCACGGGCGGGAGTAAGAAAAGAACGGACAAAGGAACGGCGACAGCTACACAATTTAGGGTTTGTTAGGGACAGCAGCGAGCCAGGTTCAAGATGTGTTCTGTTCCGTATGCATGTATGTGATGGTGTGTGGTGTGTGTGTGACAGTGCGCAGCTGTAGTTTGCAAATTCGGCTGCTACACTTAAACGTATGATACTTATAAGAGGTGCAAAGCGCAATGAAGCACGCGAACGATACATAAACCCCCTCACTCCGCCCCTTTCCCAAAAAACAACAGAATCTTACCACTGAGCCCGAATGAACAACCCACCCAGAGCGGATAGAATGCTCACACTAAAAAACAACCACGCAACAATAATCAGATCAGATCCCATTTCCCAGGCACCCACAGGTGCCCTTTTACAGGGTTTTCGAGGATTATATAGACATGTTCAGCGAGTTGTAGATTCGTTCAGGCATATAATAGACTCTTTCAGCGAGATATCGAATTGTTCGGAAGTAGGCGTAGACATGTTCAGCGATTCTGTAGAGCTGTCATTTGTTTTGTTTACACGCTGTGCCGCAGGGTTCAATTTTTCATTCTTAAAAGTCCTAAAAGTAGCTAATAATCGTTCTCCAAGCTGTTTAATACATAAATTAGTTGAAAAAAGCATATTTTTTCGAAAACCGTTTGTTTACCTTCTGATGAGAATGATCCAAGCTGCAGTCCAAGGGGTACGAAAGTGACAGCTCTACAGTATAACCGAACATGTCTACGCCTACTTCCGAACAATTCTATATCTCGCTGAAAGAGTCTATTATGTGCCTGAACGAATCTACAACTCGCTGAACATGTCTATATAATCCTCGAAAACCCTGTAAAAGCTACACCCGCCCCCCATTACACCGTTTTTTTAGTTTTGCCTGTGCAGTAGTAGCATCATATTGTATTGTCGATTCGCACGAAGGTTTCAGTAAACGTATGATGATGAGGATGGAAACTAACCTGGCAAAAAAGGGAAGTAAGCTTTACTCGCTCGCTCGAACCTCCTGCGCACTAGTGTGTTTAAACATACATTTGTAGCTCCCTTCCTTCATACACATTAGCAGCAGGCAACATCAGTCCGTGCTAGTGTGCGGTCTTTATATATTAGCTCTATATGTACGTACATTTATATATGTTGCTTGCTTCACTCGGAAAGCATCTCTAAAGTGGGGTAGGATTTAATGTTGACAAACAAGGAGAAGGAGTCTAGTAGCGTGGATGGAAAACAAAACTGATAATGAGCATGATGGATTTTAAAATTGTGGAGTGTTTGTTTCGGTGCCGAACTGTGTGGACTGGGGCTTCCGTTTTTTTTATTTAACACACCAACGCAAAGCCACCAACCAAACCAGTTCACGCACACACACACACAGCAGTTCGTGGGTAAAATTCAGTTACTGATTCATAGCAGCATCACCCATTTCGCGTATAAGCAAGAGAGGAATGATTATAATGTGAAGTAGAGTTGGACATCGCGTGAATATCGCAATAATAAGCAAGATCATCAGATGAATTGCGTGCGGGCAAAATGACTAGACGGAAGTATTTAGGTCAGCAGCATCTCGATAAAAGCAGCAGCAGCAGCACGCATTCGTCGAAACATAGAGTAACAACAAACAAACAAACAAAAAAAAAACACACAAGCGAGACACATACATACATATATATATATATTAGTACGGTGGTCCATGTGCCACCAGTAAGCTGAAACTTCAGACCGGGAATTAGATTGTAAGGATCGTAACAAATAATATGAAAAAAGGTATATTATACATACATTAATTGTAAATGATTAAATCTTAAATGGCGGTCACCAAATTGCTAATTTTTCTCAAAACGCGATCGCTCGCGGCGGCGGTGTTTTGGACGCACATTTCACGAGAGACGAGAGGACATTACATGGCTTGAAACATTACCCCCAATAATCATATCGTTCGCGTATTGCAGGGAGAGAGAAGGGGTGATATCGAACGGTTAGAAGGACTCCATCAATAGATTAGAAATGTGTTTTCCGTTTTGTTTGTTTCTAATTTATAAAGCAAACAGACGAAACTCTACCGCAACTGAGAAAGGTTTCTCCAACAAAAAAACAAACCCAATAAAACACTGACAAATACACCACAACGGAAGCGGTGAGGAGATTTTGATTTTGCCAAGCCTTTTGCAAGGGCTTGCACAGGGACGAGTTGCTAAATATGTTTTTAGCTGTAATTACGAACTGCGCTTGAGCACAAAAGGTGCGGCCAGCAGTGATGATGGAAGGCACGAGAAGTTTAAAATCTCCCCTTCAACTTGAATCATAAACTTTAACCGACCGATGGTCAATTCTAATCTCTCTGTCTAATGATCCAAATCACAAAACATAAGCGAAAACAAAAAGAATAAAGAGTGAGAGTGAATGACCAAAAAGAAGAAAAGCACACAAACACACCCCCACACAGAACAAAGGAGTGGAAACAACTTTTTAGCAAATTTGAATGTGAAAAGCAGCGTTTTGTTTAACAATTGGGCTAAAATGAATAAAAGAGAGTACGTAACGGTGAGTGATGATAGCACATAACACGCAACGCAACCAACACACAACACAGTGACCAAACACACAAAAAAAAAACGTACGCGACATGTTTTCTTTTAAAAGAAAAAAAAAACAAACAAAACAAAGAAAGTGGAAAAAGAACCGCAAGACAAGTGAAAAGAAACAAATAACTATATTCAACTTATACAAGGGATTTATAACATATTAAGGTAGTCAAAAAGAAGAAGAAAAACGAAGAGGAAAGAGGAAGTGAAGAAGAAGCAAACACCTTTGCAAAAATCGAACATTAAAGTATGAAAACAATGACCCATTAACAGGCAAAATTGTATTTTAGATAACAAAAGCAACTAAAATAATGGAAAAAACAGAGAGACATGTGTTTAAGTGGCAAGATTAAGCTAAACAAGAAGTAAAACAAAAAACAAAAACTAGCAAGTAAGACGAAACAAAGCAAAGCATAAACTTTAAAGTGTAAAGGGAAAGAAGAAGGAAGGAACACAAAACATACATTAAACATGTGAGAAAGTAAGAGAAAACAAATTGTCAAAGCACACATTCAAAAAAAAAAAAAAAAGAAAGAGACATCGTCACGTAGAGAAAAAAAACGAGAAAGAGAGACACAAACAAGCAAACGAAACACAAACACAAGGAAAACGAAACGTCATTGAATGAGGTGATCATACCAAAACACTTTAATATACAACAGCAACAAAAAAAAATGATTCCAAAAGAAGAGACATAAAAGAAACAAACAAAAGAAAGTGGAATTAGACAATGAAAAACGGAATGGAAGAAAAGCACAGACCCAAACACACACACACACACACAACTACAATTGCAAAAGAAAGGAAAGAAGCAAAACACTTTAAAAAAAGAAGAAAACGAGCAGGATTAGCTTTATATACGGCGGAGGGGTGGGGGGTTGGTTTTTTGTTGTTGTTTTTGTATTTTCTTTTTTTTTCATCCCGTTTGACCCCTCTCGTTATGAGCCCCACCCACCCCCTACACCGACCCGACCCGAATGACACAAAGGGCAAGATCAAACGTGCGTAACAGCAGCAGCTTTGCGTGTGTGTGTGTTTGTGCGTAAAGAGAGGAGAGCAGCACGACGTTCGTCTGTGTCCCGCGCAAGCGCGTCTCTTCCTTCCGTTTGTTCGTTCGTTGTGTTAGTTTTGGATTTAATTTAATTAATTTAATACCGCAATTTATTGTAGCAGTTAGTATTGACCTTAACGTTCGCCCAATATATCGAAACGCGATACCTTAAAGAAGATGAGCG
Source organism: Anopheles gambiae (assembly GCF_943734735.2). Classification (NCBI taxonomy): domain Eukaryota; kingdom Metazoa; phylum Arthropoda; class Insecta; order Diptera; family Culicidae; genus Anopheles; species Anopheles gambiae. The sequence continues at coordinate 89,517,807 of NC_064602.1, forward strand.
CCACAGAAGAGAGAGAGAGAGAGAGAGAGAGAGAGAGAGAGGGAGAGAGCGCGCAGATGCCTTTTTAATTTATTGCACGCAGTAATCGCAGTAGGCAGGCAGATAGGCGCAGATGCGCGTGCGTTTGGCATCGTGTTTGCGTAATGCGCGCGAGCATCTCTTCGCCGACCTGAGTGGCAAACCTTCGAATGCATTAGTTTTTTATTTTAGTGAGACGGTTTAATCTTTTTTCATCTTCTCCCTTTTTCCGAGGGTTTTTTTTCTTTCTTTCTTTCTTTATTGTGCCCACTCTCCCGCTCCCCCGCACGATCGCTCAAACATAAACAAAGCACGAGAGCGTGTGGATCGTTAGGATCGTTAATTATAATTATTTCAGTTAAAGCGATACCCCGAGCGGCGCTCGATTGTGTGTTGCCTTACAAATCCGTTTTTGCCCCGTTTTGCGCGTATTTTAGAGAAAGAGAGAGAGAGAGGAAGAGGGAGAGAAAGAGAACAAAAGGGGAGAGTTGTAAAAGCCACAATAAAGAATTATATTAACTGTAACACAAGCACGTGTGTTGTTGCAAAACGATGACAAAGCTTTGATTTCTCTGGTGCGTTTGCTCCTTAAGCTTTCGGGTGTTGATTAAAGATTTCTATTATCTTCCTGTTGACGCGCGCGTAAAGACGGTCCGAGTACACAAAACCAATGTGGTTGAGGTCCGGTATTTCGAGAAAGTTTTTCACATTTCGCAGCTCGTCCTTCAACCGCAGCGCATCCTGTTGGTGGGGAAAAACGTGTATTAGAAAGGCAAGGAAGCTGCTTTTCCCACCCCACATTTAACGGCAAACCTTTGCGGAGGTGATGAAATCCTTCGTGCCGTGAAACAGCGAAACGGGAAGCAACACACGCGACAGATTGTACTCCGGTGGCTTCGCTTGGCCGTACTTTTGCGTGTTGAGCATATAGTTGCGATAGTCAAACTGTTGGAATTTCTCTAAAAGATAGAAGGAAAGACTCAGCATTAATGTGAGCTCTCTACTGCCCCCAACTTCCCGCTTTACTCGTTTGCATAAGCTGCCCGATGTGGATAAGCTGACGCGTTGACACACTCGTCAGCAGATCGTCCACCATGGCGGGCAACAGATTGCGCGATCGGTCCACCGTTGAGCCGAAGAAACCGCGCAACATTTCCACGCACAGCTCGTTCATGTCGCTCGAGCACACGATCCCACTCATCAGCCGCACAATGTCGGGCGTCGGCTTTAGCTCGTGGATGTTGAGCGCCTTCAGGGTGGAGTACAGCTTGTCCGTCAGCTCGGCCGCCCGCCGTACGACGCGGTTGTCCGTGGTGCCAAGGTAACCGAACGTGGCCAGACCGATGGCGTGATGGATCTTGCGGTTGTAGCGCGGTTTGGCGGAGAGCAACGCGAACAGATTCGTCATGCCCTGGTTGTGGCCGACGTAGTAGAGCTTCGGTGCGTTCGTTTCCCGCAGGATGTAGTCGATGATGGCGGGCAGATCGATCGTGCCGATCTCGTGGAAGCTTCGTAGGGGTGAGATTGAGAGAGTGGAGAGTGTCTTAAAATAATGCCTTTGCCTCTAACTGCTTTCTATCATTCGAAAATTGATGTTTAAAACCCAAAACTTGCTTTAGATGTCCGAGTTCTTCTTTTTTTTTCTTTTATCCGGCGCTACAACCGCTTTGCGGTCTTGGCCTGTCTCAGGAGTGTCCGAAACCGCTCACGGTCTCGCACCTTCGTCTGCCAGTCCGTTATCCCGGCCTTAATGGCGGACGCCTCCACGCCATCTTGCCACCTCAATTTGGGCCTACCACGCCTCCTCTGTCCTTGTGGACGGCCTAAAAAGACTTGACGGGCTGGGTCGACCGTTTCCATGCGTACAACATGGCCAGCCCAACGGAGCCTGGCGAGCTTTATACGCTGTACGACAGTGAGGTCGCCGTACATCTCGTATAGCTCGACGTTATAGCGGCTCCTCCATTGTCCTTCCACACATACGGGGCCAAGTATCCTTCTGAGCATCTTCCTTTCGAACGCGGCTAAGAGGGTTTCGTCAGATTTGGACAGTGTCCATGTCTCAGAGGCGTATGTGAGTACTGGTACTATATAGGTACTATATAGTCGCAGCTTCGTCCGTCGCGATAGCTTCTTTGAGGTGAACTGCTTTTTCAGGCTGTAGAATGACCGGTTGGCAGCCAGCATCCTTGCGCGCAACTCAGCCTCCATGCTATTGTCGTTGCTGACCTTTGACCCAAGCTAGGTGATTTCTGGGACGACTTCAAGCGTTCACCTATCTGTACATCACGCCTACGTAAATTCTGATTATTTATTGGTAGGCCCGCTGATGTTGCTACCATCAGTTTGGTCTTTGCCTCGTTTATCTGCAATCCGAGGTTCTCTGCCGCCTGCTCGATCCCTTGGAAGGCTTCTGCTACATAGGAGAGCCGCAGACCAATGATGTCTATATCATCAGCGTATGCCAGGATCTGGGTTGACTTATAGAAGATGGTTCCCGTAGTCTCCACCCTCGAGTCGCGGATGGCCCTCTCTAGTGCCAGGTTGAATAGGAGACAGGCAAGCCCGTCTCCCTGGCGCAGACCTTTGGTGGTAGCAAAAGGTCCTGAGAGTTTTCCATCCACCCTCACCTGGCATGTGACGTTGGTCATAGTCATTCTAACTAGCCTTATCAGTTTGGCCGGGATTCCAAATGAGATCATAGCGTCGTACAGTTTTACCCTGGCTATGCTATCGTATGCGGCTTTGAAGTCTATGAAGAGATGGTATGTGTCGTTTCTGTATTCAGCCATCTTCTCCAAGATCTGCCGCATGGTGAAGAGTCCGAGTTCTTAATCACCTTTTAAATCTCTTCACCGATAATTCCACAGAATTGTAGAATTTCTTCAGAATAAACTATAGCAGCCCAAACCAGGAAAAAAGGAAACCAAATCCCATCCTTAGTGGCGGATATAAAACGCTATTTATCTAGCAGTGCGTATGAAATATGGCCCCCGCCGACACGTTGCAAAAATGTCCACCAATAATCCTCCGCCTCTGCTTTGCAGGTTTTTGGGGCAGCAGACGGGACTTTCGTGTTGCGTCGTTTTTAGAGTCGACGGGAGGGCGACATCTTTATCGCGTCGGTGTCGCCTGTCTGGCGCCAATTTAAACGAAGTGCGGGCTTTATCGTGCGGATGGGGGGAGGGTTGTGTTTTGGCACAAGCGTGTTTGTGTCTGAATGTATTTCGTTCCATACTTCGCCCCCGTTTGTACTCCGTTTTTAATTCCGAGCTACATTACATTACACTCCCAAGCGTGCTGTGCTTGGTGTGTTTCGGGGTGGCGATTATGGTGTGGCCGTCTGAATTTTATCGAATGGCTATCGTAAACAGCCATCTGAAGGCGGTAGAAATGTTTAACGCTTTCCCTGGGATTAGTAGGAGCTTATTGTAGTTATCGTAATGATATATTCATAGCTCGGTTTGGGAACGAAATGCAAAATTTGGGCTGTTAAATTATGGGCCACATTAATTCAAGGTAGGTTTTGGGGAGGTAGCTTTAGAGACAGTTTGGTTAGGATTTGTCATATCGATAGAAATGTTTTGCTTGAAATTGCGTGTTGTCACTTAACATGAAAGAAAGTTGTTTGCAGTTTTGGATTTCTGAATCAAACTGGCCACAGAATATATGCGGAAATAGGTCCCGTAAATAGCGTATCTAGACATCTTCCTGGCTGTCGAGGGTTAGGGAAATTACAGTATGAACGTTTTAACACGTTTTCGTCAACTGTGACCTGGTAAGTTTGATAAATGCCGAAAAAATGACTAGAAAAATGAGTTAATAGTAGAACACTAATGCATGTATTATCTTCTAAAAAATATAAAATAAATAAAGTTTCAGACACTATACAGGGGTTTTCGGGGGTTTTCATGATTTTGGGACTCTTGTTTGACGCTTTCATCGGGATATTAACTATATACCACCGTTTTTGGACAAATCCAGTAGGAATATCTAATGTGATTGTCAAAAATGGTGCTAAAGAGTGAAATTCCCATTACATAAAGCTCAGAGTCAAACAAGTGTAAGAAGAAATAAACCTTAGAAGTGTCCGAATACTATGAAAACCCCTGGAAAACCCCTTGAATAACGATGAATAATTTGATGTGTTCTTAGTATTCATCTTCCCTAAACAAGGAGTAACGAAATGACACCAGTGCAGACCCTAAGCTGTCACACGAATGTATTCGTTTCTGGAGTGTCGAGCGAGAAGTTTTAGTTGTAGAATTCGTAAAACGGTGAAAGATTGCGAAGCAAATTTACTTGTGAGTGGAGGGTGGGTTCGCTTTTTCGCTTAATCTCTTCCTGCTAACAAGAAACAATTAATTGTGAAATATTGTTCTAATTTCTATTTTTCAATTTATACAGCTTAATTGTTGAACTAATGAAGTACGCTTATTAACACTTTAAGCGCCGCGTCATATGAAATCGCACGACGGCTTTGTTCACCGCTCAGCTCTGTATCTGACGCTCACCAATTCTCTTGATAACGAATGAGGTAGGAAAGAGAGAACGAGAACGACATGTGCTACGCCGCTTATCGAAATGAAACAAAAGAGTGATAATAGTCGCACGAACAATTGTCGCTCTCATCGCTCTCTTGTCATGCGCTACGTGCTCACTCGCAAACTGTGACGTCAGGCCGGCGGTCAAAGTGTTAAAATAGTAAGACCGTAATCCATTTTTTCCAACGTGTCAAAGGATGTGAAAGCCAAGATCGTTTCAAAATTAAGGATAGTTTCTTCTTCCGCACATGTTTTTAAATTAGAATGAAGAAGTTCCCATTATTTATTGGATTTGTGTCAGCATTTTTTCAATAAAATATTTCATAAATATTTTAAGAAAACGCTCAATGAGGCGAATATTTTTGAAAATCGTCCAAAAATCCTTAGTAAACCACCAACACAAAAGATAATAAAAATACATTTTTTTCAAAATTTTATACATGGTATGTTCGCTTTGATCTACGACGAACCTCGGTGCCGATTTGGATCAATTCTGAAAGGTTAAATGCTTCCAATAAGAATGAATAAACCATACCTACCGTTGCTCACGGTAGACCATCTAAACTACCTTTTGTTGTGAAAAATTACCCCACAAACCTCCATAAATTAATGCAGCCACACTCACTTATTTACACACCCATGTTCGAGAACACGTCCAATGACCATCTAAACAATCTTGATAAACACCACCGTATCGACAGCAATCGAAAACCTGCGTCCCATTTGCGTGGCCAATTGCTTGGAAAGAAAGCAATTAAACACGATGATTTGTTGTGTCCACCGACTCCGACGGGTGTTTCGGTTGCTTCCGGTCAATATCAGTGTCGACACCACATTTTCCGCACAGTTAACTTCCCACTGCTTTCAAATCGCTTTAACGATTACCTTCCCCCCCCCCCCTCATCTGAATGATTTATGTTTTTACCCCACCAGCACCACAACCAACATTACATTGAAAACTCACCTGAAATCCCAAAACTCACTATCGGCTACGCTGAGCTTGATGTTTTTGCGCGAAAACCGGGAACCGCGCACATTCGCCAGCCACACATCGTAGCCAGCATCGGCCAGCACAAACGCCAGCCCATTTTCCGGCCCAGTAACGACAAAGTCGGCCGCCGTGGAGAAAAGCCCAGGCATAAGCAGTACCGTGCCGCGGAAGGTCTTCGCCGGACCGAAGCGCAGCAAACCATCGGGGTCATCAGCCAGGTTTTGGTCGGTGCGCCGTTCCCCGCTCGCTGGGTACTGCATTGGGTCGGGAATGCGATGTAGCTTCAGGATGTAGCCGTCGGTGGTGGTGAGGACGTGCTTCTCGATCGGATATTCAGCTCCTTCGATGAGTTCGATCTTGGGGCGGAAGAGTGCGGTTTAGGGGGCAGAATCTTGGAAGAAGTAAAGCCTCACTTACCACTAGATCTCGCTCGTACTCGATCGGTGGCCTTCTCCAAACGGTGGCCGGCGTCGTGGGAGTTGCATCCAGCTCCACCTTGTTGTGTGTCCCATTGAAGGAGTTCGACGAGACACCATGTTGGACTAGTAAGGGCATCAAAAGCAACCACCTAACAACCGTTGCTAGCATCTTGACGGTGGGCATGCTATCCCCATACACAGATCACAACACACTAAACAATCACACCCAGTAGGCCAGACAGAGTCATCAACCTCTCTCACAAGCACCGCAGAAGGGATTGAGGAATATGACGTCGCTTGATGTATTATTTGCTTGAAAGAATGCTTCCAATCTGTGGTTCCAGAACTTACTGATCCAACTGAAACCAGACGGTGTGTTATCTGTTTTTTAGTTCCGAAACAGTGAGCAGCTTAATTAGCATTTCCGTTGTGTCGTTGTGTTGCTGCTGCTGCTGCTGATGAGGGCCCAGCTGGTGAATCTCTTTTCCCGGAGCGCTCCACCATCGGGGTGAGTACAAACGTTTAGTTAAAATTGGACCTTGGGGACTATTATAATGTATGGATTTACTTGTCGTGTCGGTCGTCGGTGGTGACTTGCTTGGCTGTTGCTGCTGTTGTTCTTGTTGTTGTTGTTGTGGTGTTCGGGTTAAACGGTCACTGAATAAGTAATCGTCGTTGGGTTGGCTTTTGGGAGGGGGGCTGAGTCGCTGTGGTTTTGGGCCGTGTTACTGATTTTAATATTTAATTTCCAGAGAACAGACTCTCAAAGGGATGCTGAATATAAAACATCCCTCTTAACCAGTGGCTTAATCCAGTTGTAAGCAACAAAAGCCTAGTTTTTACTGCACTGCAAAGGATTATTTACATTTATTTCTTCTTTTAATGCCGATTTTCCGTTGTCTGTTGGCTACTACCAGCCGTCCCCTGGGTACATCTGTCGGAAGCACGTGTGTTGTTGTTTTGAACAAAAGTCAGTGAAGAATCGCTATCACTTGCAGCTTTTTAGTGGATGCCTAGTTGCCACTAGAACACCGCAGATTTGCTGCAAGTTTCGCCCAACTCCCTTTACTTCCCCTTCCCCTCCCCAAAACACCAATGCCTCCTTCTGGAAACGTCCCACGTCATGTTTGATGTAATGTTTGGCAAAAAGTTTACAAGCACTTCCAATCCTCCAGGATGTGTTGGGAATGGAAGGTCCGAGGGAGTTCGCTACTTCCGCTTCATGGTGAAACATTAATTTCGAACCATCATCATCATCATCATCATCGTCAGTGCAAGTGAAAACACACACACAAAAACTACCAACAAAAAGTAGTAAAGTTGCAACATTGCTGCACACCAACTTTTTTAAACCCATTTCCCTCACCGGGACCACATGGTTGCAGGTCGCAGTTACGTTTTGCCGCTCGAAACGAGTAGTTTGAAGTGTTGGAGTTTTTTTCGTTGGGTGTTTTTTTCCAGTTTCTGATTGTGTGTGTGTACGCTGGTTGCAACTTTTCAGGATGGGAAGTTTTGCAAGTGCAATCGTTTTCGTGTGCGTTTTTTTGCCTTGTTCTTGTTGGTATCGTTGTGAAGGAAGGAGAGAATTGTTTTACTAGCTCTAGAGCCGAGCGCAGCATGAAAGTATGATTTCCCAGGCACAATGTGCATGTGCTTTAGACGATGAAATTGGTTCCAATGGTTGAGATAAAAGAGTTTTTTTTTTGTGTTGCACTGTGATATTAAAGATGTGTGTTTTATTAGGGAACAAAGAATGAATTTTTTTTTCGATTAATTTGATTTTTTATGCACAGTTATAGCCGCTCGGCTGGTCAATCTTAACTTAGGAACTATAATAGTAAGTGGAATAGTAAAATTCCTTTTTGGTCGCGTTCTTTGTTCACTATGCCCGATTCATTCTTCACAAGGCGCGAATTTGATTCGACAGTTGAAGAGAGGTCAGAGTACAAGCCTTGAACTTAACTAACAATCCCCAATAGAGGGTTTACGTCGCCCGAAAGAGTATATACGGTGACCGAAAACGCTTTTTTACGAGGCCGGATTGGCAAGGTAAACTCTGTATTATACCGGTAGATGGCGCTAGTGTCAATAGTTAGTAGTGTACGTAGGGTTTTTATGTCAGATGTCGCCGCCTGTGTATTGAACACTTGTTTATCTCATTAGGCAACATTATTCGTGTCGTCCTCTGGCATTCTTTTCCACTATTCGCACAACATTTCAAACTTTACCTTGAAAAGTGTGCATTTTTACGGGGAATGTTGCTTCATTATTGACATGAGTTCAAGAATGGACTGCCCCTCCCCCCCCCGTAGCAAGGACTGACCATCTGGCGGCGTGGTAATTGATTGAGTCTCGAAATCCTGTATAGAGGATGGGAAGTCCCCGTAGGACGTTTACGCGCCAAATACAAGATGAAGAAAGCGTATGCCAAAAGCCAATGTATTTTGATGGAAGTTCATGGTATCCAAGCTGAAGCAAATTATTGGAAGATTCTAAAGAACCAAAAACCATTCTAAATAAAGATTCTTTAACACATCAAGAATACCTACAATAAGACAATAAGAAGTATCTTGGTAAGTTATTTCCCATTGACTGCAATCAATGAAAATTACCTTTAAGGTTGAGCATTTGGTCCCATGTGGTCTGAAGGGGGTCACTCAAACACTGAATACAAAAACTTTTGAATAAATTCCTATGTCAATAATCGTTCTTATGATCGTTTGTAGACTAAAAATGATCACATGCATGTGCTGTTTTTAATTGAATGTTGAATGTTGTAGTATGTAGTGATTATTTGCTAGTATTATGCTATTTTATTTCAAACATGTCGCTTTTGTGCAACTGTTTTGTGAATTTGGTTTTTATATTTAAATGTTATTTATTCATTCAATTCAAGTAACGAAGCCGTTCTTTCTGAATAATAAATTCAAGTAACGAGAAACTTTCAACAGATCTTCTTCGATTTTAAACTTTACACTCGGTACCTGCAATTTAAATGCAGTCGAATGAACTTTAAATTTCAGTGACGATTTCAGTGTTGTAAATGCTTTAGCAGTACAATATCATGTACAATATAATATTTCCGTGTTTTTTATGTATGGATGGCTTCATACACTTAAGCTTTACTCGTAATCCAATACAATTGCATATTTTTGAATCAATTAACAAAATTAAAACGATATTAGCTGATTGACATAATCGTCCTGATAATCCATTTACAACAAATTGCTCAAACCACTATCGGAACCCCGACATCAACACCGAATAACAATTAATCTGCCACCGATACCGACGCAAAATAGTTTCCAGCCCAGGTGAAGCTACACCAAGTAGCCTGAAAATTGTAATAAATTTGTGCCACCTCAAGAGCGCACAAAGAGCCAAACAAAGAGTTGACCCCGAATCGCACGAACGTGATTAAATTTAATTACAAAACTTTTACTCCCCTTCTTTGTGCAACATTTCTCGCACCGTGTGCTTGTGTTTGTGTGTGAGAGTTAGTACTCTTCAACCCGCCTGGTACCTTGTCGTCATGATTCGCCATCCAAGCAGGTGATCCCCCAGAGGGAAATAAGCCCGACGAACTCTCGCAAAGTTGACGATCTAAAAAGTTGACCGGTGAAGGTGAGCACCGAGTTTTCTACGACCTTTGTAGTTTTGTGGCAGATGGTTTTTTTGTATGAGTGTGTGTGTGTTGGGCTTCACTACACGCTGACCCATCCCTGGGGGTCCCTGGGGAGGAAGGAAAAGAGGGTAACAATTTTCTGCATCCGTGCAGTTTTGTGTGCATCCGTGCGGGCCAAAGTTGCATCCGCTTCGTTAAGGCATCTCGGCTGATCAGCATACCAGCTTGCTGCTGACACAGGTCCAGAGTGCTTCTCCCAAAGCGCGGACCTTGATTGATGGGAGTTGGAAGGAATGATCACTCGAACGATCCCCCGGCAGATAAAAGTTCAGTTCAGTAGAGAGAGAGAGAGAGAGATGGGAAAAAATGGAAGACTTTCAAACAAACAGCTACAAAACACACAAAAAAAACAGTGCCATAAAGAAACTTTGGAATTGCTCGGAGCACTGAAAAAAACCGCGTAGGGGTGTGCACTATGTGCAACAGGAAAAGATAGCAAAAAACAGATCTCCCTCAGCAAAGAAAAAAAAAATCAATCGCACTCAATTCGTACACCGTAGAACAAAGCGACCAAAGTGGTGGATGTGCGTCTCGTCGTTTTTATGTGCTAACTTTGTTTTTGCTTATCCCAGAGAAATGCGATGAAAGGAACACTGATTGATTGATTGGCTGTGTTGCTGTTGCAGTTCACGAACACGAACACAGAAGCGGCAGTGCGAATCCATCCCAAACCCAAATAAGAATGCAAAAAAAAACACACACACAGCCACAGCTCAATCCCAATCGCCAAAAGCGCCACCATCGAAATCAAAGGCGCACAGAACGCGAGCGAGTTATAAAAAGAAGGGCGGCAAGCTTGTTGGATAACACTGCGTGACCATTTTGCCTCGGGGTTGGCGGAGTTGGGGCTATCTCACCACCACCACCACACAAAGAAAGCGGCGCAAAGCGATAGGATAGGATTGGATAGAGAGAAAAAACATTCATGCAGAGGCCAGGCATTCATTAGGTTGATTGAACCATTTACGAGCTATTTTTTTTTGGTTGTACAGCCAACCGCTTCTGTTCCGGGGTTGCGAAGAAGTTGAAACAGTTACCGATTGTTTGGGTAATCAATTTTACCTTTCATCTAAATTGGTACCATCTAAATTGGGAAACATTGTTTAGAAAGTTTTTAAAAGCTTTTTGGATTTGTTAAATTACTGAGGTATGCAAAACAGTGAGGAAATTTAACTGTAGTAAATCTTACCATGGTTTAATCACACATTTTGTAACATTGGAATAGGAATTTACTTTTCCAAGAACTTTTGGGAAAACTCATTGAAATCATTATCAGAATGCTATATTAGAATTTCGTTTCTCCTACACCTGTGTTTGTCAAGCATCAAATTTATTTAAAAAGACTTTTAAGAAGTACCAGACACCTTTTAATAACTTTGAAGTTTGTCAGGTCGGTTTCGTTTTAAATGTTAAATCTTACTTGATGCTTTGATTGCCGACATCAAATTATTTGTCTTTTAAGAAAAGTTGCAACCAAATGAGTGTTTCAAAATTGTTGAAAATATAGGGACGATGCCAGCTAAGGTAAGGTATAGTAACACATCTTTGGTATTAAACATTTATATTCTAATACAATAAGATAAACGTGAACGAGACTGTTGTGTGTGTGTGTGTCGGGTAATAGCTTATGATCGAGTGCCGTTCTCGGTAGCCCGATCGCTCCCCAAGCCCTTAACGGCCTTGCACAATCTCGGATGCTGTCAGTTGCAGGACAGCATCAAGTCGCGGTTACACCAAACTGGCTGCGTGCACAACAATTTCCGGGACGCAGGACATTGAGACGAGACAAAGAATATGCGAGCCTGCTCATTGGCTAGTAACACACGAGCACCAGGCAGTCAATGCTTCTGCTGAGAAGTCCTGTGATGACGTCTGGCATGTTGAATGCGGAGATCTAGTTGTGGTCCCCTGCGGAATAAGCACCAAGTCCTGTAATCCTGGTTGCGATCCCATGATCGAAGACGCGCTGCAGCACGGGTAGAGGAACCCGCCACCACAGTACACTAGCATACTCCAACATCGAACGAATGAATGAGCAGTAGAACATTTTTGAAGATAAAGGATCCCGTGGCTTGTGTGTCATTTTAGCGACCAATTCGATTACACCTTGCTACAACATAGTTAACAACGAGATATTCAAATCCTACCAAGCTTCATAGATGCTTAACATAGTCTTAATATTGGCTGAATGTTATCGTTACGTACTTCTCTAGGCCTAGAGTTAACGCACCAGCGCCAACTTGCACAAGCAGTCAAATTCACGCCAAGAGGCTTGAAGTTGAAGGTGATCGCCTGGGCGTCAGATTTGCCGGAAGATTTTTGCGTAATCAGCATCATCATCTTCTTCTTCTTCTATTTGGCGTAACGTCCTTCGCGGCCATGCCAGCCTATACAGGCTTTCGAGACTTAATTCATTATCACACAGCCGAATAGTCAATCCTTACAACGGAAGGGTGGTCCCATCTAGGCCCATGACCCATGACGGGCATGTTATTGAGTCGCTCGAGTTGACGAATGTACCATTGGACCGCACCCGCAATCAGCATACAGGAGGTGATTATCTTCTGGAAGGACCATGGACAAATTGTGATATACAACGTAAACAACAAGGATCTTAGGTTGCTGCCTTGTGGTACACCGGTGGAAGCATCTCTAGATGGAAAGCCCAAACAAACAGAATATACTCTGTTTGTCAGCCCCAGTGGCATGGATAAAATCCTACCTGACACTTCAGGTAGACCAAGTTTGTCGAGTTTGGCGTGCAGAAAGGTAAAAGGCACACTGAACTGGGTTATTAATTTTGAAACGGACATTAATCCAGAAATGATACCGCTATTGCTAGTTCCGTTACAGAATTTACTATAATCAGTTACCAATAGCTAAGCCTACAAGTGGTTTAGACGAGCGATTGTTGGGTAAAATAGCTCAACAAAAGAGCATTTACATTTAAGTAGATATAGAACGATCCATAATCTGTTCTGATGATTGTGGTGCGACTACAAGAGGCCCCTCGAAAGCATTGCATTTCCGTTAACGACAGTTTTAATCACAACTTTTCCACAAGAGTGCATTTTAATCCCACTCCCCGCACTCCCTAGGGTAATTATTTTGCCTCCCTCTCAATCTACTTAATGCACATTGACCGATGCTCAACTGTTCATCGATCGTTCATTCTTTTTTGTTCTGCAAACTTTACCAATGGAAATGGAATGAATAAAAGCTTTCAAATTCTATTGCACCGAGACATATTCTATGTTCGTGCACGATTGGCCGCTTAAATGGACTTACCAAGAACAACAGAACGCCGGACGCCGTCTCGCCGTACAGGCAGAGAGGGCTGACACAAAAAAATCCCACAAACCAAGAACGATTCTACATGGTCTGGGAGTTTGCGGTGGTGAGAAACTTTATCTGATTAGCATAATGGTTGACGAAATTGTTATGCATAGACATAACGTTCCGGTACGGTACGGCCAGCGGTTCAATAATCGGTAACAGTACAGTTGGATTTTTTTTCGTTTATGTAGTCCTCCCGGGACGTCAAAGTCTTTTGGTCCGATAGACGGCAGTGTCCATCTGGCCGGCGAGCCGCACTTCCTCGGTAGATGTGCTGTCCTCGATGTGTCGTTAGAAGTGCTGTTTTTAAGTTGAATTTACCACAAAAGTTGTGCCGGGTGGACTAGGTTTTTGAACTTTTGTGGTCCCTTTTTTCTTGTTGTCACTCATGTTATGCCGCGCAGCAATGAGGTTTCTGCAATAGTGCTCCTGCGGAATGTATTCATGGACAGCGCTAAAGTGCTTCCCAGTGCAGTACCATTAGCAGTTCTGTTAGTTTAGAATGTTTTTTCAGTACGGAATTAAAGTTTTGTTAATTTTAACTTTAAATTGGAATTTAAAAACTTTGCGTTGCTACTGCATGCTACTTTTTTGCACTATTTTTTTATTCCTTTTTGCAATTGTGCCCTCAAATTTTGACTCAATTTTATCTTCTCTTATTAAAGTTTCTTAAATCAAAATCTAGTAACTTGGTGTATTATTTATCTAGTGTAGTTCGTAATTTAAAAGTTTTTTGCTTTTATTGCATCATTTTATCAATTTATGTTTGTTTTACACTTCCATTCTTTCTTTTGATAATTTTTATTGTTCGTTCTTGTCAGTTTTGTTTCTTGTCTTGTTTGTTTTATTTATTGTTGTGTTTAATCATACCAGCCTTTTTTCCTTTAGCTTTCTCAAATATTTTTTATGGATTGTAATTTTCGTCTTTAATTAGATTTGACTGAAATTATCTAGTTATTTTCATTTATCATTGTCGTATTTTTTTTCTTTTTTTCTTTTTTGCAAAAACTCTTCAATATTCTACATTTTTTGTTTTCTGTTTTATTTCGTTTCTTTTTTTAATAAAGTTTAATAATGTTATCTCGCTTTTTATAAAACACTTTTTTATGTATTTTAATGAATTTGAAATTTTGTGTTACATCAGATTTGAATATTGTTTTTGAATAATTTGATTTTAATAATATAATAATATGTTTATACTTTTCCTCACAAGAAATATTTTTTTAAATCTATTTCTTTTCGTCAAACATTTAAAATCTACCGTTTCAACCTTCAACGTCCATTTACACACCTCCGGAAAAGCCATTGCCTTCCTACCAACGCAATACGCCCCAGCGCCGCTGTATCAATTTACCCTAAATCCCACTGATTACATTCGTGCACCGCAACAACTCCATCCGACCGGGTCGGAGCTTTTGCACTAATGAAGTGCTGTTTATTTGAAAACTAAATTTATCCCCGCATCGGTTCAGCGTGAAAGAACGTACTCATCCCAATCTACTAACTCCTCGCAAACGAAACAAAAAAAACACATCACCCTCTGTCCTGTTTGCCCATCGGCAAAAGCCAACAGTCTGCGGGGACCAACCGTGAGTGAACGGGCGACCGTATCGATGGATTCGATCGATTGCGGCCCGGTTCAGCACCGAAGCCACCATAACAATAAAGCAGGATAATTTGAGCCAGGAAATATTTAAACTAACCTACCACCACCGACCTCCAATAATCGATGATGGTGCGTGGGGCCGAAAGTGTAAAAGACCGGGTCGTTTGATCCAATTTATGTATGCAAATTGTGTTTACCATCCTTATCGCACGGAGCGCTTATTGCTGTTGCGATGCGCTTTGTGCTTGACGAAGGGGCATGCGAGCGGGACTGTACGCGGGTGCTACAGTTTCAGGGTTAAGTTTGACGATGCTTTTCCCGCCCGTTTCGGTATGTTTAGTTTTCAAAGTGCAGTGTGTATGTGTGTTTTGCGAAAATACCCAACCAAACAGCTGGAAATTGTGGCGCAATTTTGCGTTTGATCCTGTTGTTATGCTTTCGATTCATCGATATTATTATTCGGGCCACGTATTTGGGCTTCGCATTCGGCTGTAGGCTGCTGGCGGGCGAAAAACAAACGACCCATTCTTCCCCTGCCAAAGTCCCCATATGGCCGTGGGGGGGGGGGGGGGGGGGAAGAGCGAATGGTAAAGCCACTCAGTCGAGTGTAAATTAATTCATTCCCGAGCTCAGGGTGGAGGTATTTGCTGCATCGAAACGGCCCCGAGGGACATGCCACCCTATACATGTATGTATCCCGATGTAAATTAAAATCAAATTACGCTTTATTATCGTATATAATTGATTTTAATACCCATCCTGCTCCGTTGCATCGGGTTAGGTGTTGTGGGGCTCGTGTTGTGTGCATTTGCACGGGGCCAAAAAAAGAGCGCCACACACAGATAGAGGAAGGGTGGACTTGTGTGTGTCTGCATGAAGTGTTGTGGTAGGATTTTTTGGAAAATCGCTTTCTGGCTTCCTCTGGTGTACCGCAATATGTACCACAGTGGAATTGAACTACCGGTTGGTGGTGGAAGGTGCCCCTAGGAGAGCGCCGGAGCGCGATAATTATAGCAATCGAGGTACAGGGTAGTTCATTAATGGTATTGAGCGTGATTTGAGGAACAATTACAATGGAGATAGAAGCATAATTAGTTAAACCTCATGTTGGTAATACACTTTAAGTGACAAATATTCGATACAAGCAGGTTAGGGGGACAGTTAGTTGTTCAAATTTATTTGTGGGCTATATTCAATTTGAGGCTGGAATAAATATACTTCCAAAATGGGTCTTAGCTTGGGAATTGTTATGGGCATTGGTGTACAATAAATTGTTCAAGAGCATTTTTTTGATATTTGTTTGTAAAAAATATTCATCTTTAAATATAATTTAGATAAACCATAGTAGTTCCACATCTAGCTCTACAATATATACCAACTAACAGCAGTAACCAAAACTGTATAAAAGTCATAAATTAAAACATCAAAATTGAAATCATGAATGAAAATAAATCATTAATAAAGAATTAACATAAAAAAAATAAATGAAAATATGAATTAATAACACAAACCTTTCCATAGCATAAAGCAATCAAAGTAACAAAAAAGAAAGGATAAAGAAAGAAAAGGAAAAAAGAAAAAGCAGAAAATGGAGTCAGATAAAAACCAAAAGATATAAGTTAACAATAGATTGACAAAAAGCAGAATGAAGATAATTTTGTAAAGAGTCAGATAAGCAAGCAGAAAGTGACATCAAACAAGAATCAATATAAAGACATTAACAATAAACCGAGAAAAAGAATGAATAATAAAATATGGCAAAGAGATAGATAGAGCTAAACAGCTTAAACGAATTATTGGCAAAGTTGAAAGCAAATTATAAGAGAAAAAGAGATTAAAAAAAGAGAAAGAGATTATTATAAGAGCTTTCTAATACTAATGAGTTGAAGCATATTTTCTCTGACTGCTAAGATATGTAGCTTTATTAAAGGTTCTAGAAAGATATGATTTTTTTTACATGATCATAGTGAAATTGTGGACTTTCTGAAATATTTAGGCAATACTTATAATAATATAGAGCCCCTAGAAGAATACTTATTTTGCTACTCCTTTGTTGGGTTAGTACTGGTACTGGTAAAATTCAATCTTGTTCGAGTACATCCAATATTCTTTTTATACTATGCAGAAATAGGATTACCTGTCTGTTGAGTATTTAAAAATAATTTCAACATTGTGAAAGCAAAATATAATTAATTAACTCAAACCATTCAACCCACACACCCTGTAGCAACACGACCTACAGCGCCCCATTCCTCGCTCGCTAGCAGCAAGCTTTTTGGCCGCAGGAATTACAATCAAACTCCATTTCCGCGCAGCACACACTACACAAACGGCACAGTTTCAGGCGGTGTACATAATTTGCTTCGCTTCCACCACGCCCGGTAACTGCGAACGCTGGCGCTTGTTGCAAATGGTTGCAGTTCCAGCACGCTGCTCACACATTGTCACCACGCACACCCGGGTGGCTGGCGCAGTCGGAGCTCGAGCTACAGTACGAGTCGAATCAGTATTTATGTAGCGGATAATCGCTCCGTTGATTTATGTATTATGACATCTGTCCCGGAATCGGCCGCAAATTGGAAATGGGTCGCCTTTTGGGGCGGGAAGCTTTTGGGAAGGACGGGCGGGTGGAATTGGGTGCTTGCGAACGGTAGGGAGGAAGCTTCTCTCGCAGGTCAAATGTTGCCCAGTGTCAAAAGGGTAACGTGGAATTAACATGGAACGTGAATTAATTGCACGGGCGCGTTCTGCGTGCGCTCGCCGAATGCCACGATGCGCCGATACGCAGTAAAGTGCGTACGGCGTACAATTTAACCATTTAGCTTTACAGCGCTGGATGTGGGCGAGTGTTTGTGTGAGTGTGTGTGTGGCACTAAATCTGGTTGTTACTTGACAGAAATTAAGAGCATCACCGTATATGTTAATTTGTAGATGCAGTTGAAAGGTAAGTGGAACGAAATTAATTTAGTTTGCATGGCACCTGGTGCATTACAGGTACCAGGCGTCTCCATCGAGGTAACACGTGTTGGCTAAATAGAGGCTAAATAACAAAAATAGAGTCATCTGCAATCTCTAACATACAATTTTCAAATAAAAAATAAAAATATCTTACTATCCTTTTTGTGTAAAAATAATTAAACGATTAAATAATTAACTAACGTTTATGTTATGTTATTAAAACACAAAAGAAAAAAAGCTCTCGCATGGCAAATCGTATTAGGATTTCACATTTTCTAACTGATTATTAAATTTAATATGCTTTCTAAAGCATTTTTTTTGCATTTAAGCTTCTCGTGAAACCTAAAAAAAAGTCCTATTGCTTTACAGGGTTTTCCAGGAGCTATCATAGCTGTGGGGCACTTTATTGACACTTTCTTACATGAAATAAACTTATTGTAATGGGAATTGGCCTCTCCAGCACCCTTGTTGGACAAATGCAATAGGAATTTCCAACGAGCCTGTCCAAAAAGGGTGTGATAGAGTTCAATTTCCAACTTGTGAAGTTCACTTCCAATGGGAAAGAGTCTAGGAAATGTGCCACAGTTATGAGAACCCCTGGAAGCCCCTATAAATCGTCATAAAAAAGTGCGCAACAAAAAAGCAAAGCTACTAACACCCCCAAAACAAGTGAAAGAAAATGTCCTTAAAACTGTCAAAATGCATTAATCCAGGCACAATGCTATCGAGGCAGCTACAAACCCATGGATTATTCAGTGTAATTACCGAATGAAAAGCAAACTTCTGCCCCAAAGCGTGTACTTACCCAGCGACTTTACGGCACCGAGCATCGGCACTCCGGCTTTATGGGCAACGAGGTGGTTCGCGCTTTTGCCAGCGCGAGGGAAAAATGCCATACAAAAAGTAAAGAAAAACCTGCACCCCATTCAACGATTAACATTTCACTTGTTGGTGCGCTTGCTGGTTTAATGGTGAACATGCACAACCTGGCCCACAGCATCGGTCATCGGTGTCAGCTTCCGTTTGCAGCTCTGTGTCGCGCACCTGCTGCAGTGGTGATGGCGGGTGTGCACCCAAGTTACAATGGCTTTTTCCACCCTTTCTCCTTCCTCACAGTGTGCCCCTTGATGGCTGACTGTGCAGTGGTGCAGCGTTAAGGTTTCGATTGCACCATTACACTGTAGCCGCTTTTATCGCTTTTGCATCAGCTTTTGCAAATAAACTGCAGCACTGGCCTGTGAACTGTGGACGGGTGTGGTTGTGAAAGGGACACAGGGAAAGTGAAAAGGTCACCCCCGTTTAAAAGGCATCAGATTGTATTAACGAATGCCGTGATTCTCTGCACCAGCAGGCACATGTGTTTGTGTGTGTTTGGCCTCGATTGTCAAAACTTTAGCAACACAATCGAACTGCGCTCGATCGGATGTAAAACGCTAATTGATAAGTTATATGCTTTTAATTAAACCGTAATGGTGGAATGGCGAGCAGGGCAAAGCGGGGGTTTTCCACATATTGAGTTTCATGTTTGTGTATGTGTGTTTATGCTGTACGTGTGTCGGTGGAAAGTTTAACCCCCACACAATGGCACTATTGTGCGAGAAATGAAGCAAGTGAACCGTGTGCATCGAGTTTTATTTGCATTTTACTTTTGATTGAGCTATTTTTCATAATGAGCGTTTGCAGGTTGAATGGTTTTTTCTGGGTGGCTGGTGCAGGGAAAAAGTGGCACATGAATGAGTTTTGGGAAGATCGATTTTTTCCAACCACTGTCAGTTGCTATAGAGTTTTATGAATATAACAAAGAATGTAAATATTATGTTTTTAAAGTAGTTTTATTTTGCTTTATTACATATTTTATAGCACAGTGGTATTCGGTATAAAGTAAGTATTCAGAACAGGAATAAAACGGGAGGACCGGTACGGGCACAGTATCACATCCTGAACTGTTATGGATTCAGTATTAGTTCTAGGACCGGTATGGACTCGGGATCAGTCGCAGTACCACTAATGAATCGGCATCATTGTCAGGCCAGTATAGTTTCAGTATCAGGATCCATGACTGGTGTAGGTTTGGAATCAGTTTCAGGACCTGTATGAATTCAACATCAGCTCCAAGATCAGTATAATTTAAATATCAGTTGCACAGCCATCATTTATTTCTATTTTATTTATTTACTTCAATAGTTGTATATGGCTTCCGTAGCATACATATAATACTTAAACCTAGACCTTCACCTATACTTGCGCAGAGCACCAACAATCACGCAAGAACTTTAGAACATTTAGGCAGACTAAAGGACAGATCGACAACATTGAAGTAATCATTGAATGTTTTTTTGTCATACAAAGCAATGGATCGGTGGCCAATAGCTGAAATTTGATGAATTCCTAAAACTCTGTTCGGCACTAAAAATTGGAACGAGGACAACAAATAAGGAGCATCGATGAGTCCAGTCAATAGTTTAGTTATGAATAATCCCTGGTCCTCTTTTCTCAAATACTCCAAAGTATCAAGCCCTAGCAACAAGCAGTGCGACCTCAGCTCAGATCGATTTCTTCATGTCAATGTGTCATGGATTCGTGATCAGCTGCAGTTGCAATTCCAGTATGGGATCAGTATCTGTTGGATCGGTATCATTTCAAGGATTAGTATGACCTTAAGATACAGGGTTCCCCACGATTTGTTAGGCTCGTCTCACGATTTATTCGTGCTTTTTGACTCGATCGTTCCCACAATTTATTGGTATCGTCCGATTGGACATCAATACAATTGAACGAAAAAACGATTCCTTTTCATGTTCCACGGTTTTTTGGGCTCATAACTTATGGATAGAAATTTAAAAAAAATCAGGAAACAACCAAAACACCTTGCAAAACCCTGTAACTTATTAGAATCATTTCAGGATCAGTAATGCTTCAATATCAGTTGCAGGGATTAGATCTTTATGAATTGCAGTAGTAGTTTGAAGACAGTTGTAGGTTTCATGTTTAGGGCCAGAATGAGTTCAAGATCTGGGTTAGTATGGATTAAACAGAAGTTCCAGGAATGGTATGGACTCTGTGTCAATTCCAGAACCAGCATGGGTTTAGTAACAGTTTCAAAACTTGTGTGCATTTAGGATCAGTTCTTGGAGCGGTATGTGTTCAACATCACTCCCCGGATGAGTTGAGGATGTGTTCCAAGACTGGTAATGGATAAGCATATTTGAATTGATTGGACTCCTGGATATCTTGGAGCGCAGTCAAATGAGTTTTGTGATAATGGTAGATGTATAGGATCTACAAGCATTCGATATACAGGAATAAAACTCAAGCGTTGTCTTGTTACTGTTTTGTCCCAATGTTTACGCTTCGTAGTCACAAAACAAATTGTGGAAATTCAACAACTCAACTGAAAGTAACATTTGCAAACATTCTACATGAGACTCATAATCCTTTTGGGGTGCGATCAAAGGTATGACTTCGTGTAAAAATTGTCAATAATTCATTATCATCATTACTTGTCATTATAACCATTCGTTCTTTGATCTTGTCAAACTTTTATCCACTCACTTGACAGACCATTAATTCTGTTGAACAAAATAGACCATTTAAAAAAAGTAATTATTTTTTAATGATTTCAGTGCCACATCAAAGCCTTAACGCGTCCCAAATTAAAGATAATAATCCTCCCAGCGATTATCTCATCAAAACTCATCATCCATACATCATCATTAAAACCCGTCAACGAACCATTAGCAGCTGCTACAGAAGACGGCACTTACGTATCTGTATCATTAATTAAAACGCTAACACATCTTTGCCGCAGAATGTGATTCTTGCCTTCAAAAAAAGCTCTAAATTTGAAAAGTGATTTAACTGTAGTAACCGAAACGAAACGACCTTGCTGAGCGGTCTCAAAATTGTAAAGCCACCATCACCCGTAAACCCTTCCAACGATGGTGGTGTTTGCGCCGTTGCAGCAGCAGTGCTTTGGCGGTTCATAAACCAGTGCGAAAAATGGGATTAACAACCGACCGACGAAAATTTATCGTCCGACAAGTGGGTTGATGTTTGTTTATGGCACGCAGTGAAAGGGACAGAGATATGTGGGTAGGGAGACAACAACAAAAAAAAGAGAATAACTATGCTGATGAAGTATGGCACCGAGCTGGGGTTGCGTTACCCCTTAATTGCAGTTTTGCCGTTGGCCGCCCCTGTGCCGGAACGATTACGCAAAGGTGCAGGTACTACAGGATGGGAATATTGGAAAATGTAATAAATAACTAGCTGGTAATGAAGAAATAAATTCTGGTTTGCCTGTCATAGTTACGCGGGCGCATGAAATAGCGATCGTTGTGCGGTTGTTGGTACCTTCAAAGCTGGTCCATTTTTTTGCTTTTCTCTCAACAGCCACTAAGCTATTAAGCTTGTAAAATATGTTTAACTAGTTTTGGGGCTAAAATTCACCTCGATGGAGAAGCATTCTAACATTCGAGTGTGTGTGTGTGTGTGTGCAGTTTGCAGGATGAAAATGTGTATATTTATGATTTGTGTTCTTTTTCGTGCTCCTATCAAAGCTCAGCTCGTACTCGTGTGTTGACCTAGGGAGTGAAGCATAACCGCTGTGGGAAGTATAAACAATTCATACATTATTTATTTCACTTTACATTTATTTACTGTATCCCCGTACTGGCCCGGGACTGGGCAGGCGAGCACCGTTGTGTTTACATTCCTGTTTTGCAGTGCAAAACTGGCTCCAAGATTTCGTCCATCTCGTGCGTCTTCAATAACTGTGGCCTCCACTCAGAACCTCTTTCAAAGGAGTATTTTCTATGGGAGGCAGTGAACAAGAAGATGTTCTTGTTTCCATCGAAACACTTCAACACACGCCAGCGAAAGATCGGTGAAGAATACTTAGAAAATGGGGTTTCGAGCTAGGATAGATTGTAGTGAAGACGTTGCGATGAGTGAAATTTATGTTTGACGGGCTCGCTCTCTCTCTCTCTGCGTTGCTGTATACTTCACCTTGCGATGTTTGCTGGCTGGATGATGGTATAAATGCTTAAACACACTCACCGTGTATGAGAATTGCTTTCGCCATGAAAAGAAAAGCTAAGCTAAGAGAGCTTTAGAAGAAACGGAAAAAAGCCCCGTACATGATACAGTGCATGAGTGCGATGGTTCAGTTCGTTAAGAAAGGGATGAGCTGGCAGGATCGCTGCTAACGAGGAGCGTAATTTCAATTTCAATCCATTTTTTGTTTGTTCCCGTTCGCGAACATCCCGTGAACGTGCTTGTCGATGGACATGATTTTGCAGTCTTCAAAAGATGATTTATTTTGGGTTGTTTTTAAAGTACAGGGTGCAATAGAAAAGCTACATCGTTCCGTAGCCTGAGTGTCAGATTTTGTAAGGTTTTATGCAAGTTACCGTTGTATGTTGTGTAGATAATAGTAGATTATGATGGACTGATGATTGAAGGACGTTGAAATGCAAATGCATTTCCATAATAACTGAGCACAAAAGATAAACCTAAGCATCATTGATTAGAAAAAAGGTAAAATACATTACGATTATTGATAAACATTTAAAACCATTGCCTAAGCCTAAGGTTCCAATGCCATCTAAAAACTCCGTGGATAAGTCTATGATGCATATGAAAAGTGTACTAAACAGTTGACGTCTGATTGAATTGTTATTTATGTTTTTCATACAAGAATATACAATAACATCTTGATCCTAACATAGCGTAACTCTTATACGAAATCCTAATCAATCTGCGAAATTGCAGTTATTGTAGTTCAGACTTGCAAATTGTGTTGAAAATACAGGGCTTTTCACGATTTATTGGTCAGTTCTCATGATTTTTTGCCGCGTACCCACGATTTTTTGGTCGTATCCCATAGATTTTCGGTTCGTTCCCATAATGTATTAGTATTTTCCGATTGGATATCAAAACAATTGGACCAGCAAATTCTGGGAAACGGCCAAAAAATCGTGGGAACGCACCAAAAAAATATGGAAATCCACCAAAAATTAATGGGTACCAACCAATAAATCGTGGGAAACCCAGTAAAACGAACTAAATTAGGTTCATCTTCTCGACATAATTAATCCTATACAAATATAGAATTGTACCATATAATTTAAAAATTCATTGATTGCTTTGGAAAGTATGCCAATTGAGCTTACAAAGACTGCTTGCTTATTTCAAATGAGGTATACAGAATGATTAGACAGGCAAACGAGTGCAGTGTCCGGGTGGGTTGAAAGAATATATCTATCGCTGTAGTGAGATCAAACCTGGAGTTCGATTGCGCTACCTATTATCGTGTCTGTATATATACGATTTAATCGATGCAAAGGCGTTTCAGGCAATTTTCCCTTTCGGCTTCTTCCTTTGACCATGAATCGACTGCTAGAATGTATACATTTTTCTGATAAACTTGATTACTTCCATTTTCAGTACAGCTCAAAAAGCCAGCTCGATATCTATAGCTGCTATTGCTGTTTAACGAACAATTCGTGAATGAATAAGAAATGAAACGGTACTTTGTGGATGGAAGTAACTATGGCGCTTTTTATGGAGCTCACTCTTTGGAACTTTGCAGCTGGTTAGCCTGATGTGTATGGTTCATGATGTAACTTGAAGGCTTGTTAAGAAGGTGTACCGAACTTGGTAGAACTTCATTGCTTTTCAAAGCATGACATCGGTGCAAGGTGGCCCATATCAAAGTGTCCAAGATTGACTGACATCAATCGTCTCATCGCTTTGGAACAAGCTAGCTTAGTCATTCGAGAAAGGGATGTTATGTGAAGTAATAGTGATTTTACCGTAAATTTTGCAAATAAGTTGACAGTTGACAAATAACCATACACAAAAATGAAACAAATTGTGTTGTTTATTTCAAAAAAGAACGCCTTGCTTGAAAATAATACACAAAGAAAAATAATCCCGTGCAATGAAACATAAGGAACCTTATTAGAAGTGGGTTCCATCTGGAACTTTGATGCTGTTTATAAACTGCAAAAGGCGAATTCAAGCAGCGATCTTTAGCGTGCCGATATTGACTGCTTAGCTCATATTGGCAATTTGGGAGTGTTGAGAGTTCTTAAAAAATGATACATTTGGTCCTCATTAGCACAGATTAGGCTACATTTGTTCATTTGTTTTAACTGTAATGGTCAGATCTCATTGTGTCCGTAGGACAACATGAATAAATAAATAACTGTAACATCAAGATGAAATAAACAACTGTACTATAAAGGTAAAGGGTACTATAACATTTCCTGAAAATTACTGTTCTTCATTACAATATTGCCCCTTCGAATCGGCTTTTTGGTTCACATACTTACGATTCTCTTTCCATCTCGTCACCTAATACTCATCACGCTCATGCTAAACCGTTTCCTCTCATCCATTTTGACTTTTCTTAACCCCCCTTACTCTTCCCCTAAAAGAAAGAAACGATCGAAAACAAACCATGAATCCACAGAAAATGAGGAAAACCAGCTCAAAACAAATCAGTACACGTAAAACAAGGCTCAAGTGTACCGACGAAAAGGGTTGCGTCCCCTTTTTCGCAAAATCACTTTACCCGACGGCCAGACGGTTTTCGCTCTCCGCCATTTTTTTTTTTTTTGCTCTCTAGGTGTCTCATTCATTCATGCTCGCTTTTTTTCCATTTGGCCTTCAGCTCAAAAGGACGACGAGTTGCCTTTTGTTCTCGATTCGTTTCCGAAACGCTGAAGTTTACCACGCTCCTTCCCGTTCACCGTTTTGCTGCCACAGTCTTCCCGGGGCAACGGGGCAACGGAGCCAGCCCGAATGTTGAATGTCCATAATCGTTTGTTACACTTCGGTGCGTACGGTTCTCGTTATTGAAATTGGATCATCCTTTTCATTACAATGCAGCCCCTGGTAGGCAAAAGGGTAATGTCCTGCGAGCAGGTGGGACTGGTGGGATAGGCCTGTCGTTTGGGAGCCGTCGTGAGGAGCCCCCCTGCCGTGGTACCAGCCATCAGTATCCGTACGGCGAGCGTTGGCTAGGGAGGATACGCTGCCCTGCTGCAAAATTCATTGGTTTCGGATAATAGGACAAAACTTTTGCCTCGTAGGGCCGGCTTTTCTTCTCCACCCGGCGTGCCAATGTTCGCTTACACAGCTTATGAGCAAACACACACCTCCTCCACGTGCTGGGTCGTGCGAGCAGACAGAGGGCGACGGACAGAAAAAAAGAAGTAAAACAACCCCAGGCAAAGATATTCGTCCAAGATTTTGTTACAAAATATGACAACGCCAACGGAGAGAATGGGGCCGCCCTGTCAGTTCGAGGGGCCCAATCGAGTATCGGGTTCCGTTCTTTGCTTCTTTTTTGTTCCCTTCGTTTTTTTTTGTTTGCCTCACGTTCGTTTTCTCTATGAAATAATTACAAAAGCACTAAAGAGTTGACGGATCCCGTTCGCTACAGGAGGTATTTTTTGTGTGTTTTTGTTTTTAGTATTTTTTGCATGAATTCTATTTTTATTTCAAAAACTGTGCGTGACAGCATAAAAATCTTAGTTCTTACGGGACCCTCTGTTTTTGCCCCCCTATTTTTTGTGCGCTAAACACAATGAAACAATGAAAATGAGTTTAAAATGTGTCTTTTCCAAGCGCCAGTCGAAGGATTTTTGAGGCGGGACAAATTTGCATGGTACAAGGGTTTTTACTCAGTAGTAAAGCATCATTCCCCTCTCAACGGAAGAATCGTTTTAGAATGGAATTTTAAATCTAGTCTTTTCTTTTTTCGCTTTTCTCCGAGGGCACTTAAACGTTATTTGAGGAAAGAGAATGGAACAGTTTCTGGTGAAGCTTGTGAGAAGGTTTGTGATAGCAATGGAGTGCTTCTTTTATTTTGACGGGGTATGGAGAGAGAAGAAGAAAAGAGAAGCCTGCAATGTGTTAGAATGATCCATTTGCAGTTTTGGAACGGATTCAAGTGCAAGGTAAACAGTTTGGGGATTGAACGTAATGGGCTCGTTGACTAAGTAATCATTTCATTTTGGGGATTTTTGGGGGAAATAGATCCTCACCAAAGTTTTGCGCGAGCGGGAAGGAGACGCCTGGAAAGGTAGGCAAAAAAGCAGCTGAAAGATCTGTTCGATATTTACATTTCATCAGATAATGCTCTAATCAATCGTTTCGCTTCGATTGGAGCACCTTTCCTCAACTTATCATGCCTTCAAGCCGGCCAATCAACGGCTTGGGTTCGATTGTTTTCTGCATTTGATAGGATTCGTATGGGAAATCAGTGTGCCGTGACCTCACACCCCTCTAAGAACGAGGGAGCTTGGCAACCGAACCGAATAACACGCGGGTCGTGCTTGAATGGTTGCTAATTAACTACGCAGCTAAACAGACGGTGCGTCCAAAAATCCGTACTGGAAAGCGCATGAATAAACTTCAGCCAGAGAAGGAGTGAGTACACACGAAGGATAATAATATGATTAATTAAAAGGTTGTGCATGGGGTCGGGTGGTAGAAAAATGAACCGTCATGTTATGAAACCGACCGGGCGCTTCGATCGTACTGAGCACATGGTAGGTGCTCTACTTCTACAGCCAACTCCATATGGGGATCGAACAAATTGGCTATTGATTAGCTTCATTCAGCACCACAAACATACCTCTCGCACTACGCTGTACACGCTGCCATCAAAAGACTTATTTTTTTTCGTTTTGATTTTATTTTGCTGTCGTAGTTCTAAACGCACCCGCACCGTGTGAGTCCGTCGGAATGCTGTGCGATTGGTATGTGTTGAAAGTGCCCGTATGAATTACACCGGGCGTGGAGGAAAAGCGTAATTTGATCACGTATTGTTTCAAAATACGTCCAGCTTGATGGCAGCAGGACACAAAACCTGCATGCCGGTTGGGATTTGTTCCGGTCTGGCGTTAAATATTTGCTATGAAATGTTCGATTGATATTTGATATGGGATGAAATTTAGGACGTATTGTTCTGTTTAATTTGTTTTTCGACTCGTAAATAAATATCAAGAATAAATAAAATTGTTCAAATTTGTATGGATTTATATAACGCAAATATTCACTATACCTAGTATTTTCTTATTAGTTATTATTTTAAACTGGATTCTAAAGTGATTGAATTTCTTATGAGGTTTTGTTCGATTTTTGTATAGATTGATGCTCAGTCCGCATCATTCATAATCATCACTTAGTGAAATGACTAATTACAACTGCTGTCCTTGAATGAAATAAGAGGTTTTGGAATAGTAACTATTATAACAATAATGATAATAAGTACGATATTAATATGAAAATTAAAATAACCATAAAGAAATATGATAGAAGCTGTAGAAGGAAAAAAATAAGAGGAATTTAAGAAACAATAATAGTAATAATGATGATACTATTTTATAATAATAATAATAATAATTAATAATTAATAATTAATAATAATAATAATAATAATAATAATCATAAAAATAATAATAATAATAATAATAATAATAATAATAATAATATTAATAATAATAATAATAATATTAATAACAATAATAGTAATAATAATAATAATAATAATAATAATAAAAAATAATAATAATAATAATAATAATAATAAAAATAATAATAATAATAAATAATGATAATGATTATAATAATATAAATGATAATGATGATAGTAACATCGGTAAAAAACGATACTAACAATTAGAAGAAGAGAAGGAAAAGAAGAAATGAAATAAGAGAAAAAAACAAGAGAAAAAAACTGCACAAGCAGAAAAAGAACAGAAAGATAGAAACAAGGGAAATCAAAAGAAATGGTAAAAAGAGAATGGGCAAAAGAAACGGTTATAAAGTATTAATTTCTTTGCATTGAAAACGATCTGAAAGTTGAATTGTGAGAATAGAAAACAAGTGTAAATAAATTATTCCATAGTGGCGTTCAAATCGATAATCAGGTATATTTTAAGATAAAAATGATTATGAATGTTGAATTTCGAAAACAAGTAATATTTTTTTTACTAATAGAATAATAACAAGAAGGTGGCATTTTGAAGTGCCTTTACAACATAGCATTATACAAAAAGTATACTATAAATATTCAAGCCACTGTATCGCCAGCTTTGCGTCAAGTAAACAAGCACGAAACATCGATAAGCAAAGCTTTTTCCCCGTTTTTGCCTTCCATTCCAAAACAGATGGCACCATGACCCAAGCAGGGGAAACATATTTACCCCCCAAAAACATTCCGAAGCAACGGCACATGCGTAGATTGTCGCATGCGTAAAATTCCCCACCAGGAAAGGGCTGCTCCCTTTCGTATGCTGTCAGTTTTGCATTGCCGATCGGTTTTCGGTATTCGGTTTCGTTGGTTCCCTTTTCAGCCTTTTCTGTTTCGGCACGAAAGGCGGCTTTGTTTGCGTTTATCATCGCTCTTATCATGATGGCCGTCGCTGTCGTCGTCGTCGTCGTCGACCGTCGATAGTTACTTTCGATAGCTTCAAGAGATGCTCACGGCTCCAGTGTGTGTGTGTGTGGGTACCTCTTATCTGTCACCAACTTTATGGACCGATCCGATAAGTTCCGCACCGGTCTAGGAAGTCTGGAGTCTGTGATGGACGGGGATTGCCTCGGGTTGAAGTTGCTTATCGCAAACTGAAAAAGGGGGAAGTGTTTGTATCCACAGTTTGCTAGATATGAGTGGGTTGTTTTTCTCGAATAAGTGCTGCTGATGAAGATGTGACACTGATTGTTGTGTGCTTTCGAGTCAGTCGTTGATTATGCCATTGAGTGTGGAATATTTTCCTCTCACTTTAGTGGTGAGCTACAAAAACGTAACGATTTAAAACAAAAATGTAATTAATACAGGAAAACAGGGCGCTAAACAATTTCTACACTCATTTAACCATGACTGGAATATTGTTTTCCTTTTTTCTCTCTCCTTCTCTCCAAACAATTAGACCGCATCGTGCACGCTCTTCCGCGGCCTTTGCCCCTCCCCCCAAAAAACCACTGCCTGTCGCTGACTTTTCATTAAAGTTTGATAAATGATGGCGATAGAAAAACGGGCAGTAAACCATACAAAAAAAAATAGAAGTGAAACAACAAAATCACTATCATCGAGCATCATCCTCTTCGTGGTGGCGCAACTGGCGATGGCGATGCCCTACTGAAGCACGACTAACGACCGGCAACAAGACTGCCGGGTACGGCGTGCAGTTGTCGGAGGGAAATTGTTTTGCTGTTCGGCTGATGGCGCACCCGGTGCAATTTCCGTGGCCACTGGTCAGAAGCGAAAAGTCATGCCCGGGCACTACCGATTGTGTAGTGTTTTTGTGTCTTGTAGGGGCCAGACTTTGGATTGCCAGACTTTTTTTTACTGCCGCTGTTTTTTTTTGCTGTTGTGAAAAAAGTATAAAAGCTCGCTTCCGGCTTAATTTTGATGGTTTTTTGATGGATGAGAACGTTTTTGAGTGTTCGTTCGATTGAGGTTGTGGAAGATAAGGGCAATTGATTTTTCTTATTGAATTTGCATTAAAAAGCTTCATATCGAAAATCGTTGGCAAGGTTGTAATGCATTAAAGTGGTGGTTATCTTTTATTTCTTATTAAAAAAATAATGATACTTTCAAAAAAATAAACAAAATGAAGACGAGATACAGGAGACCCTTGAGATACGCACTCACTCAAACAAAACTTCAGTTGTCTTAATGTAGTTCAAACTTTGTACTTTGTATTAAAAAATCACTGAACTTATTTCTTTTTGGTGCAAAGATAAACAGAGATCGATTTTCGTTTTCGTGCCTGTTTGAAAACCTCGCACAAACCCGATTGCGATCATTCCACTTTACTTGCGCAGGTTCATCCGTTGTACGCGAAGCTCCTTCAGGATGAATCTTTCCTATTCTACAACGCATCTGTAAAGTTAGAGCCACTGTTGATAAACAATAGATAGATTTGACTTCAATTTCTCACTAATAACCTTTAAATACACATTTATGAAGATTTCCTATCCATCCGAATTTGCAAATTTATAAAGCGTTACGATTTTTATAGCTTAAAATCTATCATGTATTCTTAAAGAAGATTTAGTTGAAAAACAAGAAATTCTTGTTTTTAACTCTTCAAAACTTCAAAGCTTATAAACAATGTATGAAACGTGTTTGACATTCGACTTTTTTCACTTAGGACTTGCTTGGGGACTTCTTTCGATTCAAAATACAGTCGTATCTCGTGGGTCTCCTGTATTACATTTTCACGAATATAGCAATTGTTGTACGACAACTACAAACAGGTAAAGCTGTTAATCATATAAACCACATAGTCTAGAAGAAAAATATTCTCAATAAGCCCATGATTTGCTTTGCTTCATTCATTTCGTTTTGTTCCCTGATGTCTCCCTTGTTCAACTTCAAAATAATGTATTATCAGTTCATATATTTGCTTACTTTTATAATTTCGAGTACTGTACTGTAGCTGGCATTTCGTTGTTTTTTACATGTTCTCTGTGTTCTCTGTGTTTGTTTTATGTTTTTATGTGCTGTTTTAAAGGCCCAAAATCATTATGTCACGCATAAAAAGCCTTAAAAACATGGAATACCTCATGAAGCATAGCAATATCCAGGTTGCTCTAAAAATGACAAGCATTAAAGCGGAGATAATCATTAAGTGTTCTGTTTAACGACCAAAAACCAAACAACTTTACTGCTTCGCTCAGGAAGTATATTACCTCAATAGAATGTACAGAAAAAAAGAGCACAGCAAAAGCGAAAATAAATGCATATCAAAAGAAGTTATTCGTAATAAACCCAAACGCTGCTCCACAAAGCAAAAAAAAAAGACACAAAGTCAGCCAGATAGTGCAACGCCACAACACCAGCACAAAAAAAGGATAGATGGAGTAGAGAAAAATCTCAGCTGAAAATGAACTCCCCGGGTGCGAATTTGTCGGATCAGTCACTGGAGATGCTTCGAGTTCACACTTACAAAGGCTGCCAGCAAAGCAACACCAACGGGAACAAAACAAGAAAAGCAAAAAAAAAGACAGGGGGAAAACGCCAGAACCCTGAAGCGAGTAAGTTTATGAAGCTTCGCTGCACAAATTTACATCCAACGCCTTTGGCTGACGGGGAAGTGAAAGCAATGCTTCTATCTTTTTCCATCCATGATCACCCGTGATGGGTCGTTTTAGTTATTTATTTTTAGGTTGCTTTTTTTCTTCTTCTTCTTTTTCTCCTATACATTCCAGCTTTCCTTTTTGCTGTCCCGGGCGCTGGTTGTGTACGAGCTTGCCTTCGGTTGACCAGACGGCATTCTTGTGCCGTGTTGAAAGTAATGGTCAAAGGGAGTGAATAGCAGCAGGAAAAAAAGGCGAACCAAGGTGCAAACCTGAATGTGAAGGGAGGAATTTTCTATCCTTTAGCTCGTGCGCACGGAAAGTGAGAGCTTCTACATTGAAGCCATTAAATTTAAAACAAGATTATGGTTGAAATATTCCCATATTTGTGGCCGTTCGGATAGGATAAAAACGGTGAGCGGGAACAACAAAAAAGTGCAACGCTTTTTAAAGGATGAAAACCTTTAGATGCCATAAATTGTGAGGCCAGTTTTGGCTGACAAATTCCACCAACGCCAGCCATAAAGTGTTGCACGCGAGAATGGAGGATTATTAACGGTGGAATTTACGGGGTAAAATTGGTGCTGGCTTGGAATGGACTCCACAGAGCCCAGGGGCAGTTAGATTGGACGGGTGTTTTTTTTGTTCTTTTTCCCTCGTCCGGTTAACAGGTACTTTGCAGCATAATTAAACGGCGGCATGCCGTCCTGGCGAAGGGTTTGCACATTTGCATGAATGCACTGTGCAGGAGGGATGGAATGGGTCGGGCAGGCAGAAATATTCAAATTGCGTTGCAAGCGGTTAATGGTCGCGGCTGAAATATGCAAAAAGGGGGAAAGTATTTATGAGGCTGGTTAACTGATTTGTGGTGGCTGTGTTTTTTGTGTTGTTTTGGGTATGCCTTAGGATGTTAGCTTGAAATGAACTTTACTCAGGATTGAAAAGCGCAATTATTTTTTTGCATTTAATAACACATATTGAACCTATTTTTTTACAATAAATGGCTTTTTTTAATGTGAATACATATAAGTCTGTACTTAATATTATTGAATTTAATTTTTTGTGTGTTTCATATGGCATGTTTGAATAGAGTTTATGTTGAAATTAATAGACAAGAAATTCTTCTACTTCTTTTGGCTCAACAGCCGATGTCGGTCAAGGCCTGCCTGTACTCACTTGTGGGCTTGGCTTTCAGTGACTTATTGATCCCCCCATAACAAGATAGTCAGTCCTACGTATGGCGTCACGGTCCATTTGGGTTTTGAACCCATGGTGGGCATGTTGTTAGTCAACCTTTTTTTTCTATTTATTTCTAAAACAAATATCACTCAGAAAAAACAATTAAATTTCATTTTTTGGATATTAAAAATTCCGTTGTTGTTGCAGATAGCGAAATTTAGAGTCATTTACGTTGTTAACATGCTGCTTAGGCTACTATTCGTATTTATGGATGGCTTTATCAGGCATAACCTATCTAAATATAGTTAAAAAAGTATAATTTACACAAATAAAAATTGCCCTCAGAAATTGATATGCCTTGATATGTACCGCATTGCCGTGCAGGGATGTTGTGCGTAGTTGCTGGTAGAATAGTAAGCTTAAATACGATATTTGCAAAATAACAGCCTCTTCAGAAACGTGATCATCCGAGTTACCACAGCTTGTTAGTGTTTAGGTAATGATGGTACTTGATATCGATATCCATCAGCTAATGACTTCACCAAATGGATGCCTCAGGTGGCTCAGGGTGATCAAGGATTGTGTATTGCTCTTGTTCATTCGGATCTTCCATTCAGCAGTGTATTTCTATAAGGATGTTCAAATCTCGCTGACTACCACGTCTTATAATAGCTCTGTTGGTGTTTACCTTTTTTAACAACAGTTGTGTCAACACCACGAGGGCACTAATATGTCTAGTAAGTCTACATAATAATTATAATAATCCCCGCAGTGCTGTTTTACAGTATAAAGAACAGGAAGAATATTCCATTTATCGTCATAACCCACTGATTGCAAAACAACAAACCTTGCATTTCTTGTGTACGCAAAACCAATGCCAGTGACAATGCATCCTAATCTTCAGTTTCAAGTTTCCATCAATTTTATATTATACTGAGTGCCATACAACCGCTTGAACCTTTGATTTAAACAACACCAGTTTGATTGCGTCGCTTTGTGTAACACGAGTTCCAGAGAATGCTTATTCCGATCGATTGATCATCCGCAACACTTGATGGGTTTCGCTCTCTTCGATTACGCCATCCTTCACCGCTTACAGGCATTCAATTAAAGAAGCAAATCTGCACCAACACCGCCGATCCCAACCCAAGCCCCGAGACGTAAATGTTCTTTTAGTTATCTTCCCTCGTCGTCCCTCCCTGGCTCCTTTCCATGGAAAATCTCAAGCACAATGAGGCTGCGCCCAGATTGTTGCCCCAGTGTCAACAGCAAACGAAGCCGAAAGGAATGTAACCGGTGCGCACGAACGGTTGAAGGAAAGCACTCAAGATTGTGCGATAGCAAAACCGCTTCATTTTCACCGTCATCCTACACACCGGCACCGAGCCCACGTTGCCCCAAAGCACGGACCAATTTGTTTGAATTAGAAATTCATCCCCCTTCCGTCCTTGCTGGCTCCTTCTGTTGCTTCAACCCTCTGACTCCTAGCTTACCGAATCACCGCTACCACCACTACCACCAAATGTCAACCAAATGATGACGGAAACCCATCCGTTGGTGGCTGCTTGTTTTTGTGCGCGCTAAAATGAATACGACCGTGGTCCCCGGTAGTAGCGTCCTGTAGGCACCCTGGGGCTCGCTTTTTTCCCCGAGGTTGCTGATTTGCGTGACAAGAAACAACGCCGAAACCGATGCGAAGGGTGCCCCAACAACGCATGACGCCCAAAAGCTTGGGTGAGGTTCATCTTTTACGAATGACTAACATCCGTTGCCCGGGGTGCGCTTGGCTTGCGGACACCACCGGGCAGGTGAAACATCTTCGCAGCCGTATGCCGTTCGTCTTCGGTTCGGGCTGTTGGGTTGGAATTATTCATCCTTCGCCGGTACAAAACGTCGACCGAAATGGGCAGGGAGCGTGTGGGACAATCGAGGGGGAGAATGGGAACGATAAGAGAAAGCGGCAAGGCAGAACGCTGCTTAATGCAATTATCCTGTCCTGGGAGAGTGTTCCGGGAACCACAAACCACGGCCAGAACAAAACCCCTTCTCGATACCCGATGATGGTAAGTGGATCGGAAGTGATTGAATTGCAGCATGAAATGAGCAAGTTGGTCGGTCTGTTTGGTTCGTGCTAGAGTAGCGCAAAAGGGAGAGATAGAGAGAGAAAGAGAGAAAGAGAGGCAAAGAACCGTCGAAAGTGTTGTTCCGGTGACATCGATGTTCGGGTGGTTGATTGGATCGTTAGAGATGAGGACCGAGACATACTGACGGACGATAAATCAGACCGATGTCTGCCGTACGTGTTGATCGATATCTTTCATTCGGTTCGCATCGATAAGAAACCGTGCGGAGTAGTGGTTGAATGTTGAACTTGCATCGACGATGATCTGGCTGGGTAAACTGTGGTTTTGTATGTAGATGCATCAAACCGCACTCCGTTCAATCGATATGTTGAATTTATATTTGAGACTGTTGACAGAAACAGGGGTTGTTTTAAATATTTACAGCTTAGATCTTGATAAGGTTGAAGAGGTTGAGTTTTGCAAGCGTTTTAAAATTTCATGGCAGCTGTTTGTCAATGCAATTAGTTCCAGTTTGCATTGGATATTTAATCCAGTCAACATTTTGATGATTTTTTGAAAAGGTATAATGAAAAGTGTTTCATATGAGATAACAAATTCAAATCGATTACAGTGAGAAGTATTCAAATATGCACGGGTCTGCAGAACGTTGAATTGTATGTTAACTTGAGGACTAAGAATGTACTTAACGCACTGCCTAAAGTTCTCATTCCCAGATCCTCTGAGCAGTAGATATGGGCTATTTTGCTTAACTTCATACAGCTTCGGTTATTTTTTCTATACAGATAATGCAAAATCAATCGTGCTTGTTGAGCCATCAGAGACATTTTCAAACAGTCCTAGAACTGTTCTGCTTTTGCATTTCTTATGTGTCTAGAAATTGCCTTAAATTTGTGCTACAAAATCACAACACCACAACATCTGTTAACTCGTGCCTTCATTATTCCAGAGTAGATAGGAAGTTAGCAACCTAGAGTGCAAATATTATATATTACTACAGTGATATTATGTAGTGTATTATTAATTGTTAATATTACTACAGTGCTATGAGACACTAACCTACCATATGGTCTCTAGGGACAATCAACCTAAACACGTTTCCAATCAGCAGACTCAAGAGTTCAACGTCCCAATATGCACTTTTACCTCTAATTTTACTCCTTAGTGCGCCGTGTCCCGTGGTACAGTCGTCAACACGGACGTCTCAATAACATACCCGTTATGGGTTCAAGCCTAGAATGGATTGACTATCTGGCTTGCGTGGTAATGAATTAAAGCTCAAAAGCCCGGCATGTACGTGTAGGACGTTACGCCAAATAAAAGAAGTGCGTCGTGTGATGGCTCTCCTCATTCCGACAATAAGCATGACCGGAACTGATTAAACTTTGATGTGCTAGTTTCCCGTCTTGACACGGTCTCTCCAATTTCTTGGTTTCGCGGATGACATTGGCAGAACGACAACGAAGGTGTGTGAGGCGTACACCCGACTCAAACGTGAAGCAGTAAGAAATGGATTGATAAACAATGTGACCAAGGCAAAGTACCTACTTCCCAGAGACTCAGACCACCTGGGAAGCAGTGTATTAGTTGGGCAATCTCGAAGTGGTAGAAGAGTTCTGCTATCTTGGGATGGTCATTACTTCGAACAATCATTACTGGTCCTCTATGGACATGAGTCTTGGGCCATCTTTGGCGGTGTGTTCGAGCATAAAGCGTGGAGAAGAAGGATGAACCACGAGCATGCTGATCTATACAGTAAACTGAGCATCCTGACAGTGGCATGATATGATGGCTGGGACATGTCATGAGGATTCTGGACTCATGCCCTCCCAACAAGGTGTTCGACAGCGATCCCCAGTTCGGTATGAAGCGCAGGGGAGCACAGCTACCTCGATGGCTGGATCAAGCGAAGCAAGATCTGTTGGAGATCATATGTCCACATGAATCGGAGGCTGTGGCTAGGGGCCGATCTTGGAGAATGAAAGTTGACCCTGCCATGTCACATAGAATTGCTTCCTAGAAACTTTAATAAAAAAATAATTATTTAGAGTTTCAACGTTTATGGGACCATTTTTACAACATGTTCCAGTATCTATGCATAATTGTCTTTGAGCTTATTGATCTTCAGAATGGTTGGTTTAATCGTAAAAGTGCAAATTCAAGTCGTGTGTATGATAACTATTTTCTTTTAATTGATGATATGAAATTTTCAATAATTTATTTATTTTAAGTGCCTTTCAAAAGATACAAACTGCACGTTTTGAGTCCGTTGAGTTTGTGCTACCACACGTGCCGTTTCTGAATAATTCATCCCAATAATGGCTTTCCCGATAGTGTCTCAATAATTCAATACGAATTTGTATTTCCCCAACCATTTAGGTGGCTAATGGATTTCAAGAGAAGCAAATCGGATGCCTTCCGTTCAATGTGCTCCACCCTTCCAATCAATACGTTGGCGAGTTTTATTAAATGTAAATGACTAAATCACCCACCAGCGCCAACATGTTCCATTCCTTGCTCTGCTTCCGTTAACCCAAACCCTCCTGCAGTACACGGTAGTCGTACCGTGTAATTATGCTCCCAACCAAGAGCCGAGTAGTTCCGAGTCACCTCGGAGATATATTTATACGACGAATAAACATAGACTCCAATAATTACCGTGCGTCAAAAGGCAACGCCATTCACCGTGCCAGTCGTCCACCCCCAGTCTCCAGCCTCGGGTCAGACAGCGGCTTGCGTGCCGTTAAAACATTCCTTGTTTCCGCTCCAGCACCAGCAAGAAACAGGTTGATGTTTGCTGGTAGGGTCGAAGCCGGGGCAAAGCACCTTTGCCGAGCATAAAACGACCCGTCAGCCGTAATAAGGCAGAGTAGACTCGTGAGAGCAACTACGGTTGAGTGTTGCTCGGTGTCTGCGGACATCTTACCGGCAGCGGAACTTAAGGACAGCTTTATCGCAAACGGGCCATCTCTGCCCCAGCGTCGGAATGGTTCTTTCCACGCAGGAATGTTTCACATGTTCATACGCGGGGAGACAGACTGTTGATGCTGAGGGGGGAAAGCGAAGCCCAGGCCCAACACATCCCTGCCCAAGGCTGCCATAAACAAGACAGACAAATATCACCCAGGTGTGTTCGCTCCGGGGCGTACATCGCCTCGCCTTTAGCTCACACACACACACACACACACACACACACACACACACACACACACACACACACACACACACACACACACACACACACACACACACACACACACACACACACACACACACACACACAGGGTCGCTGCACAACGGTGGTGGGGGACAGTGGGAAAGTGTTTGATTGTTCTGAACGGTGGCACAGAAAGAAGAAACACCAACAAAAAGGGCAGTAGGTAGGCACATATTGCGCCGCTGGAGTTTATTGGTGGTGGGTTGTACGGTGCTTAACAAACGTTATACCTAGTGCGCTTGAAATGGCATCAAACAAGAACCGTAGGAAGCGATGGAACCTCCCCTGCACACTGCGAGATATTCAAACCGAAAGCGTCCAAGCTACCGAAACCGAACAACGGGAGCCGCTTTATTTCTTTTCCTTCCCCTAAGAAAGTCGTGCTAGAGGATTATTTACTAACCGTATTGGAAGGAAACGCCCATACGGCTTCCGGGGGTGACGGGAGAAGGGTGGATAAAAGTTCAACGTTACGATGAGGTGGGAGTTTTATTCATCAAGAAGGCTACGGAGCTCGGCGAGCGTGAAGCTCTTATCATGGTTAGCATATCACTATGGCGATGGTACCGTTGACTTCATACGACTTCGTTACCCGTGCGCACACCCTTAACAGTGGGAAAAGGATCTCCTCTCTCTCTCGCTCCATCCAACCGAACCGCAGTGGAAATGGGGAACGGGATTGTTTGAGAGCAAATTTCAATTACGCCATAAGTGTGCTTGTGAAGGAGCTTTTGATTGCTTAGGCGCAAATGTATGCACATATTTGTTTCCGGCTGATTGTGAGC
The DNA here is from genome assembly GCF_943734735.2 of Anopheles gambiae. Classification (NCBI taxonomy): domain Eukaryota; kingdom Metazoa; phylum Arthropoda; class Insecta; order Diptera; family Culicidae; genus Anopheles; species Anopheles gambiae. Next base: position 89,556,729 of record NC_064602.1, read on the forward strand.
GTTCGGTAGAGAATTTTGAACGCAAAATTACAATTTTATTTGAACTTAACGTGAATGGAAAATGCTAAGATACGTTAGACAGCTAATAAAGACCAAAAATAGCGTTTTTGCTATTACATGTTACACGCTTTCCCAAATACTGTTGGATGTTGCATGAAATCCATTCGTCAATGGGTTAATTGATTTTTTATTATATAGCTGTCAATTAGTTTCCACGATTCTATGTCAATTTTCCTTTTTTGGTAATTTGTATCAAAATTTTTGGGACAATGGTAACAGGTCATGGGTACAATTCAGAAATATGTGAATTTATGATGCAATAAGTTATCATTTCATATTGATATTAGAATTGTTTTTTAATAACTTAATTTAAATTGTACCTAAAAAAACTCTGTATAAGATTTTTTTTTCTAAACACAATTTAAAATGTGCATTAAAACAGTAAAATGTAGGTACGAAATTCAAATTGCATACCTTCAGGCGCTCAAAACATCCAAGTGAATGATATGAATTATTCGATATGAAATATAATCATTAAAAGATTCATTCAGGACTTTGTTACATTCATTTATTCAACCATTTAAGATAACTGTACTAAAACATTCTTTTTGAGCATATACAGAACAAAAAAAAAATTATAGTCCATGTTATCGGTGTATTTCCCCTACACAATGGATTTACTGCAGCACAATTAATGTATTCGACCCATCACGCCCTGACATGAACGTACGCTTCATAATACTCAATTTATAGGCGTCGCAACAATTGCGCACCGATCGGAATGGCGTGATAAGAACGTACGAGCAGCGTCTGTTCCATGCCCAGCGGAAACCGTTCCACAAAAGGGCACGTCTTTCGGCTTGCGTGCGTACCGAAAACTGGGCGGTACTCATTTCCACATTTTTATGCTCCCACCGGAAGCCGTTCAATTTCAATTGCTACTTTACGGGGCCTCATAAGTGAAGTGGTGACGATGGGCTGGGGCGATGGGTTCGATGGAATACGTTTGCCGTCACAATCATTAGCTCATTTGTGGGGCACCTTTTTGCGATTGCAAGCCAAACAATTGGCCCCGTGAAGACTCCTGGTAGCAGGCAGCACGTGGAAAAGATGAACAAATAAATACACTTAACACCATTTGGTAGCGGTGGGTTGGAGAGCGGCCTGCACGCGTGTGGGTGTTTCGGTACGAGCTCGTATCGTTTTCCGTACCGTACCGTTTTTTTCTGTTGCAAAGCAGAAGCATCGATCTTTTCGAATATACCGGCTTGTGTGGAAGGAAAACGAAAATTTCTTTGAATATTTTAACGTATGGGTACGATTAGGGCGGTAGCGTGTAGCGCGATCGTTTGCAGGTCGGAAAACGGGGTTTTGCGTGTGTTGAATCGGATACATTTAGTGGGACGAATGAATTTAATGAACGAATGAAAACGGCAAAAACACCGGCAGCCTGTTGCGTGACCGGCTTTCGTGTGCCGGTTGGATAAGTGGAAAAATAAATATTCTTTTTATTAATCCCCGAGTCAGGAAGCGATAGTGTTGAAACGTTTTTTTCACCCCGAGCTAGATGACATAATAGGCATTAAGCGAAGTGTGGTATATGTGAACGGTATAGGACGGTATAGGTATAGGAATTTGGTTGATCCTTAGTTTTTAGGAATAATTAAAATAATAATAATAATTAAATGGGTGTAATCGTACTATAACCAACAAGACAAACAAACAAAATAAATTGAATATTGAATGTTGAAACCATGAGAAAATTGTAAATAGCACAAAACCTTAGTACTAGCCACTTCACTATTAGTGTGAAAATGTCAGACAAATTGCATACCTTTAGGCGCTCCAACTTTTATTTTATCCTGATATGACATGCTGCTGATAGCAAAAACATGAAATCTTTAAGTGTTACAAGCTTTAACACACCTTTAAAAGATGAGCCTCTTGAGCAGCCTTTGCTGGAACTTGAATCCCTACGCAAACCCATCTCCACTAACGAATGGTTTATTTAACGTTCAGTAACCTCCGGTGCTGTGCATCATCGTGTTACGTTCAAATTCGACCGGCAAAGGGACCAAAAACACCACAACCGACGATGCCTTTTGCTGGGTGTCATCCGACACGCTTAAAACGCAATTTAGAAATAGCCGTGTCATTTCGGTGGATTTGCTACCACCACTCATAATGCTAGAGCGTTGGCGCACGGGGTTCCATTTCCCTCTGTGCTTGCGAGGAGTAGGTTCGGTGTTTGTTTATCACTTCATTTACTTTGACGGAGTTTAAAAATGCAAAGTGGAACGTCTGTTGGCATGTGGCAAGGCGAGTATACTAACGTCTTAATGCAGCATTAGGCTTTAGGCGGTGCCTTGATGGGCACAATAACAATAAAGAAGTCATTTTAAATTAGTGTTGTTTATTGTCAGTCATAAATAGTAGAATAATTCTATGATTTGAGAAGTGTTGTAAGTAAATCCTAGATTGTGCTAAGGATAACGACAAAATAATAGTATATTTATCATAATTTGGTAGAGATTTTGCAAAAACTCATTGTAATCAAACCATGATTCTAAAATCAACAATTACTATCGCAATCAAAATAATCAAAAGCGAGTTTTTGTTGTTTCGCAAAATCAACTCTTCAATTATTAAAGACAACGCACAGCTAGACAAAATCGTAATGAGTCAAAAGTCAGCAGAAGAAAAGAAACAGCCCTGGCAGCTCCTGGCATTTCGTGGAAGCAAAATATAAACGCATGCCAGTTAAATGGGGTGAGCCAGTCGCTTGATTGTTCTTCCGTTTCTTGTTAGCACAAGGCTCCGCACCGGCAAGACAGCCCTGTGTCCATAACCCGTGGCACGCCCCGACCGAAATGTTCTGTTTCTTCTGTTTAACTTCAGCGGAGAGGGAGTTTTCGTTTCGCAGCACAAATATTATTGTAACAGCGAGTGGCTTTCACCATTTTCGGCAATGCCAGCCATGTTTAATTGGTGAAAATTATAAAAGCAGATGGGAGCATGGGGAGTTGGAAGAAGGAAAAGAAAAGAGAAGCAAAAACGTCACGCATACCGCTTTCGGGGTTTTTTAGGGTGGAGCAGATTGGATCGCCACCATTGCCGCCATCTGTAGTTGATAGCAAGGCAGGGGTAGGTTTTGTTAGGTTAGGATGAATTGCTTCGGTGATTAAAATGGAAAGGGCGAGAAGAGGGCCAGGCTCGTAAAAACATGCCACCAGTCGTAACAGTAACTTTAAATGGTGAAATTCATTGCTACGTTTTAGTGGGGGAAAAAACTATTTAATTACAGAAAAAAAACTATTCATTTTTATGCTGCAAAATTTAAATGGTTTGGTTTCGAATGTTCGTTTTTAAAGACGAACTAAAAGGAAATAACTAAAATTGTATTTTCTTTCGACAATTCTCTATTTAACGTACGCAAATGGTTTTGATTTACTTTATTACGTTCACATACACCTATACATACACCTCTTTCAACTCAATATCGAGTGTAATGATATCCACCAAACGAATTTTTCGCATGAAAAAGCTTCATCATTTTCATCTATTTTCTTCAGTAAATAACCTTCCTCTTCCAAGAATTCGCTCGACATTTAAAGTCATTTTCAGATCTCTTTGTAAATATTCCCCTGCCTCATATGTTTATTTGTGTGCCTTTCTTGTAGGTAAAGCGGCACGAGCATAGGTGCTTTCCGTTCTGATGAGCTGCTGCTAGCGACTGCATTTGACAGCCGGGGGAGACGGCGAGCCTCGTTTGGATTGTGGCATAATTTTCTGGCTCTTTTTCAGTGGCAGTGGCTCCCTGCGGCTAACACTTCACACGCTCGGGTTTGGTGTGATGGAGGTGAATAATTACCTTCTTCGGGTGTTGGTGATCTGCCGCTGGGCGAAACGAGATACGAGAGCAACGAAATCTAGTCTAGGCTGGGCCCGGGTGTCCCTGACAGTGACGTGGAGTGGTATCACACTGAGTGTCATCGTATGTCACACGTCGTGCCCTGAAACCAGCTGGAGAGCGAATGATTTATAGGGCGTTTCAGTTGTAATGGGGCATTAATTTTCTTACTGGGATGTATATCAATTTCCAAAGGCAGCTGATACGGTTTATTAAAGTGAGTGTAACACAGTAAGCGGGGGTAAATATCGTCAAAAGAAGAACAGTGTCTAAATAGTTAATTGGATAATGCATAGCGGATTGCATACACCCAGGCGTTTTTAACTTGCAATCGCCTCCAAGCTAAAATGTGTGCAGGAAGAAATGTGTGAAATTGAGCAAAAATCGGATATTTGTTTGATTCAAAGTAAATGTAAAGGTCTTCAGTCGTTCATTAATTGTAAATTGAATTTTTAATTCAAACAAAATTCGTTTTCTACAAACGTTAACAGAAATGTATGGCGTTACAATATAATGCATACCATTAATCAATGAGTAATGTACAATCTTTAGTTTGTAAAATAAATAATGCTTATAATATGTTTGAATAACAACAAGCTAAAGTGTTTAATGTTGTTTTTATTAAATTATTTACTTTTATGCAAAATAATAATATTTTCTTAAATTCCTCCGTATTCTTCAGTTCCTATACCTTCGAGCGTTCCAAACCATACACATTTGAGCGGCACACGTTGAGCTTTAATTTTAGCTCCCAAGAACCACATTGTAAAATAAGCTATATGCAAACCGGTACGGTAAGATGCTTCGCCCCATGATATATTACCTCAAATGGTTAACACCCTACAGCTTACGGGTCATAAAATCCCGGTTAATTAAATCTCGCTCGAGTATCCTTTAATGAGATACCCATTGTCTGCCGAGCCTTCGTTCGTGTTCGGAGCGCACCATGATAAGCTACCCGGCAGGAATGATACGGTGTGGTTTTGACTCCCCTCTCTCCTCCCCCCCCCCCCATCCCCCCTTGGACTTTCTTCAATAGCAATAGAAATGATATACAAGTCTTCCCCTTACAAAGCTGCACTCCATTTCACAACAAACATTCCACTTGCACGGTACTCAATATTTGATTAATCGTACCATCTTCTCGCATTGTTTGGAGGTCTCGGTTATCGCAAAGGATTTATCGCTTTCGGGTGAGATGAAAATCTTAATTAGTCTAGTCTCGGAAATGGGTCGAAAGCCGGAGCAACGACGCCGGAAGGTAAGTAGTGCTTTCTAAATCTAACACCACACCGAAACGAAGCATCCCAGTCCCCCTTGCGGGACGGAGCGAGATGAGTTAAATTGTTCGTGTTTTGTCCTTTTTTTATGCGCCCATTGTGATGAGAACGGTCGCTAGATGGCATTATCCTTTCGCAAACGAGTTGTCAAGCAGCGGGTAGAAGCAGCAGCAGCAGTCTCAACGAGCAACGGCAAATGAAACCGGAAGCATCAACACCTTCAGGAGCTTATCTTTCGCTCCGCTTGCGCTGCTTCACTTACCTGTGGTGAGCATGCCGGTCTATGACATTCGGGTGAATTTGTAGTTGCTTGGCTCGTTTTATGAGTGTTTATACGGAGCGGAGGTGGTGCGCCATTAGGTTGTTACCGTTTATTCAAGGCAGAGTAGTTTATGGGGTTGCATTTATCATTAAAATGGCACTTCATTGTCGGTGGTGAGTTGATCATTTCAGAGGACTAACGAGGGCGAGAAGATAGGTGACGAAGTTTGGCTAGGAGTTTTTCGAAGCGGTGGGAGAGAGATTTTCTATTTAAAATAACTTTTTGAGAAGAAAAACATTCAAAGTTTCATGTGTTCTTTATAAACAATCATACCAAACACGCATGTGTTGCTCAAAAGCAGTTTCATTTCGTTATGTATTGGAAATAATTAGGAAAAGGATAATAAATTGCATACTTTTAGGCGCATAAGTTCTATTTAAAATATGTAGGTAAACATGGCTTGTTTGATTTGGTTTTCACTTAAATTGATTATTTCGAAAAGGAAAGCAAATGTACCGCTACCGTTCTAATGTAAACGATCTGCTACAGCTTAATATTTCAATCTTTGCCGATACATTCTCGCAAAAAAGGGATCACACACTGCCTGCGTGCTCGCATTGAATTTCCCATTACAAACCAGTTTCTGTTGCATGCATGTTCCATCAATTATAGACGACCTATTCGTCCAAAAATTCGTCCCTATTCGTAAGGTGCCAATAGCAAACTGATCGAAAGCTCTATCGTCCACTCTCCGGTGGACCGGGGTACCACTTTTTGCATCACGGCACGCATTTACGATACATTTACATTCCCATCTGGCCGGAGGAGCGACAAGGGGAAACTGCTTCGCTGGCATGCTGGCACAAAAGCTTCATGCCCCGATACACGGCCCGATACGCTTCGGTTGCTGATGATCCCAAATCCTCTCCGTTCGGGAGGATGTGGATATAATATAAATAATGGCAAGGAAATTGTGCCTCGTTCGTTGCGTTCGTACATTCATTCGAGCCTTCGTTTCCGGGGCGGCAGGATTTGGGATGAAGCTGCTCACGTTCCCCCCCCCCCCCCTCCAACCCGTCGTGCGAACACATGCGTTACGAAATATTCGACGTATGTTTGTGCGTAGAGGATGGACCGACGTATGGTGGCTGAAAAACTGGTGGGAAAGTTCATTAGCAAAAAGGGATTAAAAATAATACGGTTGCCCGGGAATGTGCCGTGGTTTTTGGATGTGGTTAGTTTTAATTGAGTTCGTATCGACGATTGGATTGAGCAGAAAAGGTTACCAAATGTTGCCTCAGCTGTCACGTTTTGGGAGATGGAAAGCTTTTGTATTTGGGAAGTGTTACAACTTTATTTGTCTGAGTAGTTTGTGTGTTACATAAAGCGATAAATTACGTACGCACGCAATCTGAGGTTTTATAGTGTAAATTTGAACATTTTACTCATGCAGAACAAAGCAAATAATTGAAAGAAAATACAATCTACAATGGAAAATAAACACCAGGCAAAGCTTTCCTACTTGCACTTTGCAATCTCACGCCGTACCGACGCACACTTTGATCCCATTTCGAACATTCCGTTGATGAATGTTTTCCCACTTCCCGTTAGCCTGCGGCCATGAAATGTGGAGCAGTGCAACGGCTTTCCCGTACGATGCAATCGTCTCTTGTTTGAGCTACCACCGCCCGCCTTGCTGCCTATCGTTCTCTGCTGCTAACGCAATGGTGTAAAGTGATGCAAAATCAATACTCATTTCAATTTGTTCTACACAATCTTAAACGGATCTGTTTGTGAGAGTGTGATTGAGTTGTGCAAGCTTCAGCAGGCATGGCTGAGACATCGGTACCGGTATGATCGGTCGGTGCTTTAGCTCGAACAAATCCAATCGAACGAAATCGAAGACGAGCTCGGTGCACGGCTCGAGATGAGATGCTGAGGTGATGATTTATTCTGTGTCGGATAATTAAATTGTCGCAGGTGGAACACTTAGGGTTGTATAGGGTAAGAAAATCTGAAATGAAATTCATGTCCGCTCGGCTTAGTTTTGTGTAGGGAAATTTGATTGTAATGGTTCTATGTAGTAAATCGTTATTAAGTGCAGATACACAACCTTCCAACCTGTAAAGAGATATTACATATTCAACAAGAGAAAATGGGCTTTTATTTATGATTTTGAAAAACATTCGTTGCTTTAGAAACATTTACTTGGTTGATTAAGGTATCAATTGGAGATCATATATTGGAGACCATAGGAATCACATAAGATTCATTAGGAGAATGATTTTCAATATATCTTTGAATTATGCTTGAACTCCATCAACTTTGCATCAGAACGCGATGCCCAACATGGAGTTCATATTTCCTTATGTTCACACCATTTAACTATTGATATTATGTTAATTAACTTTTAGTAGGATCCGCTCTCGATGCAGCTAAGTTTTAAAAGTACTGGAGTTGTTTTTTTTTTCAAATAATTTAACACTTTAAGCGCCGCGTCATATGAAATCGCACGACGGCTTTGTTCACCGCTCAGCTCTGTATCTGACGCTCACCAATTCTCTTGATAACGAATGAGGTAGGAAAGAGAAAACGAGAACGACATGTGCTACGCCGCTTATCGAAATGAAACAAAAGAGTGATAATAGTCGCACGAACAATTGTCGCTCTCATCGCTCTCTTGTCATGCGCTACGTGCTAACTCAAAAACTGTGACGTCAGGCCGGCGGTCAAAGTATTAAATGTAAAAAAATACCATCCACGCTCAAAAGGATATAGTTTTGTTCTGTGAAGTACCAGGCGGCTCCATTTATTCCTTCGTGAGCAGCAATATTTAAATGTATTTGAAATATACTCTTAATATACTTCAACTTTTCTTGCACAATGCAATGTATGATGTTTATATTTAAATCATTTTTTTTTAAATTATAAGCTACCATACAAATTGATGCTAAACAGACACAGTTGGCAACGGTTTCATCCATAGTTATCTCATCGCTATCATTTTGCATATAAAATACTCAAATAGTACAGTTTTGGAGGCTTGTTTGAGTAACGCAGTAAATCTCGAAAGACACTTATTTCCATTCGATTTGTTTCCTTTCTAATACTACTTCTTTGTGCGCATCTTTAACCAATCTATCATCGCTATGCTGCCGACACTTTCTATTCCGTAAGTAACCCTTAAGTGACAATTCTAATAAGATTAATTTTTTGCAATGTTTTTCCTGAATAAAAAAAATATATTTGCAATAACATTTTTGTTGGTCACTTCTATTGGGACGAGCTACCACAAAAGTCTACAGAACACTATCATTTTGACTTCGAATTATATGATGGTGTATCCTTTTATTGCCACCCAGTGTACACGGAGCTTCAAGTATGAAGTGTCCTTCCAGAGCATACGTCATGAAAACGTGTTGCTGTGTCTACGAATACGCTAGTACCGATGTGCCAAAACACAAAACTTGCAGCACCTTTCGTGTGTAGTGCAGTGCGACAAAACTGCATGCATGAATGCACGAGCAAGCACGAGCAAATCCTGTTTTCGTGTCATTTCCCAAAGCTTCCGGCTGTGAATAATCCACCCGGTGGTTGGGCGTTTGCATCGATGCGTCACACGCTCAAAGAAGAGAGGCGTTGATGTTTTTACCCCACAGCACGCACAGTGTTATGTAAATGTAGTTTTGATGAAATTAAAATGTACAGAAAGAGAGGAGAGTGCATGTTCAGCGTTCATTATTGACAGGCTTGTAAATACATCGCTTAGCAGGGATGAAACAATCAGTTTCCATGTTTGATTTGTGCACCGTAGCACCATAGCATCGAGGTTGGGCTGGATTGGAGATTTTAATCGAGTACAGGACAACATTATTCTGCCATTCTGCCAGCTCCTTCCGCGTACCCGTCTGTGCCGTGAGCCTTGTGATACTGTACAAACATTGCACACGTGCCAGGATTGATTAGTTTTGCCTGGTGAAGCGCTCGCAAGCTCCAGTTCTGCATGCACGCTCTAATGGATGTGATCGATGCGTGTCCATGAATGTATACATTCCCCTGCATGTGTGTGTGTGTGTGTGCTTGTACAAAATTCTGCATTCGCTATTCAATCACGGCGTGTTACTAATTCCCAAAGATCTGCATTTAAAGTGGGCCAGGATTAAAGAGGAGGACCGTTGAGATTGAGTAGCCGTGGCGCCCCGTCGTTGCTCCGTGATGGTGCTCCGCGATGATACAGATGCTCGCTCACCTGCTGCTCATCTGGCTCATGAGTCTGATTGAAGCAAAACTCCGAAACCAAGCCCAAACAAGGATGGTAATAAATTTGAATTCCTTAAAACTGCAGCCATTTCAGTGGATGAGGGAAAATGGTAAAGAAGCCGGAAACCACGGCACTCATTCCATCGGCATCAAAACTGGGTGGCAATGCCGTTTTTGGTGGTTTTTTGCCACTTCTGTCTTTCCTCAGTAGGAAACGGTCGTTTTTATTTCACTGCTTTTTGCCGCTACCGTGGTTTGTCCTTCTCTGTGTGTGTGTCAGTGTGCTTGTATCCCTCCCTACCTCTCTCTCTCTCTCTCTTGCGCGCTCTAAATCATTTGACTCACACGTGACCGGAATAGGTGATTGCAAGTGTTTGTTGGTGGTGTGTTGTGTACTAACACCGGGACCTAGGACATGGTTCCCAGTGTTTCTTCTGTCTGCTGATTGCTCTTCACACACACACACACACACACACACACACACACACTGGTTCCTTCATTTTTCTATTCGAGCCGATCACATCTGTTGCGGTCGTAAAAAGTTGTCTTCTCAAACTGCGCGCGGTGAAGATAGTTTTCATAGTCATACTGTTTTTTTTTGTTTTATTTTTGTTGCCTCACGCTCGCACCACATCCTTCGTGGCTTCGTGATTGGGACTTCAGGGGCCGGCTGGCTGGCTGTGTGTTTTTATGTTTTCCCCGGGAGGCATTACCATCGCCCCTCTAACGTCAGCGAGCACTTCAGAGGCTTTTGCCGATGGCAACACGAATGCCGAAGGAAGAAGAACGAAAACCACACGTACGAGGAAGTATGTCGCCGTCGTTCGCTGTGTGACGCAAGGGACTCGGTCGTGTGCTGCCTCTTTGGCTTTTATTTCGATTCATTCATTAAACCAACGCCTCTCCCGCAAGTGATGTCGCACTCCCGCGGGGTGCAGAAGGGGGGGGGGAGTTTGGTTTGGAGATTTTTCTTACCAGCACTCACACAGACACGGCCGCTGCCGCTGCTCAATCGCTTGCCATCGGTGCCTTCCGGATGACGTGATGCTGCAGTGAAGTCGACATATGTGAGGTTGGCTGTGGAAATGTGTGTGTGTGTTTTTTTTTTCTCGCTTATTCTCATTCCCTTCAAGTACCTTTTTCCTGCAGGAAAGGCTTCGGTCTAACACACTGTTAGCGTACGTACGTACGGGGTGCCGGTGAAAGCGGAAAGGGAGTGCTTTTGATCGGTGCGATTTTCCCACACGGCCGGAAGACATAACGACACGTCGTAATTCTTCGTTGACGCCGCCCGTCTGTCTCCGGTGTTGGTGTTTCTTCTTCTTCTGCTGCTGCTGCATAATTTGCTCCAGGAAGCGGAGCAACAGCAACGATGATGATGACGATTCTTTTTCATTAGTTGGTTTTGCCCCGTGCCCCCCGGATTATGCTGGTTGGAATTGGGGGGGGGGGGGCAGGGGGCTTGGGTTAGTAGTCTATTTGCTAGCACAATCGTAGGTGGTGGTTGTTGGTTTGGGGATAGAGAGGGCAAAAGAAAGATTGATTGTTGTTTTGGGTGAGAATTAATTCAAAGTGTTTTTGTTCATTTGTCGTCATGTGTCGCATTATGTGTCATGTCAGTGGCGAAAGAAATGGAGTAGAAAAACAATAGCAATTGAAGACATTGATGCAGCAAGGTCGCTTATCGATGCAACCTTATTTTGAGGTATTAGGAAAAATAAGTTGATTTCGAAGTTTTATACGGTATTCGGCGCAAAGTATTCAGGAATGATGGAAATCTTATGAAGGTATTGGGATCTTTTCATTACTTAAGTATTGTATTTAACAGAAATGTTTGCTTACGTATTGTTTTAACACTCAAGCAGTCCAGAATACAAACAAAATCTTAATGTCCTAATTAATTTAGTCTGGAAAAGAGTTATGAACGAATAGAGCAACACTAGGTCACATGTATATTTATGTTAATGTCACAATTGTCGATTGAGGTTATACAGAAGGCTTCATAGAGCTGTATGTGATATAGATAATTAAATGCACCTTCGAATTCTCCATTACATTGTATGTGCTAGAAGCTTGAAATGATGAGAGAACTTCAAAGCATTCCACATTCTGGAATAATTGCAAATCGTAGGTTAAGGGTTATTTGACTTCTTTCCTGACACAGCTCTGTTTATACTGTACTGTATCAAACGTGTGTCATCGAAAGCTCTGAAGGTGATGTATGCCCGAGTAGAGCTGAAGTAGACATACATCATCAGTTAAGGGAATAACGCCGGTCTGGTGGTACAGTCATCAACTCGTACGTCGTAACAATATGCCCGTCATGGGTTCAAGTCACTGAAAGCCAACCTCACTTCACTAGTGGGTACAGGGGCAGGCCTTGACCGACAGCGGTTGTTGTGCCAAAGAAGAAGAAGAAAGGGAATAACAGCGCATATCACCCATGATAGTCGTGATGATCACGACAGAAAATGTCACGGCCGACTGACTGACCAACAGTTGGTTGCACAAAATGTCACCGAGCATGTGATGGTCGCATCAACTGTCTCAGTCTCACTTTTGAGCATCACGGTAGAGATTGTGACGCTGACATGATTTTGTTTCAATGACATGGAATTTGTCATGCTATGCCAATGCCATTTTTCAGAATTGGTCACAGTAATAAAAAGTCATGAAATAGATGCTGACCATGCGATGTTCGCAAACATGTCATTGATCACACCAATCGTTTTGAACATCACCTTTGCTCATCACCATTGAGTACGTGACGCTGACATGAATTTTGTATCATTCAGATTTTATCAGTCAGTCACTGACTGCAACTTTTATTGTAACTTGGTTGTCTTAAGGTGTTATAATGGTGTATTTTTCATTAAATTTAATCATATAAAGATGTTTTATAGTTGACGTTAAACGATTGGAAAAGGATCATAAATGCTTTTATTTAAATTTTACTTCAACACTCACTTATTCATTGATTTTGATTGTATTATCAGAGTTGCAGAGCAGAGCTGCTCTGGTACATCAGTATAGTTACATCATAATAGTCAATAACAGGGTAAATGAAAGTATCAATATGAAACAGAACTATTTGTGTACTATTGCGTTCATCAATTGGTTTTTCAATTTTGTCATGTATTTCAGCGTAATCCTGCAGCACTAAAAGAAGCTCAAATGTAAAGATTCGCAATATTGGTGCTCTATTGTTAGACTTCTTCATGCAAATTATAAAAAGATCATAAAATCTACAAATTCTACGTCATTATGCAAACTGCAATGAAGATGTAAATATACATACCTTTGTACAATTTATTTGGAGGAAAACAATAAAACAATTATTTGGAGAAAAAAACTTTGTTCTTATCACTCCAAATCAAAGTAAATTCTTGATAAATAATAAATCTCAACTTGCGCCAAAGCCTTTACACAAAAATAAAAACAAATATCATACATTTCTTTCCTTTCTTTCTAACCGCTTACCCTAAACAACAGCAAACCATTTTCCATCATTCCATCGTATCACCTTTCACAAGATAAAGCACCGAAAAAGCCTCCCCATTTACTTTAATGACCAGCGCTTACAAGCATATCGTCATGTTTCTGACGTGTGTGGGCTCTTTTTCCTCATAGCCATATCTTCCTTTGCTTTCCTTTGCTGTATGGTTTCCGAACACGTTTCGCACACACTCGCTAGAGGAAGTTAATTTATCGTCAAAACGATATTTGTGTTCCAGCACGGACGGACAGCAACCCATTCTCGCGCAACATTCATCGCTGTCGTCGTCGTCGGGCCATTGCTGCAGTCGTTTCGTTGCAATAACTCACAAAACTTGCCACTAGCTTTTCACGTTCCAGTTTCGCTCGCATGTGAGTGTGTTTTTGTTTTCGCTTCGGGACTATTTCTTTTCGACAAGGCAAACAAAAAACAAACTGTTCACTCCTAAAGGCACAGCATCTGTGAGAAGCCTCTAGCGAAGAGTGGAGAACTGGGACACCAGTTTTCCATACTCCCTGCTCACGCACGGGCTGCGGCAGCACTGCGCACCACGAGCGTACATGGAAATTACGAGCAAAATTACGCGTACGTGTCAGCGTGAACGATGAGGCGGCCCCGTGACGTGCGTGATGAAGATGAATAATCGAATCGAGTTTGTTTTGTTGTTGCGCAGTCCTGTTCGTTGCCCTCGCTTTACTACCGAAGACACTGAACGGAAAATATCACTCACCCGAAATCGATGGTTTACTTTGGCTGGGAAGCAGGGAAGTACAGCAAAGAGGCGACTGAAAGCGTGCGCCTTGTTCTTTTTCTTTCTCGTTACAATCCTTCGTAAAAACTCGAGGCCAAAAATTGATGGATATGCGACGATGATTTTTCCACCCCACCAGTCAACCAGTGTTAACTTTCGCTGCCTTCTCCTCTCGGGGAAACGCGAACGACAGCGACAACGCACCATTAATTCACTCGTCCGGGGGGTCCGATGATTTGGTGGAAAAAGGTTTAATGAAGCGTTCGCCGGAACTGATAGCCGGAAGGTGGAGATGGTAGTGGTAAAGTGGCGGTGGCCAAGAAGAACACGTATACATCATTCTACGTTTTTCTGTTACTATGTTTTTGTGTATCTTTATTCACCCACTAGCGCGTCCATTTTATCCCTCTTTCGTCTTCCAACTTCCAGTTGGATGCGAAAGTGTTTGGGAGCAAATGACGGGTGAAGTAGCATCAGCGCGGGGGCAACTAAACGGAGCGGAAATGCTGCAGACATGTTGTTGTCTTTCGAGTGGCGTTACACGTGCTGTGCAAAAGGATGTTCACGGAAATGTGGCCACCCGCTGCGGAGAGAGCACGGCGAGTCGACGGCGGATGTTGTCGTGATTAGCGGAAATTGCTCGTACGAAGGCTGAGTGAAAATGTCGAACGGATTGGAAACGATGTTAGATGCGCGATAGGAGGGCAATGTGGAGCGTTTTGGTGAAGTGGAATGGGAAGTAGAGAGTCAATTGAAGGAAAAAGAATATAGAAGGTTAGAGTGGGTTGTAAATTTTATGTTTTTCCTACTTGAATTGGGCTTTGAACCGTAGAACCTTTAAATATTTTTGTCCAATAATATGAAATAAATGATGAGAAACTATGAATAAAAGATTACTTTTTCCTTAACATACTTTAGTTTGCCACTGTCATGGGAATGTTCCAATATGTCTTACATTTCTATCACAAACCATCCTCCGTCATAAACCATCATGCACCACATCCCAGGAGGCGCCTAATTCTGCACAAAAGTGGGAATTTTAGGAAAATGTACAATGAGAAAAGGAAAGAAAAGCCACCTTCCTCCCCCAGGGGGAAAACAAGGAAGCTTCGGTAACTTTCTTGCAATCTCTCTGCCACAAAGAACCTTTGCTCGCCGACTAGCCGGGCCCCCCCGCCTTGTTCCCCGAGCGGAAACAAAGACATTGTTCATATCTAGTGCCCCGAATCTAACCGCAATAAAGCGTCCCATAAAATGGAATTACATCATTCTAAGCCAGTAAGAGGTCGCCGGGCGTGTAAGAATCAGGGAACTCGGGGAAGCGTGCATCCCCGATGAGAGAACTCGGCTCGGGCACTTTTTTTTTACGTCAGGACAGATGGTTCGTTGCGTTGGCAGTGTGAGAGTTTGTGGTTTTTTGCTGGTGAGGTCAATTTGATTTTCTGCGTTAAAGTATGTGGTTAGGGGAGAAAGCTTTAAAGGGCTCGAGGAAGAATATACAAATGTTGACGTACCTTGCGAGTCTTATAAGATGTGGTAGCAAACTGAAGTAATATTTGAAAGCAAAGAATTCGGATGATTTTTAAAGTTCCTAGTTTGAATAGTCAAGTTCCGCATTCGTAAAGCAGATTATTACCATTAAAGTACTCATAAAATTCCTAGGCAAATATTGAACATACGGCGGACGCAATACTAAACATGAAGTATTTCTTTAATTGTGCCTAAACAGTTTGTCAAATAGTTTAATAAACAGACGATGTTCGTATTTATTTAAAATTACGTTACGTGCTTTATTGGGGTGTACAAAGATGCATTTAAACATAACAGGTTGGCTGATAAGTCCCCGGTCTGACACATAGATGGCGCCGCTAGTATTAAATGCATATTATTTTTATATAGTACCAACCTTCAAATGATTCATGTCAAAATTTGACGTCTGTATGTCAATTAGTTTGTGAGATAGAGCGTCTTTTGTCAAGCAACTTTTGTTATTTTGTTGTTCCACCAAGACAACGCACCGTGCCACAAGTCATTGAGAACGATGGCAAAAATTCATGAATTGGGCTTCGAATTGCTTCCCCACCCACCGTATTCTCCAGATCTGGCCCCCAGCGACTTTTTCTTGTTCTCAGACCTCAAAAGGATGCTCGCAGGGAAAAAAATTGGCTGCAATGAAGAGGTGGTCGCCGAAACTGAGGCCCATTTTGAGGCAAAACCGAACGAGTACTACCAAAATGGTATCAAAAATTGGAAGGTCGTTATAATCGTCGTATCGCTCTTGAAGGGAACTATGTTGAATAATAAAAACGAATTTTGACAAAAAAATGTGTTTTTCTTTGTTAGACCGGGGACTTATAAGCCAACCTGTTACAGTAGAACGTCGATTATCCGGGCAGCTCAGGATCGGACGGTTGCCAGTTAATCGATTTGCACGGATAATGGTCCGAGAAATGTAAAATTCTTATAAAAATTATAAAATTCACTAGTTTTATAATTAATTCACTTTGAATCAATCGATTAATCGTTAGTAGAATATTATTTAAATCAATAACTATAGGTTTAACAACTGTTCATGAACAAAACTGAATTTCGAAAATCCCACTAGACTCTAATGCTGCAAAAAAACTGGTTGCCCACTTGACTATCGCTGCAAATGTTCGCCGTACGTTTGAGCAGCTGTCATATTTATGTGCACGGCTAAGCCGCCCGCCGGTTAATTCGCCCCCGGATAATCGACGTTCTACTGTAGTCTTGTTTTCTTTTTTCAATTTGAAATGGATTAAAGTATTTTTAATACATAGGGATTTCAATTAAAACAGTTTTTTACCTTTATTGGCAAAAATATGTAAGATTTAAAAGTATTTTATCATTCATGCACTTACCTGATCGATAGTACGACGTTTACTGACATATTTTTCCATATTTTTCCGCCGCCAAAAGTTTAACTCCTTGTAAAACAGTTTGCTTGTATCGTTGTGTTTAACGAGCAAAGAAAGCCTTTATGGTACGATTGCGTTAAATTTAAAATGCGCCTCATGACAACGATCACCGAAAATCAAAGCACCAGTTCCAAAGCATAATTGACTCAATGATAGCATGTTAAATTGGTTACACTCTTTTCAGACTCTAAAAAAGACATCCTTTTTTCTCTCTCAGGTGTACACCAAAAAAGCCTTCAACAAGTCATCGACAGGAGCGCTAAGGCCGCTCAATTTACCCATAAATTTTTCATTCGCCGCATAAAATATTCACCACAAAGTCTGCTCGCTCGCGCACGCCCATTCACCCTCCATTCGCCGGGAGCGTATGCAGTAGATTCAATATGTGACATAAAGAGATTTGCCATTGAATTGGCTGCCCGCTTGGCGAACGACGCAGGGGCAGCATTCACCTTCTGTACGCCGAACACTATCACACAGCGTGACACAGTCTCCGTAGGAGGAAAAAGAAACGAACTGCTTTTGAAGTCGACAGGTCCTGCTGGTTTCCCCTCCTGCCGCTTGGAGCATCGGAGCAACCGATCGACCGACTTGGAAGTGAATAAATCCGTTGCCATCGGGGTTTGACGCAGCGAGGACGGGCAGCTGTTGTCGACGGGCTGGATGCGCCGCGTGGATGTGGATGAAATATTCAGCACAAATTGTGCGCGAAATGTTTCGCGATTTCTGATACGCTGATGCTTCAGCACTGGGACGTGATTTGTGCCGGAAAAGATGGCAAGACACACACACACACAATGCCTTAAGGATGTTGGTTCGCGCGCCGGCACGTCTGCGTTGAGTTTGTTTGCGCAACCAGAACATTCTATTTGTGGGAATGTTTATTTTCTGAAGGCGAGAAGCTGTGATTGCAATCGGTTTTGGTGAAGAAATGCGGTTTTTTTTGTCAAATCGCAACACTGTTTCTTGTTTGGATTTTGTGTTTACAAAAACGATTTTGCTTATTAGTAAAAAACTAAATATGAAACAAAATATAAAAATATGTTTTTGTTAAGGTACAAAAACCAGCAGAGCTGAAAGGCAAGCAAATCATACGAAAAAAGGTAAAAAACGACGCAAAAACTGTTACCAATAATAAAGACAAAAAGCATCGCGCAAGATTATTGATACTATCGACCAATATATCAATGACACAGAGCTGATTACCCAATTTATTCCGGCCCGATCCATTTCAGCTCTGCTGTGCTCCCTCCGTTTCGTACGTGTACAATTATTATCTTATCTCGATATCCCCCGCGCTGGGTCTGTCGGGCTTCCGGCGTTCGTTAATCGAATGGAATTACCTCGACATTTATTTCGTCCCGGTCCCAGTCCAAAAGCGTGTCGGTCCACTACCGAACTTCTGTTCTATTTTATACCTATCTGTACGTTATGTTCGGTTTTCTTTTTTCTGGTTTGAAAACAGAAAAACGGTTTTGGGAGTGTGAAAAATGTGCTCCATTTTCTGACCCGTTAAACACTGCATTCGTATTATTGCAGCAATCTCGCAACCGTAACCCCGGTGTGGCCAGCTCTTTCTTTATGCTTTTGCGAAGAACACAACCGAAGAATAGTTTCATAGTGGCAGAAAAATCTAATCTTCACTTCACGGACCCTCACTAGGCCGGGCCGTGCTTGAGACCCAAATGGTGCAAAGGAGTAAAGAAAGACACTTTATTGGTGTTGAAGAAGCTACACTGAGCGTTAAATTGGGTTTTTTTTTTCTGCTCCTCTTGCCTAGCTGCCTAGGCACATTCGTGCAAGATAAGCTCGTTTTAATTCCGTGGAACATTCGTGGGAGCAATTTAAAAGCAGTTTGTCACTGTAGGAAGATTTAGGAAATAAATGTATGCTGTGCTAGGTGTGGGGTATAAAAACTGGGACACTCGATCGCCTGAAGTGCAACTGAATTAGTGTTTTAAGCGATATCAGTAGAAAAATGCTCAGTTTTGATCATTTCTGTAGCATATAAACTACAGAAAAAGTCATATAGTACTAAGGCAATACTGCTACAACAATAATTTGCTGGAAGTGGCATTTAATCATTTGACATTCATCTCAAATTCCTTAGGTAATTAATACTTAATGCACATTTGTATACCTCAAACAGGCTTTGATCATTAATACACAATTACGTTAGTCTAACTTTGAATTTGGTGTATCACGAGTGTCAAGTGTGTCAGTGTTGAGAGTCCAATAGCAACAAAAGCAAGAATTCTGTAAGCAATTGTTCAATTTATTTTCAAACTCAATTACTTGTCCTCGCAATCCTCCTTGATAATGTACAAGGTTAGACAATCACAAAGAAAATATTACTTTTATGTATTAGATTGAAGCTAATTCAAAGATACTTAAGAAGCTTATCTGTCTAATAACTCTTATGTATGACTCTAATGACAATATATGAGATCATTCTTTTAATTGACAATAATTCGACACGCAGTAAAAAAATCATGATATTGCAAAGATGTTTTGATTTAAATGCAGGACAGTTTTGAGCTCATGTTTCATATTAAGGTTAATATGTCAATTGAACCAAAATGCTGCAACGTGAATTGGCGAATTTATCCGTAAGGCCATCAAGGCGTACATCAAATCTATCTTCAAATTTTGTAGTATTCCTATAATAATCAATGATTAACAGCGTTCTCACAGACAATATTCTATTACAATTTAGTTCTCTAGTTTCCTCTTCAATGAATTCCGATATATTTAAATTTGCCGAAGTAATTTAAGTTTGAAGGACAAATCCTACAATTGTTTTGTTTATTTGTTTATCGAGATATCAGGCCCCAATGAAATCCAGACACACTTCTATTGATTCTAGTACTTCATGGCCAGCGGGTAAAATTAATAAGCCGCATATCCAGGAACTGAATGCTACGAAAGCCATTAAAACAGGATTAATGTCGGGAAATCATGGAAACTCCAAATTAAACAACAGGTCAAGCATGTAAATCAATCATATATTTATTCTTTTATTCTGAAGAGGTCAAACATATTCTAACAAGTTATCATCTTACCACAATTGATTCTTGTAATAGTTGTGGTTATATCATTTACGAGGTAAAAAATGCGAACTCACATAACCATTCGGTTAATGTGCTTCAAAATATGTACCACACCATCATCGTGAAACCTTTAACGCTTCAAATGCCATTTCAACCGAATCCAGCAGCCCACCCCAAATTGTAGCCATTGTTAACGTCCAACGACACAAACACGGATGGAAACCCATCCACACCGCATTGCCAACACTGTCACTCATTTTCATCACTCATCTGTCACGATTCGAGGCCAACCGGAAGCGTGTGTGTCAGCAGAAATGACAGCACCAAAATGCTGCCTGGAACCGAACCCACCAACGATCGTCGGGGACTTGTGTCCATAAATATTCTTCCCGTCCTTTTTGCAAACCGGCTCCATCAAGCAGCGGAGGACAGCGGAGCGGTTAGTGCAAAATGGTGTGCCACGCGAAAAAGCCACCAAAATGACCTCACTCGTTCATTCTCGCGCACCCGCGTCCAAACTGACGTAAAAATGAAACTCACCCGCACCCTGTGCCTCTGTGGTTCGGTGCGTAAAATTTATCACTTCAAGCATGTGGGCTCTCCTCCCGGAGGCTGTGGCGTAACCAGAAATATCCGACACTTTCGTACAGCGTCATTAGCTCATGGCCAGCTTCTTCGTCAGCACGAAACGAAACGATCAAATGCGGTCACGGGTAACACGGCGTGCAAGCGCATGACAGTTGAAAACGAGCGCGGAGCAAGAAACAATAAGCCATTTTGCCTACCAAATCGGAAAGTGTCTGCTGTGCCGACGCATGAGCCACGATCCCGCTGTAGACGGAAACGGTCCCTGTCACTGGGACAATATGCTTGGAACTATCATCCCTTCGTGGCTGTGTCGGGTAAATGACTGTGGCAAGGCAATCTTGCACGGGTGTAGTTTACGCTGAACGCCATTCACGTCCTTCAGTGCGCTTGAGCTCAATCGAACCGTTCGCTATCGTTCAAGTTGTCGTTTCACTTTTCAGCTAGCGTGTGTGTGTGTGTTTGTGAGGGCATTTTCCGTTTTTAATTCATTCCAACAGCAAACCTGAGCTTTGGAAAGTGCTGAGACGAATTTGCAGCATTTGCCGAACACATAAATCATTTTCCGAATGACACTGTGTCGCGCGGGAAGTTTTCGACATTTACTCGCTAGTTTTCGGGTTACCATGCACCAAAACTTGGTTGCAGATTGTTTGGCAAACGGCGCTGCACGACTGTATGGCTCTATGGGATGTAAGAGACTGGGGACAGCTCGTTGCTGGGGCACACGGACGGCATGCATGGTGATTCGGTTCACAAGCGTAACCACAAGAGCGACCCGCAATTACGAGGGATGACTAGTTTTTGGCCTACCTTTGACTTTTGCTGGCAAGACTTCGCCGTTCTCAGTTGCTTTTGAATGTAGATCAAGTTTGCTGCTGGAGAGTTAGAGTGTCGTTTTCAACTTTTACAAGAGCGAAAGCAGTATGATGGGAAAATATGTCGGATGCAGCGCATCAAAAAATAAGAACTAGAAAGAAAATGACATTGGACAATTGTTATGTACTTTTGAAATTGGCCTAATTTATCGAAAAACATGTCTCACTCTTCATAAATATGAAATCAAATCCATCATGTTACTACTGATTGAAAATCTGAATTTACACAGGCGAGTTTTAAGAACAAAAATGATAATAATATGAATAAAAAAATGTGCAAGAGAAAAAAATAATAAAGTAAATTACAAATCATTTTAACCCTAGAGATTAAAGAACTAAGAATGGTGAAAGAGGATAAAAAATCGAAATATTTAAATTAAAAGCAATAAATAAAAAATAATAGTAAGCATTAAAAAATAATTTCATGATAAACCACAAATGTAAAATATATGATGAAACACTAAAAATGAAAAACAAATCTACGAGTGATGATTGCCAAAAGAAAAAAATAAGCAAACTAAAAAAATGATAAAAATAAGCGAGTAAGTGCTGCAGAAATATAACGAAATTCGACTATTTCCTTATAAACAAAGTTGTACAAAAGAACAAATTTTGAACGAAAAATGAGTAAGTGATATACATCTGCAGCGTAAATTCACTTAAAATAAATTAAAACGCTTTGGTTTGGATTTAAGCTCTTTGAATATTCCTTTTATTGAAAAAAGGTTCAATTTTTCACCGCCTCTTACTTCAAACACTTTTGCAATTGATTTTGTTTCACGTGTGCACAAAAGCTCTTCCAGCGCAAAAGCGCCGATGCTTACTTTAAACGACACTTAAAGCCGGCCTATATACCAATGCTCCTTTGTGCGCTCCACCACTTGCACTGCCCTAGTGACCGTGTGCTTTGCGTTTCTTTTCAGCCAGCCGGCCCATAAACTGCTCCAGCGCCATCCGTTTTACCGCCTCCTTGCCGGCCGGATCGAGCTTCGATTGGTCGATGGTACCCTCGAACGCTTTCACCGCGCGCTTGAGTAATTGCAGATGCTTCGGGTGCAGTGCCTGCACTTCGTCCAGCTGCATGAAGCTGCCCGACAGCGATGCACCCGCACCGCAAAAGGTAAAAAACGACGCAAAAACTGTTACCAATAATAAAGACAAAAAGCATCGCGCAAGATTATTGATACTATCGACCAATATATCAATGACACAGAGCTGATTACCCAATTTATTCCGGCCCGATCCATTTCAGCTCTGCTGTGCTCCCTCCGTTTCGTACGTGTACAATTATTATCTTATCTCGATATCCCCCGCGCTGGGTCTGTCGGGCTTCCGGCGTTCGTTAATCGAATGGAATTACCTCGACATTTATTTCGTCCCGGTCCCAGTCCAAAAGCGTGTCGGTCCACTACCGAACTTCTGTTCTATTTTATACCTATCTGTACGTTATGTTCGGTTTTCTTTTTTCTGGTTTGAAAACAGAAAAACGGTTTTGGGAGTGTGAAAAATGTGCTCCATTTTCTGACCCGTTAAACACTGCATTCGTATTATTGCAGCAATCTCGCAACCGTAACCCCGGTGTGGCCAGCTCTTTCTTTATGCTTTTGCGAAGAACACAACCGAAGAATAGTTTCATAGTGGCAGAAAAATCTAATCTTCACTTCACGGACCCTCACTAGGCCGGGCCGTGCTTGAGACCCAAATGGTGCAAAGGAGTAAAGAAAGACACTTTATTGGTGTTGAAGAAGCTACACTGAGCGTTAAATTGGGTTTTTTTTTTCTGCTCCTCTTGCCTAGCTGCCTAGGCACATTCGTGCAAGATAAGCTCGTTTTAATTCCGTGGAACATTCGTGGGAGCAATTTAAAAGCAGTTTGTCACTGTAGGAAGATTTAGGAAATAAATGTATGCTGTGCTAGGTGTGGGGTATAAAAACTGGGACACTCGATCGCCTGAAGTGCAACTGAATTAGTGTTTTAAGCGATATCAGTAGAAAAATGCTCAGTTTTGATCATTTCTGTAGCATATAAACTACAGAAAAAGTCATATAGTACTAAGGCAATACTGCTACAACAATAATTTGCTGGAAGTGGCATTTAATCATTTGACATTCATCTCAAATTCCTTAGGTAATTAATACTTAATGCACATTTGTATACCTCAAACAGGCTTTGATCATTAATACACAATTACGTTAGTCTAACTTTGAATTTGGTGTATCACGAGTGTCAAGTGTGTCAGTGTTGAGAGTCCAATAGCAACAAAAGCAAGAATTCTGTAAGCAATTGTTCAATTTATTTTCAAACTCAATTACTTGTCCTCGCAATCCTCCTTGATAATGTACAAGGTTAGACAATCACAAAGAAAATATTACTTTTATGTATTAGATTGAAGCTAATTCAAAGATACTTAAGAAGCTTATCTGTCTAATAACTCTTATGTATGACTCTAATGACAATATATGAGATCATTCTTTTAATTGACAATAATTCGACACGCAGTAAAAAAATCATGATATTGCAAAGATGTTTTGATTTAAATGCAGGACAGTTTTGAGCTCATGTTTCATATTAAGGTTAATATGTCAATTGAACCAAAATGCTGCAACGTGAATTGGCGAATTTATCCGTAAGGCCATCAAGGCGTACATCAAATCTATCTTCAAATTTTGTAGTATTCCTATAATAATCAATGATTAACAGCGTTCTCACAGACAATATTCTATTACAATTTAGTTCTCTAGTTTCCTCTTCAATGAATTCCGATATATTTAAATTTGCCGAAGTAATTTAAGTTTGAAGGACAAATCCTACAATTGTTTTGTTTATTTGTTTATCGAGATATCAGGCCCCAATGAAATCCAGACACACTTCTATTGATTCTAGTACTTCATGGCCAGCGGGTAAAATTAATAAGCCGCATATCCAGGAACTGAATGCTACGAAAGCCATTAAAACAGGATTAATGTCGGGAAATCATGGAAACTCCAAATTAAACAACAGGTCAAGCATGTAAATCAATCATATATTTATTCTTTTATTCTGAAGAGGTCAAACATATTCTAACAAGTTATCATCTTACCACAATTGATTCTTGTAATAGTTGTGGTTATATCATTTACGAGGTAAAAAATGCGAACTCACATAACCATTCGGTTAATGTGCTTCAAAATATGTACCACACCATCATCGTGAAACCTTTAACGCTTCAAATGCCATTTCAACCGAATCCAGCAGCCCACCCCAAATTGTAGCCATTGTTAACGTCCAACGACACAAACACGGATGGAAACCCATCCACACCGCATTGCCAACACTGTCACTCATTTTCATCACTCATCTGTCACGATTCGAGGCCAACCGGAAGCGTGTGTGTCAGCAGAAATGACAGCACCAAAATGCTGCCTGGAACCGAACCCACCAACGATCGTCGGGGACTTGTGTCCATAAATATTCTTCCCGTCCTTTTTGCAAACCGGCTCCATCAAGCAGCGGAGGACAGCGGAGCGGTTAGTGCAAAATGGTGTGCCACGCGAAAAAGCCACCAAAATGACCTCACTCGTTCATTCTCGCGCACCCGCGTCCAAACTGACGTAAAAATGAAACTCACCCGCACCCTGTGCCTCTGTGGTTCGGTGCGTAAAATTTATCACTTCAAGCATGTGGGCTCTCCTCCCGGAGGCTGTGGCGTAACCAGAAATATCCGACACTTTCGTACAGCGTCATTAGCTCATGGCCAGCTTCTTCGTCAGCACGAAACGAAACGATCAAATGCGGTCACGGGTAACACGGCGTGCAAGCGCATGACAGTTGAAAACGAGCGCGGAGCAAGAAACAATAAGCCATTTTGCCTACCAAATCGGAAAGTGTCTGCTGTGCCGACGCATGAGCCACGATCCCGCTGTAGACGGAAACGGTCCCTGTCACTGGGACAATATGCTTGGAACTATCATCCCTTCGTGGCTGTGTCGGGTAAATGACTGTGGCAAGGCAATCTTGCACGGGTGTAGTTTACGCTGAACGCCATTCACGTCCTTCAGTGCGCTTGAGCTCAATCGAACCGTTCGCTATCGTTCAAGTTGTCGTTTCACTTTTCAGCTAGCGTGTGTGTGTGTGTTTGTGAGGGCATTTTCCGTTTTTAATTCATTCCAACAGCAAACCTGAGCTTTGGAAAGTGCTGAGACGAATTTGCAGCATTTGCCGAACACATAAATCATTTTCCGAATGACACTGTGTCGCGCGGGAAGTTTTCGACATTTACTCGCTAGTTTTCGGGTTACCATGCACCAAAACTTGGTTGCAGATTGTTTGGCAAACGGCGCTGCACGACTGTATGGCTCTATGGGATGTAAGAGACTGGGGACAGCTCGTTGCTGGGGCACACGGACGGCATGCATGGTGATTCGGTTCACAAGCGTAACCACAAGAGCGACCCGCAATTACGAAGGATGACTAGTTTTTGGCCTACCTTTGACTTTCGTTGGCAAGACTTCGCCGTTCTCAGTTGCCTTTGAACGTAGATGAAGTTTGCTGCTGGAGAGTTAGAGTGTCGTTTTCAACTTTTACTGGAGCGAAAGCAGTATGATGGGAAAATATGTCGGATGCAGCGCATTAAAAAATAAGATGCTTTCTGTAGTCAGTTAAGAATAGAATAGAATTAAGAAAAAATAAGAACTAGAAAGAAAATGATATTGGGCAATTGTTTTGTACTTTTGAAATTGGCTTAATTTATCGAAAAACATGCCTCACTCTTCATAAATATAAAACTAAATCCATCATGTTACTACTGATGGTGTAAACACAATCAAAATGTACTTCTAATGAAATCCACAAACTGCATCGAAAATCTGAATTTACAAAGGCGAGTTTTAATAACGAAAATGATAACAATATGAATAAAAAATGTGCTAGAGAAAAAAAAAAGTTACAAATCATTTCAAGCCTAGAGATTAAAGAATTAAGAATGGTGAAAGAGGATAAAAAATCGAAATTTTTAAATTAAATTAATTTAATTAATAAATTAATTAAATAAAAATTAATAATAAGCATTAAAAAAAATTCATAATGTAAAAAATGTAAAAAATATAATGAAAAACTAAAAACGAAAAACAAATCTACGAGTGATGATTGCCAAAAGAAAAAACAAGCAAACTTAAAAAGTGATTAAAATAAGCGAGTAAGAGCTGCAGAAAAATAACGAAATTCGACTATTTCCTTATAATCAACCTTATATGTACAAAAGAATACAAATTTGAAAGAAAATTGAGTTAGTGATATATATCTTCAACGTAACTTCACTTAACATGAATTAAAACGCTTTGGTTAAAGCTCTTTGAATGTTCCTTTTATTGAAAAAAGGTACATTTTTTCCTCCTCTTACTTCAAACACTTTTGCAATTGATTTTGTTTCACGTTGCACAAAAGCTCTTCCAGCGCAAAAGCGCCGATGCTTACTTTAAACGACACTTAAAGCCGGCCTATATACCAATGCTCCTTTGTGCGCTCCACCACTTGCACTGCCCTAGTGACCGTGTGCTTTGCGTTTCTTTTCAGCCAGCCGGCCCATAAACTGCTCCAGCGCCATCCGTTTTACCGCCTCCTTGCCGGCCGGATCGAGCTTCGATTGGTCGATGGTACCCTCGAACGCTTTCACCGCGCGCTTGAGTAATTGCAGATGCTTCGGGTGCAGTGCCTTCACTTCGTCCAGCTGCATGAAGCTGCCCGACAGCGATGCACCCGCACCGCCGGCATGGTGTTGGTGTCCGGAGGCTTGTACCACCACTTGGCAGAGGACAACAACTCCGACCAGCACTGCCAATAACACGAACGATCTCATAATGTAGCGCTCTAATGCACGACGTTTACGCTGTAACACTGGGACTGGGGCGTTTTTAGCTCGACGCACTGGAGCGTTCGTGCCTTTTTTATCGATTCGATAGCGAAACGGAACGGAAGAGTATCTTATCGGACTGCCTAAAGCCTCTAATAGCGAGCTGGGAGCCAATCAAAGGCCAAGAGGTGTTGGAATTGGTTTGGTGATAAGTATAGCAGCTGCCGGTAGGAGCTTACCGAGTCATCGTCATCCAGGGGCACTGTTGAACCGTGGCAAAGCACCGAATCTGTGGTAGCTTACTTGCTCCGGGGGTGAATTAATGCGAGATTTATTATGTCTCGCTGATGAATGAGTCACCAATTACATATGGCAACTACGTGTCGTGAAAGCGGCGTTATTGGAGAGAGAGAGAGTGAATGACAACTGAGATTTAGGGTATATTGAGCGGAGGTCGAGGACTTGATGGAAGATTTATGAGTCTTTGCCTGCTCAGTTAAAGATTTGGCTGGCTAGAATGCTATTTTGAGAGTCTTATCTTAATTCCAATTTGAACAATGAATCATCATCGGAGATCTAATTTCATTTGAACACTCAAATTCATCATTATTTCTGGAAAAATACTAAAACTCGGGCAGGTCTGGTAGTACAGTCGTCAACTCGAACAACTTAACAACATGTCCGTCATGAGCTCAAGCCCTGAATGGACCTTGTCCCCATGTGTAGGACTCACTATCCTGCTATAATATAAATAAGTCACTGAAAGAAGTCACTGACCGACAACGGCTGTTGTGCCAAAGAAGAAGGCTAAAGTTCAGGTTGAAAAATGAATGTAAAGATCTATATATGGTAAATAGAGGAAGATATACCATCTTCAATTTGTATTCTTGCATGTAATTATGAAATAACACTACAAAAATTTAGTTCTAATGTTCCTTAAGTTTAAATTGATAGTTTTGTAATACATATTATGATCTTTTCAAAAAGAGTTATTGAATGTTATGAACATCTCTCTACCCCCCATTTCAATAACATTTTAAGGGCTTTTAAAGAAACTTACACCCTCTTTTCAATCTTATAAAACTGCTCGATAATCATGACCGCAATCAGAACGAATCGACTTTTCAATCACCTTGAACGATGCATAGGTCGGTCGTTCGTCGTTCTACCTGTCACAAAAGTTTCCACGACCAGTTTCTGACTGATTATAATGGTCCGGTGGATTATAAGACCTTCAAGTTGAAAGTTGCTCCAACGAACCAACAAAACCGAAGCACAAAAGTGCTTGGAATAGCAAAACACTGACAAGGAAAAGTTCTACCAATAGAATTAAAAAAAATTACGCCATCACGGTCCTGGGTTCTAGGGTAGGCCGTTCAAAGACAATGCCAGTGACTGCAGACGGCTCAAGAACCAAACCAAACCGACCGAGAATCTCTGCATTAAAGTGTCGCATTAAACGGATCCTTCAGCCCTTTGCTCTCTCCCATCGGTGGAGGAAAGTGAAGTAATCGGCCCTAACCTTCAACTTGAGCCATCGGCCCTTCCCTTCTTCCATTGTGCGCTGTGGTAAACTTTTGATAAACCATTCTTCCGCTTCATCGAAGTAAAGCTAGTTGGCTCGGTCGTCCGTTTCCCTTTTTGTGTGTGTGTGTGTCCCACTTCACAATCACGTTTTATGCATCTGTCGTGGCGCAAAATAAAAAACAAAACAAAAAAATCAGGATACAGACAGACCTAAAGCAGTAGTAAGGAAAAACTTTACGAGAGCAAATGACAAGCAAAAGAAACAAGAAACTGTTCGTCGTGAAATGGGAGCTGGTAAAAAAAGATATTCCGGCAGGCTAAAATCTCGATACATAAGCCATGGGCCTTGAATAGGGGAGGGAAAGTTGAATCACATGCGATACGGTACCAAGTACACCCGTACACTTACCGATGACACTTACCACGAATTGGAAAGCGTAGTACTACAGCAATCTGTCGTAAAAACTGGAACGACAGCACTTCAGCAACAGAGCTCTACATACACACAACCACACACACACACTCACATGTTAAGAGTGTTTGTTACTTCCGGGTTTGTTGTTTCCGCTTTTGCATTCGGAGGCAAACATGTTCCGAAACTCAACCAACCGCTTGGTCGTCGGGAGCAAAATGAGCTTATGCTGCTTTGGTTGAGTCGTTTGCTTACACTCCCTTAACCTGATCGACGTGTTAGGTGCCTCTATCCTCTACAGCATCCGGACGGATTCACTTATCGATACGAATGTGCTTCGATGATGGAAAAGTTTTTAGACCATATTGTGCCGAGTGGAGGCAGTTCTCCAAACTAACCTCAAGCTTGCCTTCCAACCCGAAACGAAAAATCTGTTGCATATCTGTGTCGCCAGCAGGATTCTGTGTGAGTGTGTGTGTATACTTTACAAAAAAGAAGAAATAAAGCTATACACAAACAATGTCGCTCGTTGTTCGTACCATTTGTGTCCCATTTTGCCGATCGCAAGCGGATCGAAGCTCGTAATGAGCGGACCCCCAACGACACCCGCACGATTTTGTATCCGGTTCAGATCTCTGGCGCCATTCTAGAACATTGAGTATTGCGGACATGGAGGGGATGGAAAACAACTACTGCTCGTTGGTGAAAAGTTTGATGGTAAGTGGCACTTGTCATAGTGACGATTGACGAGTTTTTCCGACGTCCGGGTCGGTCGGAGGGAGAAGAAAGCGAATATACCTGAGGTCGGTAGCATATCGGTTGCAGTATCATCGATACAGCATTTTTTGCTATCTCTCTATCTCTCACACTCTTTCTTTTTCGCTCTCTTATTCTAAAAATCTCTTTTGTTTTACTACTAGAAATGGGTGGGAACATTTTTCGATGTGAGCTAACACATGTTTACATTTCATGGATAAGGGTGTATTTGTAGCAAAAGGAATGGTTTATTGATATATTTATGAACCAAGTTGCGGTCTAGGTTGATCTTTTCCATCTGTATTAATTACTTTCTTATTAACATTTTCAGTACCATTTTTCGAGAAATTTCGGAAAAAAAATAATTTTAGCAAATGCGATGTAGTAAATATGGTAGTAGTTAATATGATGTAGTAAATGTGGTAGAAAGCAGGTAAACACAATAATCCCAACCAATATATCAGTTATTCTATTAACCGTTACCGGTTGTACGCAATGCTGATTATCAGCAATTGTGACATTTAAAAAATACATTCGAGAAATTTGAGAAAAGCGTATGTGGCTGTGGCGATTTTCTGTTAACTAAAGCGATATTTGCTAAAGTGTGTAGTACGATTTTGCTTGAATTGTTTTAGCAAAACAAACCATTTGATTTTCATTCAAATCTCATTCCAAACAATGTTTCTTAGTTTCTTCTCTTTACTATCCTTTTTTTTATCAAGAACCATAAACGGACTACTCCGAAATCACCCGGAACGTAGTTCGAGTTTTATAAAATCGTCTTAAAAACATACTTCCGCATCACGCCATAAAAAAGAAAAAATCAACATCGTTTCTTTATCTCTTCTAAAACCAAAAAGAAAATATCTGAAAGGAGAAGAGAGAGAGAAATAGAGAGAGAGAGAGAGAGAGAGAGAGAGAGAGAAAACTGGAAAGAGAACAAAACACAGAGCAATTGAAATGCACAAATGGAGCGATGGAAGTTTTACAGCCTTTGCTGCGCCGAAGTGGTTTATTGTCGAGTGTGAGTGATGATGTTTTCGCTGTTTTACGTTGGTCGGTTTTGTAAAAACCATTGAGAGCAATAATTTGTATGCCACTTGCAAATTGCCACCGTTTCAAGAGCGCGAGGCAAGCGCGGTAGCATTTTATGTATACCGAAACCGCACGCAAGTGTTGTAATTTTTTATCTCTTTATAGTGACGGTTTTGTTGCGCTGGGTTTACGTAAATAGAAGGTTGAGGGAAATGAATTATTGGATTCCTCTTATACCGTGACGGTTTTTCGGTTTCAGAAGTAATATAGTTTTACAATGAAATTGGCAGCTTATGAAACTGTGTGTAAATACTTTGTTTTTTTTCACAATATTTAAGAGATTTTAAATATTATTATTTTTTCCTTGATTTCAAATTTTTGAGCATTACTTTCATGTATGCGTATATTGCATTAAAAACCTGTTCTAAAACCCTTACAGCTCCGATAAATAAAAGCCTCTACATAATGTATGCGCTCGAGATATTCGACTGCACTTGAGAAGTTCCCAAGTCCGTGTGTCATCATCGTTTTTCCTTAAAAGACCTTTTTTACCAAAACTTTGATTGCATTGCCTCAGTATTGCCCTTTTGGTCTCAAGCGCTCTCAATTGTATGATTGCTGGAAAGATCCCGTCAGCATGTGCACATGCGAGCTGCATCAATCGGTTCCTCTTCTTAGAACATAAAAAAAAAGAGTTCAAGTAAGTTAGCTTTTTGACTCGCGAGATTTGACTTACCTTACGGTGAAAGAGTCTTCTTTTCTATCATCGCTTTCTCATTTCAAAAGCACACAGCATTCTACCATTCGCCAAAGTCACTGAAAGCGGGCAAGTAAAACTCCAAGAACTCCCCCAGAAGGTTATCGCTTTAGCAGAAGTTCCGCATCGATTGAAGACGTTCGATCGATTTTACACGCCCCAGACAAGGACGCACCCTGACAACCGCCGAAGGTTATACGCTCGCGACTGTCAAACGGGTGGAATTGGAATTTCAATCATTGAAAGCAAGCGTGGAAGGAGAATTCCGCAGCGTAAGGACATAGTTTGTTCGGTCGAAAATCACGCAACACGGTTCGGTTGGCCGAGGAATTAGTATGGCTGTGGGACTTTGCTGCGGGACGGCGTGAACCATTCTCGAATCACGCAAGCGAGCAGTGCGGCAAAAAACAGGGAAGCACGGGATAGTCGTCTACAGCGATCCAAGAGTCACTGAATGATGGAATGGTGAAGTAAGAAAAGCGAACCACAACGAAAGCGTAAATATTTCCGTTTCGTTCTTGGTGCTGGGAGCGAGGAAATAGCAGTGTATGGATCATGAACAGAGGAAAAGGCTACCGATTGAATAGAGGTTTTTTTCGCTCCGTTTTGTGTATTAGATTTCAAACCTTCTTTAAACTCGTCTGCTTCAATACATATGAATATAACGAAACGTTTACGGGGATACGATCGTTAACAGGATGAAACCATCTTCGATACGATTTAATTCAATATTGAAACCCAGAACCGGTGTCGAACGACACACTGCGGCTGCCGTTGCTGCTGCTACAGCCGAAAAGGTAAGGCAATCCGAGGGTTGATTATCATATTTTTCGAGCGCTACAGTGAATGGAAGTAAAAAAAACGGATTTAGCAAATGGACAGAAAAAGACTCCCGCACGGCTAGGATAACAGTTGTGCAAACGCTGAAAAAGATGTCTTTCCACGTCCCTTGCTTTCTTTACGCTTGCGCTCGATTGTGTACGATGAATGCGGAAGAGTTTGGCTTGAATACGTTCAGCATTCATTGACAGGGATTATGACTGAGTATGGACGCTTTGGATTACGCTTTGACATATGGACTAGTGTGCTTTGTGATACCGAGGAAGAAAAACATTGCTTTCGATGAATTGTACAACATTAATTTATATTAAAAATTGTGTTTTATTCGCTTGTTTTCAAAATGCATTAGCTTCAAACATTCTAAGGTAGAGTTATTATCATTTTCCCTTTTCCATGTAGTAAATTTTTATAACAACATATGTATAAAGCTCGTCAAAAACATCACTTCTCGTGCAAAAAAGTCAAGAAAGTGTGACAAACGTATAAGATCCCATGAAGACTCATGTAAAAAGGCAGGCGCAGAGACTTTTGGGGTCAATCAACATTTTCACATTATAATTTATATCATAATGATTTTAATAAATAACAAATATGCGTACACATGTTCATACATTCTTTACACATTTATTAATTTTTTGCTTTCATTTTTATACAAAACATTACAATTTAAACGTGTAGTCGTATAATTTTCAACGAAACAATGAATTTCTCTCTTTTTCATAGGAGCAGCATAAAAACACCCAACAAAATGTTCTCATTCGGCACAAATTGATCATGATTTCGAGCTACCAGGTTGCGCCTGATCGCTTTGATTTGTAAGGAGCGGGGCAATAAGCTCTGCGCGGAATGCACTGCAAACTGCAGCATAATTTAATGCGTCCCACCCGTTCACAGCATTTCTCTCTCTCAAATCAAATCCTTTGAGCAGCAAACACTGAACCATATAGATACAGCCATACTGGGCGGTGATATGCAGCAGATTGCGACCTTGCTCATCGATACTGTACAGGTCGGCCGAATGGTCCAGCAGATAGCGGAAGCCTGGAACCGATCTCTCATGTGTTAGAGTCCGCCCGCCGCCGAAAGGCAGCAATCTCATGATCGTCAAAATAAGCCTGTTGTTAATGGTCGTCTGCGTCTTTTGTACAATCTCTCGAACCATGCGCACGTTTCCCGCATACACTGCTCGGGCAAGAAGTGTTTCGATTACGTATCCTTCGTGCGTGCTATCATCCTCATTATACTCAGGCAGTGACAAATCTGCCGCCTCTGATATATGTGCGCAACACGTATTGTCAAAATCTGTATCGAACTGTTCTGGTACTTTGTTGTATTTGGGTTGATCGAGCGTATCTTCTTCCTCCATTACGCTGTCTTCGAGTGGGCACCTGGGTATATCGAGTTGTGAGCATAACAGTTGAAAGAACACTTTGCATGAGCTGAGTTTGTCGTTTTCAATATAATATTTCACGAAGAAAATCAGTTTCTCTTTGGCCCGAACCGTACCTGGAAAAACGGCGTTGCACTCGGTGATGTAGTAATCAGTAACATCACAAGCATTATGCTCTACTGCAATATTAAACAATCGATCGTACTCTTCCGACGGAAGCTGTTTGCGATTGTTCGTGTGTGATTCGAATTGTTTTAACGCATCGACCATATTATGCCTGGTGCAAAATTCTATCACAGATTGGTCGTTTAGCTCTGGCTGGCGTGTGTAGATGTCGAGCTGTTTTTCGTTGAGAAGATACGTCACCACAGCAAGAACTAGCTGATCGGCAATCTCTTGCTTTTCTTGAAATACAAGTTTATTTTTATAAAAGCACAGATCGTGCAATACTCGGTCGAGGGTGTTAAATGATATTTGCTGTAGCAAGGTATCAATATGGATGGTTGCATTTTTTTCCATAAAATATAGCCAATCACTTTCACTGATCAACGCATAATCTATGGCACGCCATTGATAGAGGTCGTCTTTTACGTTGATAAATTCATTGAAATTTATTGAACTTTTCCCGATCGTGTAAAGAGAAAGAGCGCGAGTTGCGGCTAAATGTAACGGTATTCGGCCTAAAGCATCTTTCGCCATCATAGCAGAAGGGTTTTTGGCAAGTATTTGAGTAATCTGCCCTTCCCAACGGTTGATTACAGCCATGTGTAACTCACAGCCTGGACTTTCCTCTAGCACCAGCCGGTCGAAAAAGTCTCGTATTTGAAACGTTTCCTTAATCCAGTACGATCGGGATCGAAAGTAGCTGAGCTGCTTTACGCGATCTCTGTTTTGGCGCAGCCAACAAGCAGCAAAGTATTCGGCAAACATGCGATGCTTGAACATGGGAACGTCATCCTGCACGCCCATAATGATGCCTGCCTTTTCTTTCGCTTCCGCAAGGTATTCTATGTACTGGCTGGCTTCCTGCAGCTCATGGCCGGATAGCAGCTGAGCTCGAATCGCTTTATCGAACATAACCCACACGGCTAGCAGAAAATGCCGCTGCAACAGCGTGTAATTTACTTCGTCGGTGATCTGAATCTGTGCTGCGTTGAACGAGACCGCGTCCGTGGCGCCTGTCTTATCGATGTCCAGAATTTTAAGCTTTCTTTCTACAAAATTTTGGATCATTTGTAACATACTGAAGTTCCATCGATCAAATATTTCCAGCGACAGGGTTTCATCGGAAAAATTTACACATTTTCGAACCAGCAGAGCCAGCGTTATCGAGCCCATGTACAAAAAGAGGGGTATTGATATGGCATCCCTCATTTTATGCACCACCTGCATGTCCAATACCGCCAACAGGAGTAAGCGATCACGCTCGTTGCATTCGCTAAACTCAACCATTTCCGCCATGAAGAAGTTGTGCAAGAAGCATATTCGATCGCGCACGGTGAACTCTTCCAGGTGGAACAGTTTGCAAGCTATGAATGTGTGCTTCATTTCATCAACAAAGTCGTACGGTCTGGAGGAAAGGTACAGTCTACGAATGCCTGCCAGACTTGCCAGCCTTGCGAAGTACTGCATTACAAAGGTTTTATAGTGGGGAGCAATTTCATCAAAACCATCCAGCAAAAGGAGAAATTGTCTTTGGTTAAATTTCTCTGCAAACAACCGCAGCACTAGCCTCTGTTCTACCGTCATCTGCTGCTCCTGTCGTGTGTTGTCCGCATCGAGTGTAACTTGACCATTCCAGATCGTAAAATGTCCTGCGATTTGATCAGCTTGCTCTCGAATCAGATCGTTCTGTTTTATCGATCGACTGTTTACATTTGCCACGAACAATGTTAAATAGAAGAGCCGAAAGAAGATCCTAACGATCGTTGTGTCATCCATCGTAGTCGGATCGATCGTCTTCAGACGTGCAAAATCGGTGCTATAATTCAATGCGATCATGCGTATGACAAACGCTGCCGGATTATCGTTCGATAGGTGAAATGCTAATGCAATAAAAAAGGTGGACTTTCCAACCCCGGCCTCATCTAGGATGAGGCAAACTTTCGTGTACTCATCTTGCTCCATCGCATTGGCAATGTGTTTGAAACCATCTTGAGATGTTATGTAGGATTTAATTATTGATGGTGAGTTAGGCTGCATGAATTCTAGGTTTTGAAAAGGTATAACGGTACCTGCGATTTTTGGCGTTACATAGAACAGGTCTTGGTAAGTCCGGGATGATCCTTTATACTTTTTGTATGGTATCATGGTGCGTGGAATATACCATCTGCTGATACTTTCGTAGCACTTCCTGTTGCAGTATTCAGTCTTCGATTTCAAGTTTTGGTTACATCTTTCCAAAACATCACACAAAAAGCCTAGTGTATCATCTTTCCCAACGACCTTATTTAAAGCAATTGTTGTTCCAAATATGTTGAAATTACCCTGTTGTTGTAGCACTTGTACCGCTGCTGCTTCAGTAAGATCACGAACGAAGAAACGATCTTCATATAAATTGTTATGAAATAGTTGTTGAATTAGAATAGATTTCACTTTGTATTTATGTGTAAGCTCCTGGATGAATTTAAGTTCGTCTGGTTCTATTTGACCAAAGATCACAAAAATGTAACGTGATGTGCGATCAACATCAAATAAGAACTCCATCACATCACGAAGGATCTCACGAATGTTTCCTTTTACTTGGCTTGATGAACCGTTTACAAATATACAATCATACTGTTGGAGGGCTGAAGCTTGTGCAATAATTATTGAACTGACATTAACGTTGTGTTTGGTAAAAAAGCAATGAACATCAAGCGACGAGCTATTACCGATAAATCGATAGAGCGAAGAGTCTTTCAGACGATCTTCCTGTAATTCGATAAATGGATATTCATTGCGCACTGATTGAATGTGTTCTTGTGTCAGTACTCGCAGCATGTTGAAGCTTTCGTTCGCATTTACTTCGATGTACTTTTCTTTGAGCTGCTTCAGCGTGATCGTGCTCGATCCTTCCCCTCGGAGTGCTTCCAGCAGCAGGGTTTGCAGATTTTCAAATGTTCCCTTTCGATCGCGCACCCAGTTGGGCATCAGTTCGTGAGCGTCGCTTAGCAGATTCGATTCGCTTTTCGATCCACACACCAACAGGAACTCGTCACAAAATTGGTGGATTATTCGATCGATTTGCTCAAAGCAAAACTGATCCACAGCGCCAGGGTTTGCAGCGGCGTTGGGGAAATCATTGGAGGCGTTTGAAATCGTTAACTGTATCGCTTCTTCTTTGGGCTTATTTTGAGGCAGCTTTCCGTACTCTCGCTCAACGATGATCCGAAGCCTTCCCATGGGCGTGGCAGCATGTGCTGTCCAAAACTCACGCTTGAATCTGAACACGTTCGACGTGACCCGTTCCACCGACATTGCAATTAAGTTATGGTACAAACGAATGAGTGTGTCGTTTGAATTGATTTCCTCACCAGTTTTGGCGTGAGTCGCGAGCAGTTTGCCAAGCTTTTCCAAACTGACTCTTCGCAGATCTTTAAACAGTGCGGTGAACTTGCCTTCTCGCTTGAAGGAATAGCATGTAGCGTTAATCAAATCACAAAACGATAGAATATCACTCACATCATAGTGTCGCTGGGTGAAATATTGCATCATCTTATCATCGATCGTTGCATTGGTGCAGAGTAAGTACGCATGCGAACCATTGGAAGCAGGCCGATAGTGGTCCAGATACGATCGAAAGTACATGGGAATGGAGAACGGAGTGCTGGAGGCCTTTTTCGTGAAGAAATCTCCTTCCGTGAGTGGTTTCGTGTTTTCCGAGGAGAGTTTATGCTTGGCCTGGATGTAAATGGTACCTTTCGGGGTGGTGGATGACGCGTAACGGATCACTATGTCGTCAAACTTGCCCGCCTCACAGTCTTCCATGGTGATGCTGAGGTGGGGCAGCGTTCCTTTACGATGAAGATTGTACGAGTGCAGCAGTATTACCATTCCGAGCCGTAGATGGTAGAACATCCCGTGATAGGATGAATTAGCACTCTCGTTTTCTAGTTTTGGCTTTTTTGCTGCAGGATCCATGTTGTCTATTCGTTACCTCAAGGAGTAAAAACTAAATTAGTGTTATGGTTTAGAATTCTATAATCTTTATAAAGTAATTTACAATACTTACAATGAATGTTACAAAAACTGAAACGTAAAGGAGGAAAGGTTAAACGGCTAAATGCAACCAAAAGGAAAAAGCTGAAAGAAAAATCTTTTTGAGCGGGTTTGATAAACAGTACACTTTGTTGCATGGTTTGATCCACAGTGCACGTGCTATTACACCTGTACCGTACACCCTGCAGTCAACGACGGTTTATCATTGTTTATCTTACACGTTTTATCTATCTTTAGCCATACTCTGCAGCAACCTATTGATAAAATTTAATTAAAAATCTAAAGGCAAACGTGGTAGTGAATCGAACAAAATAGTTGAACGCACACAACAAAGATGAATACTGATGTACTGTAACGCGTAGCTTATCTTAATTAAATGCTAGATCCGAAATTACTGAAAAATCGAAATTATTTATCTTATGTTACGAAATTATTTCGATCAGGCTTTGCGCTGAACTAATTTAAACTTTACCTCACTTCGCGCTTCTTGCCGCAGACGAAGCTGTTCCGTTTCTGGTGCGCATGAGTTTTGCGCAAGCCGGTAGCGGTATAAGGTTTGCAAGACGATGCGTGTACGTAAGAACTGAAAGTGAATGAACACTATCTACCCGCGCACGACGTGTAACATTGTAGCTAAGCTGACTTTCGACACAGTGTGCGTTGATAAGGCAACATTTGTTGCCCTTTACTGTGAGTGGCTTTTGATTAATGCGTTATGGTTTGTTCACGAATTTGCTGTTTAAGCAATAAATCTTAAATAACGAAGCTATGCGCTCTTGCAAGATTTTTTTTTTTTGTTGAGTGGTAAAAAATAAGAAAAATCTATTTATTTTACTTTATTGAACTGAACATTTACAAGATAGGTAGAGAGCAGAAGTGCGTTTAATCTATTCGAACCAAATTAAGGGAATGGCACGGAGGACTAAACATTAGTAGCTGAAAGTGAAAACAATTTTTAATTATGGATTTGGGCAATTTTTATTATTTAAAAAAAAAACAAAGCTTTTTATTACTTATTATACGGAAAATATGCATTCGAGGAAGTCTTGAAATGTCTTTAAAGAAATCGTTTCAATTCAATTATCACTGATAAGGATAATTCACAGTTTACACAATTTTTCATAACATACCATTGCATGTCAATCTAAATTTGAAGCTAAACCATTCGTTTGGATGAGATTTTACACTGATGGAAGAATGGCGTGTTAAGAAATGATTGAGTCAAGCGATAATCGACTCCGATGGCAATGTCTTTGACCATACGAAAACTGCTGTGAATTATCGAACAAATTTCGCGAAGTAAATCCAGCAGATCGAGCAACATCTCGTGCAGCTCTTGTATCTACCGAAACATTATTAATGTAATACACTCAAGATCGATTAAACTTCTAACGATAGCTGCAAACGGTTATGTGGAAGCTAAATTATGTAGCCATATGTTGTGCCTGGTTTTACTTCCAAAGCAATATGTGTACCATCCTTCCCTTCCCTTCGTCAACTTTTTTCATTCTCGTCATCAATGTTGCTTTCTTGGCGAGCTTGGTACCCCATCCCAACTCCGATCTCTCGGGCTAAATGGGTGGATAATTTTTTGTTACCACTCTGAACCCCATTAAATTAAATGCATCAATAAACGGGCGAGCTTTTAATGGGAAAACATTTAGCTCGCATGCGGTATGATCCGTTCAGGGTGTGAGAAGTGAAGGGGGCCTATGTGTGTGGTAGGTGGTGGTACCTTTTGAAAGGGCGTTTTTCGCATCCACACATCCCACAGTTGGTGGATGGTTGATTGGTGTAGTGAGGTTGATGGAGAAACCGGCAACATCTGTGCTGCCCTTTATTGAAGCCTCGTTGAGAGTTTGATTGTTTTATATGATTTTATTTGAAGTGTGTAGTAGATGGAAGAGAGTGCAGTGAACTTTTTTTCTGTGAAAGAAAAAGCTCTGAAAAAGCTCTACCATGTCATCAAGTGGAGCCATTTAAATATGATAGTTGGAGGTGAATTGCTTAAAATGAACGCCACAAAGCAAAGCCGTGTTCTTCTCTTTGGTCTCACAGGTCATCAGGAAACAAATTGGAG
The DNA here is from genome assembly GCF_943734735.2 of Anopheles gambiae. Classification (NCBI taxonomy): domain Eukaryota; kingdom Metazoa; phylum Arthropoda; class Insecta; order Diptera; family Culicidae; genus Anopheles; species Anopheles gambiae. The sequence continues at coordinate 89,596,964 of NC_064602.1, forward strand.
GTTGCTCAAGTTTATTTTTCCCATGATTGGCAACAAAAGACACGAGGCAAAGAGAAAAACTTTTACAGCCCACAGCGATAAATATATATACTTTTTCCCCTTTCATGTTCTCGCACGGCGCATCTTCATCATGCTGTGTGTTGGGGAGGCAAAACAAGTTTTCCTTCAAAACGGAAGTAACAAAAAATGTGCACTCACACATACAGAACAAGGCCCTATCTGTCGTAGGAACCGTTTCAATTCATCACACCAAGTTTGCATAGGACGACGATGACGACGAGACGACGACGACGACGAGGCGAAACTTGTCTTCGCACGATGGTGAAGATACATTTTGACGAAAGATAGAATGTGGTCCATATTGCTCTGCCCCGCACACCCCTTGCTACGCATTTCCCACCTCCTGGGAAGTGTTTTTCATAACTCACAAAATAAAGGTACAAAAATATATGTATGAACACCAAGCGTGAGAAAAACTGCCCGGGGGAAATGAGAAACAAACAACGACGACGACGACGACGACGACCGGGAAATCAACAACAGGAAGCAGTTTCTCATATGTGCATGGCATGTCTAGGCAAGGAGCTTCAGTAGCCGGCTGGGGTGAAAAGGAACAGCTCGTTTTTGCTGGTGCGCTAGTCGTAGATTAGCCGGCGTGAAGTGCCGAAATTTGCCGCAGGGTGTCGCAGGGGGATTTTGGCACAGGGCTGCGTGGAAGATATGAGACGAATCTTGCGTGAGAGCTTTAGTGGTTAAACTTTGTCCCAACACGATCAGGGTTAGTTATGATCATTTGTGTAGTTTTGTTTAAGTTTGAAAATTAATTTTTATTTAACTATGAAAAATTTGTTGTATTTGAATGTTAAATACAGAAAAACTGAAATTACTCTCCAAAAAAAATCCTTTTTAATTTGATTTTTTTGTAAAATGAATCTCTTACATCGTACTTTTAGAATAACAATTCTCTTAGATTATTGCATTTTTAATAAATATTTTAATTTAATAAATTAATAAATGCTTTAAAAAATATTTGATAAAAAAACCTTCATTAAGGGTTTTTGAAACTTTTTTGCTTGCCTTGTTTTATCAACAAACCTTTAGCTGCATTAAAAAACAGTTTTTGTTTCCTTATTTGTAAGGAAAAAGCTTGTTGCGAATTTCCTCCAAATGCGTACCCTTCTTCGTTTATTTTATTTGCATTTTGTACAGTTTTTGTTAGCACCTTAGACCACAAACATACCGCTAGCCACCGGTGAAAGCATGCAGCCAATTAAAATTAATTGCACTGCATTGCGTCGGTGGCATTTGCAAACGGTTTCTCAAGTGTGTGCTTGAGAAAAGAACGAGCAATTCGTAAGCTAGCGTTTTAAAGCGTAACCGTTTTTATGCTCCATGCAAGCTTTAAAAACCTTATTTTTTATAAAACGCAACAAATTAAAGGAAAAATATATCATTCCATCGTCAATCGACGAGCATTACAATTAAATTTGTAAACAAATCGATCGCAACACACTAGGCATGGGCAAAACGATTCTTTTCACCGAACGCGAACGAACTAGTTCGCTCACCAAAAAGAACCGAACGCGAACGACGATTCTTTCGTTCTTTGTTTCATGAGGTTTTTATTCACAAAGAACGCTCGTTATCTTTTTCATTTACCCACCATAGACGCATACTGTAGCCAAAGAAGTACTCATTCTGCGGTTGAAACCAATCATTTAAAAACATTAAACACTCGGCTGTCTGGTCAACACAATCCATCGCAAAACCGACCAAAAACTAGCATGTAAAAACTAATACGAGCAAAAATGTCTCCTGCATATATTGTACCCCATGCCTTATACACACTTAAGGATTCTATTTAAAAAAAAACTACTTAATTATGGATCAACATGACGGGCTCGATCTATTGAATTGTATAGGTATAATTTCCATGCCAACAGAACACAGATCGAACACCCGTTCGAACGCGTTCGATGAATTCAGTTGTGTAGGTACGATTTACACACCAACAGAACACAGATCGAACACCAGTTCGAACGCGTTCGATGAATTCAGTTGTGTAGGTACGATTTACACACCAACAGAACACAGATCGAACACCAGTTCGAACGCGTTCGATGAATTCAGTTGTGTAGGTACTAGGCATGTGTAAAATGAACGAGAATCGCACCGTTCGAACAGTTCGGTAAAGTGCACGAACGAACGAGGTTCTTAACAAAAAGAACGACCAGGACTTTTGGAAGAAACTGACTACACCGAACGCGTTCGAACGTTCCGTTCAGTGTTCGACGGCACACATAAATGTGGTAATAAAACGTGCAAAATCATATTGCTTTCTCGCTCTTTCTCGCACTGTGCGAACGGGTCGTCAGAGATCAAAATGTACCCTGTTGGTGTTGAAATCATACCCATACAACTCAATTCCTCGAACGCCGTCGAATTTGTCCAGCAGTGTTCGCGGTGCTGTTGGTGTGGAAATCGTATCTATACGACTGAATTCATCGAACGCGTTCGAACTGGTGTTCGATCTGTGTTCTGTTGATGTGTAAAGCGTACCTACACAACTGAATTCATCGAACGCGTTCGATCTGATCCGTTAGTGTTCGATCTGTGTTCTGTTGGTGTATAAATCGTACCTACACAACTGAATTCATCGAACGCGTTCGAACTGGTGTTCGATCTGTGTTCTGTTGGTGTATAAATCGTACCTACACAACTGAATTCATCGAACGCGTTCGAACTGGTGTTCGATCTGTGTTCTGTTGGTGTGTAAATCGTACCTACACAACTGAATTCATCGAACGCGTTCGAACGGGTGTTCGATCTGTGTTCTGTTGGCATGGAAATTATACCTATACAATTCAATAGATCGAGCCCGTCATGTTGATCCATAATTAAGTAGTTTTTTTTAAATAGAATCCTTAAGTGTGTATAAGGCATGGGGTACAATATATGCAGGAGACATTTTTGCTCGTATTAGTTTTTACATGCTAGTTTTTGGTCGGTTTTGCGATGGATTGTGTTGACCAGACAGCCGAGTGTTTAATGTTTTTAAATGATTGGTTTCAACCGCAGAATGAGTACTTCTTTGGCTACAGTATGCGTCTATGGTGGGTAAATGAAAAAGATAACGAGCGTTCTTTGTGAATAAAAACCTCATGAAACAAAGAACGAAAGAATCGTCGTTCGCGTTCGGTTCTTTTTGGTGAGCGAACTAGTTCGTTCGCGTTCGGTGAAAAGAATCGTTTTGCCCATGCCTAGTAGGTACGATTTATACACCAACAGAACACAGATCGAACACCAGTTCGAACGCGTTCGATGAATTCAGTTGTGTAGGTACGATTTATACACCAACAGAACACAGATCGAACACTAACGGATCAGATCGAACGCGTTCGATGAATTCAGTTGTGTAGGTACGCTTTACACATCAACAGAACACAGATCGAACACCAGTTCGAACGCGTTCGATGAATTCAGTCGTATAGATACGATTTCCACACCAACAGCACACGTATCGAACACTGCTGGACAAATTCGACGGCGTTCGAGGAATTGAGTTGTATGGGTATGATTTCAACACCAACAGGGTACATTTTGATCTCTGACGACCCGTTCGCACAGTGCGAGAAAGAGCGAGAAAGCAATATGATTTTGCACGTTTTATTACCACATTTATGTGTGCCGTCGAACACTGAACGGAACGTTCGAACGCGTTCGGTGTAGTCAGTTTCTTCCAAAAGTCCTGGTCGTTCTTTTTGTTAAGAACCTCGTTCGTTCGTGCACTTTACCGAACTGTTCGAACGGTGCGATTCTCGTTCATTTTACACATGCCTACAACACACACCCAACGCTTACCTAAGCTGCTTTTCGCTCGAGCCCCTCAAGCACCTGTGTGCTTACAAAGCAGCCAAAGATGCTACGCTCCTGCCAAGAACCGCCCAGAACAGGGACAAAACAAAGCAATAAAGAACCGGTGGCCGGTGATTGCTTGCGCTAACCTTGTTACGCTCCAATTTTCCGCCTTTTGTTATGCTTTTCCATCAACCCCTTCAACCCAGCTCTCACCTACGGCTTTGCTTCTCCTCTGTCTCCTCACAAAATGTGTCTCACTACCAAACAGGAGCCGTGGCCAGTTTCTCCTTTATTTGCTTACACAAACACAAACAAGATTATTTTTGAAATTGTTTTCCACTGCCATTGCCATAGGTTCTTCCCGGTTCCGCTCCAGCCGGCTCCAGGTGGGTGCTGGAGGGGGTTGGTGTGCAATACGCCTGTAGAGGGTTTTCTTGTCGGTCAATGTGGAGCACATGGAGTGGATAGGAGCACGTGTTAAAGTGGATAGGATTAAAGTGAAACAGTGATAAAGCCAGCAGTTGTGCGAATAGCGAAGTAGTAGTGGGTTATTATTGAGGTTTTTCGAATGTGAAATACAAAATACCAATAAGAATATAATAACAACTCCCATGAGTGCATGACATTTTACTCCAGCAAACAAAAGAAGTTTTAAAATGCTTTAGCGATACGATGGAATAACCTTCCAAGCAACCAACAGTATGGTGGTGTACAACCCATCTTTAAGCTTCCTATATAAGTCGTAAATTATTCACCTCGTTGCTAGATTAACATTTAACGATGGTTGTGAAACAATTTCCCTACATTAACAACCTTCTTCTCATTCACCTTCGCACGTCGAATCGGGCCGAGTAATGGGCGTAAGATAAAGGAATTCGCTCGCTGCCTCCCAAAAACCAACCCATTTCCACTCAGTGGAGTGTGCGAAGGACATTACGCTCGTACGGTCGCTTATATTACGGGATATCATCATTTATCTTCCGTGAAAGGTGATATCGTTGCCGTGGAATGTGTAGCTAGAGTGTGTGTGTATGTGTGAGTATAGATCGCACACTCACATAAATTATCATCATCTGATAGCTATTATGTCTTATATTCCGTCCATTTCTTTCCTTTCCTCGTTTTTCCCCCCCTGGGTGGCACCAGTATCAAGTACCGTGTCGTGTCCTGGAAAAAGTGGAAATCTATTCACACCTGGCGTGGACCTTCGGTTGCGGTCCTCCGAGGCAAGATTCGGTACGCTTTGGGGTCGCTCGAGAAAAAGTGAGAAGAATATCTTACGAGCGTCTTATCGAAGAAAAGGCATAATAAATTCACCCGGGGGATTTCGTTTTTCGGGTTGTCGCACTGCCGCTCTCCTTCGTTCATTCCTCTTCCCCGCTCAGCCGGTTGTCACCGGAAGCGCTGCAGCGGTTGATTTGTGATCCTTTGTTCAGTTCTCCTCCTCCAAAAAATGCCACCAGTGGCGGTGCAGTTCCGTGTCCGTCATAGGACTCCGACGGAACGCATCACGTCATGCGACCGACTCAATATTGAGTGGTTGGTTCGGTTCACCTGCTGTGAATAATGGGGCGAAGAATAACGATCTCATTTTGTGCCACTCAGCCCCTTGCCCCAAAGTATGTGCCCAAAGCCGGTTAGACTCCGGTCGAGTGTCACATCTTGAAGATAAATGGGTCGTGGCGTAAGATGACTATCGCTTTCCTTTGCCTGGTGCGTGTCTGCTGCACTCCGCGCGTACTGCATAATGGGTGAAGTAAATCCATGTGCAATCTCACTTTATTGGATGAAAGCTGTCAACCTGCTCGAAAGCTCTTGCGCCGTTCTGAAACATGAAGCAGAAGGAAATATTTAATTTGAATATTTTTACAGCAAGAGCTCATGCATTTTAAGGCGCAAAAGTGTGTAATTTTGAAACGCGAATAACACAAGATGCCCTTGAAAGCAACGCAAAGGAAAACTTTACAGTGCGGTGCCTTCTTCGCCGGCATTTAGCTTAGCGATTCATAGTTTTCGGTAAGAGATTTATGCGACTGCACGATGAATAATTTATGCAACTTTTGGTGACACATGGCTGACACGGCGCGGTTTTGGGCAAGTTTTGGAGGGAGTTTATCTCCACCCGAAAGGCTTTCGCCGTCCAAAACGACGAGCTACGAGCGGTGCGATGATGCAGTCAAACAATCTGTTACCGCTTGTGTGTTATGATCCATCATGGCATGGCAAACGGGAAAATGTCCCCGACTAGTTGACGTCGTTTGGGTGACGGTAATTAAAATTTTTGGGGATACCAACCCTTTTGCTCGGTGTTTCCAATTTAGTTACAAATCATTTTTAGATGAGTTTTCAGACGGGGGGCTCTGTATGATGCTTGATGTGACCAGTACTGAAACCGAGCTGGGTTAGAAAGGTTAGCTGGGATCGTTATAGCTGCTTTATTCAAATATTATGTTTTCGTGCTACGTTGGTAGTTAGGATGCTGTAGAAATAGTATTTTTTATATTAAAAAATCAAGATGTCTTACTATCTACTGATGTCAAGATGTCAAAATGTCTACTGCTTTTCTACTATTTTCAGTTCAAAAGCAAAGAGTTTCTCTCTTTCGTTCATATAACTAGCCACGACACATTTCCTTATCAATTTGGTTTTAATGTTTCTTGATGTTTATATTAGCCCAAACTCTTCGTTCAAACCTAACCAACTTCATACTCACAAGTGATGAAAAACTGATCTTCCAAATTATTCGAATCTATTATACAGGGTTTCCCACGATTTATTGGTTGGTTCCCATCAATTTTTGGCGGGTTTTCATATTTTCATATTTCCCAGAATTTTTTGGTCCAATTGTATTGATATCCAATCGGAAAATACCAATAAATTATGGGAACGAACCAAAAATCTATGGGATATGATCTAAAAATCATGGGAACTGTCCAATAAATCGTAGAAAACCCTGTAAGCTAAAAATATAAATTCAATTCTTATTAATTATTAATTGAATTGAAGAACTAAGAATCTCTTCCTAGAACTTAAACTTGATATTTTGTAAGTTGTGCAGTTCAGACAGAAAAAATAATGTTCCAACATTTTCTACACACAGTAAAGAATGTGAAATGAAGGAAATATATTTATTACTACCGTTTAAACCAATTCTGTAGGACAGTCTCTCCCAGAAAATGCCTTTACAGATTTCCATTTATAGCAAAACTTTTACACCCGCTGCAATTGAATGTAATGGTTTGCCTAAACGCTGTTTCGTAAAACTTCCCACTCTCCATCTCTCGCTCGCAATAGGCAATAGGTTCGATCGGTGCTTCCTTGCATGACCCTCCCCCCGTGCACTTCTATTCCGCATACAAAATAGGTCACTTCCTTCCTTTCGGTACATGTCACGAAGCGTCTCGAAATTGGTTTTCACACCTCACAGGAAACTCATCATCGCATCGAACCGTGCTTCCGGTACTGTGCGGGCATCGAGAGCGGCCCACGGCTCATTTGCATTCAGATTGCATTTTTATGACATTTTTGCCTGAAGCACTAGCTTCGTCTTCCGTTTTGCGGGATGCTCGTTGTCGCTCTCAGCGTAGCCAGTGGAGGCTCGAGTGCGTTGCAGTGTCTTCTGTAAGCGAATGGCGCTAGTAAGACTTTCAATTTTCTTGATGCCTCTTTTCGGTAGGAAGTCATACTACGTGACCAGTTTAGAGTATGGGTGAATAAATCAACGGAAGCGTATTTCAGTAACGATAGTATTATGGTTGTGATGCCATACTTGAAGATGTGGTTGAATGAAACCACGATTGTAGCGCGTTAAAGTTTTATCAATAAATATCATACATTAACAAACATCTAGATTAAAAAAATACACCAATCCCCAATGCAAATGAAACAACAATTAAGCTTCCATTTTGCGATGATGCATGCCTTTTGCTAAACGAAGCCAATAGGAAACAGTTGATGTAAGCTGTTACCTAAAAGCCTTATGTTACACGAGCTCACGCTATGGTCAATTTAGTAAACTTTGCATCAAGCGCACAAAAAAGCACAGCCCAGTTATCAATGTTGAGTTCCAGACCCGGCCATGATTTGATGGTGGATGGTGGAGCACCAGGCAAGCACGTAAACTAATGCGGCCCAAATACAGCACACACAACCGCTGCGAGTTTAGTTGTTGCTGGTGATGATGATGATGATGATGATGATGCCCCTTGTACGGGTGCTCATTTGCTCCAAAATTGAAAAAGTTTTACGACAACGGCACCGTTACAGGCGCTGGGTTTACTAGGAAAAGTTTTTAAGCGGCCACTTCAGCAAAAAACCTGCCCCCTCCAGAGCAGCCCTGCAGTCAAAGCCAAGTCTAGCGAGGAATGAAATAATATTATCCTCCAACAAAAAACATAGTAGTGTTGCTCAGTGGCAAACTCCCCCGTTGCTCTGCTGGGGTCGCCTATGGTGCGCGTGTTCGTGTGGTCGAAAATCTCCTTTATTGAGAAGCGAGCATAACACGCAAATGCACGCTTGGACATGGGTATGTTGACGTGAGGAAAGGAGGTAGCAGCGAAAGGGACAAAATACATCCCAGCTTACATGCAGTTAATGAGGGTAAAACTTTTCAATGTTTCTATCTAGCAGCCAACAGCGGGATGGTTACGGTTGGCTCAAGTTCAATCTCATTATGAAATGGCAAACACGTAAGCATTTTCGGGCTTATTTTGTCGGTATGACATTTGGAGCCAAAAGTTTAAATCAACTCAAACTGTATTTCTCAGTGACTGACGTAAGGAAACATAGGTTCGAAAGTCTCGGTGAATAATTAATGAAGCGACCATCACCGGACGCTCACCTGGCGGTGTTGATGAAGGAAATTATTTTATAGTTATGAGCAGATAGTTTTCCTATAAATCCGCTCTATTTTAGAAACACAAACCAGACTACAATATTTAACAAATATAGATAGTTACAGCTATGGTTAAGGGAGAACTTCGGTTATGATTATGGAGAATGGAGAAGTTTAAATCATCAAATCGTTCACTTAAAACATTTAAATAAACCAAAACAGTTCTATTGTTATCTCTTTTTATTTGAGCACTTTGGCAAACCATTCAACATAGAACGCAACACGTCGCACAATGCGCAAGGAGATTTGGGCATAACAGTCCCCATGACTGTATAAGCTAACCAGATAATCTGTTGGCTCTTCGGTTTCGTATTCTTCTCTCCATACTATTGGATTGCCTGCTTGGTAGCAATGACGGTTGCTAACAACAGTTGTAACCTTATCCTGATGTATCTTAAGGCAATTCAGGAATGAATACTCAAGATACACTCGATTTGTTAACGTACAGGGTTCATAATCAACATTCATGCAAACTATTTCCGGTTTGGTTATTGAGAGATTTAACCGTTTTTCGCAGTCCGTTTTGTACAACGGATGTATGTCTTCAAACTCACCAGACTCTGAAAACAAACACTTTTTTATATTAGATCACGTACATTTTGTAACATTTGTAGTTCCAACTCACCATTGTTTAGTATGATTTGTGTCACTGGTAAATGGGTTGTATTTTGCCACAAGCACGCCGGAAACAAGTGTACATGTGGTGTGATGGCTTCCTTTAGCTTTATCACCGCAATGTCGTGCTCTAACGATGATTCATCATACAATGGATGGATAGCTGTGACTTCAATCAGTCCATAACTGAAATTAGCCTGCTCACTGTTCCATCCTTGCTCGCCCAGACGTACAATCGTTGGATCGGTAGGTTGCTTCTGCAAACATGATGCGGCCGTTACTACACCGCGGGTGCTGATGAGATATCCCAAGCATTCGAACTTCAAACCTGTTTCTTGATGCCATCCTATCGAAGCCTGTGAAGAAGTGTTAGACATACTTCGATCACACACCTCAACACCGTTCTAGATGCTACCTACCGTGTGTGAATACTGAAGCGACTTATCTGCTTTCCATTTATCCCCTCGCTCCTTCCTCAAGTGTTGGTATCGTGCTTCACAATCGTTAAATTCTGTCTCTATTTCAGATGGGTGTCTTGTCAGGAGCGTGCTTGGGCAACAGATCACCGCAGTGCTTCTGCAAAAAATAACTCTCCTTTGCATCTTTTCCACATATAGTATAGAAGAGCAGTCGGTAACCGGCACGCATATACCCACGTCTCCATTTGAGTAGCTGCATCGATAACCTCTAAACAGGTCTGTGTCAATGAAAGTCAGTACATCAGAAGTGTGGGAAGTATCTCCATTGCTTTTCTTAGGCAGAAAGATTGACTCCAACCATGGTTTGTAGAATCCAAGCCGTAAACCCACCGAAGGTTCTCCGAATCCACAATCACGCCCAAAAAGATGCAATCCATACGGTTGCTGCTCTACTAAATTAAAAATTGCACCACCCAGAACTAGATCGCACGCACCCGGAACAAGAAACTCTTCGTTTCCAAAACAAAAATGATCGTCTTGAAGGCCTCGGGAAGTCAGATTGCACGTCTGATTTTCATATAACATGACCTTCACAAGCGCTGGATCATCGTTGCGAATAACTGAAAACGGAGAATAGTTTGATACGAAATAGTAAACTTTCTTGCAGACTTGATATAGTTACCTTCAAGGTGATTGTTGCCATGTGAAACCGGGGTGAAACCAGGCAGTTGATACTTATTATAATCGCTAAAACCATAGAGTATGCACTGTGGGCGAAAGTTTGAGAAGGTCTTAAGCTTAAGAACTGCAATATTGTTGTAGAAGCGGTCCGCTTGCTTTGTGTAGTTTGGATGCACAATAATTTCCGTTATATCAATCACTTCCGAATCAAACAACTTCACACGGGATGGATAAGTCCTAGAAATAACAAGTTTTTTTTTTACTTTTCATAACTAAATATGTTGGGCTACTAGTGAACTCCATTTACCCATTGAAGGTGACACATTGCGCCAATGTTACAACTGCATCGGGTTCTGCTAGAATACCAGCACATGCGTCGGGAGGTGGTTGATGCGGCCACAGCATTTGAACACTCGTGACATACATCCTTTCATCGAATTTTCTATCAAATGTTGCTCGCGTATAGGAATTTCTTGAAGCGCAGGCCAATGGCTCGAACATGAAGGCCGTCACTTGTTCACCTTGCTCTTGTAGCGTTTCTATTATCCATTGTTTGAATTTAGCAACCTTTACGTACACACCGGGCTGCGAAACTGCGCACGCCTTACCAAACGACGTTACCCCAACAAGAAACGGAATTTTCGTGTGCTTATAGTACAGATTATAATGTAGCGGTCCTCCAGAATCTCCCTGGCAAGAGTTTTCAAAGCAAATATTGTTTAGCTACAAAGGACACGAACACACTACAATTGCTTCTACTCACCGGGCATGTGTCCATTTCCTCATCCCAGGCGCACAGTTGGTGATCAGCTAGGTCATTACCCAGTCGACGTTGAGTGCGTTTATTGTTATACTTTGCACAATCTGTATTTGTCATCAATTTCAGCTCTGCTTTCAGAAGCATATTTGACTTCTCCTTACCTGCATTAAAAGCATCAAAGAACTTATCACTGGGACGTGGAGTGATTTTAAATTAACTAACATTTTTACTCACATCGAAGTATTGTATTTATAAAGTATCGGAGATTTATTCACAGGCAGATTTATAAAAGTTGTGCTGCCTATGATTAAGAATAACATATTGTTTATACTCACCAAATCCGGTTTGACCCCATCCAGCAACCTCAAGCGTTGAGAACGGTATGCTGTCGTCCAACCACAGACAGGTTGGGATAACTCCTTCGCTTTGGCTTACAGTGTAGGGAAGAATATTTCAGTGTTCATCAAATGACGCTTTAAAACACAACTTTCAAATGACTCACATGACTTTTTTATCCAGCTTCAGCAGCGCAAGGTCATAGTAAACGGTGGATGTATTGTGCAGCGGGTGTCGTATAATTTGTACGATTTTCCTCTCCTGTACAAATTCATCATCGTCATCGTCAAAGAGATTGAGATCACCTATTCGAATTACATCCGGTGGAACATTTCTGCACAACAAGGCGGACTATTACGTTCAAGTGTTTTTGGTTATAGTAGTATGACTTACGTATCCGGATCGGCGTAGCAGTGCGCTGCAGTGAGAATATAGTTTTCCCATATCAACGATCCTCCGCACTTCCACTGAACGGTACCGTCTGGCTGTGTCCAACCAATGGCCGCTATGTGAGCAAACTCTCCAGGAAATGCTGGCGATCCGGATGAAATGAACTGATCCGGGTAAACACTTCTAAAATATCGCAACTCGCAATCTGCAAGACCAGACAAGATAACAGAGCATCAAACACAAAATCACAATTTGTTGTACCCCGGACGCACGGCTCGTGCCTTACCGTCTACAGATGTTCTCTCGTACGGTAGCATTCGTGCCCTGTAGGGAATACCTGTTGGTATCGGCAATTCTGATGTAGACAGAGTAGATGGAAATGCAACGCTCACCAATATTAACAGACACAGTAACATCTTACTTCCACAGGAAACTATGATCAACTGATGCTAACTGAAGATGTTCAATCGCTTTATATTGCTTTAAAACCAATGATTGCCGTCAGTCTGTTGGATGAAGGGTTAAGTGATACTGTGAGCACGGTGCGCACAAAACACCCTTCTATATTGCACTGCACAGTGCATACAGCGGGGTAACGTGATGATCCACTTTTTCAACGTTCATTAGTGCCGGCACGGTCAGTAGAATATGTTAAAAGCGAAAGCTGTGTGAAAACAAAACATCGACCGATAATTGCGCACAGCGCTCAAAAGCATACGGATAGGCGTCAAGTTTGTTATACTTAACATTAGCCCTTCCATAGAAAAAGCGATATCAAAAAAGGATTTCGGTAGCACATGTGTGATAAACGTATTAGATGTTTCGGAAAAAATACAGCTTGCAACATAATTTTAATGTATAAACTTCAAAAATTGTGCCACTTGTTGTTGCTTGTCCCACATCGCGTGCGGTTGTCATAGTGAGATGAAGGAAGTGAGTTCAATTGAAGTAGGAAAGAGATAAGAAGTGATAAACCGTTCTATTGGGTGCCCGCGCAATGAAGCTGCCCTGCTTTGGTGAACGTAATCGCATCGTTTTCGCTCTCTGTCTTCTGTCCTATCAGTCAACTATCAACTATTTGCAAAACCTTCTGCGCAACATGATGTAGGAAAGGTTCATTCATCTACCAATCAATAAAACAACTATCAAAGCTCATATGTTTCAAGTTTGCACATGATTTTTGGTCGTTAATTAACATTCATAAATAAAAACACTGTTGTGAACTCAGTATTCATGAGCCATTAGTTCTTGATCATGTTTTTTGAAGACCAACAAGATAATTTATTAAATCTTAACCCCATAAAGTCTTAAATAAAATACATAAAGTAAATCTTAACCCATAAAGTCACACAAAGTATCAAGCATCATAATCGCATTTGTACAAATAAACTTTAATCGCCTCTCTTAGGAAAGACCATTACAGGCGACGACAGACGTACGAAACATAGACATAAGCTCAGCTTAACGTAACGGCCGTCCTTGTGATTGACTGACTAATTGATTGAATTTATACAAATACGGCGATTTTTATACAAATAATGCCAACAGTATAACAACATGCACGGGTGATCCCCTGGTGTTATATTCCAGTGGACGCCAACCTATGATCTATGAAGCACTTACGATCCGAAGCGCAGAAATTCCTGATTAGCAGAAGTAGAGATTTTGCTCTCTTGTAACTGTTTATAGTGTAAAACAGCTTTTTGCGTAAAAAAATGTATATCTTTTCTAAAACGAAGAATGGTGTTAATAAAAAAAAAGCATTCGGTAGTTCACAGCGGTTATCTTCGATCACTTGAAAGCCCCTGAAAATTGATTTGTGTGCAAGTAATTCATATCAGCGAACACGACTGCAAAGAGTCAAAGGTTGTTTATTGTGATTGTGAAGCACGAAGAAAGCAAAGACTGGAATGGTATCAGTGTGATAATGTGACCGTACTATCTGCAACATAAGTCTTTTTGAAAAAAAAAGCGCATTTGTTAAAGTAAAATTGGGGCTGCTGACTCATTGGATACTATTTTTCAAAGAGCAATTAATGTTTCATTGATGCGAATGAAAATAACTCCATAAAAATCTACCATTTTTGTCCCTATTTTTTAATGCAAACTTGATTGCAATTGCCAACTCTTCTGGAATGCAGTAACGCTTGTCACATAGTTTCAACAGGTTTCCATAGAAAATGAAACATTAACAGATATATTATACAAAGATACGACAAAACCTGCTCATTCTTTATAAAAATCAAATCGGCATGTTTGTGTAACATTCATTCTATCTCAATATTTATAAAGAGTTTCACCGGTATAACCGCAGACAACAAACAGCAAATATAATCGATTCTGTGAAGCGTCATTCATTTCCCCCTCGCAAACCATCGTTTCTTCTTCTGCTCATTGAAATCAGCAAATCAGAATCGCACCCAGAACAGAAGTTTTGCCACCGAATCGGTTTCTAATGGAAGGATTACAAGCCAACAAAACGTTGCCGCCAGGGTAGGGAACGAACGGCCAAGCAAAATGGATTATACTTCCAATCAAAATGTAAATTCTAGTGAAAGCCAGAATCTTTCCATTCTCACCACGCCATCTCACACACCTTCCGTGCAGCGTACGATGAAGACAACGGGGTATTGGCAACTCCTAGAAGGGCTTGATTTCAAAGTGTGTTGTTAGGGTATTGTTTTCCTGCAAAGTTACGCCAAACTTTACCAACCTCCAGGAGTGTAGCTTGCCGACACGGATTGATAATGCGTCCCGAGAAGCGTACCGTTGCTGATGCTTCCTTCCTTTCCCTAAATTAAGGTTGTCACCGTGTTTTCGGTGCCGTACGGAACCGCCAAACTGTATCCATCGGAATCCGGGTTCGGTCGATTAGCCTCAGGCGTGGAGGTTGGAGGGTGAAAGGTACAATCACGCTTTGGTCATAAATTTATTCCAATTCTTTGCCACCGGTGGCTGAGGTTTGTTAGCGTTTGCTCCGTCGACCCTCGGGGTTCATAGGGCGTCCGTTTTGGGACGGGCCCGAAGGTGAATGGGAGCAATTTGGTGAAATATTTTCCACCGGTACGCGCATTGCTTGCTTATCACGTTTCGGTACTTGCGCAAAAACGCGGGGTTTTGCGGTGAAATTTGGTTTGTTCGCACTGCACAAGTAGTGCGTAATTTTAAACCACCAGCAATGGAGACGTTTACGGTGTTCAAAAGACATTCCCTCTCCAAAAGGTTGTCATACAAATTATCCAAATTATTAATTTCACCTTTCTAAAACATGTAATTGAACTTCTTTGTTTGGGGAATACGCACAAATGCTTGCTTTGAATAAATTAACAAACACCTTTGGAAGTGCACAAAATTCATGCGAAATTACAGCGCGTTATTCCTTTGTGCCCACCACCATCTTTTGAGACGATTTTTAACTTCCGTTTCCTGGCCCAAAAGCCACCACCACCACCAGCGAACCAGTCCCCTTTCGCACAGTGGTGGTGTGCGAAATTTACAGAATAATTTAATTTCGCATCTCATTAGCCTGCCAGTGTTTGGAGGGAAATTATTTCTCCTCGACTTCGGCTGGTTTTGGTGCCGTGACCAGGATACGGTATGGGTTCTCTGAAATCTTGGAAACGTCTTTATTCGTGATCGGTACCAGAAAGCATCGGTGCAGAAGGAAAGTTTGTTACGTTTCCGTGGCGAATAATGCTTCCTCGCTGCCTCCTGCCCTACACACCCTCATTCCGCCTTGCAAAGTGGTAAAACAGGGGAGAGAAATTATGATTAAATTCAAAAGGGAAAACCAAAGTCACAAATTAATTCAACAGATTTGTGATTTTGCACCGCTTCCCACTTTTTCCCTGTTTTTTGTATCCTAACCCCTCTCCCCCCCCCCCCCCTCCAACAAAAGCTAACAGCGGTTAAGCAAGTAATCCTGGGTGGTTTTGTTACCATTCCGGAGGGGTTCGGTTGCTCCCCTTGGGCAAGTTTGATGTATTTTATTATTCGGTTTGTGGTTGCTTTCTGTTTGAAGAACAGCGCTGGCACGCTGTTGTGACGTACAAGCTGTTTGATTTATAAATCATTTACAGCACCGACAGCGGTGGAGGTTTTCATCTCGAACCCTTTGAAAAATCAATAAAAGCATTCTCAAATCCACTTCCAGCTCACTCTTTGATATCTTCACTGTAAAGCAGATCATTAAGCAAAGCCCTATCGAATCCCGGAGACAGCGCACACATTAATTGAATCGGCAAACGGGAACAAGCATTGGATAGTGCAAGAACAAAATCACAACCACGGCATACGGCTGAGCAGTTAAGTAGAGGTGACTTCAACCTCTTGATGTCTGGTCACTCAAATCGAGCACCTCTACAGTTGTGTTGGAACACGCTACTTCATCGCACCGCAGTGCGGCATTCCATCGTAAACCAGGGACTCAACTCAACCAAAGTTAGTGTGGGGAAGGTAAAGAGGTAAAAATAATATGCAACCTACCGTTTTACTTTTCAGCTTTCCGGGGGTAAAACCGTACCAAACGGCTGGTGCCAGTACCTTTACTCTCTCCCCCGAATAGATTGAAGCGCAGGAAGAAGAGTGAACGAAATGCAAGCGTTCAGTTTCCTTCTCTCAATTTCCTCGCCTCTTCCCCTGGTGACGAAACGTCGAACGGAACAGTAGCACAATCGCGCAGCAAACTTGAAAGGATATTGAAAACATTTCATTTCCTTTGCACCGCAACACTGCAGGAATCCAATTTTAGTGCTATGGTTATTGGATTTATGTTGGTCGCTTTGGAGCCGGCAGCCTCTTGGTTTGTTCTAGCGTTGCTGCAAAACGTTCACACAGACACAGAGAAAGAAGGAGCTACGGAACTTCACAAACTGTCCGACATTCGCCCTGACACTGACGAGTGAGGTATGTGTAATTTGTTCATTTGAGGTTTCCGACATTCCACCTCCATGGTTGCATGGGTGTTTGAGAGCTTATTTTTGTGCCTTTTTGTCTGCTCACTACCGGGTAGAAGCAGCAACTTAAATGTTACTTTGCACTTTGTGTGCCGAAGAGTTCGATTGCGATCGAAAGGTGCATATGCTTTCATCACAAAGCATGATGTTCACTGCAAAAAGACGGTTCCTCACAAGGTGCAATCAGATTCCGTTGGTCGGTGAGTGAAACTAATTCGATTGAGTGACAAATCGGCTACACAGGGCGCGGCAGTATCTGTGTGCTGCACGGTTACTGTAATCGAAACTTTTCATCGTCCGCTGCAAAGTGCTCAGCTGCATCACTTCTTTCGTTCTCAAACGTCACCACAAAGGGCTGCGACCAGCTGACAGCATGTATGTCTATAGTGCTATAGCTCTTCGAAATTGGGGTGCATTCCTCGATTAAAGGGTATTTTTCTTCGACCACAACACGGATGCAAATAATCGTTTTAGCAAAAGGCTTACACTATGCTCACATTTTGGACGTTTGGATCGAAGCATGTAGAATTTGCCTACGGTGGGCAACGTGTGGTGTGTGTGTGTGGTGCGCTATGGATGTTGCCAAATTGCACATTCCTGCTCGGTGGTTCATGATTTAGTGACGCTCTTGGGGCCATTGGAACGGTGCCGCTGTCGTCAATTGCAATGAATCAAATGAGATGCATGTGAAAAATGCATATGCAGCTTTTGGGGTTTTTATTGAGGTTATATCATTCGATTGGCATTGTAGAGCAATAAATCACAGCCTTTGCTGTGTCGGGTATTGCAATGCTGATGCAGTTTTAGAGCGATTTTTATGGCATTTTTCTGATAATCAAATGCATGATTAGAGTCTGAACCTATGCCATTGCAAAGTTTAAGCATCTAGATATCCATTTGTAAGAATATATATTAACGCTCTGATATCTGACGCTCTCATTTCATAGTTGGATTTCCAAGAATTCCGTTTTATAGTAGAATTGGACCAGTCGATTATTAGAAAATATCTCTAAAATTATAAAAATATGTCCAGTTTCATAGATCATTGATTCTATGCATTAATCGATTCTCAAAAATAAGGACTTGATACTATCTTCTAATTCCAAATTGTCCTTCGAATATTAAGAAAGCCTTTAAATGTTTGTCTTGATGAAGAGCATTTATTTAAATTATCTGAAGGCGAAGTGATGTAACAAGCAAGGACTTGAAGGAACTATATACAATTAGATCTCCCAATAAGAGGCGAATCAGCCCAATTGGCTCAAAGCCTCTATAAAAATAAAGAAAAAAAAGACCTCTCAATGTTCACACATGTTGTTCACACAATAAATCTTTTGGAGATAAAATATCATAAATGAGTGTTAGTATGAGTTTCCTATTTGACCGTATTCATAAAACGTTTAGTTGAATAACAATGCTGCAAATGCATGCTGTAAGCGTAACTCGGTGAAATATTTTCCATTTTTTAACAAACTTGACTATACTCATTTTAGCAGATACAGAACATCTCAAAAATTGAAAGATAATAATAAGCTGTACTTTGCTTTACCGCACATCAAACGTCCTTGAATACGCTACTCAAGACAGTACTATCCTCTCTAACAACCAACCCATCAGTACCTTTACCGTCTTTATAGTCTCGCAATTTATGATACGATGAAAACTATCCTTGCCGGTCTTCTTCGAGAACCGCGGTACGGTCCACCACTAATCAGCATTCCCAGCAACTTCATCAACTTCACAGTCATCATAAACTGGCGCGAAAAGAAGGCAAATTTTCCCCCCACTACTACCACTGCTGCTGCTGCTGCTATGACAGTTTCGGTGCGGTTGAAAGTTTGATGGTGAAATTTCACCCCAGCCCGTGCTTGCCAGAAGTTTAACGCTCCAACTGCATCGCATCGCATTCCAATTCATATTTTTCCTCCTTTGCACGCTTGTGTTTTTTTTGGTCTGGAGTTTCTTTGCTGCAGTTTGGAAGTAGTTTATCGGGAGAGTAAGAAGCAGAAAAAACGCCTCGTTTTGAAGGTAAAACTAAACGACACGCAAAAAAACACACGCTTTGCGGAAGTAAAGCGCTCCCCCGAAAGCGTCAGCATTGCGAAGAGGGACGAGCTCTCGCGCGTAAGAAGTGTGAACTGTTTGAAAAGAAGCTTCGCCACATTTACATAAGACAGTGAATGAGTTTCCCTGCTCCATCGTTGCTCCATCACATTTATAAACTGCTCAACTGCTAACGACCACCGGGTACGAATGTCATTCAGCAAGGGGCGTTAAGAGTGAGGCTGAAAAACAGACGATCTGTCCACGGGGGATGGAAGTTTCCTTCCTTCCTTGCTTCAGATTCCCACCGCCCCCCATCCGCCGTACGATGTGCGAATCGAGCGCTTTGCATATTGCTTCTTGTCATAAACTTTTTCGATTAAACATTTTCGGAAACTTTCGCTCAGCGTGCTGTGTGTGCTAAGCGATGCAAAATCCTTTCCTTAAGCAGTTGCCTCGCACTGCTTTGCCTCTTCTTTTCTTTCGTTCCCGTTTTGGAAAGCTCTTTGAAGCTCTAGTTGAACGAAAAGGGATAATTTGTCGGGAGAAAAAAAGCTCTCAAACGATGTAACTGTGAAAACAGAACCAATATGTTTTGGGGTTATTTTCAAGGTAAAAAAGATATGTGTTAAAAAGATATGCGGTTTGTTGTATCATTGCTTGCAGTGCAGGAGGTTTAAAATGTTTTAGGCTATTTTAAGCAACCTTTGTGCAACACTGAATTAGAGTTGTAGCATAAATCACATAAATATATCTACTTTTCCGGCATTTTTAGTACAATCATATACTTTATTAAGAGACTGCAGTACGTTTGTCACATTAATTAGTTCTAGAAGCAAATTAGATTTTTTTTCAGGGTTTGCTTTGCTGCAAACAGATTCAATTTGTGAAAAATGTTGCAATATTACTTACTTTTCTCTTATCTATATATTTCTTTCTTTTTCATTTCTATTCACTTGAATTGGTCACAAAATCTTTTCATAAATATATTTATGAAAGTCTTGATAATTTTGCATGAATTGTTGATATGTTGACTTTACAGGGTTTCTCACTATGTATTGGTCAGTTCCCATGATTTGTTGGTGCGTTCCCACGATTTTTTGATCGTTACCCATAGGTTTTTTGTTCGTTCCCATAATATATTGGTATTTTCCGATTGGATATCAATACTATTGGACCAAAAAATTCTGAAAAAAAATCATGAGAACGCTCCAAAAAAATTTGGGAACTAACCAAAAATTGATAGAAACCAACCAATAAATCGTGGAAAACCCTGTAATACCATGTTTTAATGTTTGTTTTCGTTAGTTTTGTGGTTGAAATTGTTACTTTTTAAACTTATAATATTCCAATACTTTTTGCTATAAAAAATTGCATTATTATTGAAAAATTGTTTTGATAATATAAGAAATTTGAGCATCAAACAATTTAAAGTATTAATTTGTAACAACGTTTCAATATGAAGCACTGTTTTACGATTCTTTTCACAGCACAAGTTTGTGCTATCATTGCAAACACTTTGTGCTACCTTCTGCTACAAAAGTTTTTCAGCTTGATTTAAGGAACTGAATCCGTAAAGAGAAAATAAAAGCTCCAGTAAGCTCGCCAAACAACAATTCTCGCTGGACCACGCCAACGAAATCACAAATTCTTTCGCATGAAGTGAAGTTTAATTTCGGTTCGTTTGGAATCCGGATTTCCTCCCAGGTGTGCTTGACCTCCCGACTCTGCCGCCCCAGAAGGGGAACTTTTGCCCACGTGCTCTACTTTGACCTCCTATTTGTTTCCTTCATTTGTTTGACACGATTTCTCACCCCGGAGAAATCCCGCCGGGGAAAGAGGATCAAACAATATGGCCCAGCAGAAGAAGGCAATGGTGGTGGGAGAGGGAGAGGGCGGATTTTCTACAAAACTGGACCAAAAACTTTCCAACCATCGCCATCATCGCCTGGTGCGCGTTTTATTTTGCTGGCGCTTCGACGATTCCGACTTCCGGCGAGAAAGTTTGATTGCAATCGATTCAACTTCAGCGCCAGCCACAACGCCTCCAGGTGAAGGTGAAGTTTGTGCCGGCAAGCGTTCATTTATCCACGGTCTGCCTTTAATCTTCCCGTCCCGCTGCACTCCAGCGGCACCGAGATGCCAACGGCAGGTGGGTTGATGAGATATGTGTGTGTGGGTGCGTTGCACAATGCTTCGGGCGCTTTAATTTATATTCAAACTTTCGGCAATCGATGAGCTATTTTGAGGATTTGTGTGAACGAATCGAATGGCAAGGAAATGGAATACCGCATACCGGAATGGGAGCTCGGTTTTTGGGGATACTATTTTGACTAGCTAACACATTCAGTTCTAAATTTAGCCGTCATCCATTGCGGAACTGATGGATTACGAGTTAATTTCGATAAAAGCATTTCGGCAAAGGCTCCCATGCGCTGCTTATTTTAAGCGCTTCACCAAACACAAACGTAGCATGATTTTCCGATTGCGCATTAGGCTGATGAAAATTTCATTCAAAGTCAAACTGGCGAAACCCGTGAAGCTGTAATGTATCAAATGTAGGTCGTTCGCTCGCTGGGACCACCACCAAGCGCGCCACCCAACATCGTACCGACCTCAGCAAAAAGCCACACACGGAGTACAAAAAAAAGCTCCCAATGGGTCACACACAAGATACAGTTGTTCTTGTGTGTGTTTTGTAACAGTGTGTGTTAGTGTGTGGACGTGTTTGCGTTAGATGGGGGCAGCGCCGGGTTTTATTGCCACTGGGAGTATTAAATTATTTGTAATGTCATTTTAATGGTCCTGGGCCGGCTGGGCCCAAATGCGCCTGGTAATCACAACAATGACGATGGTGCTGATGATGACGATCATGACTGGTGAGGGTGACGAGCAGAATAGCTCACATGATGCTGATGTGTGTAGGCTTCGTGCCTGTCGGCCTCGGGGTGGTCGAGGCGACATGAAATAGAGACTATTTGGATGCGCCCCCACGGAGAATGGTATTTTCTACTCACACACACTTGTTTTGGGCAGGATGGCTGTGCTCCGGGAGCGTTTGGGGCAGGTTGGACAGGTCGGAAATATGTTTCTGGAAAGATAAGGCCGCAAAACATACGGTCTCTGTAGGTTGGTCGTTTGCGATGCGATGAACATTAAAGCTGACGTGTTTCGATCATCTGTTGCGTTCAATGGGTGTGGGGCAAGCAGAGATGAATGCTTCCGTTTGGTGGGGGATGGCGAATTCAACGCTATAACGCTACTTTTTCACTATTTTTTATCTTTTTTCTTTTTAAATAAATGAAATTTGTCAAATGACGTGCTAAAAAATGCGAAATAGAATACTGTTTGAAGAGCTGTGAAAGGGATTGACTTTCTTTTATTAGCTTCGTTCACATTGAGATGCATGAAGGCCCAGAGATCTTAACTAATGAATGTACTACCTTAAGGTGTGTTTAGTTTGGAATAGATTAGTGTTCATTGGACCTCATTGGACTCACCAAAGTTCCGGATCAGTCAAATTTTGGATTTCATCACACAGTATTCATGTTAAAGAGATTTATATGAGAACTGGTGTGACTTAGGTCCAGCTTCATCCGTCGAGAAAAGTGCTTTAAAATGAACTGCTTCGTCGGCTTGGTCTTTGTCCAGTGTATCTGCAATTTTAGGATCTTTGCATTCGAAGCATCCATTAGTAGGCCTTAACTACATATGAGCTACATAGGACATAGACTAATGGTGACCCATTGAAGATGATTCCCAAAACTCCAGTCTCTACTTACTGTGTAGCTCTCACTACTACCAGTTCGAGAAGAAGCCTATCTCTATCATGACTTCTTACCTAAACTGCCGAGTTTTATATTCTTTTCTATCACTGAAATGTTTTGAAGCAAAATGTAATGTTCTTTTCCTGAGTACACTCAAAATGGTGCATTTACCCGAAGAGTATCGCTTGCGATCATAATAAAATTCACCCGCTTCAATGCCACAGCATCACGCACCGTCTACCCGCCTGGGAAAGCAAGCGCCGTAAATTAGTTTAGTAGAATTTATTTCAAATCCCTTTCATCAATAACACCTGACAAATGTACCGCTCGCTGCCTGCTTTCGTACACAATAACACTTCCCTGCAGCACGCGCGCACGCTGACAGTGCGGAGCGATTTATCACTTCACCGACATTAGACCGATGCCTCCCGCAAAACCGCACACCGACCGGCACTTGAAACCAACGATCGACGGAATCGGGTTTGTTGTTGACCTACATTTGTCGTACCGTTTGAATAATGCCACCTTTGACGGCTTTGCTGAAGTATGGAAACAATACTAAAACCATCCTTAGGATACTCGTGAAGAAAAAAATACTGCTAACCCATAAACAGTATCATCGGAAGCACCTGGACCGGATGAAATATTGAGCACGGGAGCGTATTTGCGCATATTTGACGTCACAATTGTTGAGGCCTGCAATATCCCGGAAGCACCGGAAGGATACATAAGAGGTCGGATAAACACGGCTCGTATCGAACCCTTGCTGTCCCATCAGTATCATCATCATCATCTTCAGGACGCAAAACTGGCGCGACCGACCGGCGGCAGGACAAGCGCCCCCAAAAAGCCAACGGCACTCCGGCCAGTATGATTTATGTGCAATGTGAAAAATGTATTGAAGAAGCACATAGCGAAGAAAATGGTTTAGAAAATAATGCAGCTGGAATGGAGGATGCAGAAAGAAAACAGAAACGTTAGCTGCAGAGAAGATTGGCGACAAAGCAGATCCACTTTGGTGCAGCCAAGCTGCAATTCGTCTGAAGACGGTTTGGACGAGCCCGGATACATGAGCCGTATATGAAATGTTGAAGAAGCGAAGGCACTACCCTGTACACTGTCGCATGGACATGTGTGTGGCAGTGACCATTTTTTTTTTCTTCGCTAGCGCTATTTTTCTACATCTCCAATAGCATTGCAGTGTGGGGGAAAAGGACTCCTCTCGTCCGTTCACATCCAAAACACATCCAAAAGGCTTCGCAACGTTTGGAGCAGAGAAAAATGCGAAACAGTGCAGTGCAGACACGGGTGTTTACGCAGAAACACTGGCAACGGGCAATGCATGAGCATAACTTATTCAAATGTAAATTTATCTAAAGCTTCGTGCACACATACACAGGGATACACATGGAGCTGATTCTCGAAGCCATCGAACCAGACAGCATACAACGTGGGAGGGAAAATGGTAAATAGTACCAAGTGAGGTTTGTTTGGATGCTTTCTTCTTGAAATTGTCCGTACCTTTTTCTGTACCTCCGTTGAAAATTGGTAGACAAGAAACTGGCACCGAAGGTCAGAGTGTCTTCAAGTTTGATAAGGGTAAAATAGACAAAGTCCTCCCGCCCCTTTCCAATTTGAGATAGAAATGGGAATGTTTGGTTGGAGCAGAACGGAACGGTAGTATAGATCGTGAGGAAAGATGACCCTTTTATTGGGTAATAAATTCATTAAATTTAACTTGTGCCGTAAGATGGGCAGGAGCGCTCGAGCGTATACTTTTAGGGATGGTTTCTTTCATAGCTAGAATAGTTGACAGTGTTCTGAAAATGGTTGAATATGTTACATTTATGTGTTTCTTTTGAAATTTAAAAAATAAATACCAAATACAACTACCAAAAGGGATGTATTTCATTCAACAAATCAATTTACATTCGTTGTAATGTTTGAATTCATAATTTTAAGAAAAGTGTCATATGTTCATGATCCTTGATTCAAAATCACACTTAAATGATCACCAAGCAATCGGAGTGGAGAAGTGCAAAAATGCAACCAAGCAGGACGTATAAAACGTGTTAATAAAATCTCAATCTTTTGGATAGTTAAATGCTTTGAGTTTCTCCACAGAAACATTGCAACATTTTGCCGGTCTGCCGGAGCATGTTGAGTCGACCAGAACAGACAGCAATTTGAATGAGAAATGTTTAGGTTATACAGCAAGTGGGATAGAATAGCCCTGTTTATTTTTTGTTTTTCTTTGTACTTTTTTAAAGGTTCCGTAGGATCAGTTGCACAAATGTGTACATAAGGCGATCGTAGTCTACTCGGCTTGTTAGTTCATTTGGAACCCAGTTATTGTCCTTTGGAATCATTTCAAGAGTTTTCCTGGTGTGGTTGTTCAGCATATTCACCCAGCATGGCGTCTAGTTGTCTCAAATGTTCCCTGAAATGTTCCTGTTCTTGTAATTCAAAATTACCTTTTTTAAACCTGACAAACTACTTCGGACAAGATATTTCAACTGCAGCATCATGAACTTAGCATAAATTCCCATCAAGAAACAATGACTTTTAATAGGGTGTTCCTCCATTATGTCAATCATAAATCAGTATCATCCATAGAACCACACTACTTCTTACAAAATTTTCCATATTTGGAGCTTACATAAATTATAATGTATCCAGTTTAGCCAAATGATAATTTCGGGAAAGGAAAGGCTAAAGAAACATTATAAATAATAACTTTGTTACCCAATATAATAAGAATATGTACTGCTAAAAATTTAGGTATTTTTGTAGTGTGATACAATTATTACATCTAGATTTTGAGGTCAGTTAAAAGCAAAAGTACTCAGTACAAGTTTCGATGAGCTCAACTTATAACATGCCTATTGCCTGCCTAAAATGCCTAACATACCTAAAAAACCAATGACGGAATATTTACAGAAAGAGTTAGTATGTTTATAAAGATGAGGGCCTCATATTTTGCATTTCGAATATATTCTGATACACAAAACACCATGCAGTAACTCTATTATTCGGTAAAAGCTATTATGTTACGCAGAAAGACTATGCATGCGCGAAAGGAGCATCCGTACCAGTTCAGTTGAAGCAAAATCAATAAACCACACCAACCATGACAGATGATCGGTTCATTTCATTACAAACAGCACGTAACATTGCTTCGATTCTAACAACTCTGTTTCATTTCATGAGTAAAGATAATTCGTTCGAACCGTGTGAGGATTCAGCATCACCAATTCCCCCCAGTAGCATCCAATCAAATAAACTTCATCGCGTTTTCCTCCTCCAGAACTCCAGTTCGCCTTGTCTTTTTCGCCCCCGCTCAGCCCGTTCCGTACATCCATAAGCTACCAGGTCGTTTCCCTTCCCAGCGGGTGGTAACGTGATTAGCTCGGGCCCAGTGCGTACAGAACACGCGTACCGAGTACGCAACGTTCACCTCGTGCTCGCCGCCCCATAACTCATAATCCGCAATCCTATCAGCGCAGTTCGATTTGCTGAAACCATCGATCAAACCGGTCAGCTTATTGCGTGGTTTGATTAGATTACTGGATTAATATTTATTTATTCTTCATTTGAGTTCGACTTTCATTCGCAAACCTCGCGTGGCACGCGGTACGTTACCGCCGTCCTATTCGACCACCGGCCAATACCTTTTCGTTTGATGATTGTGCTCGGGCGTGTGGTCTGCCCCAGGAAGACCAGCAAGACGAAGGATTTCATCTTCACAAACAACTCTCCAGGGAGTCCAGGGACACGGGGGAGGGGGAAGAAAAGGCCGACAAAAAGGAGTGACTAGCGGCCACAACGACACCATCAAGAGTTACGGTGACGTTACAAGATTTATGCTGATTGCGGTTTATTATTATAGCGTCACAGTCACCGTGCAGCGTGCGCGCGCCCCTCTCGCGCCAGGCAGCGTGAAATTTCATTCCGCGAGGCCCGACCAAACACAACGCACGCCCAAAAGGGACGCCGAAAGTGTCGCCCTTCTACGCACTTTACGCGGTTGTTTCATGTTTTGCGGATGGCGGCGTTCCAGGTCGGACGGTGTTGAGAGTGCTCGAATCGATCGAGAGTGATGTGTTGTGTGTTGTTGGAATAGACGACCCTGCTACGAAAGTAGAAAAGGATGTTGATAATCTTGGTGGTGAATGGTTTTATGATCCTAAAGGTAGTTCAAGAGCATGCTTGAGAAAGACATCTAAAACAACAAGAAAAATTCAATACAGTTCGTTAAAGTTATCCCTAGCACTGTATAATATCAAATTGATTTGTTTTTACGAAAATCCAATAACTGTCATTTTCTATAGTTTCCATTCTACGTTGTCATCCATTTGTTTTGTTGTTACCGTATTCCAACATACCGCCATGCCGTTCCGGCCCAAGAGGGAAATGAAAACGCTTTGTTACACGAACCCACTTTCCTACCAATCCATATTTAATCCCTTGCAGAGGGTTTGGCACAAGCATGTGCCAGCATTCGCTGAACTAAAGGTCACGTCATAGCCGTCCCCATGGCCGTTCGTTTTTGCTCACGACGGCTTCAAAGCGGTATAAGACCATAATAGCTTCTGGATAGGACATTCTTGAAGAGGCCGAGGCCGAGCTCAGCAAAGGGGCCTGCAATGAAGCAATGAAAATAATCGTTTAAAAGTCATAATAATGCTTGACTGTGCTGTTGGAGTTGGAGAGTTGGAGTATGAGTCAAGTCATTGAAGAAAAGCAGTTCTGATTTTTGTACATTCTATCGGCCTCCAAGGACAATTTTATGTGAAGAACACAAAAAAAACTTATTGGATTGGTTTTTTTTTCAATTATTGAAAGGTTTTTTCGCTTTTAAAGGCCTCTCTTCTTAGAATTTAATTCACCGTGCATAACTTTAGGCGCAAATGAAAGAATCCTTCACAAGGAAGGCAGTGCGTCGCTTCTTTCAACGTCCGAAACCGCCACAACACTCATAGTAAGCAGACACGTAATGTAATACGTTTGTAGGGGAATGTTACGTCCACAGTGGACAGCGCATGCGCTCAAAATTAGAAACAACAAACACACTTACACACAGCAAAAAAGGCGAACAAAACTCACTTCATTCAAACTGACAGCCTCGCTGGCGGCTGCTGCTGCTGGCACGCGTTCGGTTCCCTTTTACTTCCCCACTTAGAATCCCACGTCTTCGGCACGGCGCACGGTTCGGCACCATCCTTGGCGAGAACAGGCACCATCGTGTGGCTCGTGCCATCAGTTGTCCGGTAGAACGTAAGCGAGTCGGTTCGGTCGGTGTTTTCCCGCGCGTGGCGCATTTTCGGTGTGGCGTGCGTATACCGGGGTGTCGGCATTCAATGTGCCAGTGTGCAGTAAGTTTTGTGGTGAAGGGTGGCAAGCAACTGTGTGTGTGTGTGAGTAAGGGAGCTAGGAAGATAGGCACCAAAAATAGACATCGAACAGCGGGACAAAACAAGACCTGAGATTGTGTTCTGTGTGGTACGGTCAACGTAAAAGATATGCCACCCCACGGTAAAGGATGTGTTGGTGTGCGTTCCAAGGGATGCAGACATGTAAGCGTAGTCCAGCGTCCAGTGGGTTTTCCGGTGGTGGTTGTAATCCTTTCGCCTGCCGGAGTTATGATTCGGGAAATTCGAAACTGGGACCGTTTTCACCATTTCCCCGTAGAAGAAGAGCTTTGCATCTGGTGACGGTCATATCCACCAGTTGGGTATAACTTCACAGGACCACAAAAAAGGGGTTTTCTTACATTCTTTACGTTTTATAGACGATACAGTTGAATAGGCTCCCTCAACTTGCAACAGTGTGTGGTGAAGTGGATCGTTTCCCCATTCACGGGTTCGCGCGCTTCAACAAAGAACGCCGCGAAGGATTGGCCTTCATTTTTCACACAACACAGCAGCACCGGAATGGAATTCTGATTTTCGGAGAAAATCAGCATACGTATCAGCGTACTCCGACCGGGAGGTGGGATGGCTGAGCGTACCATAAATCATTCCGGATTCGTATCCGCAGCAGCCGAAGCAGCTGCCTAACCTTATCTGGGCCACTGCAGTGTCGATATCGGGACAGTATCGGGACAGAAGTGATGAAGGTAGCTCTGG
This sequence comes from Anopheles gambiae, assembly GCF_943734735.2. Classification (NCBI taxonomy): domain Eukaryota; kingdom Metazoa; phylum Arthropoda; class Insecta; order Diptera; family Culicidae; genus Anopheles; species Anopheles gambiae. The sequence goes on from NC_064602.1 coordinate 89,625,810, forward strand.
GAATTCCCCAACCAACGCGGTACAGAGCCGCGTTGTCTAGCGTTACGCGAATCTCCCTCCGGGAAGGAAACGAGCACAGCTGCCGCTAACGTCTTTTTATCGGACCATCTTGAGCCGCGCTACGCGCTAGGAGAACAAGTAGGGGACCAAAATATGGTAAAATAATAACATAAAAAACCACCTTCACCCTCTTCGTAGTGGGTGAGATAAACGGGGGGTGAGTTTGTGTTTGGCGAGGAAGACCGCCTTCCTTTTGGACCGGGAAGGGTCTTTCGCAACACTCCCTATTTCTTCGCCACAAACACACGTGCGCACGGGTTTTCGTGTACCGGGCGCGCGCGAGTATTTGTTTTCATCGGTTGATTTTCTTTCCCGCACACTTTCACCACCTTCCCTTTTTCTGCACGATGGGCCCACGACTCGACGACCTAGGATTGTGAGTTTTCCACCCTTCGCGTTAAATGTTCCCTTTGCTTTGCTGCCGCTGCCGTGTGCGGTCCTTTCAAGCGATGTTCAAGCGATCGTACGCACCTCTGTTTGCTCATCAAAGCAGGCCAGAGGGAACGCGAACGCTGCACGTATTGGTGCTCTTTGTGGGTGTGGTAGTGTTGCAGCAGCAGTTGTGACGCGCGTATGTGTGTGTGTGTGCGTATACGCGCGCTGCATGTGCTCGTCCCGCGTTTGGAGTTAGGAAATGCCGGTAGCATATCAATTCCCTCTGTTCGGTTGAAGTTTACGGGCGCGGCGGGATAAAGTTTTCCATGAATCTCGGTAACGTTAGTACTTTAACAAATATGTGTGTGTGTTGGTGTGCATTTCAGCATGTGTGTGTGTAGGTTTGTGTGAGCTGATTTTAACATTCGTGCGCTAGTGTGGTGGATAAACATAAAAGCAAGGGGAATAGGAAAAGTTTTATGAAAATCTCCACCAACTAACGGAAGGGCAGCAGCGTGTAGCCTACTTTAAGGCGCAAAGAGCGGTTGAGCTGGCGGTGTAACATCACTTCCTGCACGGCGTTAGGATGCGTTGTTGAGTGTTTTGCGTACTGCAAATGTGGCTTAAATTGTTTGAATTCATGACGAATGTTTTCGCTTTTCCTTCTCTTTAAATAAAGCACCAATAGTGCCAAGTGAAAAATAAACCACAGGCATGAGTTTATGAAGCGACACAGGTGAAGTGAAGTGGAAAACGTTATTTTGAGAGTGGATGCGAAACAAAAAAATGCTATAATGTTGACAAACTCCAAGCAAACAGAAACGGCCTAGCTAGTAAAAGTTTCACCTGCGTTTGAATGCGGCGGGAGGTCGGATTGAATTAAAGGTAAGTTTATTTGGACAACATATGGGTTAAAAACGAACTATGAAGCATCTTAATGGGTATATCAAACTAGTATTACTGTTGAAATTACTTGTGTCAAAAATTCGCTCGATTAGATTTCATTCGATTCGCTCTTTGGTTTCATTAAATATATCTAATTTTCACAAATAGTTTGAAAAAAATCCGGATACAATGTTGTAATGACAATTGAAATCAACGTTTTGTTTAATCAATTAAGTAGCTAATGTTTCATTATACAAATTACATTTTTGTCGGTTTTATGAAACGATGAAATCAAAACTATTTGAATGAATTTTATAATATTTCAATTTGGGTTTACACATATGATGAAAATTAAGCAAATAAATAAATAAACATATTGAAAAAATTATGAGCTCTTGTCCTCACCTATAAAGTAAAAAAGCAATCAAACAAAATCAAAATGAAGCTGAAAAAACAGTTGAATAAGTGTACAAACTGGGTGCATTGTAAAGGGAAATGAACCCATTGGTATAATTAAAGTTAAGTATCTTTATTTTATTTTCTAAAAAATTAACACTTTAACGAAGATTCACAGGATGCTTTTTCCATCAACATATTTTCATTCCCAGGCTGCAGATCCTTTAAAAAACGTAAAAAAGTTTAAACGCCCACCTGTCATACAGTTTATTGTTTCCACTGTAAATGTTTAAAAAGGTGCCCAGAAAATTCGTTTTGACAGCTTGCCATTTCCGTTTGACACTTTTTTTGTTGCTGAACTTTTTGATCCTCTTCCCTGCAGGTTAGTCGCATCGGGAGGGCATCGTTTCTCTTCCAACCGTCCAAAAGGTTTCGACCGTTCGGAGGTCATATTTCTTGATCTTCACCTTTTGCTTAATCTTCCTTGAGGGGTAACTAAATAAAGGGAAAATAGAAGATAGAAAAAAAGAAGTTGTATCCGCTTCAAGGTCCAGTAAACTGTCCTGTGCTTACTTACTCACACAAAAAAAAAACACACAAAGTTCAGTCAATTCATCCCAAATTCCAGCACGCCCCAACTTCGCCCCGAAAAAAAGCTGGAGGTGTGTGGGAATGCTGGCGAGGGAGCCCAAAAAAAAGTTTGTCGGTTTCACTGCAGACCTACTTTAGATACGCGAAGGATTCCGGGCGCTTCAACGCACACGATCACCTTGGTTTTACGGGCTCTGCGCTTTGTCTTGTTTTGTTTTTACACTGCGCACCGTACTGAGGCGTAATTTTGGAAAGGAATTTAGATTAGTGAAATTCTAGCTTTTTTGCTGTTTGTTGTTGGATGGGAAAAGGGAGCCGTTTCGTTAGCAGAGCACTGTTCCGTTTACTTAGGGCTTCCGATAGCATGGGATGAGCTAGGCAGCAGCAACAAAACAACTCTGAATGTTGAGTTTATTTATTCTTCGCTTTGCCGCCCAAGTTCACATCTGATGGAATGGGAGAAGACAGTACAGCATAAAACGACAACGAGACAGAGCGAGACAGGGAGAGCATACAAATATACCGCCTCCAAAATGGGAGACTTTTATTAACAGAAAATGAATGTAATCCACCGGGAAAGTTGTCCGGAATGGGGGTCTCAACACACAGAAAAAAGGAAGACAAGATAAAAAAAGCCCGAAAAGAAAAGCGATTGAAAAACATCATCATGAAGGTGGCTTTGTTTCGCTATTTATAAACGTGCCAGAACCCTGGCAAAATCCTTCCCCAAACGATGACGATGCGCTTGCGAAAGAGAAACGCAAACCATGCGCCTCAACTACTGGCGTGTGACAAGGAGCAAAAGTAATCCCCCCCCCCCCACACACACACACAGACAAGATACCATTCATTTGGTGGGCCGATACTAGTGGGACGAAATTTAAAATTAGTTTTCCTTCGATAGGAAACCAACACCGACCTGTCCTTCGTCGGACGTCTACCCATTTTCCCCGAGTATTTGACCGTGTATCAAGTTCGCTTGCCAAAGGTAGGCGGCTTGTTTTGCCGTTTTCCGAGAAGATTCGTGCCAGTGTTATTTCACTTTTTGGTGAGCTAAATCCAGCTCGTCCGGGACGGTCGGGGCGAAATTTCCAACCAACAGTAGGCAATGGTCGGATCTGGTCTGTTTCCGTCCGTCTGTCGAACTTTGCTTCCCCCGATTCCCCATTTATCCACCGCACCGGTATTTACCGCACCGTTGTAATCGTGTCACTGTTAGCTGTCGCTTTTCTGTCCCATCCCTTGCTGTGACACAAACAGTTCACCTTTAGCTAGCAACGGATGGCTGTTGACGGTGCTCTGCTAGGGAGAGCGAGGAATGCGAACGATCCTTTAAAGGGCGATAGGTTGATAACTTGTGCTGGCTGAAATAGGATTTTTTTATTGCACCTGTTTCGACTGCAAAGCCTCTTTTTAATGTTAAATTCCAATCCGCCAACAAATTACATTTGCCAGCATCGAGTGAATCCATGTTTCGATACACTCGCGCTACCGAGGAACGAAGAAATAATTCAATGTTTTGAAATGTTAGTTTAGCTTGGTTCGATTGCTCGTTCGAAATTCGATTCGAAAGAAATGAAATTATGTGCAATGGAAATGATTTCGATTCAATATGGCCGTTGGGTAAAAAGATTAATGTCGCGTGACACTCGTTCACATATGGGACTGGTGCGAGGGCGTTTATCTGTACGAAGAAGAGGTTGATGCTTTTTTGAGTAACAAAAATATGCTTCAAAACCGTGGAAACAAACTCTACTTTAAGGTCGATTTAGACCTTGAGTGAAACAATGTTCATTCAATGTTCATCAAAATATGTGTACAATAAGCCATTTTCTAATTAGTATTTGATGATATATAGCACAAAAAACACAAAATTTCACGTTCAATTTCACTGGAGCTGTAACCTGGCCTTTACCAAGTGAGAATTTTAGGCACACATGTTGAATATTGAATACTGGTGAAGCAATTTGAGCCCATCTTTGAGCTATTATAAGTGGATACTTTCTTCGAAAAGTTTCACTTTTTACTAATGTTAAAGATGAGTAAAGTAACAATTCAAAATAGACTACAAGAATATTCGAAACCATACACGGTTTCACGCCTTTCGTCTGACAATCTATTATCCCGGACTTAATGGTGGACGCTTTCATGCCATCATGGTTTCGTAAGATATAGAAGGAGTCTCAGAGGCGTGAGTGTGAGTACTGGCACTGGTAAAGGTGCGACAAAAGTCTCTGCTTCGCCCGTCGTGACTGGTTCCTTCAGATGCACTGCTTTCTCACGATGTACAATGACAGGTTTAGCGCACAACTCAGCTTTCGCCCTCAGTTGTCGTTGCTGACCTTTGACCCGAGAGAGGTGAAAGAAAGATTTAAATAAAGTTGTTATGGAACAACTACATAAATGCCCTTAGATTCGATGCATAACATGTTTAGTTTAACCTATGTGTTGAAACATTTCATCACATAGCAGTACCTATGACTTCCATATTCTTTAGTATGAACTACTACATGAAACATTAAGCGTTTCTACTCAAATGAACTAAGTCAAAAAAGTGTAAGAAAGGTTCATGCTTCAAAGAATGCGAATGGTCGTATCCCTTTCTCTTCTAAAACGAACTCAAATCTCTTTCAGTGTAGTTGTATCCTGTTATAATACTAACCTCACAAAACACAAACACACATATCCCACTTGAAGCGTGCTCGAGAGATAGCGCTTTTGTAATGGGCCACGTTGACAACATCTCATAACAGTGACGCTAGTAATGATCATGTAAAGGACCACAGACGTTGCTTCCCACGCGACACTCCATTCACACGGCACGGGATAACGGGCACAAATCAAATTTTACCCGTACCCAACGATATTTTAAAAGGACCCCCGGGAGCAAACTGCATTCGTCCGGCTTGCGCAGTGTCCCACAACCTTCCGACTACTCCCAGTGGAATCGACAAACTCAACCCACGAATTCAGCCGGTCGGTGGGACAGCTTATCACCGGTGAACACAACCAACTCGCTCGCTTTCGGACGCTTTCAGCTTTCCGTCCCAGTAACCGGTGGAATGTCCTGTTTTGCCAGCAATTAGAACCTTTCATACTCCGCCACTGTGTGCAGTGGGTTGAGTTTGGTTTCCATGGACGGCTTTATAATGGTGTCTGCCCTTTACCCACACGAATATCCTCCAGATAGGAGATCGTCCATTTCTATGCACAATGATGTTGGGGGGTAGGATGTGGTGGACGAATGTAGCAAGGTGTGCACCATTCGTGTTGTTTCCCAGCCGAAACAGCGTCACCTGGGCCATGGCCCGTCATCAGAACGATATGACCGTTGAAAGCGAACCCGCAAGCAAATGATAATGAATAATTTGATTAAGGGATGTCCGGTGGATGTAGCGCCCTTGAGCACAACACAGCGGACACAGCCTTCCAGGGACAGGAGACATTGATGCTGGCATTGGGTGGTGGTCCGATGTACATCGAGCATTAGCTTCCAGCGCCCGCTGGCACCGGGTTCCCAAGCACCGGCTGTCACGCGGCGCTGACATGTCGACCAGTCCAACCAGTAGGAGTCAACGCGAGATAAACCGGCCGCACAGGCACACAAAGAACTTTTTGTCGAGTGTACATAGTTGGTATCGCTGTAACTGGACACCCGATCACATTGGGGTCGTTTGGGGCAGGAGTTTGCTGGAAGTTCGTTCGGACATGGATGCACTGATGGAGAGCTTATGTCCGGTGCATAAAAGGGGCCCAATTTACCCGAATAATATCAGGTGTCTAGTTGAAACATAAGAGTCATTAGGATCACTTTTGGACATTTATTCCTGGTACACCCTGGCACATCCTTCAGCAGCGTTGAACATCATTGCTGTTTTAAATATTTTGCGCTTCTTAAAGATGCATTGAACCCCTTTTTTGTGCTACTCCCTTTAACTCAACTTCAACAGCTGGTGCTTTAAACTTTTTCTTATGGTGACAACTACGGACTGCAATAAAAACGATTAAACGTTATAGGTGGATAAATTGTCCTTCGTTCTTGCAAGTGTGCCACAATTTGTGACCTTCTCACGATGCTTCCCGGTGAGTTTCATACGTTGCTGCAAAGTGTGACTGGCCGAAACGGCACACTAACCGAAGCGTAAAGTCAATATTCTTCCACACCAGATTACTTTCAGCTGTTTGAACGATTGCGAAACGAGCGAACGAAAGTAAACTTCCCTCACCCTCGATGCAAGCTCCATAAAAATAGAACACCTCAGAACAGGGCAGGTTCTTTGCGCACGTCTAGCCCCGCACCACAGCTCGAACAGGATAGCTGTAATATGTTATTTTTAAATCTGGTGACTTTCCCATTGGCTTTGGCTGGTATATTGCTGCACTGTGTTCCAAAATGGGAAAGCTAGACCCGTGGTGGTGGTCTACTGGTCAACTTCAATCCCTGTGCAATCGTTTGACATTGCAAACACACACACACACACTCACTTAAAAATCCACGAGTGAGGCAATTATTTTCAACGTTATCGTTTTGGTTGCATCCATTTCCTTGCTGGTGAACCTTTTCCGCTGTAGTGTAGCAATTGTCAGCACGACATTGCGTTTTTTGCGGATATTACCAACCTGCAATAGTTCCCTGAAATGTATGTAGTTGGTGTGAAAGGTGGCTATTATACAGGCTCAAAAATAATGTATTTCTTTGACCGAAGGACAATAATGCTTTCCCAGAGTTTCATACAACTCTAAATTAAAATAGGAAATTGTTGAAAAATCTGTTGGATATGTTCAAATGTATGTACTGCACAGTGTACTACTCAACTTCGACAACATTAGTTACTTAGAAACTTCTTGAAACAGATTTGGATGTACTGGCCTAGATTCATGCTATAAAAAGGCATTTTTAAATCTATTTCAATATTGAGACAAAACACCGTAACACACTTCTTGTCTAACGGCCGTAGCCATACCTTAATTTTGATTTTCCAGAGCAGAGGTCAGCAAACTTAACGACCAATAGAACTAATTTCTACAAACATGTTCGTAGAGTTACATGAGAAGAGGCAAATAGCTACACCAAGAGTATACATTTGTAAAAGTTCTATAAGGTATATGAATGATTAGGAGTCGCCATCTTGAAATGAAAGTTTCGCATGCGGATCACGAGCCGTACTTTGCCGATCGCTGATCTAGACATAGGCTAGAACTTCACATATATTTGCATGGCTGAGGTCCAGATCGATACAAATAGTTCAACATCGAGAAAAGTAGGACGTTTATTCATACTACATCCTGTATCTGCCTACGTCTTGTAGGTTTCAAATCCTTCTTGGAATCATGGAATCCTGGAATAGTTTAAATTGATAATCTCAACAGCAAACATCCGCAAATTCGTATTAAACTTTGAGAGTTAAATTTGAAAATGATTACACAACAATCAGTTTCCACAAACCTTTAGCTTCAATGAGCGCTACCCGCTTAAAGCTCCACACCAGAAGTAAACTGTAATTTGCCCTTATATAAAAGAAAACGTCCAAGGCTATATAACTACCAGCGTTAATGGCAAGTATAGCTAAGCAGTGCTTTTGTTGACGAAAGCTTCTTAACAAATAGTTGTACATCTGGATGTCTTGCATGCTTCAAATCCTTGACGATGAATAACTTGAACTTCAGAAATGTTTTAGCTTGTTAAACCTCAAGAACATTAACCTCCAACTGGAACTACACTTTGAGAGTCAAATCTGGCAATAATCTCACAACAACCAAATCCCACAAACCTTAAACCACAACTAGAACTACCCGATTAAAGCTCCACGCCAAAAGCAACCCTCAAACTACCCTAATTGGCGATTTGATTCATTCCGCAAATCGATCAATATTTATACATCCCACATCCAGAACTCCTCTCGCTCCACAAACCCCACCTATGTCCGGAAATTATTTCACTGTCCAGCGCAAAAAATTGCCCAACTAACAGCCCCCTCCAAATCGGATATTCTTCTTCTTCTTTGGCTCAACAACCGATGTCGGTCAAGGCCTGCCTGTACCCATTTGTGGGCTTGGCTTTCAGTGACTAATTGATTCCCCCCCATAGCAGGATAGTCAGTCCTACGTATGACGGCGCGGTCTATTTGAGGATTGAACCCATGACGGGCATGTTGTTAAGTCGTACGAGTTGACGACTGTACTACGAGACCGGCTCAAATCGGATATTACTTGCCCCTATAAGCGACACCGGATGAAGCTTTTCCTGCTGCCAAGTGCGCACCCGTCTCCCTTCACCATACGAACGAAGTATAAGATTTTGTGTCGCAAAAGTTTTACGCAAAAACCGCAGGCGATCGAACCTTCGTCAGGCGACTGAGACCACTGAGGCTGAGGTCGCTTATCGGCTATTATCGACAACAGGACGACCCCGTCCCCCCATGTATTACGATGGGTTGATGGGAAAGGGAGGAAAGTTACAGCTACATGGAAAATATACTCAACGCTTCCAGCTCGGGATGAAGTTTTGTGCCGGAAGGCCACCGGGCGGTGGATCAACTTTGCGCAAGTCGGGCCCTTGTCAGCTAATTTTGTCGATGAGAAGGTATTATTGCTACGTAAGTCAATTATAACGCGTAGGAGTTGGGTTGGGTTCCAAGCCACTTCCGGTCGTTGCTGGTGTACAGTACGATGCTCCAGTAAAATCAATTAGGCTTGGCAAATTGATTTTATGTTCGGAAGACTACATGCCTGAGTAGGTTTTGCCTAGTAGGAAGCTCACATCTTAACTTTGTTGTTATAGTAAATATTTATCGTATATTAAAGAATCTCATTCTCGTTCACTTCCAGTACAATAATACCTCTGTTCGTCGTCCAATGTTCAACATATTACAGCGTAATTTTGTACCTTAATACATCACGTGTTTATTACACCGTAAGCTCTCTCCATGGACAACGCGCGATCCGGTCGATGAAAACGAACGTTACGGTGAACAATCGAACCGACGAAGCGTTTTATGAGTTTGCACAGGGTGAAATTTATCGACCCGGTAGCGAACATACACATGCATTAAGATGTGCCTACAGGATGTTTCATCGTAGTCGCTCGCAGTCATTTACACGCACCTAACCATCTACGCCTTTACCGCACGCCGCCGACCGTTTGCCGGCCCTATAAATTATCTCCCAAGCACACAGGAACGATGCGCATCTAGCAGCGGTGTGGTGTGAAAGCATTGTCACGATGAAGACATGTGATGGAAAATAATAGCTGATCTGTCGGTCATAATTCATGTGTCTATGTTGCAGGGAGGAAACTGCAGGCTGGCGTGTGTGTGTGTGTGTGTGTTTGTGTGTGTGGACTTTGTAATCTAGACGCTAGCGATCCGATACGATGGCAGACGGAAGCCGTCCTGCGAGAACAACACATTAAACAATATTAATGATGACGTCGGGTTTGTATCCATTGGGGCCATCGTTGGGGAAGGGCTGATTGCTGATGAAGGTGTGCTGTTTAAAGATATCGCCGGATCGTTGGAAAGTCTTCACCGAGGATTAAATGGTTCATCGATTGATTGTGCTTGTAGGGTGCGATTTGTCAAGGAGTAGAGCTTGAACTCTAGCTTAACGTTAGTTTTTCACCCATATTTTATGAAACGATTGTTTCCCGGAATTGGAGTTTACTTACCGATTACTTGTTTGCTTTGGAGTTTCAATATGTTCCTATAGTTGATGCAGGGCTATGTTTTGTTGCTCTATTAGTGTATGAATTTCAACGTAACGTCTTTATTCTTTCACTTATTATTGAAAGGAACTTTTGTAACCGTTTCAAAATCGACTTACATCTAAAAATATGATGATGTAAAAATGTATAAAGTTCATTTACAGCTAAAGTTAATAAAATTTAATGAGAATGATGTAATTAAAAAATTACGAAATAGTTTTGCTAATATCTTCTATAGTGAAGTTGTTTTTACTCTCATGGAGATGTGTTTACCTTATCCTAGGTGGTGCATTCATTACCATTTTAAACACATCGTTTAGAGCTACTTGCTGTAATAAAAATACCGGTATCTGGTTAAAGACTGGGTACAAAAGTCGTATGCTTCTTACCTTCAAATTCCAATAGGCATCAGATTAGATTTCAACCTCAATGTAAAAATGGTTACATTTACAGTTTCGGCCTTCCCTAACAAAGCCCAACAGCGTGCAGACTCACTTTTAAACAAGTTTTACCCTCAAATACCCCACAGCTTCTCGTCGCCGCTCCTATTCCGTATAGCTTTGCACAGTCTATTTTTGGAACCGAAGTGCAAAATCGGCTTGCACAAAAGTTAGGAAATGAAACACCGAACCAGAGACTCCGGTTCGGTTTTTGCCCCACTTGTTTGCCCAACAGCTGAAGCGGAGAAAAGCTTAAAAGTCAATCCATCTGCTGCCGAGAAACCACTCCCAACGCTGAGGACCAGCTGCTGAAGCGAAAGCAAAGCATTATAGTACGTTGACCACTCCACCCGGGATGGGGGAAGGATGCTGGAAGGCTGGGCATACAATGTCTGAGGCCACAACTAGTTCCAAGGTTTCTCGGGAGCACAGAGCAGAGCCAGCGCACCAAAAGCTAGTAGAGCACCGTTTACAAAGAAGAGCGGAAAAAGCGAACATTCGGTTGCTTTTCGTTTCATTTCAACTGGAAGATACTTAAAGCCGGCTCCACAGCCTGTAGGCTGAAAGTTGCTCCTTGTTACGGTTTTGGGATGAGGTCGTATTGAGGTTGGGAGCACACAGATAGACCAACACACACAAACACATACAGCATTTACATACAGACAACTAGCGGGCTCTGCTTTGACCCTTAAACGAGGATGAGTTTGGGCTTCCTGAACTAAACGAGAGTTCGAATTGTTGACTGGTGCAATGGTTGGTTTCCTGGTCGGTTTTTGACGTGGGCAGGGATGAGGCTAGCTTTCTTCTCGGAGTTTGCCTTTTGCCTGGTTTGCAGATTCTTTCGGGGTGAACTTTTTCGATTAAGCCGTTTGTTTGGTTGGGAAGGGTTTTGCTTTCAGTACCAGTACAGTGGGGAGGAGATAGAGGGGGAGGGGGAGGGGGGAGTCGTTACTAAAGAAAGAACCAAACCGAAACCAGTTACGCAAAGTAGTTCTTTACGAAGAGCAGATGTACTGTGAAAAACAGCATGAGCATCAAGCATTTCGTCGTTTGCAAATTGGAGCTTAAATTCTAGGACATCTTTTTATATTCTTTTTGTTTTCCACATAAAACACCAAAAATTGAAAAAGCGTAAACTCTTTAAATTGAACAATCAACTTTTCAATTAAACATCCATCAACAGTGTTACTCGCGTTTTTTCTTACACTTCTATGCTTATGCAATCTATTTAATTTCTACTTTAACTCGGAAGAGTACGAATTTTTCTCCTTTTTTAAGGTTCTCTTCACCACAAATTTGCACTCGTGCGAAGGTGCAAAGAAAATTTTAATTAAAATCTTCGTTAACGCAAAAGCAGAACCAAATAGAAACGACATCGAACCAACGAACGCCCAATGCAATGTCGGAAGTGCTCTTTCGCTTTCACTCTTGTCTTTTGCACGAACCTTTTGCATTTACTGCTTTGCATTTGGTTCTATCAGGTAGCTCAGGTATATTCTAGCCAGTGCGATCTTGTGCTGACTTGAGTGTTTTTTTTTTCGTGTACCTATGGTATGCTTCTGGGTTTGCTTTTAAGTTCCAATCAACCGTTGGAGTGTTTATTGAAATTGAAATGGTTGGGTTGTTCCCCGCTGAGTGTATACATTGGCAATGCGCTTCCTAATAATTTTCTATTCCTGCTTTCAAGCAGTGAGGAGCATTTTTCCACTTTTGCTTTTCCAAACCATCGTCTTGAGCTCAATTCAACTTCAATTAGATTTGGAAAAGGCAGATAAAAGTCATTCCGAGAATGCGTTTTAATTAACATCCAATTTTTAATTGAAATCTAAAAAAGGATCAACCCGTAGCTCCGATTTTATTTCCACAATCTCTTTAATCTACAACGCTATTAACTCCAACGCAACTCAAACGATAAGAACAATTTGCAACCTCAGGCTGCAACCGCTTAAAGGAGACCCCGCTGTCTCACAACCACTTTTTGTCGCAGTCGCAGTCGCTTGCGACGCTTATGACAAATGACTGATAATTATTTACCAGCCAATTTTGCTCCCATGCCGTTCTGGGCCGCTGCGGAGCAAGGCTAATGCATTCATCATTATCACTTCATTTGCTGCTGATGTCGTTGCTGCTGGTGCGGCTGGCGGTGCGAGAACGTTCTGATGGATGCAAAGAGCTTCATTGGGATATGTAATGGCGTATGATTATGGTAATTAAATCATAATATCTGTCTGGCTGGGCGACAGCTCCGCATTTACGAATCGTTTTTCTTCAGTCGTGAATAAAATTGTTCTTTAATTTGAAAGAGAGGTTCTTCTTCTGATAACTTATAGAGATCTATTCATACTGATTACTTACACGATGTTTGTAGTTGCATGGAAGCTTTCATCTGGAGAAAGGCTTTGACATGATGATGAGTGTCATTTATTTACTGCATAGTTGCAGCATTGCTGTCCAAGTGGAGCCATATTACAACACGTTGAGTTGGTTTTCATTGCGTTTATTTTCCTGTTTAGAATTGAGTTTAAAATAAACTCATTACAACATTAATCGGTGATTTCTTTTTGCAGAAATTGTGTAAACAGCTACTTCAAACACAATATAGCGTCATTTGAACATGTCATTTGAAGCTTTAAAAAGTCAGTAAAATAATGCTGAAATGTTACACGCTTAAGAATGATAATTAATGTTGATAACTTTAGTTTATTTATATACAATAAATAGAAACAAAGACATTAATTATAAAAAAAACATTCGGATATCATCTTCTGAATATCGTTTATTGAAACAAATCAAATTTATACAATAACATGATTCACAAACTAAGATCTGCATTGTTATTGGAATATTTTATAGAGGCTTTAGCTCTAATGGAGTTCTTTCGGCCTGCAGAAGTTTGAGATGTGTTTTTCAAAAAAATAAATCTCAACTTAAATATTTATTTCACAAACTTTCCCAAATACCCTACTTTGCTCTATCAGAGAAACCGCTCTTTAAATATATGATAATATCCTGGCAAATCGTCTTCCACCCACTGCTCGTGAACTTTCAAACCTTCGCTCAACAGCTCGCCTCCTCCTCAAGTAATGAGAAACAAGACAACACACCATAGTTAGCAAACATGTGCAGCACTGCCAGGACATCACTTATTTAAATTATCTTTGCCACAGCCATGTTTGAGAGCGCATGTGTGTGGGTGTTTGTGTGTGTGTGTGTGTGTGTGTGCCTGTCGTGGGCTGTCTTCCTTTGCAGCACCACATGTTACCGTCCACTGGCCGGGCAGAGTTAACTCCCTTGTGGGTAGTAGTGTTGGTGTGCGATGTACAGCATGGTTACATAAGGATAATCTATGCAATTTTCACTAGCCATATGTGTGCATGAGAAAAAGAGAAAAAAAAATAAAAAAGGACAAACAAAACCTGCCATCAGCTTATTTAATCTATCTGAACCGTTCTTATATTGAATGTTTTCTTGTAATTTTGTACCAGCTTCACCAGTTTGTTAATGTTTGCTTTTACGTGTTTCTGTTTCAGCATCCATCCCGATGTTGATGATGGACTTTAAGGCATCCAACATCGCCACCATCGACAAGGGTAGCGACCGAACGTTCGCGTCGGCGTTCTTTCACCCACCGGCCTCACCCACCCATGTCGGTTGCTGCGTGCTCAACCGGGCACCGGCCCGACCGCCGTCCGAAATCTACTTCGAGAGCCGTGGCAAGTGCTGCAAGAAGCTGCTCCGATACAACGGCTACCCGAACAAGGTAGGTGTAGGGTTTTGTGTGCACGGGCTTCAAGTTTGTAGTATAATTTAAAGAGGGGGAAAAGCTTCTTAAAATTTGGTTTCATTTGTTTATTAAACTCATACTGTTGAATCTGAGAACCCTAGAGCACAAAAAAACTTCCAGAAGTTTATCAATTAATTAACGCCCAGAAAGTGTATTACTGTGTTAATCTTCTTTTACATCCCTGGTTTTTTTTTATTTTGTTCTTCCACACTCCCATTTAATTTCATTAACACGATAAAATCTTGCTGTGTCACCCATAGATGGAACCGAGGCTGGTTCCGAAAGCATTCCTAACCTAACACCGGACGATCTAATTCACTTTACCCAACGTATCGTCATTATCACCGGAATCTTGTCCAGATTAACAACCCAGCAGCTAGCAAGAGTCGAAATTTTCCATTTGTCGTCCCGCTTTCCTAAAGCTTCATTAAATCTGTACGAATCATTTAGTGTGTAAAGTTGCTGGGGTAGTTCTTTTAGTTCTTTGTTTCTTTTTCCCTGTGTCCCTGTCCCTCTCAATTACCCATCGTCTCGCGCGCTAATCCAGGCTAATGCGCCGTATCTGATGTGAATCTTAAACACTCGTCACAGGTCCTGCTGTACCCGGAGGAAGGATGGGCCCGCAGTGCAGCCTCCAGCTACTGGACGATAGCGCCCTGCCGGTGGCGAAGGAATCGCTGCATCGTGGAGGAGGTCGCCGGTTCGCGGAAGTAAGTAGTACAATTGCAACCAAGCACAGTCTGTTAACTTTGTTTACCCACTGACAGGGGGGACGGTTCACATTTCCTCTTCCGTCCACAGTAGTAGTAGTAGTGATGTCAATAAATTATTGAACTGCGCGCACGGAACATGGGTCGGTTCCGTGGCGGTTCTCATGAATATGGAAAGCTAGTCGCGAGTTGTTATGTGTATCTGTGTGTTTTTACTACACTTTTTGCCACAATTTCCGTCGTACGAAGCGGAAACGGTGTGGGGTTTAACGAAACAGGAAACATTGTACGTGCTGGGTACGCTGGGGTGCACACACAGGTTTCCGGGTTTGCATTCGAACAAGTTGGCAAGATGGCATTGAGTCGCGCCGGTGTGTGCGGTGAGTGGGTGGAGCGTAACGCATTTGCATGCAGCCTGCCTGGGCCTGGGCCCGTCGTCCTGTGTGCAGCACACCATCGCTCAATTTATTCTGTAGTTGAAAATAAGTTGATTCAAGGATGGAATGAAACATTGTGATTATTTTTGTTGCGAATGTTATGTGTGTGTGTGTGTGTGAGAGAGAGAGAGAGAGAGAGAGAGAGAGAGAGAGAGAGAGAGAGAGAGAGAGAGACAGACAGAGAGGAGCGAGCAACTAGTTGCTATCTGTAATGTGTAACTATGTTTTACGTGCCCTGGGGTTGTGATGCCCGTGCCTGAAGTGCTTGATGTGATTGTATTTGTTTTGCATTGGAAATCATAATTCGTTCATTTGCATAGCTTGTTTATGTGATGTTAGAATATTGATTATTTATCCAATTCCGCTGCTTACTTAACGATACGATGGGTCTTGAATTGGTTATCGAGGTAAAGATTATATTTCATTGAATTTTGGTGTTGAAAACTGAAGCCTATCTAGGACTCATTCATTTAAATATTTCAAATTTGAGTCGACACGTGCTTGTCTGCTTTTGATTCGGTTTGTTTTCTTGGAACGGTGCTCAACAGCTTGCTGGAAACAATTTCAGGAATCGGCCTGTACTTGTCCGTTCCTAGGAAAAGATTGAAGGATATTTGATATCATCGAGCAGATAGCTTCTCTTCAGCTCCTCCAACACGAAACAATACCTTATTAAAGGGTAATGCTGTTGGAAAAGCTGTATACTTTAAACAACTTGGTAGATAAGTTGGACAAACCATCATTCATTATCAATTATTTGGTGGAAGTATAGTTGCTGATGGCATATTAAAATTATAGTAATACGTTATCTACCCCTCACTTTCTAAGCACACTGTATCTAAGCACTGTACACTGTGGACACAGTCGCTGTCGTTTTACTAGAAGAGAAGAATTCTTTTGAAGCTTGTACACTTGGATAAGACTCTTTCGCAATTATAAACAATAAGATGTGGGATAAACGTAGTTATTTAATATTAGATGTGGTAGCATTAAAACACTGATTCTTTTTGAATGACGACGACCTTACCTTTTACCAATACTTCAATCCCATCACAGTATTTTTGTGAGCCTCGAATTGAACAAACGAGCGTAAATTGAACGAATTTTGAACACAGTTAATCCAGTGGTCAAGCAACGCTTCATGGATTTGCTAAAGAGTAATCTTGTTGACTCATCAATTTCGTTATCATATTGAACTTGAGGATCTACATCTACTTTCGGCAATAAGATATGAACTAGATTTGTATCTCAACGGCTCATTTAGATGTTTCTATAATTGAACGAGAAGTGAAAAAACTCATTATTTGAGAAGTCACTTCCAAGATTATTTGCAGTATTAAAAAGCTGAGCTATCTCTTGCTGCTCCCAAAGCTATTCTTTTCACAGACAACATTCGCCCTTCCACTACCATAGAAGAACCAGAAAATGAAATAAAACATCAAATACATACAGCAAAACTGACCCCCTTGCAGTCAAGAGACGTTCCCGTCCACTCCGAGAGCAAGCTGTGAAGCTATGTTTCCTTCACTTTTGTCACAGTTTTGTCATTCCTTTGATTCGAAGCCCTTTCGTGCAGCACCAGCAAGAGACCCAATCCGGCTCCTGCCCCACAGCAAACACTGCTTGCCTGAAGGTGTGTGTGTGTGTGTGTGTGCTCGTGTCCGGTTATGTTGGGTTTCCGTCTGTCGCACTTGTCACAAATTGCCCTCTCAGCAGCGGCTCCGAGGTGCTGGCTGTTTGCACAGCACTCGACGAAGATGCTTTCCGGTATCACGTGCCGGACCGGACGTCCGATTGTACGAGCTTGAATGTGCTCGGACGCGTCTAAGGAAACATATTTCACGGACAAAAACTCGCCTTTTGTCTACAGAGGATTCGTTTTCCCTTTTGCAGAGAGTTGCAGCGTGAAGTGTTGCTTCAGCCATTGCTTAAGACAGGTGGCTGTGAAGCGAAAAGGCCCTTTTGCATACTACAGCGGGCAGTGCTTTTTGCGATAAGAATAATAGCTCAATAGTTATTTTATTGTACTATTTATCTGAACTCTTTTAAATTGCTAACGGGTCATCCATCTCGGGTCCTTTTGGCTCGAAAGGCTTAACAAAGGACACGTGATTTGTTATTCCAAGCGGTTCGACTTTTTCTTTCACGACCCACCGTCTAATCCAGCACACAATATGGCCAATGTGTCCATATTTTTTCTTCACTATTTCGTTGCTCTAGTTCCGCCCCAAAGATTTACAACCTCCTGACACACACATGCACACACTGCCGCGCGTCTGTTTGCGGAAGATGATTAATATTTTCCTTCAATATTCAATAACGCGCCCCGTGGGCACCAGACTGGCTGGTGCTGGTGGCTCAAGGATCGGCCAGGCTGTCCGCACAATAACGACACACATACACACACACGACACGCATGGCCATGGGCACAGCGGAAAGGGCTCAACTCGGATAGTCCCCACATAATACGATGCAAAATGACAAATCGTTTCTGATTTCCATATTTTCCTCCCCTACGGCCAGGAGAAAAAAAGGAAAGCAACCCAACTTCCTTCCCTTTCCGTACCCGGGAAAGCCATCGATCGCACCGTTCCGGGAAGGGATGCGGATTATCCTTAAGAAAATCTCTCCCGCCCCCAAGGAGCAGTGATTGGGTTTATTTATCGATCGGGAAATTTGTCTTCCTGTGGTCGTGGGGCGTAACTCTTTTCCTCAATCTCTCGTTTCGTTTTTATATGCAAAAGAAATAGACCTGTACCGCCGTGTGTAGACAAACTTTCCATCTCCACGAAGGGGAAAGTTAAATTTGTTTACCAGAACGGTCCAGAATTTCGAGCCCAAATGCACGTTTGTTTGCGTAGCTTGTTGCCATTTTGCCGCGCGTGCCGGTTGGTTACGCGAGCGAGCCAGCAAAAGTCGCGCTTTGCCACGCTAAAACTCGTCCCATTATTGCGCCGAAGTTTCACGTTCGCTGGGATGGTGGAACCCGCACGGAATGCCAATTTTTCCACCCAGTTAACTTTGCGAAAAAGCTTCCACTCCGTGGGCCGTAGTTGTTTATGTAATGCGAGATAATTATCCTTTTTGCGGTGTACATTTTTCTGCGTCCTTGAGGCTTTCTGGGTGCGGTGGGGCATAGCAAATGAGGTTTGCTTTTGCACAACAATGCAGAAAAGGGACGCTTGGAATGCATTAAAAGTGTAAACATTTTAAAGGACACTTCGCAAAACCCCAAGCTCAGACAAAGGAATTTGTGCAGTCTTCGGGCCCAAAAGCCCTTTCCCTTAATGGATTTGACTTGCTGACCCGCGACTGTTTTTGTTGACTTCCTTTCAACACTGTAGACCCCTTAAAAAAGGCCGAAACTAAGGTCAAATCAAGCAATGCATCCATCGCCTTAAATACAGTCAGAAGTAAATTGTTTGTCCTTTTTTGCTCGATTCAAAAGCAAGCCAGATGCAATAAAACTGGGCAAGAAAATGGGACGCTTTCTTCTCGCTAAAGACACGACACGGAAGCGTTGAAGTGCAATAGCTTGGAGTGGTTTCCGTGGTTTGTCCTTCGGCTAAAAACTACTCCAACCCGGTATCGTAAAACGTTCCCTAGTTTGGGCAACCCAAGTGCTTTTCACCGGAACGTTTGCGACGCTCCGACGACACAACAAGGCTCCTTCGGGTAATTAGTTTCATGGTCGTCGTCGCACGAGTTCCGGCTAGAGCAGGAGCATGCTTTCCGTGGATGGGAGGGTTTTTCGTTGCTTGAATTCTTACTTTTTATCACTCTGCCCGTTTTCTGCCGTAGGCACGTGGGCAAAGTTTTAATTTGCTGTGCCGATTTAATTACGCGCCACCTAATCCTTTCATTGTTTGAAGCCGTGGCGAGACCGGTCTGATTAGGGACGTTCTGTTCTGTTCATTGTTCGGGCTGCGGTGGAGGCTCTTTGGAGGCTTTCTACGGCAGGCTGACCTCAGACTTTTATTGAGTCATTATTGGCGGTGGGTGTTCGCATTTTGTCGTTTGATGGTGGACGCTGTTAATTTAAATTAAACGTGGTGTGGTTTTGGGGCAGTTTGGTTTGAGCGAAATTGCTCCGTTTTTCGATCGATTGGAAAAAGGAAAATGGAGTGAAAAAAAAAACTTTGCAAGAGGTGGGCGTTAGTTTTGTAGCTTTTTTGGTTGATTACCAACTGATAAGTGTCAAATATTTGATATAATTCTTAGCTAGAACCTAACAATTAAGTAAATTAAGTACAAGATAATAATTTAAAACTGATTGAAGTATGTTAGTAGCACGAATTAAAATACGTTTATTCAAGTATAATTGCTGGAAGAATAGTACAAAGGGTTTTAATTATGAGTCTTGTGGCTATGAATTTACATTACAAGTTTCAGCTACATTAGGAAGCATTTACATTAGGATGAAAGTGGATGTTGGTTTTTTGTAGTTTTTTTTTATTCATATTTTTGGTCAAACAAAACAGAAGAGTAATTTAAATTATGGATGCCATAATTTCACATTCAGTTATAATTCTTTGCCCTTCAAAAAAGGTACAAAAGTTCCAATGAGATTTTGGGTTCACCTCACTGTTTATTCACTGTTTTTTATATGCTATTGGATCCTGTCTAAGATTCATTGGAATCATCTTATTGGAAATCGATATAAGTGCTCCAAAAAGTTCTGAGTAACGCCAAAAAATCGTGGAAAAAAGGAAAACATATAAAAAATAAAGTTTTTTTAAACATGGAAAGCTATGTATAAATTTAGTAAAACTGCTACAAATAAATGTTATGAATTTTCACATTAATTAAAAAGAATACACCCATGTTGTTTATTTTCCGAGCAGAAATTCAGATGAACAAATATCGAATCAATAACGACATGTTCTCAAACATACGAAAATATATTTTATATTATCAGTAAAATCAATAACATTACGTGCTAAAGTAAACGGTTGTACTGCCAACCCGAGGCGGATTTTCGTATAAGCGGAAACCGCGTGAATTGATTGGATTGGATGTTTACATATTTCACTCTACATACATTTTGGGGGACAGTTTAGGACCTCGAGATGAATAAACTTGCCTCTGCTGCTAACACATTGCTTGGTGCTAAAATGCAATGAATTTTGACATGCACGAAAAACAGCTTTAACTGGATACTTGTAGCTTCAAGCTGCGTCTTCAAGCTTCAAAATAAAACTTAACACTTACCACATTTTCATCCAAATCACATGTTCAACTTTATCGCTTGCAAAAACACATCAGTTTCTTACCATGCCCCATTAAATCGAACCCGCGAAGGCAATATGTTACTGCTGTTTCATTAGCTGATTTCAAATTTTCACACTCCGTGTTCTTTCTACACTTCCTATCCACTTCATTGCATCTCGCATCGTTACACCAGATTGATGATTATAGGCTGTCATTTAATTTACTTCCATCCATTCGGCTTCGACAGCCGGGTTGACGGAGCAAAACACCTCCCCGCCGCTTTCATTAATCAAACAGAGCCACACTCCGAGCAGCAAACCCGTCGTTGGCAACAAACATGCCCCGTCCCAGTACGCCGGCATCGCGCTAATCTCCCTCACAGAACGGCCCCATTACGCTCGTATGAAATAAAATTTACATTTACTTGATAATCTTCCAACGCCAACGCAGCGCACAGACTCAGGCTATTGTCACTTTCCTAACTCTTTCCATTGCAAGATAAAGAGTAAAATCTTTCGCCCCGTCTTTTTTCTAAGCTTTCCATCGCAAACCAAAGCTCGCTTCGTTTGAAAAGCCACCGCCGAGCTGTGGTGGTGACAACGGATTTAACCTCAGCACTGATGAACACTGACAACCCGACCGGGTGGAACCACAATTTCCCAGCGCTTGCCGTGTACTTTTCCGGCCTTGTAAGAAGCTTTCCAGTTGCTTCGCTCACCCCCGCAGCCCGCTGAAGTTTGTAAAGTGCGAGCAGAAATTAATTACGAAAGTGTCAATTCGTTTAATTAAAACGTCCTGTTTTTCGGGCAGGGCGATGGCGGCCGAAGCTTCGGGATTTAGATGAAGAAATATTTAATTAATTTACCACCTTCCCTGTTCCGGTGCCCTTTTGCGTGTGTGTGGGTGTGTGTTTGTATACACTTAGTGTTGTAGCAAATCAGTTACAAACCTCCCCCCGTTCATGTGAGACGATGAGTCGATTTACTTTGACTGGTATTGCTTCTTCAGAAGCTTTGTCTTCAGCAAAAAAAAATTCCTTTAAGGACAGAGAACACACACACACACACACACACACACACACACACACACACACACACACACACACACACACACACACACATTTCAATCGTCATTGCTTGATAGCCCAGAAGCAAAAGAAATAATCTTGTAAGCATTGGTCTCGCTTTTTTCCAACTGGATCCAACTAGCAAAAACGAAATAACCCTTTACTGCAGTGTTTCAAATCGCTCGTTCCCACGAGACACACATGACGAATCGCACTAGGGCCGCCTCGACATTTCAAGCAAGCAGCAGCAGGAGGTGTATCATAAAATTCGACATGGTTGTAAAAGCTGAAGACCTCCGGCCGAAACGGGCCGAACCCAAATGCTACCCAGTGCTGGCCCCATAAACAAGACAATAACAATAATTGAAAAGAAACGATCGAAACGAAAGCAAACTGATGGGACGTCACGAGTCGTACGTTTTGCCAGGTTTTTTTGGGAGGTTAGAATAGGCTTCCCTCCGAACGAGCAAATGGAAGCCTCGCCTTTGTGAGTATTTGTGTGAAAAATTCTATCCACAGTGTCGAGGCCCAAGCCCCCTCAGGCCACGAACCATCAAAGCCACGACCGAAGGAAACACATCGGCTCGCGCCCTCTTCTTCACCGCCGGGCGGATGTAGTGGCGGTGGCCCGTCATCGGCCGTCATCGGCCGCCAGGGAGCTGTGAGATATTTATTTCCCCACTCCTCGCCCAGCAAGCTTTCTTTTGCCTCCCCGTTTCGTTCGATTGCTCTTTCACTTTCGATGCTGCTGGGTACCCGGGTTTTTTTTTGCGGGGGTTCGATCGTTCGCTTCAATTTGGTTGCCGTTTTGGAGGGAAAAAAGGGCCACACTTTGCACACGGACCAAACGCGTAGTCCATTCGAGCGGCACAAAGCACACGCCGCCTTCCGTGCAAATAAAACGTTATTGGAAGTGGACCAAACAAAGAAAGCAAGCAACACAACCAGCGCTGCCCTTTTTCTTGCCATCGACCAAACGGGCGGGAAAGTCTTTTTTCCCTAGTATCTTTCTCTGTCTTTCTCCTGCTCCATTCTTTTTATATTGTGCACGTGGTGGGTGTCCTTTTTTATGCGTGAGAGTGTGTGTGTGTCTCCTTGCAGGACGCGCATTTGATCTCGTTTGTATTATTTTTTTCCTCGCTCACACACACATCCCCCTTCGAGCAAACGATGACTTTTATGTGTGTTTTTGCTGTCGGGCGATGAAAATTATACCCCCGGGAGCTGACATGCCTCGTGAGTGTGAGTGTGTGCTTTTTCGTGTCCGTTTTTCCTCCCGCTTGCGAAAACGCCTGAAAGCTCTGCACTCTGATAATGTCAATGCTCAATAGGTCAATTGGCAAGCGGCAAGGTTTCCATTTCCTGAATGTGTATAAAATCGAAAGGTTTTTCAATTCACTCCTGGACAGCTTTATCGATACCAGCTTCGCACGGCCATCAGCATTCGCTCTAGCTCTCGCTGCGGTGTGTGTATACGATTCCTAGAAGGTTCTGATTTCATAATCAAAACATTTCAACACACACACACACATACAAGCGCGCGTCTCATCGGAATCATTGCGGGTTGAACTTATTTATGGATGTGCTGGGAAAATGGAGGGATTTATCAAACGGATGAAGTGGATGATGCCCCAAAGAGACTTTCTCTCCAAGCGGATTACTTAAATTTATAGTGATAAGACCTCACCACCTAGCCTCGATTCGGCTAATAATTCCTCCGAGCTTTCGGTTGTTTATGTTGGATTTCGATCGGCAAGCGTCTGCCCTTTTCCCATCTCATCTCCAATATCCACTGATCGACTGCCGAGCTAATCAATCTCTGGGAATGCTCTCGAAGGATGAATAAAGTTTCGCCAAAAGTTGAAGCATTAATCTTCAACGAATCAGGGGGGGGGAGGGTGTATGTGGAGGTAGGAACTACATGCTCTCTTCACCCACGGGGCTAATCTTAATAATTATTCTCAATCTTCACTTTTGCGCAAAACCGGGCAGAAGTTAATCGAGCACGGCAAAACGGCTTTCGACAGGATTATGTGGTGGGAGCATCTTTATGAGCAAGAATCGAAGCGCGTGTGTGTGTATGTGTTTGTGTGCTTGTGTGAATAAAGTTTTGATACGGATTGGTAAGAAAATTTAAGAGCCACCTTCGTCTTCTATTGGCGAGGGTTTATTCTTCAAGAAAGTAATTACGCTGTCGTAAGACTGTACGTAACCTCAAGTTACCTATTCAAAGGAATAGTGGAAATTGTTTAACAGAATATCGTAAAATTAAGGAAACAAAGCATTAATTATTTTATTCGAATGTGATAAATTATATATTCGATTTTAGAGTTATATTTTGTATTTATTCGATTTTTTGTTAATTGAAAATCTTACAAATATTGACCATTTCAATCTAAATTTTTAATTTTTAATTTTTAGGCACCTAATTTTACGGGTATATTTTATTTTTATTAATTTAATTTATTTCATTATACCTTTAATTATCATCATTTTTGTTAATATTCCAATTTGAAATACTCCAAAACGTAATAAAAATTTAAATGATATGTCATAAATCATTAGACAAAATTTGCGTATGCTGAGGACACAATGTCACAAATTATTTACTCTTTCAATAAATATAATATATAATATAACATGGTTTGGTCATTCAGCTACCTAATTTAAACGACTATTTGTTAATATTTTTATTTAAATATGTTAAGTATATTTAGGCATCTTTCGCTAGAATTAAAATAAAATCCAATCCACCTGAAACTGAAGCAAAGCTCCAGCAGCAACATACAATGTACCCCTTCTGTTTTAATTACCTTCAAGCGGAAGTGATACTGCTCGATAATTTTATTTTCGTTTCGTAGCCTTCTCCAGCTAATATCGCGCTTTTATTCCTAAAAGCCCCGAAAAGCAGGGTTGCCTGCCCCCGTCAACAGCCATTAGATCGAGTGTCCGTTTTAATTTCACTCCCAGCGAAGCAGCCAGTAGCGTTGGCAACACATAGCAGCAACAGCAGGCCTTCTCTCGACCCTGTTCTACCGCTTACACCTTAGTAGGCTTTTCGTCTTCGTCTTCCCATTCAACAAATCCCTCAACGCTGAGTTAAACACACTTGCCAACAGAGGCGAACGATACAGTACGATACGGAGCAGGACGGCACACAATAAGCACGGCACACCGAACACACTGTGCCCATTCTTAAGCGACGCCAGAGCGCGTCTTAAAAAGGAGAGCACACTAAATTTACCAAGTAATTTAATATAGCATCTCATTAGCCACCGGCCCTTTGGAGAGGGTGGGGACCCTGCACTCCAGAAGTGGTAAACCGCCTAATTTAAATCCAGTCAAAACGGGCCCCTCTCGTTGCTCGTTCGCACAGCACAACGCAGCGCCAAAAAAGCGCCCCGGCAAAAGGCATACAAACGCACGGCGAAAAAGTCGCCAACAGAAAAGCTTAACATTTTGGGGTGAGATTTTCATTCACTTTTCACTTTGCTCCTTTTACTCGAAAAGGGAATTAACAACTGGCACGATCCACTTGCGCCCACAGCTAAGAGTAAACCCTAAGAGTTACCGAGACACAGCGGGCGGGGAGGTTGTGAAATTATGTCATAATTCTGCGCAAAACATTCACAAATTAAACCAAGTCATTTGGAAATCCGCCCGCCACTAGAGTCTTCCTTCCGTACCAGCGGCTGCCCACTCGCTGACTCGCGATGGCAACAGACGCAGCTTATCTCGGTTCTTTTGCTTCCAGAAGACTAATAGGAGGAAGAGGAAAGATTTGGTCACATCTTTCAAGCAGGCGGACGTTCTGATTCGCTCTGGTTGCAGAGACTGTTGTTTGCCCAGTTTTGTGGTTGGTGCCTTAAGGCTGCGTGGGGCGTTGCGCAAGGTGTGACAGCGGGGTGGGTTAGGAAATCAAAACGCAAAACCCACACCCGCGAAAACTTGTCGACTTGTCGCTTATATTAAGCGATGCCGGGTCTGTTCACGATGAGACGAGACGAGTGCTTTTTGCGTGAATACCAATGAAATGTGGCGCGCTTTGCAGATTCGTCATCATTATGAGATACTCGCGCTTCTGCTTCGCGCGACTTGGTAGCTGCTTGCTGAATTGACTGCCCCAGGACGGGCAATAAAGCAGATTCTCGTTGGGAGTATTCATCGTTTCTGTTGCCTGCGGACGGACACTGCAGGTTGTCAGCGTGGAGTGTGTACTTTTGGTCACTCTACTTTTGATGAGGAGTTGTTTTTTTTTTTTCTTAGCTGGATGTTTTAAAGTGCCTCTTCTATCAATGTTTGATTTAGGGGGATGTTGAAAAAGTGTAGAATTTATGATAAGCCACTTCCCAGAGGACAGAAGGGACGCAATATTAATGAATTCCAGTACACTTGATTTAACAAAATATAAAAAAAATACTTTACTTTCAAATTATTTAATGAGAGCTGCTTTAGAGCTTTACTTCGATTTCAGCTTCAGAGAATCACAAAGCATCAAGATTAAATTCAATTCTTAATAAAATTATTAACAATTGCTTAAAGCTCTATTACTCAAATAAATAACAAATTCCTGCCACTTAGTTTAGGAACTGCCTTTGTACTAACTGCGCACATAGCTAAATTTGCTTAAGCAGTCAATTATGGCACGCTAAGGATCGCTTGAATTCGCCTTTTGCAGTATTTAAACAGCATCAAAGTTCCAGTTAGGCCTTCTAAATAGCGCCTAAGCAGCTTCTTCATTCTGCATAGCAAGGGATTATTACACTTTGCGATCAATTTTCAAGCGAAGCGTCATCATTGAAAAATTAACACGATTTGTTATGTTTATGTGCATTTAAATTTTTATATCCAAAATTTCCCTAAATTTCCCATGATTTCACATAATTGTGCAGTAACAATCACAATCATTTACCTGATATCCTTCTTCAAATAACTAATCTAACGTTTGAATAAGCTAAGATGTGAATGACGGCGTCAGTCTTTGGCATCAACTTTGACAAGAGCTCCCTTGCACCGATGTCATGCATTAAAAAGCTATAAATTTTCGCCAAGTTCAGTACACCTTCATAACAAGCCTTCAAGTTCCATCATGAACCATACACATCAGGCTAACCAGCCGTCAGTTTCTATGGAGTACTAAGTGCTTGTTAGAAAGCGCCATAGCTCTGCAAAGTACCTGCCTTTCTCTTAATCAGCCACAAAGAACGCCATCGGGACGATTTTTAGTTAAACAAATCTTCAAATCAGCTATAGAGTTCGTGCTGGCTATTTGGGTATTAAACATATTTTTATATTCTTGAATAGAACAGCTTAAATAATCTTTTCTATAACTTTACTAATAGCCTTCCTTGTTTTTCTTTCACTTCCACAGACAATCAACACAAGGCCGCATGATCGTCGTGGGCGATGGAGCTCTCCTAATAGTCGGTACCTTCAAACGACGCGTTCCCGATCCCGACTTTAAGGTAAAGACCATAGCTACATTCAACCCCCTCCAACTTCCAGTTAAACCGGCAAACAAACTAAACCCGTGAAACAATGTCTGCAATAATGATGCTTTATTAGTTTAGAGCACTATTATAGCATCCATCTCGTTTGCCATTGTTTTTCGTTGCTTTTGTTTGACTTTCCTATCGTGTCGGGGTTAGGAGAGGGGGAATAATATTTGCAAAGGTCCCTGTTTTCGTGCTACGATACACTCCGATTCGACGTTTCTTCCTTTTTATTTCGTTGTTTGAGAAGCAGTAGCTGAAATTAAATTACTACAACCCGTACGCCGTGGTCCTTTTCTCTCTCCCTATCGCTAGCTGTATCTGTCGTCCAACATCAGCCTGGCCGACTATAACATGGGCTACTGTCTCACGGGCACGCTCGAGCGGGGCTGCGAAAGGACGAACCAATATCAAACCACCCACTTTGCCGTCATACGGCGCTGCTGGCCGTCGAACGAGCACGACGGTCACCACGGCGGTGCGTTCGGTGTGGGCGGAATCGGTGGACAGGGTGGAGGAGGTGGTGGTGGTGGCGGTGGTGGTAAGAATAACAACAAAACACAACACACCTACATCGATTTCCTCTTCAACCGATGATAACCGTGCAGGCGCGGGCCCGGGAGCGAGGCGTGGAATGGATGGGACGGGAAAAATGGCGATTACGTGAGAGCGTTTTTGGTTCAAAGTTTTCGCCCCTCGTTTCGGGGAGGCTAGGGAGGCTATATATATATATACATTTTGTTTCGAGGTAATAACACATCGGCTCGCAAGCGATACAGCCGATGGTGTAAGATGGACGGATGACGTGTGCTTCTAGGTAGCGTTCGATGATAATATAAATTTAGATATGAACGTATGATACAAAGGTTAATGCGATGTAGTCTCCAGCAGGCTTGCATAAGTCGGTGTAATGAGTTGCGAAGGTGGTGTTAAACATGAGCTATGCTTTTTAAAAGCAAAAAAACACCTTTTTTACTCAAAACAGTATTATTACAATCAATAAATATAACACGCAACACAAAAGGGATGAAAAACACATACACGAAGTGGTGAGAAAGAGCTGAAAATGTCTAACAGAAATAACAAAACACATACAACAAATCAATTACTTGATACTTTTGGCATAACAATTTGAAAGAAAAATCAAACAATCATTCGCAAACTGAAACTTCTACGCAGAAAAAGAGGACAAAAAATGTGGAAAGAAAACACTGACAGAGCAAAATATTTAAAACCTAAACCACACATAACACAAAACCGCAGAAATCAAACGCATAAATCAAACACAAAACGCATGGAACGGAAAACGGTACGATTTTGCAAAATATGCAAAAATAGAGCGAAATAAATCAACAAACAATTCGCACAACGCGCCCAAACCGCGACGGTTGGACCCGGCGTACCGTGCGTATCCATCTGGCGAATTTTTATTTATTTTTGAATCGCGTTTTGGATTTTGCTTGCGAAGGATATAAATAGTACAGGTAGTTTTGTGTGGCGCAAACCCGAAGCCGTGTCGTGCCGAAGCAGCGAGCGAAAACAAACACCGCTCGCTGGAAGATAGAAATCAATCAACTTTAACAATCGAAAAATGTGCGTTCACGCAAGCGTTTGTTGCTGGTCGTTGCCGAACGGGAGTAAATAAGTCGCGCGAACAAAAACAAACGCACACACACACACTACTTAATAGGTCGTACGAGTGTGTGTGTGTGCGTTTAGTGTATAATCATTCCTATAAAGCGCGGAAGTGAACCGAACGATGTAGGCGGGAAAGCTGGAGCAGTTTTGATGGTGAATTATGGTAGGAAAACGTATTTTTGTACTGGTCGCTTTTTGTACATAGGAAACTTTGCTTGATAGGCGCAATCGCATGTAAGTGGAACTAAATTTACATACAATATAATATAAAACACACCCAACCAACTCGGCTCGAAACGTAAACCCGAGCGTACAGGTGTACAGGTTTATGCTTTTCTGCACTCTTGCTTTCCTGAGCGGTGAGGGCTGAACACGTGCAAGCCCAGCCCAGTCATACGTAATACCGTTTCCGTATCCCTTACCGTGCGTGTAATCGTTGCAGATTTTTTTTTTCATATCATTCTTGTCATATCATTTAATTGTTAAAGTAGTTCTTTGGGGTTCTTTTAAGGTAATGCTTATTTAAGACTTTTTTATATTTTAAATAACATTCAATGTACACTTTATTAAAATTTCACGAATAAGTGTATGAGCTTTTTTTATTTATCTCACTATTTAAAGTCATTATGTTTGCTCTAAGCAAATGAGCAGAAAAATAGGTAAAGCTAAGAAAGCATACAATGTAAAATGAAGAAACAAATAAGAAGCTAAACAAACATCAAACAAACAAACAAACAAAAACCATTCGAAATCAAAATGTAACACGATGAACATTAACGTCCTGCCAGTATTTAACGTCCATAACAAATAGTTGTCTAGTTGCACGGACGCGCCCTTGCAAGCGCACCCGGTGTAGAGAATAATGGTGACTGAATGCTAACAAACCTAAAACAAAAATCGGAGGAATTGTAGGTGCAGTAGGTGTCCTAATTCAAGCGCAATGCTTTACTGATCGGAACTTTGGAATTGTGTTTGGTTTTCAGACCGAGTTCGGTTGATATTACAGCATCAAAAACATTAAAGTATTATTTTTTTCTAGCCTAATGGTGTCATTACTGGTAGTAGTTGAACTTGTGTTGAAACGATTCTCTTATTTTCAATTAACATTTATACTAAACTCCTCTGCTTCCGCAACATACGTACACAATCCCCCCAAAATGCCTAATCACAATACAATCGCAACCCAGGCCAAGGACTTCAGGGCTGTCAGCATCGGATGCTCCCTTTGGCTGGTTTCTCGTACACGACCCCGTACGAAACCAGAGGCAAACCAAGCCAAGCACCAAGCCAGGAACTGAATACAATTTTTGCACACCAAAGAGATAGACTACAGCAGACAAAAAACTGGAGGCGCTTCATAACTAAATAGCTTAGCTTTTTTGTGTAGAAGAAGTCCAACATAGTTGTTAGTGAGCGGAAATAGACACGCAGATAGACCCCAGGAAATTAATGAAAACAGGTGAAATAGGCTGTTGAGAGTGTCAAGTTTGCTAGCGTAGAGATACAAAGAGAGGGAGAGAGAGTGAAAAAGAGATAAGAATTCTTCGTTTGCAAAACAGAAAGAGTATAACAATAGAAACATGCATCAGGAACGCATTTTGATTTGAAACGATTATATTTCGCACACTAACTAATACTCCCTACTACTCATGCTCTAGCCCTCTAAACGGATATGTGTAAACCATCTTAAATACTCAATGCTTTGGCAGCCTAGGGATAATTGTCATTCTTCTGCGCCCCCTTTGAAAAAGCGAACTACCATTAAGCGTTACTGAAGGGAGTATGTAGCGTCTCGCATCAATCGCTAGAAGAGAGACTATTTTTTCTAAAGGAATTTATATACAAAGCCCCAACGGTACAGCAAGATAGGAAGGTGCAGCACCCAACACAGGTGGATGGGGGAGAGGATTTTGAGAAAGCGAAAGGGAAAGCTACGGCAGCAAGCGAATTGATTCGGTAGATTCCCACGTGGTTGGCAAATTTCAAATCAAACGATGTCGTCAATAATGATGTATAAGTGTAATTATGTATGTATGGAGGGCTGCAGCTCGGTTTGATTGCGCGGCGCGTTGTTTATGAGTATAACGATTGTAGCACGTGGAAGATGCAAAGATGCATGGCGGGAGAGAATGAAATAAATGTTGTTATAATTTCCATACCGATTGATTTATTTCCTGGGCTGGCTTTGAAATGATGACTTTTGTCTTTCTATGTACATTCTTTGCTTCTGCAGGTTCTGGTGAGTATGATCGCATGCTTACTTCTGAATGTAATTAGATTTGAATATTAAGATAGGTAGATTTTAAATCCTCATGCAAGCCTTCGCTAAATGAAGTATCAGGCGTTTCCATTAAAACATTTTTAATACATTAAATGAAAACAATAAAACAAACTGGTTTTGGGAAAAATGCAGTCAATAAACAGTGAGTCAACATGTCCATACCAAAGTCTTGTTGTCTTAAGCAACTCTGTAATAACATTCGAACTTTAGTTCCTACGTAGTAACCTACTAGGCGCCTCCTTTTACTTCACATTGATTGTTTGAACCTTACAACAGTAAAATAGCATAGTTCCAACGACTTGTTGACATTGGCGTTAGAAATTGGTGAGAGAGAAAATATGACTCCCAAGACAAGACAGAAGTTTTCTTACAAACGAACTGACAGTTCAACCGCACGACTCCGCACAGCATAACCGCGAGGCTACATGAGGTGAAATATACAGCGAAATGAACTATTTGACAGGCGAAATATCTGACAGGTACAGCTAAAGGGTTGGCGGAGACACAACATCCGCTTTCGAAATTCATATAAAAAGAATATCTTCTTAAGCAGAACATTCCATAATTGCAAGAAAGTATAAATTGTTGACTCAAAATTGACGAAGTACTCGATATTGAAGTTATTTAATGGATTTGATGACGATTTTGTAAACGTTATTTGTTTACATTGCCTGTGAGCTGCTTGCTATGATTCTTTATCCGTCAGATATTTCACCTGTCAAATAGTTCGTTTCGCTGTATATTTCACCTCATGTGGCCAAGCGCTAACACTATGCTCCGTGTTATAACATAACAACTGACAGCTACGAAACGCTTCACAAAACGCTTTAGAAAGGATATAAAACGTTTAATTGACTGTCGGTCATCGCAGTAGGTTGGTAGCTTTTCAACAAGTAATGAGCGACCTATTCACGATATTCAACATGATACCGGCAATAAAGAGTAGTCTTTCAAATGTTTGACAGCTATCATTTGTTATGTTGCGCTCCGTGTTGTGCTGTGAGGAGTCGTGCAGTAAAGTGACTTATTTTTTGACAGCAGCTTAAATACAACCAACATGTTTAGCATTTAGTTATTTTTCCGCTTCATTTTATAACAGTGGAAATTAAAAGATGTCGGAATCATTTACATTTTATAATAGATAAGGACAAATGAGGCGTGATCTTGAATTATCAATTTAAATAAAAGTAAAGAAAGAAGAAAAGATTCCGATCGATTCAAAATTTGGTCTGCCTTTTCTCGATTTTGGTTTGCAACTAACCGCAAGTTGCGATGGCACTCTGTCCCTGTCCAGCTGATTTGCTTTACTATATTTAAACTTTGTTAGTGACCGTTTCTCAACTTTTCTCTAATTCGTCATCATTTCGACAATCCAGTGATCTCATAACTGTATCGAACTGTCCTCTTCTCTTAAATCTATGGCGCCATCTGCTGGGTTTACGGATATTTATTCGAGCTGTCCTTGACAGTTCGTTGTTTTGTAAACATTGCTGCTGCTTACTTGGCACAAAGCTGATATCGTGCCAAAAGAACCTGTGAGGTCAATTGTTTCCTTAATTTTGGTAAGTTTAAACCTAAAAGGAGGTAGTTATACATACTAAAATACGGTAGGTAAGAACATACTCTTCCTAAATGCATTAAACTATAATATAGAATGATATTCATATAAACTTCTCTTAAAATCTTGATTGATTTAAAGCATGATCAATATTTTCGTTTTCCTCCTGAAAAAAAGCAATAGTTTCGTTTCATGTTTCAAGAACATTCGATATCCATAACATATTTTTATTGCAACACTGAATTGTTTTCATTCTATATGTTTCTTATGAAAATTAAATGTTTTATTAATCCATTTCGTATTCTTTACTGAAGCCTAACTGAAACGTTGCTCATCAACCATAGGCATCACTTTGCACACTATGTAACAAAGTTTAATCAACACACACACATTCGATTACCATGCTTTGACAAATCGAACAGTGCTAATGGTAATTACTCGTTCGCTTCTCGATCAAAAAGCACACCAAACCAACAAAAAATCAAGCCAACGACCAACGACTAATCAGCATTTTCCTTTGTTCTAAGCGTCTGCTTTTCCACCCCCGGTCTGACTACCAATCATCCCAAACTACCCGCACAAACGATGCTGGTTTTGTGTTCGGTACCACGAATGTCGTTATCGTCACACAGGCACACGAAACGGGCACACAATCAGCAAACGAGCCGACCAAAAATCCTGCTGACTGTTCGATGATGACACATTTGATCGGTTCTGGGTTCTGGGCATTGTTTCTATTTGATGAAAACGATGCCGCTACCGTTTGTTGAGGTTAATTAAACGCATTATCCTCCCTCTCCCACAACCGTCCGCTTTCACCACCAACCGTTCCCGCTGGGGAGTGTTATGCTACAGCCAGAGGCTACGGCTAGAGGGTTAATTAAGCCCATTCAGCCATGGCTAACGACTCCGACCGCATCCTTCGAACCGAGCAGAACCTGGGTAGATTCTAGTGACGACAAATGTTCGTTAATTAGATGGAGGTTAAGTATTTGCGAACGGGTCCACGTGTCCAGATGGTGGCCCGGCCGGAATGGGTTCCCAACACAATCGCAACATGATTGGCGTCTGATTAACGAACCACTGGATAACATGTGTTTATGCTTTTAAAAGCATGGTGATGTTTGATGTTGCGACAAGCCGTTGATGAATAGGCAACGACCGTACAACGAAAACTATGAATTAGAAATTAGCAATCAGGAAGCTCTCAGAGATGTTTCGCTAAGCTGTTAATTGGTTCACATTGAACAAATAATAGCATAGTTTTCAAGAGCTTATTAAAAGAACAAGTTATAACTGCAAGCTTTAACAACCTGGATACAATTTTTAACCAATATTACTGAAATACAGATATTATTTTCTAAATTATTATGCCTCCAAGAAAATATAATCATAAAAAAAATATGCCAACGCAAAGCTTTACGCTTCATTTAAGCTAAATGATGAAATACCTCACCCTTCCTTCACTCGCTCTTAGGCGCTTGGAAAAAAGGTTTCATCTTTATCGCTCTTTCATGGTCGATTAATCTCTGCACCATCGCTTTCCACACCCCGCAGCAACGCGCATATAAACAACAAACAAGAAGGAAAGAAAAATCACACCCACTTCAATTCCACTCATCGATTATCGAGCCCAAAACCCTGGGAGGCTAAACGTTGATCAAGGCGACACATCAGCACGACGAAGATAAATGACTTTGACGACGTGTCAAGATTGGACTTGCTTTGGGAGCTTTCTGCTAAAAGGCCTCTTGCAAAAAGGGAAAGTAAGCATTCCGTTCAGTTCGAAGAGGAGCCGTTGTCCCGGTAAATGTTGAAAGCAATGTTCATTAATTAGGATTAGCTTATTTTAAACTGATGTAGGCGCTAATGTCTTCTTTCGTTTGGGTAAAAGAGCCAGTGCCAGTTGTTTATGTGTTAATTTAATTAAATCGTAATAAAAGTCACTATCGGTTTTGAGGTCCTAATTTCATTCAAACTTCCTATACATTACAGTACTTAAGGGTCATCATTATATTTTAAAATTTAACCTTCACGAAACACAGCATCATTTCCAATAAAGAAAGGATTTATTTGATGCCTTCAACCCATCCAACGGCGTTCGGATTATCCAATTTCAATAACGAACCCGCTCAACCGCGTCCAGGGTGGCCAAAATAAGGCACGACAATCGCTGCGATTCCCCCAAAAGCAGTTAGCGCACGAGCGTAAAACTTCCAGCCCAATAATCCTTTTCCGAAGGCAGCGAACGATGCGGTCCGGCTGCTGTGCAGCCAAGTAAAAGTGGGATTTTACAACGGATAAAGTTAATCCTTTCGCAGCCCTGGGAAGACGCTGGCATGCTTGCCCACCAGGAGAACCCCAACACTGTTCCCAAATCGTCTTATTCATCAGTCTTCCGTGACGCAAAACGTTGTCGTTAAGCTTAAGCTTTTTTTTTTTGGGGGGAGTGTTGGGGAGAAGTGATCTGTTTGATATTTTTAATATGGCACTGCACAGCAGCGGGGAGCCAGTCGTTCCAAGTGAATTGAGATTAAAAGCACAATTTCGTCTTCCCTTCCTGTACACGGTACCGTTTGTCTCCGTTGCTGTAATACTTACAAAATACAAAGAGCAACACAAAAAAAAACGACTCCAGATTGAAACGTCTTCCCGCTTTGAAGCGACGTTGCTTCAGATCACGCTTCCACTAACGAGCGACAATTTACTCTCGCATTCAATACTGTGGTCAACGATGCTATCGTTACTATTAAGTGCAAGCGCAATATCACGCGCACTGTTTGCGTTTCCGAACGAATTGCTGCTCCCGCTTCATATTAGCCCCGCCAGCGGTGGCGGGCCATGGGATTAATCTTTCCCCTCCGAAAGACAAAGGCGGCCGCGGGAGGTAAAACAACACGATAGTGCACTCGATATCCATCTGCCCTGCGTCTGCCCTGTGCAGCCCACGGAGTTTAATTACCCTCGCAGAAACAAATAGCAGCAGCAGCAGCAAATCTAGCGCTAACCGTATACCGGCCATTGTGTATCGGCGAGGACGTTGGCGAACCGATGGCTAATGGCTATCTTTTACAACAGCTTATAAAACTGGCACACGATATACTCTGGCTGGCTTGGATGGTTCAGGAGGGAGGCAAACCCCCGCAGCCTGAGGGAGCTTGTGCAGTCTTGCAGTAGTCAGCAAGCGTCCAGCGAGTTGGCAACGGCGAATCTTGTCTTTTGGCATAGGGATCTTTTCCTTTGCCTTTTTTTATTTTGTTCTCTTTTTTCCTTCGCTTTTACCTTTCCCGAAGCTAACTGCAAGAAGTCTCATTAAACTTAAATTAAGTTTCTTGCCATCGCATTTACTTCCGCGGAAAGGCACTTTCTTTGCCCCGGTTTATGAGAATCAATGGTGCAATGCAACTTTATTCGTTTTGCTACTGTAGTAGTTGGCTTTAGCAGTATTTTTTCATTCATTGAGAAGCGTTAGTTAGTCACTATTTAACTATATCTAGCTTTTATTATGTTTTTAAATTCATAGTGTTTCTATACAGCAATCAACTTAATATAATCCTTTTTGAACACAAGCCGTCGTTAAATACGATCAAACTTGAAGGCAGTTCCTCAACAGAAATATGTTTTCATCTTTTTTTCGGTTATAGTAATATGCTCTCTGGAGCGCACTCAAAACTCCAATTTGACTATTGTTAGTCCGATTTCGACTCCAGCAAAATGGAAGCTCCTAGTTACGCCCATAGTCAGAGTCATCCGGAGTCGTCTGGAATCATCCGGAGTCATCCGGAATCATACGGAGTCGTCTGGAGTTGCACGGAGTCGTCCAAAGTTTTCGGGAGTCGATCGGAGTCAACCGGAGCCTTCCGGTGCGTTGTGTTTGTGACCAGGGATTTCATTTCATTTGTTTCGAACGTCGACTCCGGACAACTCTGGACGACTTCGGACAAGTTTGAACGACTCCTGACGACTCCAGTCGACTCCGACTCCAACTCCGATAGACTCCAATTTCAGGCAAATTTGGGCGACTCCGGACGACTCCAGTCGACTTCGACTCCAACTCCGAAAGACTCCAACTCCAGTCAAATTCGGGCGACTCCGGACAATTCTGCTCGAATTCGGACGATTCCGACTCCGACGCCGTACGACATCGACTCCAGGAAAATTTGGGCGATTCCGGACGGCTCTAGACGATTCCAAACGACCTCGGATAATGCTGAACGGATCTACCTTCCGGAGTCGGCTCCGAAATTATTGGCGGATTATTGCCAACTAAACCCATCATTACACTGTCTTCTGGCTCAGTTTACAATGTGAACTTGTAGCATTACTCGAAAATTGCACGATGTTAAAAAAACACCTCTCGCGATTGTTGAATAATGTCATTTTCATTAGAAACTGACCCGGTGAAAACCAGTGTAATTTGTAACCTTTTGTTTCCTTTTTAATTAATACTACCTCGCATATGCTCAATGAACGTACTAAGTACTACAATAGTTTATACTATTAAGTTCTAATTAAAATAAAGTTCTTAAAACAAAAATTAAGTAAGGTATTAAGATCAATTAACAGTTTATGAGCATGATTTTATTTATTGGAACTGATTATGTTAGTTGTAGTGAGTTGAATTTTATTTTTTGTACACCTTCTTGATGTCTTAGAAGTCTTTAACACGAGTTTAATTCATCTTCTGAAATTCTTCTGAAATTAACTATGTCTAGTTAACTTATTGCTTAGGTTAAACTATGTTTAATTCACGCATTCTTATCAGATACTTGAAGCTGGTTCTTGGTTCTTTTTGAGTTGATAACAGTTGATCCTCAACATAAATATAATAGCTACATAATCCACTTTCATTCCTGATTATGCTTTACTCAAGCCTGGGGCATTCTACTTTACATGCCAATTTCCATAGCGCTGACCCTCTGTCATGTGCTCGCTTGAATTGTACTCTGTTGTTCTGCCAAATTCAGTCAAAGAGCAACTAAAAACTGATATAAACTATGCGCGTGGCCTTCGACCATTTAGAATTCTTTAAATATGTTCATCCCAAAACCATTCCCCCAAATGTTAAATGTGATCAAAACGTGTGACTTACGCTTTGCGTGCGACACAGATAACTTTCTTCACACACCAACTACAATTAAACTTTATGCGCTTTGTCAAAACGGAGGGCACACGCTTCTTCGAAAGGAACAAAATAAAACCGTCCCATGCACAATGAATTGGAATACCATTTTAAAAATACATCACACTCGCACACCGGCCACCACGCAGCCTGGAGCGAGCAGCTTTCGTTCTCGTTCAGGTGAAAGCTGCTCTTCCGGGAAAACCCCCGTATCCAATTTCAGCAAAAGCCACCCGCCACCCGGCAGCAGCACGTTGGCACAATGGCAAAGCGCAAAAGCATTCACCACTTTATACCGTGCGCACACCGTGTCCCGGAGGCGGTTGTGGAAAAGTTGTATCTCTGCCTCTGCTCCTTCCAGCCCCAATACACTGTACCCGGGAGGCCACGTGCACGTGAACCTTTCTAACGAGATTAAATGTAAATCGATAACGGTATCTGATTTATTTTTGAGATCCGTTTCGGCGCTTACCTTACTGCTCAATACCTTTAGGAGAGGGAGGGCGTGGAGGCGTTTGAGTTATGGGTGGAAAAAAAATGTTTGCTAAAAGTGCTACACGCGTTCGCATCGCAGAGCTGACACCTTGTACAAGGATGTGACAAAGAAATTTGTATTCAAATTAATATTTTCCGCTATGCGTTATCCAGTGACGATGGGACACACAAAACCATCTGCAAATATCCATCACCCCAAAGCCCAACAAAGCACAAATCAACATTCTGCTTTCCGTTTCGTGGAGGTGAAAGAATGGCACGTCGCCTGAGCTGAGCTGTGCTAACGCACACCCACGCACACACACACATGGAGCAGTACAGCACACAGTACCGCTGCGAGCTACTTTAACGAGCACGAGGCGCTACAAATCTCAAGCGAGTTCATCCATCTTGCATGATTGAAATGACTTACCGAGAAAGGTGAGGTTCTTACCCAGAGCTTATTACCGTTAGCAGCTCGTTACCGGTCGAACAACCTTTTTTTTTTTGGCAAGACCCGCTCCTTGGGCAACTCATATCCCTCCCTGGTGGAAAACCACCCGGTTGTGTCGATGTTTCGAGCCATCGCTCACAGGCGCACTAGTAACAACAACCGTAGTTACAACCGTACAGGCTCCACCGCGACCCGGCTAAACCATTCCACCATCTACCTTCCCTCGAGGGAAAAGGTGAATAAATTTCTTGAATAATTTTCAACGATATGAAAATTCAATGAAGTTATAAATCACATCTCACGGCGCCAGCCAGCCAGCAAGAAAGGCCCTTTCCGTTCGGTGCGAGATCGTTTCGCGATTGGAAACGGTTTTCTTTGGGCCGCGTGAGAATTGGGATACATGT
Source organism: Anopheles gambiae (assembly GCF_943734735.2). Taxonomy (NCBI): domain Eukaryota; kingdom Metazoa; phylum Arthropoda; class Insecta; order Diptera; family Culicidae; genus Anopheles; species Anopheles gambiae. Next base: position 89,664,890 of record NC_064602.1, read on the forward strand.
TTCTTCTTTCACCACCCCCCCTACCCCCCCTCCCACCCCCCCACCATGCTCCATCGGGTTGAGCGATTCGTTTTCTTTTCATTTCGCTATCGGTTCGCTTAGGATCGGTGTATTCCCGCAGCGAGCGAGCGGGCGAGCATTGTTGAAGTAAAAATTATCTCACGTGCGAACGCGCAAAGCACACCCGGACGCAGCCCGGTGGGAAATTGGCTTGCAAAAGGCCAAAAAAGGTTTTCGAAACGATGCTGGAACGATAATGGGCTGATGGTGTGAAGATGTGGATTTGGGATTTGGGGTGCAAAATTGCGTATGATGTATGCGGCTGGGATGCGCAAGGGAGTATGCTGGATGCAGTGTAACGTTGAAATGTAAGAAAGATTCCAAACAAGATTAGTGCTGTCTCTCATCGTTGGTTGTTGGTTCTTATCTAAACGTGAGTATATCTATGAAATTTCTTTCTCCAAATATAGATATTTTAGTTTAAAATAGAAAAATCCAAGTACATACTTCATAATACTTAAGCAAACGAGAATGTTTCATACATCTGCATAATATAATTTGATGAACGCATCAAAAACTGACAAAAAAGAAGTAAGCAACTAGGTTTTATTTTATTTCTTTAAACGCTCCGTGCTTTGAAAGGTTTAACGACATACTTTAGGAAGGCATAAACCAGTCAAGCAATACAGTTTTTGTTAATTTAAAAATGCTAAATATTCAAAAGCTATACTAATTTACTGGGATCATCAATTTTCGATACATTTCTTATGCCAAAAGATAAATAACTATTGAGCTAAATCTGGAAATAAAATATGCAAAAATGATTGTTGCCACCCACACCAGTGATCTTCAACCTGTATTCCGCGGACCACTTGCGAAATAATTAATTTTTTTATCGAAAAGCTTATTACAATACATGTATTTGCAATTTTTTGCACCAAAATCAAAATTAAATGTTCGACAGGTATCTCTAGAATAAGATTTAAGCATATTTTCGATCAAAAACTTTGAGCTAAGTCTACAAAATCTATGTCCTTAATGAATGTGGGCCGCTGCAAAGGTATTTTGAAAGCTAAGTGGTCCGCGATCCTTAAAAGGTTGGAGAGCACTGACCAATAGGATCAATTTGGTTGATACCAGTGTTGTGTAAGGGCATAAATTGAAATAGGCAGCACACACCCTTAAAGTTAGGCAATTGATGCTGACGCCCATATTCAGGCAACACGCATTACATCTATTTAGCTCATCCAGAAATCCCATTGACTATAAACTCTACTTGGAAAAATGAATGACTAAATGAGAATTGTATGAGAATTTCTGTCCCTCGCTAGAGGAGCAGTAGGCTCCCGACCAGAATACCCCAAAAAACCAATGAACTCATATTAGGATTCTAGTGCAATTGTACTTAATGCTCTCTGCAATCTTATGGTAAGCATTGATCTTATTCGGAAACTCGTTTCCCGTTAAGAGAGGCAAGACTTTGGAAAAATCCGCCGTAAGTAGAGCGGAGGTTCGAAACAGGGTGTCAGCCTTTACGGCTGAATATTATTACGCAGCAAACTTTCTGATTCTTATTAAACAACTTGAACAAATCACTATATAAAATGGAAGAAGTGCTTGAAAAATATATTAAAAATACATTCTAGATAAACGATACGCTGTAGGTGTGTGATGAATAATCCTCAAAACCCTCTCGAAACTGACTGAAGTGAATAATACCTTTTGCAAAGTATACCACCACGTATACGTTTACGCAAACATTTCTCACGTGTCCCACTCTTCATTGGAAAGCGATCGCTCACACCGGCACCTCAAACAAGCTCGACGCAATAAAGCGAAAGCTTACCCGATAAAGCATATTTACCGAAACGAACTCCACTGATAGATAACGAAACGATCGAATAATTTTCCCAACAGGGCCCCTTCACTAGCTCCTCTCCGAAGACGCATCAACACCTCCACTTGCGCTCCATCCTTCTGTCGGTCGCTAGAATACCGTTTCTTGCGCAACGTCTCTCACCGGAGGGTCTTGAGAATGTAACAGCAGCAGCAGCAGTCCAGCCCTTCAGGCACCGGTCAGGGCGAGCGGAGTCAATGTAAGCGGAAATAAATAATGCATGAATTGTTTATGCTAGTATTCCTTTTTCATTTCTCTCTTCTCGGAACGTGCGAGACCCTCTCGGCACTCACTTGGTAATGCGTTTTCCACTCCCCCCCGCCAATGGACACAGTAGCAGCACAAAGAAAGAAAAGAAACGTGCGCAAAGAGCGTCCGGGTAAGACGGCAGCATAAAATGAGCTGCCAGTCCATTCACAACGATTGTCTTCGTGCGGCTGCGTTTCGAGAATAAACAACAAGCCATCCTCCCGCTCCCGCACTATCCTTGTGGCTGGCTGGCCACTCGTTGGAAAAATTTCAAAGCACAGGCACAGAAAAGAAAGAAAAAAATACAGAAAAAGCTCCCGGAACCCGGTGCGTGGTGGGAAAAATAATATAAACAACAACAAAAAACCCACCAAAACGTTGACAGTTCCATTTGTGGGAATATTTTCACTTCACAAAGTTTGCAGCAGACCGGCATGTAGCCGAGCACAAGAGGGCTGATAAACAAAACGGAGCGACGGCACAGCCGTGCTGCTTTGTGTGGTTCCCTTGCACTGTGTTTCCTATGCTCTGTTTCCCTCCCCCCAAGCTGCTGCAGCTGCTAAAAATATTTTTCCATGTCAAGCGGCGGGGTAAAAACTGCACTAAAATGGGGTTTGTGCAGCGTGTTGTGTATGGTTGGTTCGCAAAAATGGTTTAGCTGTGCTGGCAACAAAACAAGCGAATGATGGGAGATAGCGAGAGTGGAAGAGCTCCACCAGGAGGCGGAAAAACAAAGCACATTGTTCAATCTACTTTTGCTTTTTGATAAATGTAAATTTTGTTTTGTGCAAGCGGTGCAGTGTAGTGTGTGCACTTGTGGAGTGAAATAGAGTGTGTTGGGTGGAGAAAAAAACAGAATCCCCAGAATCACGCGCTCGTGCAATGTAAATCCACCCGCTCCCCACCCAACTGGCCAGTACGTGGCCAGCATTAATCTGTTTATGTTCACGCGACCGTAAACTTTCATAGGTTATTAATCCTTTTCCACTTTGTGGTGATCGGTCTTTGAGAGCCAGAGAGAGAGAGAGAGAGAGAGAGAGAGAGAGAGAGAGAGAGAGAGAAAGAGAGAGCGAGAGAGGGAAACAAAAACAAGTTTAAAACCCGGTTCCATTATGCTTTCCTCTTCTTTTTTTTCTCTCTCTGGGGCTTTTCATTACACTCCAATAAATGGTGGATGACGTCGTTCCCGAAGGGCTTAGCTAAGTGATGTGAAGCGACACCACACAACAACGACAAAACAACAACAAACTCTCATTAATATTTTAAAGTGCTTCGCAGGCTTTAAAGTGCTTTTTATTGAGCGTTTGTGTGCATTTTGTAGGAAGGCGAATTCAATTGCTGCCTCAATCCTTGTCGAGGTAAAATGCATTCCTTGCGCACGACTGTTTGCGCCCTCCCAAAAACCCATACGACAGCCCACCAAATGGAGCGAATTTGTCAAGCGGATTGCATATCATCCGGCTGAATGAGCCCATTCTTCTGCCCTCTCGGTCCAAAAAGCTCCAATTGCGCTCTAAAAGTCAGCTGTATCAACAACCGGTTGGTTTGTGATTAATATTTAATGAAGTGATGATAAAGCATTCGGTTGTATGGGATTCGGTTCGGTTGACAATTTTCGACGCTATCGATCGATTTACCTTTTTTCGCCGAAGGGAAAATCCCACCAACCACTATCGAGCGAAACCCGCGCAACATTCGATGTTGGGCCGTCGCACTCGAGCGCTAAAGTCGAGCGCTTTGTGTGAATGGGAAAAATGGACAAAAAAAATATCCACCGTCCCTTTGTGCGGGAAAAAGTATCCCTTTTTCGATTATCCTCCTCCATTGCTCGCTTCGGTTCTCACTTTTCCGACCCACTCGACTTCGACAATGATTGCTGCACGGAGAACAATTTAATTATCCGTTTAATTGAAAATAAATAATTCATCAATTAACATTTTACATTAAATCGAGTCGGTTTCGGAGGCGGCAGCGACAGCCATTTTAAACGAGGCGGTGTGTGATTGTAATGTGCATCGGGTTATGGTTATGGTTTACCAGCAAAGATGGTTCGCTTGTAAAGCGGCGTGTGCTGAACACGTCAGCATTCATACATCATCATGAAATTCCAATTAACTATATTATACTTTAGTCATCAATCATTTCATTGTAACTTGACCCATTTGTATCACTAAAAGCTCCTAGCGCCAACTAACTACTCATACTCGAAAACACTCTCTACACAAAACATATCAAAACACTGACCTTTCACCTGTCAATCACATTCAACACATGTCCCTCCATTACGACATCGAAAATCGATTTTTCCAACAATCCTTAAAATATCCTTTTTTCCTCCTGCAAACAAAACCGCAGACTACCACCAGTTAGAGCTCAGTTGCATCGGATGTGCATAAAAAATGGATCACTTTGCGCAACGGCCAATGGGTGACTGGGCTATGGCTAAGCTTTCCGATCGGATTGTGCGATGACCGTTTTGCGGTTGCGAACAATACAGCAGATGTCACAACACATAAATCTCCGCCCGATTATCGCTGCACAAACATGTACAATGTGCAAAGTAAAAGGAGGACAAGTGAGGCAAATGAATGTGGCGCTAGTTGGAGCGATAGTACCGAGAGTGCATTTCGTTGATTAGGTGTGGTTAGTGCGAAAGGTTATCGGGACTGACCATAAAGCAATTGATGGGATATTCATTTGATAAAATACAAAAGCATTGCGTTGGGAAGTTCAATCACGCTATCTCTAGAGTAAAAAAAGTGAAATTCAACCATTAATCAAGCGGTTGTAATGAAGCTCTACAATTTAGCTCATAAGCATTGAATGATTGAATATATTATTGCATCTCAAGTACAAACATAAATAGCAATCATGCTAACAGTACCCCTGAATTAGATTTAACTGCTATTTTTGTTAGCGTTACGGATCTGAAATAGTCAAAAACAGATTATATTCATAACTTATCCTAAGAAGACCAAATACTCTCCTTACTTACTTACTTAAAACGTTACGTTTATCCACATAATCATTTTTTTTTCGACTAGGAATCATCGTGTTTGTGAACATATTAAGCAAAATATAACTGACAAAGTATAGTTGTATTACATTTTAAAAGTTTAACCATGCGCAAAAAGCTAATTTATCCTATGGCATCAAAATATTGAATCTAATTTATGAACTACCTAAGATATTTGCAACAAAAACTGAGAGTATATCAACAATTTAAAGCACAACTGTAGTTTCGCAAACGTCGTTTATTACTTAATTACCTACTAAACTACTTACTTATGTATCCAACGTTACAACTGCACGCATGGCCGCATGGTCTGCCATCTACCCGCTAAAACTTGAACCTACCTATCTGTTCTTATGCGTCTCTTACATTGTTCTTCCACATACAGTAGGTGTTCGCTAACTAGATGCTTTTAACTGACATGCTTTTTACCTGGATATTCACTAACAGGTAAGAATTCCAGTTAAAAATCACTTTAACGTCAAATACAGAACATCCTGAAACAAATGAAGGATACAAGATACAGCAAATTTACAGACCATCTTTAGGAGATGATGTTTGTTTTTGCAAAATCAGTTTTTTTAATTATCAAACTTGGGTCACTCAGAAACTCAATTATAATGCTACAGCAAATACAGATGAAAACATTATACCAGGATCATCTTCGGTAAGTATGTGGATTCGTTTGACAGCTGAAACCCGTTCCCAGTGACCGAAAACATTCTACGTTACCTGAAATGTAAACAAACCCTAGTTAGTGGATGCTTTCTGTAGTTACTTATTTGCTTAATTACTTACGCGCAATGTTACAAGCACTTTACTGCCTTAGTCTGTTGCAGGATATTCGAAACCGTTCACGGCCTCGTGGATTCATCTGTCAATCCGTTATCCTGGTCTTGATGGTGGACGTCTCTACACAATCTTACCACCACAACTTCTGTCCTTGTGGAGGGTCTAAAATGACTTTAAATAGAAGCAAGGGGTTCGTTGCTTCGTACCAGTTCCTCGATTGTCCTTTGGAGCCAAAGATCTTTCCTCACACCTTCGTCTGACACACTCTCCTTAAGGTTTCATAAGGTCAGATTTGCATACATCCCGTGCCTCAAAGGCGTATGTGAATACTGCTACTACAAAGATATGATGTATTCTCTGCTTTGTCCGTCATGACAGGTGTTCTTTGAGCTAAACTGCTTCCTCAGGCTATATAGAATGACCGACAGCAATGCTGTTGTTCTGAACGGAGATTTGTTCAATGTTAGACGTCTCTAGAAGTTCGACCTTTACGTAGATGTTATAATACGCCAAAATGCCAAAAATGAAGGAGATTAAATTACTGATAGAAATCTATAATTATATATTAAAATTAAAAGGTACAGAGAGCCAAACAATGCAAGAAAATCAATTATGTTGCCTCAATATTTCAGTAAAACTTTTCGTATTTCACATCTTTCGACTCAAGCTAGATGCAAACATTGTAACGAAAAGCTTTCATTTTTAAACTATTAATGTAATTTTTAATGTTTTAAAAACAACAGTATCGTTTACGCATTATTAATGCTATCGAAGTATCATTATCATGTTTAAACCATAATTATAGGAATCCAAATACAATGCATCGCCTGTTTAACAACATGATATCTTTGCAATAAATGTAACACTAATAAATTAACAAAACGCTCCCCAGCTTCAACCTAATCCCTTCCCCCAAATGGAACCGAGCCGAAAGCGAAACTAATTTACACGGCCATTCTCGTTTCAGCCACGGGCTAGATTTTCCCGGAGCACACTGTTTAAACTTTATGCTCTTCGCTCGAAGCGTTCGGCCATCGATAGCATAACACACATCCATTGTGCTGTAAAGTGGCCTGCCAGGGATCAGGTTGTTAGTTTGAATAGCGTGTTCCCTTGTTGCTACAAGCACTTCATTACGTTCGAGTTTTCTAGGACGATACGCAGTCAACTGTTCGCTGCGGTGGGGATTTAACATGCAAAGTTATGCTATTGTTACTGTTTCTGCGATTTACGATAATATGGCTTCGTAGAAACCATTTTGTATTTTATTTGCCATTTTACGAGCCGATATCTATATACGCAGAAATTAAAGCAAACAAGGCCATTAAAATGTTTTAACTTTAATCGATTACTCAAACTGTTTCACCTCAACTGAAATCGAAAATGCTGACGCATTTTTTCACCCACTCAGCGCCATTTACCTTCAAACTAACCAAACAAAGCTAACCAAGCACTTTACCATTTGTTCGAACTGATTGGTTGCCAGTTTTCTACTAGTACAGACAACTGCTAGTTCACTTCTTTTTTGCCTTTCTCTTACAGCTTCTCCCCCCACGCTGCCAAACGATTCCCTGCCCGGTCAACCGTTTTATTGGCATTGGCCAACATCGGGCGTTACGTACGTGAGCATGATGCACACGAGCAGGCGGCCAAGCTCAAGCAAACGAATCACGATCTCACTCGCACTAAGCTGCCACCACGTTGAGGCGCCACTGGCTGCAGAGAGCGCTCGGTGCAATGCCTGGGCAACGGGGATTTCCGCTTCCGGCTACACACACCATCGCGTCAACCGGCGATGATGGTGACCGTTTCTAATTTTGGCATAACTTTGTGTCGCGTCGTACGGTTCGGTGAGATTGAAAGCAATCAAACAGTGTCCGATGTGCCTGATCGCACCGGAAATCCATTCGCTCGATTGCCGTGCGTGACCACGCACGGGCAATCGGGCCGGGGCGAGACAGGGCTCTTATTGGCAAAGGTGTTGCAAGCAAGTAGCTCGTAACGGTTGCCAAGTGTGTTCGCTGGCTCGAACGATGGTAAATATCGGTCGTATTTCGTGTGGGTTTTTGTTTGAGGAATCAGAAGGATCAGTGACTTCAGTTGAAGGTTTAGCTGTTGTTCTGAGGAGTTTCTGTGATGTTCATGGATGACCTGTTTCGGGGTAGAAAGGATGGTGGGATTTTCTGTACTGGGATTACTAATATTTCTACCAGCATGACTTCAAATTGTGAAAAAGAGCTATTTTTGTTCATTTTTCAAATCAATAACTTTGTTGCACCTTAAGCAAGGCTATAAAATTCTATGAATCGTTTTTTGTATAACATATAATTTTAACTAATAAGTTGTTAGGTTCCACTAGTTGACGACTGTACCACGAAACCTTTGCCCGGAGATACAATTGAATCATTCAAACTGAGGCATCAGATTACAACCTGCACCTGTCTAAAGTTTAATAATCAAATTATTGGAGACACAATTTTTATCGTATTAGAAACCAAAATATTGATGAAATTACTTTTCATTTTCCAATTGGAATTATGCAATAGATTAGATCGGTTTAAGGTAACAAGTGTCTTCTGATATTTTTCTGGTTGCTTTTTCAGTTCATTGTTTTTTTCCATTTATTTTTTATTCTCAAAAATTCGAGTTTTAAGATCTTTGAGTTTTTCGTTGTTTTTATGTTTTACACATATTTTATTGCTTTATGGAGGAAATTTTCATAGTCTGTTTTCGTATATTGCATAGCGTTTTGCCTTGTTCTTTGTTATATTTGATTTCCTCATTCCTTTATCATTATTTATCTTGTTTTTTTTTGCACTTTTATATTTTTAATAATTTGTACAAATTCTTCTGGCTTGTTTCCTTGACCTCGTATTCTTTTCTGCATTTATAACATTGCAGCATAGTTTTATATTTTCTTATACTTACTAATTGAACTTTCTATTCAATTATATTCCATGACAAACTAAACCATACTACTCTCACAAATCAATACATCACAAGAACACTGTAAAAATCATTCAGTGTAAAACGAACGTAAACAAATGCATCGTAATAATCCAATATGCCAATCGCTTAGCTCAATCAAACTTAAATAGACAAAAACAAAAAAATCAATCCAACTATGTGCGATGCAAATGCACTTGTTTATCTACATTACCGTGGCATAACAGACGCACCGGGGCCGATAATTATTTTATCTCAACTTTATTGCTTCACTTCCAGCTGGCTGAACCAGCAATATACCGTGAAAAGAAACAAACAAAAGCAATACAGCATGAACACGATAACGGAAACATTGTACACTATGCAGCAAATACGGCGATCGCATGGAACATGTGCAATGTTTTCCATTTTCATTGGCAAATAATGGCGGCTACTCTGTTCCGGAACATTGTTCGGCACTCCGGCGTTGTAGGGTATGCTCATTCCTTTCCAGCCCTGTTTGCCGTTATAGCAAACAAACAAACAAGCGTGCAACATAAATAGCATTCGAAACGATGCTCTAAAATGACAATGTTGTTGTTTTTGCGAGTCCAACCACGCTGCTTATAGTATTCATTTACTATTTGCCCGTACCATAGGTCGCGTTTTTTGCCCACTGTAAACTAACTTCAAATGTTTGCTCAGTGATCGCTACACTGCATCCACACCTTTTTGCCTTTAGCGGCGCTGTTTCGGCGTATAATTTAGCACACACATACATGCGCACACACACTCACACACACACACTCTGCTGCCTATAAATTTGCTCTGCGTCAGCGCGAAAGCCTTCCGTGCCCCAATATTTCGGGGTTAGTAAGCACGCAAAGCGATTTTTCCCCTGATTGCTTCCCGATAATCTCATCACGTTTCATATCACAATTTCATCTCCCCCTTCATTCCCGGTGCGCCCCAGCACACTCTTCCATCGTGGCCCACAGCCATCATCCCACCATCATCAACATCTTCCAATCTTGTACTGATCTCTTCAATCAATTCCGCCTGTAGAATGGATCGTTTTCTATGCTTTCACCTCGCGCTGCATCGTTTTTTCGTTGGCGCTGAAAATAATCGGAAAACGGGCCTTGCGGAAAAAAACTTGCGGAAAGGATTATCATCATCGTTAGTGCCCTGGGCCTGGCGGGTGTGTTTCTCGGGTCAAAGAGATTGCACTGGCAAATGGGGGCGATATGAAAAATTGCTTATCCCTACCGCGTGCACTATGGATTGCGAAATTTGAGGGGGAAAAAGTGTAAAGGTAGGCATAAAACATCTGCAATGCAATGCAGCGAAATGGAAGTACCGCAAAATATGCTTGATGGGTAGATAATTGCATTTGATTAAGCGATATTAATCATGTTTGGGGATTCTTTGCTTCAGCACAAGGCATGAGATATAAAATAATGTTAAATATGGTGTACAATTTTTAAAACACTTATATAAATGTAGAACCCAGTCAAAAGTGTTGCATTATCATCGCACCCTTAAAACCATTTAACACTTCCACTTCACATGTTCGTTCCCTTCTTCACATAAACAATCTGTTACTGCCCCGTTCAACAAAAACCATGAACATGAAAACTGAATCAAATGAAATGAAGTGATAATTTTAATGTTTTTTTTCTGTACATTCTCCTCCTTTGTTTCCCTTCGAGGCTTAGACAGGCCGGCATAGTGTCACACGGTCAAACTTTGCCCGTGACTATAATCCGCTTCCGCCCGTTCGCTTGAAGTGTGCTGAATTATTCATAAGTGTCCTTTGGGGAGTTGTTGAAGCAGGTGTTGTTTGGCGTTTCTGTTTCACCGAACAGAGAGAGAGAGAGAGAGACAGAGAGAGAGAGAGAGAAAGAGAGAAAGAGGTTTAGGCTATTTTCAACAATTTAAACTTGCGATGATTTTTGTTGCGCCTTAAAGTGCTCTTAGTTTGTAAAATTAAGCTTTTTTTTTGGTGTCCGGTAGAGTGAAAAGTCCAGCGCCATAATTTTTCATCCCGTTCTTATCAAATTATCCCATTCCATTCCCGGTGTCACTCAAATGAATAAGAATGGGGCTGATAAAAATGTACAATATCACGCGGGTAACAATGAAACCGTCCCATTGAAGCCACTACACAAGACGTCTACAGCGAACGTGCCTACACGAATTTGTTACCGAAGGCCAATTTAACCAAGAAGAATTTGACCTTCCCCCCCCCCCGGTGGCCCCACACTCTTCGCAACGACCACACACAATGGTTAAAAATGGTTAACAAAGGTATAATAAAAATGTATTTCACTTTCACCGCGCCCCCCCAAAAAAAGGGAATGGCTACCAACCGTACAATGCCATTCGGGTTCTGCCATTCGCGACAAAAGCCTTGCCAGGCTAGCCCCCGCGGCCGACGTTTATATTACAAAATTTTCTGCAAAGAAATACGCCACACGAAGGAAAGCCTCGTAAAGAAACGAGACGGCCAATTTTTTTTCTTTGATAGATGGTGCTGATAGAACGAAAAACGTGAACGCAAATCATTGCCAAAATGGAATCTTACACGAGCTGGCAAACCACTTTACCAAGGCGAACCAAAGACGGGCGATAGCAGGAGCATGCCGTTTGCTTAATAAGAAAACGTTTTCGTTTTCCCGCGAATTGTGAGTCACCTGGCGTCTCCATGGGTTTCTTGCGGCGCTCCGGTTGCCAAGCGAAATGCCACACACACACAAATGAAGACAAATTGAGCAAACTTGGTGGATTTCGCAACCAATTATGATGTTTTGCAAATTCAAATGGTGGCGAAAAGCTGCTTTTCGAGCGTGGGAATCAGTACTTTGGAACGATACAATTAAGGTGTTGTGAAGCTTTCGTACAAACAGCTGCATTTGTTTGTGACAAGCTTGGGGGATTTTCTTTTCTCCAAAAATCACAGCTCGAATGATAATATTTAACGAATTAACGAACAAAATAACTTTATACAATGAGCAGGTGATCATATGGATGGTATTAATATTTGAGAAACATTTAATAACGAATATTATTATCTTAAATGCTTGTCTGGAAAAAGACCATTTAATGGGTTTCTGCAACGAATAATAACATGAAAGCACTAACTCAATAATACCCAAACCCACACATGATTTTTTTTAAATTTATGTATTAATTTATTTTTTTATTTATTTGTTTATTTTCATTTATTTGCCCATTCGTCCTATATACTGGGGCTAAGACAAAATGTCCCTGCTATTCGTAATAGAGGAATCATCGTTCATTCCGTCTCTCCTAGCTAGTATTAACTTTACCACTACCTAGAGAATGTTGAGGGACAGGATTTTTTTAACTTCAGATATTTGTTGCACAGTCTGCTGACTAATGACCCAATTATACAAATGCCAATACATATACTTCTTCTTCTTCTTCGTTGGCTCAACAACCGTTGTCGGTCAAGGCCTGCCCATACCACTTATGGGCTTGGCTTTCTGTGACTAAATGATTTCCCCCCCCCCCCCCCCATAGCAGGATAGTCAATCCTACGTATGGTGGCACGGTCTATTTGGGGATTGAACCCATGACGGGCATGTTGTTAAGTCGTACGAGTTGACGACTGTTCTACGAGACCGGTTAATAACAGGTTGGCTGATAAGTCCCCGGTCTGACACATAGATGGTGCCGCTAGTATTAAATGCATTTTTTTATATATAGTACCAACCTTCAAATGATTCGTGTCAAAATTTGACGTCTGTATGTCAATTAGTTTGTGAGATAGAGCGTCTTTTGTCAAGCAACTTTTGTTATTTTGTTGTTCCACCAAGACAACGCACCGTGCCACAAGTCATTGAGAACGATGGCAAAAATTCATGAATTGGGCTTCGAATTGCTTCCTCACCCACCGTATTCTCCAGATCTGGCCCCCAGCGACTTTTTCTTGTTCTCAGACCTCAAAAGGATGCCCAATTCATGAATTTTTGCCATCGTTCTCAATGACTTGTGGCACGGTGCGTTGTCTTGGTGGAAGAACACAACACAAAAGTTGCTTGACAAAAGACGCTCTGTCTCACAAACTAATTGACATACAGACGTCAAATTTTGACACGAATCATTTGAAGGTTGGTACTATATAAAAAAATGCATTTAATACTAGCGGCGCCATCTATGTGTCAGACCGGGGACTTATCAGCCAACCTGTTACATATACTTCTTCTTCTTCTTTGGCTCAACAACCGATGTCGGTCATGGCCTGTCTGTACCCACTTGTGGGCTTGGCTTTCAGTGACTAATTGATTCCCCCCCATAGCAGGATAGTCAGTCCTACGTATGGCGGCGCGGTCTATTTGGGAATTGAACCCATGACGGGCATGGGTTACATATACTTACTTACTTGAAATTGACAATGAATCAGACTAGGACATATTTAAGATACAATCTTCGGTAGCAAAGCTCTTACAGGGTTTTCCGAGTCAATGTTAACATCACTTTTCATTGCTTGTAATATGTCTTTCAACAGATGTTAAATGTTATATTTTCATCACAATTAAATATCAATTCATCTACATAATTTTCAACACGTCTGAAGCAGGATTAAGTTTAACAGTTTTTTGTGATGTGTTGAAAATCATGTATAAGGACCGAAATTTTATTGTGATGTCAATACAATATATGATAGGTGTTGCAGAACATCTTGTAGGTGGTGGATAATGATGTGTACATTCGAAAGAGCCTTGGAAAGCTCTTAGAAAATTTCGTTTATTTACTTTTCCTTTTTATTTTTCATTTGTGCGGTGAATTTTTGGTCTTTGTTCTGAGCTTTACTGTGTCAAAGTTATGTTAAATTTAGAGAATGGTAGAATTAAAGCTGTTATGTAAACAGTAATTTGTCAGATAACTATCGATAGATAAATAAATTAAATAGATAAGCAAAAGAGATAAATACAAGCTACAAACAAATAAATAAATATATGAACTATTTCTATCAGGGAGTGTGCATTTAATTTAATTTTCAACAATTTGCAGTAAACAACACTTAAGTTAACTTCGCACCGTTGCTCAAACTTTGCCTGTTAACAAGCAATGGCTCCGATAGCTTGGCATAATACTAAATCCTATCAAAAGTCAGTATTACATAATTATTCTAGTGAATTTGCAATGAATAGAGTCCAATGTTTTCACCCAAGTAAGACTATGAGGAAACCAAATGTTCTGAAATTTGCAATGGCTTATCGAAATCCTTGCGAAGTAAACAGAATACATAAAAAAGTCAAGAATCTCTGTTTCCATCTTTTGTATATCGTTATCTATTTATCACGACGTGACCAAACATCCACAAATGGTAAAAAGACGCAATTACGTAGAATTTACGAAATGCAGTAAAGCACAAACACACAAAAAAGCTAGTTAAAATTAAATTGCTGCTCACGAAACAGTTTAGATGCCAACATTATGGTTCACTAATGTTGCAGTGGAATGAAGGCAAACCCCGTTGTCTCACGTAAGCAACCGCCCGCGCGAGATAATAGTTTCATGAATATTTCCTCAACCTACCCTTTTAATTGAGTTTTTGCACTTCTGTAAGGTATGAAATATAAAGGCAAAACCAAAACAAAAAGTCAACAGCAAGTTGCTTATTTCCTGTCCCACGATGCCATCTGGTTGGTTGGGCAAACAAACAAACCACCCCTTGGTATAGAAAAGAAACATTCACACAAAGCTCACATTTTTCACACCCCTACAATTATGGTAGGGGGTTCTTTCGCTCCCGCTGCCCACTTCCGCTGTGGCACAATGTAGAGTTGGAGGTGTGCAGCGCTAAAATTTAATTAAGACACTTCCTGTTCCATCCCATCCCGCTCGGCCATCGGTTTGCTTTATCGGAAATTGCACTCTCCGTCTGTGTGCGTTTTTGTTTTGCCTTTGCCACATTGCTGCACTTCAATGACCGGTGGCTCGCAAAACCAAAACGGCAAACACTGGCACTGGCAGAAGGGGGTGAAATGGCGATAACAACAACCGATGGCACAAAAGCATACTTAAGCGCAGCAGCAGCAGCAGCAGCAGCAGCGGTGCAACGGATAATTCAATTATTCGCTCTCAATGTGCACAGTGAGAGCCCCGCGGCTGGTTTGCTGGGAAATTACATGTTTTGATGTTGCAACAAAACAATTTACGATAAATCAATTACACTGCGGTATTGAGCACAAAGTGTGTGTAAAAAGTACACATATTGTAGTGGGGTTTGTTTGTGACTGTTTGAACCCTGTCAAAGCAGGATGGAGCAAATTATTAAACTGCCAAACTCTGATCTGTCAGCCGGCTTGACAGACGTTTCTATGTATTTCTCCTTCAAAATTCCCGACTTTTTGCTTCGTTACATTCACTGATTACAAATCGCGCGGTACTACATTGATTGATTCGCGACATTTGGCCCGCTTCCGGCTCTTCAGCGAAGCAAACCCTTTTGCTCTGCTTCCTTTGCATTCGCGGGATGCGATTCGCCTTGAGCCATGAAATTATAATCTCATCCCATTCTTCACCGTTTCTCCGTGCGAAAGCTCGAAATTGATCAAAATGGTAAGGCCGTCTGTCACAACTGTTTCGGTTCAACGCATTTCAACCCATTCCAAACCTCCGAAACGCTCTGAAGGCAAGTCTTTTTATCAACAGTTGCTTACTGAAGTGCGTTGCTGTCTCCCCTGAAGCTACGTTTGAAGTTTGCTCCATCTTCTGACGAATGCGAAAAGGCACAGACGCATTGACAGTTTCGAGATGCGAGTGACAGCTTCGAGTGGAAGCGAGCTGACGAATTCCAATTCAAAACCGATCCTTCTCCTCCCACTGGAAAATCAATCCCATCAGGGAAAAATCAGGCAAAACGAAACAAGATTCACATAAATTATGCATGGTCATGATTAGGCCCGGATGATGGAGTTTGCAGTTGGAGGATTTTTTTTATCTGCGCAGAGTAGGGAAATGCTGCCGTGTCACGGGTATAATAAAACTGTCGATAAACCATTCGGGCACGTTTCAGCCTTTCCGCAGCAGTCGATTTGATTCACTGCGCTGCCGTTAAATTGATTTTCACTGTGGAGTAACTTTTTGCTTCCTGAAAATTTGCAAACGTTCGCCAAGCAAATGAGTCGTAAAGCATACTGTGATATCATGTAGCTCCTCTGCACACGTTTCCCAGAAGAAAGCAGTACCAATATCACCACCATATCGCAGCTCGTTCTCCTCATAAACTTTGAACCACAAAGCAGAGCAAGCAACATCTTCCTACGAGGAATTGGTATTGTTTCGCCGCCCGTTGTGGCTACCATGGCGCTCAATAGCTTGCTGTGAAGGAATAATTATCCATTCAATTGCTGTTTGGAATGCATGGGTTCCGGTACCGTCGCATGGCTTCAAATTTACGATTATGAAAATATTCCCATGCAGACAATTTTCAAGAGGTTGTGCTGCGCAACCACCACAAGAGCAACTTTTGCGCGTTTCGTACGATCCGAAGCGTGCAGCTAGGGGAAGGTGCATGTTCCAGTAGTGCGCTCAAACGGGTTGCCCGTTGTCTCAACGAACGAACGAAACGAACAAAGTTCGTCCGCCACAAAATGAGAAACAAATACAACCGTGCAACAAGACCCACGGGATGCGTGACGGTGGATGTGTTGGCAGTGGCGCAAAGCGTACGTGGTTGAGAGATAATGCTTTTTGAAGGTTTCCATCACTGCACCCGGGAACGTGCTTGCCGTGTACGGTCGTTGTGCACTATTTTACAACATAATGATAGAATTGTATTAATCCCTCCGGGGAGGGGGGAGGGGCGAATGCACAGATGCAGGAGACCGTGAGCCTCACTTCACGATACAAGGTGACAATGGAACGCTTCACCGACCGAGCTGCGCCGAGTGTTTGCGTTGCAACAAATTGGAAATAAATACTCGACGGATGGTGAATGTTGGCGAAGTGATGGCGGTATATCGTTAGCATAGTGAAGCAGTAACAGTGCACCATGATAGGAGGTGCCGCCAAATTAACAAGTAGAGTAGAATTAAATGCAGTTCATTTTCGATACCGTGCGCGGAAGACGAAGCGGTAGAATAATGTCGTGGTTAGGGATGAATTGAGCAAATAATTGTTATCCAAGTACATGGGAGGTTTCTCTGATCATTTGTCACTGCTTCGTAAAAGCAACCAAGTACTTCTGAATATTACCCATAAATCAATGAGCTTGATAGGTATGGTCACGTAAATGAAACTATTCATTTGAAAGTTTTGTGTGTGCCGTTGCTCGATAAGAATCGTCTAGACATCATAAAACATATCAAAACTGCAAAGGAAACTTCAAATCCTGAGCCCTTACACAAGGTTATTATTAGTAAGCATAATAGCTTTATTGAAAGAGAGTTTTTATCTTGTTTTGAACTACTGATAGCATTTTACAGGGTTTCCCATGATTTATTTTTTGGTTCCCATAAATTTTTGATGAGTTCCTATATTTTTTGGTACGTTCACACGATTTGTTGGCCGTTTCCCAGAATTTTTTCGTCCAATTGTATTGATATCCAATCGGAAAATACCAATATGTTATGGGAACGAACCTAAAACCTATGGGATACGATAAAAAAAATCGTAGGTACGCGCCAAAAATTCATGAAAACTGACCAATAAATCGTGGGAAACCCTGTGTTTCAAAAAATAACAAGAAAGAGCTCTAAATTTAGAAAATTCCATTAAATAAATAATAATAACTTGAATATATTTAGTATTCTAAATTAAAAATCTTCAAATTTTTAATATCCGCGATACGTTGAATGGATTTAATTACCTTAAAATAAGGAATAACTAATATAACCTCTTCAAAAGTACTCTACTATGTTTTTCTACTATAGAGCACTTGGCCAAGGTTATTCAATTTTCTCAATCAGATTACCAACCAAAAAAGTCAATTAGCCACTAATTACTGAAATGAAACGATTCCATATTGGCCAATGATGGCTATATGACCATTCTGTTAAGGAATGGCAACTGTCCGACATTCATTGGACCGTATAAATTTCATACTTTTTCATATATTTATGCATGGTTTTACGAGATGTGTTTAGACGTTGGCTTAATTTGTTTGCAACTAAAGAAAGTCCTCAACGATGTGCGAAAAATGTTTACTGATACTTCCGGTCTAAGGAACTGTCGAGAAAGCCGCAAAGTCAGAAAGTAGATAAAAATCCAACTTTAGGCAGCCGCCACTGTATTGTTTCCAACATTTCATACACAAGAATTAATTTTTCGGACCCGTATTATTCTCATCCTCCTTTAATGAGAGATTGTAAACGGCATTGGCATTTTTAAGGTGGCATTGGGGTTGTAAGGTGTTTCAAGGCGAGCTTTTCTTTTTCTGTTCTCAATTCGATTTGAGTCGAGAAAATGAACTCTCAAGTGAACTTTTTCATACAAATCTACTAAAAATTTCATTAACTCGACGGTGAGATGAATTAGTGTCAAAAATAAAATATGCCTGTTACCTTCACAATGTATTCAAGATTATTCAATTATTCAGCCACAACGCTTCAAAGAACAACCAATTTCAACCACCTTTAAAAGGAAGAACCATCTACAGCAAACATTTGCTTCAACTCGATTCAAATCTAATCCCTAGAAAGTACTTTTTACTATTGTAGAACATAAAACGAGAAGAAAAAATAACACTCTCTTTCCCATTCGGAGACATGAATCAAAAAGTTCGTACCTCACAAACTGTAACGGCCACGGCTTAACTGTGCACATGCACACGAGGAAATGAGTTATGACGCGGGCAGCTAGTGTGCTGATGGTAAATCTTTATTACTTTCCGACTATAGTCCGCACCGTATTATGGCCCTGACACGTCGACGCAGACATTTGCTAAGTACAGTTTAATCCGCTTACACGCGGTGTGAAGAGCTTCCCTTCTTTTCGATTCATTCAGTCGCTCACGCTATTTTACACTGTCCAGATGTCGCATCACATTTCTTGCACTGTTCCGAGCGCGCCACGGGAAGCTTTTGATTGAAAGTATTCTTTGAGCTACAAGTTTTAGGTGAACATTTTTTTAAAAGTAGAGCTAAAGTAGACCTGCTGCCTAAAAAGGCTCCTCGCAGCCAATTAGTAGAATTAAGCCAAGCGCCTGTCGTTTCTCTTCGGCCATTAGTATCGAGCTTTCTAAAGATAGATTTCCAAGGTAGTCCACGCCGTCCATTTGCTAAAAAGCCATCTCGAGGCACAAACTTTTGCATCCGGCATCAAGCATGGCTTCAAACTCCGAAACAAGAAAACCGCCAGCCTGCCGGTTGGAAAATGTCTCAAAGCAAGCAACTTTTCCTCTTAGTCAAATTAAAATGCAAAAAGGTAGAGTACGGGTGGAAGCTAGACGCGAACAGCCTGAGGACGTGCTGGCCGGTCCGGGAGGAATTGTTGCTAAACAAATTAATAAGCTCAGTGCCAGTGTCAAAACATCGAAACATCCAATTAAACTAACTTTTGCTCCAACAAACGATCGCTGCCAGTTTCCCAGCATCCTGGCGTACCTGGTGCCTTTGCCTGTTTTGTTTATGGCGTCCCTTGGGTCCTCAAGCCACTGCCATGACACCGCTGTGCTGGGCAGCAGCGCCTGCAGTAGCGATCTTGTTATCGCGTTGGAAAATTGATGGAATTTAGCCGGAACCGAAGGGTAGTAGCAAGCGAGCGGGAGAGCGTCTCAAGCTTTCAGTTTTAACATTGCCATCACGACCAAAATTTGTAATTGCGACGACGCAGCTTCGTCGCAGCATCTCCACTCCACTTGAAAACACCCCAAGGGCAG
Source organism: Anopheles gambiae (assembly GCF_943734735.2). Taxonomy (NCBI): domain Eukaryota; kingdom Metazoa; phylum Arthropoda; class Insecta; order Diptera; family Culicidae; genus Anopheles; species Anopheles gambiae. Next base: position 89,684,621 of record NC_064602.1, read on the forward strand.
GAGGGAGACCGGGAGCTATCGGTGGAAAAGCTCGTGATGTAATTACGGCGACAAAAGACGGATTGAATATGATTATAGCGTTCGAGCATAAATTAGATTGTTGTCGCGTTTTGGCGTTCGCGCGTTAGCAAAGCAAAGGAAATTAAGCCAGCAAAAAAGGCGGCTGCTGTATCTCATTATCGGAAGCACAAAATGCGGTCGATAATGAAACATTTGACCGGTTGAATGAACGGTTTACTGGCGGATCACTTTGCGAACAGTGGGAGGAAGGGAAAGATCAAAGCTGTGGGTTGGACTATCCAAACAAGGGGGAGAAATGGAAGAAGGCGATCAATATCTGCGTTGTTTTGAATATTCCAAACACTTTACCAATTTATTACTTCACAGTAGCTTGTTTGCACGTAATTTTAAAAGAAAAGGAAATCACTTCAAACGAAACCCAGCTGAAAGCTCGTTCTCGAAACTATCACTTTTCCAACAACTCCCAAACAAAAGTCTCAAGCGTTTTTCCAAGAAAAGATTAATCATCCAACAAAAATAAACAGCACGAAACGCTCAAGAAATGATTTGAAGTTTAGTAATCTATTAAGTTGACTTGATGGTTTTTTGCGGAGGATTACGTCGTGTCTAGCAGAGTGTTTGTGAATGGCTGTTTTCACCGACAGAACAGTGTTAGCTCGTAGGACACAGTGTGTGCTTTTCTTAGCAGCTTCGAAAATAATTGCCGATGGTATCCGCGTGTAAAAAAAGGTTCGTACTTTGTTGTTTTTATTTCTCTTTTACTGGGCAACGCTCTGTTGTTGTTACTAAACTTCTCTCCTGTGCTGATCATGTTAACATTTTGGTGATTGGTGGAGCGCAACAATTACAGTCGGTCTAGACTTAGGACTGTTTGTGACGTATTGACTCATCAAGATAGAAAGTGTTTTGTAACAAATGCGTCCAGAAATGAGGGGCAAGATGTGTAGCCCTGCACATGGCGCTGAGTACGCTCATCTTTCGAAAAGCGCCTAAATGTATGCAATTTGCATTGACTATGAAACAGTTTTAAAGCACGCGATACAGGTGACGCCACAATAAGAATGTTCTAACAGAATGTATAATTTGTAACAAATTACATCTATCAATTGCTTCCAAGATTTTGAGCTGCCTGTAAATAAATATTTATCCATTTTACTCAATCTATTATCGCACCCCGAAATTGAGTAAAACTATTACCAGTGCCAATTGGAAAAACAATCAAACCATTGTACACCTCTGTATGTACCGAGCGTTTCTCCGCCCTGTCGGGACAAGACATTATTCCTAGCACGTTCGCTGTCGAGCTGTAGTTGATTTAGTTGCACACTGCACGAACCCATGCCTAACCTACTTGCCGAACCGCTTCGCTGTAGAATGTGCTTCCTTAAAATTGCATTACGTATGTATCGGAGCAGCTACGGCGCCGCCAAGATGGACGACGAATACCGAGCTTTGCCACTGTATGCGCTTCCCTGGTGCCTAATGGCGATACAATGCACCCTTTGGCTTTACTCTATGTTGAATTACGTTTACATGAAGCTTCTGCGGGAGAGGAATTTCAATTGATTTGAAAATTGTACCATACCATACAAGGTAGGATTTTTAATGGAATGGAAATGATGCTTAAAATTAAACGGAAAAAATCTATTTTTATGCGTAAAACTCACCTTTTTGAGCTTTCAATTTACATCGCAGCATATTTTTTCCTCAAATTAAATTCTAGCCCTCTTCTCTCATCTCGAAAGCGGTAATTAAATCATCCTGCAAGCAGCATCTGTGACGGGAACGATTTGCATTGCTAATTTGCCACACACACACACATATAAGCCTCCTGGAAGAAGCGAACCATGTCACGTGTATTATAATAAAAAAAGCAACCATCACACAACCTGCTCGGCATCAAGCCGTGCAAAGGCCCCGACAAAAAAAAAACACAGCTGCACTTTCGACCGCGATTCAAACGACCGATCTTCCCTCCAACTGAACCGAAGCGGAGTGAAAATCGAAAAACTTTCGCTTAATTGCTTACGGTTAGATAGACCTGTGCCTTGTACGACACAAGACACATGCCCTGGTATGCTGAGGCCGGTTGCTGCCAGATGTGAAGCACTTTTCGAATATGGTAAAAGTTTCGGTGGAATTAATTTTTACCCAATCGCTATCATACGGGGCGAAGTTCATGGCATGCACGGGTACGTAACGACATCGAACCCCAAAATGCTAATGATCGACCCCGAAAAGTTTTGCACATTAGACCCTGTTAAGTGAAGCATAAATTAAAGCTACAACAGAGATAGTCTGACTTTCAACTCCCCCCGGCCTGGGATGTGAGGTACATATTGATCCCGGGAGACTGTGCACGAGCACGAGTGGCATATTGAGAAGGAGTGACACGGCAGCGCACAAATGGTGCACACCATTCACTTCCCATTAGCCTCCTTTAACCGTGCAGCAGGAACTGACAGAATCAAGCCAACCGGTTGACTGCCAACCCTGCGCTCGGTGGCAATCGTGCATCAACACGATGCAAAATTGCACTTTTCCTTCCTGATACGATCGGGTGACTTGGCGGAGTCTGGGTTGGAAGCAGCACAGACACAAAAACACAACCAGCAAGCTCTTGTACAGTGACACTGTAAGCCTACGCTTCAGCCCAGTGTACAGAAACCTGCACCCACCCGCCGTACGCAAGCTTCGTAAGCTAAAATGGTTGAATAAATAAATGATAAGCAAACAATACCCTCGCGAGAGAGAGAAAGAGCTCGGTATGACAAAGGGTTGGGGTGGTACCGGGTGGATTGGGGGTCAACCTGTCCTCTGTGAAATGGCAATTTTCTTTCCTACCTTTCCTCCCAGCGAGCTTTGGTGAAGCTTTACTAAGCTATACGGAGACATTACACCTATTCGCAGTGGTAAACGTTTAGCTTGTACGGTGGACGAGAGCCTGAAAAAAAAGAAGAAAGAAACAGGGTAACTTTAACCTTCCCATGGGTGTGGGATGTTACACAATGGAGCATCGTGTGTTTCGATGCGACGACACGTCGCATTTGTTATCAGACAGTTGAACGAGGACATAAATATCACCTTACGGCGTATCTGACTTTCGAATGGCAATGCATTTTAAGCCATCCTGAAGGCAGGAAGGAATGTTGAGAGCGTTTTACAGCTTTTAATTCAGCTAGAAAGAGGGATTTTTCGTATAATTTAGCAAAAAAAGAACAATAAAACTTTACTATATATCCAGACAGAGTTGATTTGTAACTTTTTCTTGGATCAATCTCAAAATACATAATCAACTTATAATATAACATGGTAGATGTACCAATAGTGGTATGATTTATTTTGTTAATTATGTGTTGTAATGAATTTAAAGTGTCAAAGAGGTAAATAAATGAATATTTGAACTTATTGGATTGCGATTGCAATATGTTTTATCTTCCCAACTACAACCATTTTTTTTTTTACTATCAAACACTACCATTATACGAAAAACTAAATTTCTGCCCTTAACTGCTTCGTGTCTCTTTTTCATTCGAATTTTTTTCAAGTTCGCCTACCTGAACTTATGCCATTGTTTGGTAAACAACTCACAGGATATATATTGACGTTTCTAATTTCGGTGAAAATAATACGAGCTATCAACAATATTCAGATTTTTTATAATGTCCTATTTTTACTAATTTTATGACTATTACCACTACAAGAGCGAACCTGTTTTGTGTACCTATAATGGCACTATTGTAAAAATAGAAACTCAAAAATACGAAAATATGTTAAAAAAAAAATAATGTTCGTAAGTCAATAATGTGTAAAAATAGTTATGTTGAAAAGATGAAAATTTCGTAGCTATGTAGTCATTAACAGCGTTAATAATAATATGTGTTTACTTTTGACATCTTAGAGGTTTTGGAAAAAAAATGTTTTTTCCAATGATTTTGTTGGTCGCTCTGTAACGGAATGGTACCATTTAACCAAAACGCTTTGTGGAAGACCAGAGAACCAGTTTCACGCTAACATACATAACTTAATTACTTCTAAATGCTAAGGAGTCTGTATCAACTCTTCAATACCGGATCTAGAGCGAAGGTCAAAACGATTCGAGTTTCTGGTTGACGTCCTGGTTTAAGTTTTAGTCCTATTCTCTGCTCTGTAATTTGTACGTCATTTACGGACGTATCACAATGAATCCGGTGCCAAGTTTTTATGCATCTGCATATCTTTTAATGATAGACATTCAATACTTCATTGACCTTTTTTTTTCCCTTGCTATGATTCTGACATTGAGCCTAATGCGAAGAACATGTTCCTATTTGGCCCAAAACTAAAACTCTCCATTTTTTGACATTTATTTCTAATATTGTAGCTTAATCAACTTGTTATTGCATATATGGCCGTTCTCTTAAAAGAACTTGTTCAACCTTTGTTTTCCTGCGTATACATTACTCCCACCATTAGATTCTTATTCGAAACGATCCAGCTAGTAAAGTGCTTTGCTATACACACTGTCAGAAAAAGTGCTGGAAGCAAATACAACAGAACGGTTGTAATTAAGCACCGAACCGATAACAACATAAATTTCACAGAACTGACATTTCAAACCCGTTTTTCCAACCTTCCATATGGTTACGTTTCTTCCCCGTACATGCTACACCAATTGGCTTTCGGCATCAGTTTCAAACCATCTAACGTAACCGAACGAATGTGTTTGTGCTTCAGCGAGCTGCTTTAACTGAAAACAGTAAAAAGTAACATGGCACTGCTTACCGGGTGAAATCTAAAACCAGATGACCTCATTTGATTGCCTTCCTGCATCTACTGCAAGTACATACAATCTAGCAGCGCATCCTACAGACGCATGCATGTTTGCTCATTTGCTCTGGAGCGTTGAAATCGTCCCCGTTTCAACGGTACTTGCTTGGCAGCAGCTCAATCGGGTCGTAACATGAGATCACAGACTTTTACCATGTCGTTCGATTACGGCGAGCATTTCATTTGATCTGGGTTTGTTTTTTTTTCGTCTGGCAGTATCCTAATTTCTATCGTCAGCAGAAAATGCCATGATCAAATCTTGATGGTGAACTCTGTGATCTTCTTTTTTCGTGAGTATACGATTACTGTTCGGTGACTTTATTCTTGAGCGTAGTATTTACTTGCCTCCGGGAAATTGTGGGCCCGCGGCAATGTTCTGCTGTAATGATGAAAACTTCATACGATACGATTACGATAGAATTCATACTTTGTGCTATAACTTGTCTGTTACTAGTTTCCCATCGCTCTTAGAGAAACTTAACAAAAACATTCACTATTTGGCGCAAAGCGCATCGTTAACAACAATATTCACATTCAAATCTACTCTTGACCCACATCCCGATGGCGAAACAACATACTTCAACTCTTTACTTTTTCAGACACAAAACCTCATGAAGTACTGCCGCAGCAAGCTCATACCAACCTGCTCAAGTCCTTCGGCATATGGCATTCTTAACCTGGGTGTAAACAGTAGCAGCGCATGAAAAGATTCCCACAAACTACTACTACTCCTAACTGACAGATACCCCTTTCTATGACCATTTCTGGGAGATCCCCCGGGAGCTTGGTTTCAACGACAGGTTTAACCTCAAATCTAACCTACGTGACGTATGCTAAAGAGAATGCGGTGTGTAGGAAGCGAGTTGTAGTGAACGCTACGACACTAACGATTATGAAACGAGAACCACATTCCGTGCGACAGAGTATTTCTGTGTGTGTGTGTACGAGTGGGTCACAACAGAAGGAAGGACTGTGGGCCATCGCCAAAACGATGGCCTGTCGAGGTGATAAATCTGTCCCCGCTAGAGTGAGAATCCTTTCTAGGGTGGGTTGGGCTCGGCTGGTCGTGCTTGTTGTGTAGGCTGGTCCTTCAAGAGTGCTTTCAGTGTGCGTGTGTGTGAGTATGTATGTCAGTTCCAAATAGTGGTGACAATTACTTAGATAGTGCTGTCGTAAAACGAGTTGGAATGGAACTGAACTGTGATATCTTGTTTTGCACCATGAAGATGTGAAAAGCAATCCCCTCTTTAATAAGATACTTTAAGCAATTCTCGTGTTTTGCATCTTGATTTCCAGTTTAAGCATCTGCCATAGAAGTGGGGAGAAGTCTAACGCCTAACGTTACTTAATATAGGGTTAACTAATGCAATTTGCGAAAGGAGTATCATATTTTATTGCCTCAAAAATATACTTCAACCTAACCATATTTTAAAACCGTACAAATAGGAGACGCTTATCCAAACACGTGAAACATCAAATTATACAGCCTACATCGCATATCGGTAAGCCCTGTAAAATGTAATGAACTAGGGCACTTTCTATTAGTGAGCTATACAGCGAGAAAGGAAGAAATCCACTTAAGCGCAAAGTAATGAACCCCACGCCACGTGGACCCAGTAAGCACCCACACACACACACGCACTGAGCATGGCACTGGCAGGGAGAGTGCCTGCAGCTTGAAATATTACCATAATTTATCATAACAAAATTAGACGCATCTTAATGTTTACGTTTGGCTGGGTTCGGTCCGCGTGGTCTACAGTTTCCGCTGCGCTTTGTTTTTCTATCCCCGCACCGCAGCAGCACCACGTTGTGAAGTGTTTGTTTCCTTTTTGTTTCTTTCTTTCTCTCCCTCTTCGCAGCAAAAGTCGTCCTCGACGCAACGACTCCAAGACGCCCGGCGCTGCTGCTGCTGCCTGCTCTTGATGATGCAATAATTGGATGCCCATGGAGGAGTACACAGCACACCGGAAGCCAATGGGAAGCGATTGAATAATTGAGATAATGCCGCTAAAGCGACCAGGTCAAGCGGAGAAGATGAACTGTTGGGCGGTATGAATTATGTCTGCGCTCATTAATAATTGGACCAATTTGTCCTGGCGGGCATTGTGGGAAGTGCTAGGCGCTGGGTAACAAAGACGCTATTATTTTTTAAACCAAGACAATGCACGCTCGGGAACGCTGTTGTACACAAATGTTTGTGTAGGTGAGGGAAACCTAGAGGGAAGAAATACTATAGAATCTGGTGAATTTATCATATTCATACACTTATAAAATGAATTTTCAAAAGTAGCATTTTAGTATAATTTTTATTCATTGATTTATGATTTTCTTTATATACTTAAACATTACTTTTTGACTGCTATTGGTTTATAAAAGAAGTTTTTGCATGAGCGAATGCTGTTAGTTTTATTTACTCGATGTGTTATGTGGGCTCTATGTGGTCTCTATGTGGGCTATGTGTTAAATCATTTTCTTTTTTTTTAACTGTCAATTAACAATACTTTTAAATGAAAGTAAAAAAAAGAATTGAATCGTATTTAAACAGACAAACTACTCATTTCAGGAGCTACACACATTCAAGAAATTGCCTTGAAGTATCATGTTAAACAGTTTAAAATTTCAAGAATTTCTGATATCCGGTTAATATCTTCTTTACTAAAATTAATTAAGGTTGGTTCCCAACCCTGTTTGTAACCTCTCTCATCGATACTTCCGTGGTAAGCAGCCCGATTCGAACACTGAACCACGCAGCACACGCACAGTGCAGGTGCTATAATTTGGCTTAATTCGAAGCTTAGAAGTATCTCTCATTCCCCCCCGGCGTAACACCACTAATGGATATTTATGGACAACAATTTGATTATCCAAATCGCCCGGGGCACACCGAGCCTGGCGGGACAGATATCCCGCCCCGGTCACCGTGCCTGGAGGGCTTGCCTTCCGAGCAAGTGGATATAATTTAATCGGATCAAGTAACATTATCTTTATTGCGTTGTTTATTCTTATCGTTTCCGATCGATTTGCCCGCTCGGTTTCGAGAATGTTTTGGATTGGAAACATTTCGGACCTTATTAATGCAGCACTGAATTAAGATTAAAATGTGGACTATATAGCTCTGGTGGTAAGCGACCCTAAGCCAGTGAAATTATTTCTCAATCACCCCTTTAATCCCTACTTTATGTCACTTTATATGCTACACCTTGCAAGTGGATGTGTGTGAGTTGAGGATCGCTTTACATCTCATTTACGGTGTACGGTTCTCAGCGTCACTGTTCAATTGTTAATCGATAGCTAATTATCTCCAGACACGAACTACTCATAAAAATCGCTGCAATCGTGTGCATGCAAGAAAGCTAATTTGCATACCATCTTCCTGCTTTGCTCGGTCCGCTCGCGTTAATCACTTAAAAACTTCATTTAAGTAGCCGTTAAGTGTGCCAAACGGGAGACCAGTAAGAGCAGAGCAGATGGTGGAGAAATGACACAGAGACAGGAGAATCTTAGGAAAAGTGGCACGTGATCAATTAAAGAATGAGCAGTGCTACGTGTCGCTTTAAAATTGAGGATAGTTTAAATGGAGAGTTTCTTATGCCAAGCGGAAAGGATATGATAGGGCTCTTATTTGACAGCCATAAAGCTAAAACGCTAGACGTAGTGAAGCGAACGTGACCATTACGCGGGAGCGTCTGCTGCGATGTTCGGGGAATAACTGCCCTAAAGGAGTGTTACACCTTTACTGGAATCACGATCGAGCGATTCTGGTTTGTTCCAAGAAGTCACGTGTTTAAGCTAGTCTGCAAAGTTCTTCAATATGATAGATAAGAATAAAATGGCAAAAAAATGCTTATTTACAGCCTTCTTAGTACTCCATGGTCCTTTGAAACCAAAACATTAAATGCATACCCTAAGAGAACTTCTTCAAAACTCAGTGACTTTCTCAACCCTTGATCCACTAGCCGACTGTTTATCAACGCCCCCATCTTGCGCCATTGTCACACGTAAGTGTCACTCAAGTTGATTGATTTTCACACTCTAACTCTTTCTCATCCCTGCCAGCTTTGGAACGTCGGATGCCAAAGGAAAAACCTTAAACTTTTATTTCATTCCCAAGTTCACCCGCTCGTCGTCGTCCATCCGTTCTGATTTGTATCACACAACAAGGTTGAATTTCGCTTGACAATTACTTACATACTGACTGTGACTTCTTCTCTTTTTTCCCCGTTCTTTTTTCTGTTACTACGAACACATAAATAAAGCACAACTGTACCGTGTGCCAACTTTATCGCTAGCGCATGTCACCAAACTTCATCCGAGCTACATTTTATCTGCCGCTGCGCTTCACTTTGCTGCAAAAGGTAACAACAGCAGCACGGTGCGGGAGGGATTTACGGAAAACTTTATGCTGTAATTTATTGCCCGTGTGTTTGGGTGTGTGTGTGTGTGTGTGTGTGTGTGTGTGTGTGTGTGTGTGTGTGTGTGTGTGTGTGTGTGTGTGTGTGTGTGTGTGTATGTGTGATTTGGAACAGCTGTATGCCATCTGTGTTGGAACGCACGGACACGGACGGGTGTGCCCGAAAGAACTACTGCGCCACAGTGCAGCGCCCTTCACACGCTAACTCTTTTGCGAGGGAGGAAAAGGAGGAAAACTTTCCACACTCGGGCGATGCTGCATCAAACGGAATTGTGGAACAGGGTTTTATATACCCCCTTCCCTTGTACAGTGCGTCAAACATGTCACTGGGATGCTGGTGGAACGAACGAGCGTGATGAAGAATGTTCTTATCGGAGCAAATTTCTCGCCTGAAACTGGAAAGTTTTTAGGATCCGCTTTTTAACTGCTTCAGCGGTTTTACGAACGATGTTAGTTGTGAGGCTGAAAAGATGCTCACATTTAGCAGTTTAGAAAAACAATTCAGATACGTTAATGAATTGAATGAATCATTATTGTACTTCGTATAGAGCTTAATATTGTAAAATCGGGCAAATTTGACCTCTGGCATGACCATAGTGTCAAATTATACAAACGAATTATGACCATAATCATGTCAACTGTGCGATCGTATGAAGTGTCGCAATAAAGAACCATTCTGCTTCAGATCGTTGCTTTGGGAACATCTTCAGCGTTTCACCTTAAGTCTTCAGCCTTTAATTCTTCCGCCTTCAGTTCTTCCGTCTTCAGCTCTTCAGTCTTCGGTCTTCTGCCTTCTGTCAATTAATTGTTGTAAAATCAGTGCTCATTACAATATTATAAATAATAGAACATGTAAATACTTCGAAAATTAATAAATATGAAATATGAATTTTGCGACCACGACTTTTGCGACCAAAAATCCTTGAAGGCCTCTTTTATTCCTTACTATGCCCGATTCATAACTAACAAGCCTCGTACAGAAATGACAGTGTCCAATTGAGGATTTACGTCGCTCTAATGAATACTTATGGTGACTTATATTTCAATATTAATTATACCCTCGATATGTTTCATAGTATACTTTAAACTAGGACTATTAGTTGCACAAGCAGTCCTTTTCGGTGACATCTGTGTGAAAAACAAATAGTAAGCAAACAAAAAGAACAACCCAAACCGAGGAGCCTGGAAGGTGTGCTGGATTAAAAAACAAGCAAACCGAAATTAATCCACCCCAAATCCTTCCAACAACCAACACCATTCAACATCCGAAAAACGTATGGCTTGGGCAAATCTCGTGACGCGCAAAACAAGAACCAAAAAAGCCAAAAAGCCCTTCCCAATTAGCATTTAGAGGTTCGCGTTTTAAACCGCTCCAGGGGCTGTACAATGGCCCATCCCACAGACGGTTGCTAAAAGACCTGTACGACTGGTACATGAAAAATAGGAAAACAACATGAAGGAAGAGAGGAATAAGAAGAAGCAAGGTATGAACTTGGGTCAAAAGAAATCGGGTCGGTAACAACCGTTCTCTAAATTGACAGTTTGCCAAGCACTTTGGCCTGCCGGAATGGAGCCGTGCGATGCCTTGAGGGATGGAGTTGTCAAACGTGGACTTAAGGGAGGGTTTTAACACGGGGGCCGGCCCTTTTCAGCGGACAAAAGAGAAGGTACAAGGGATGTACCGTCTGCGTGTGTGTTGTGTTTTGTGATGTGGCAGAGGATTAGCTGAATGTCGAATGTCGTCATTGTCGTACTCGTCGTCCAGGTACTGCAATGCTTAAGGGTTTGCAGTTCGTTGTTCTATTTTTTTGCGGGAAAGGTTCATGTTATAGTAAGACTTCAATGAGTTTCTGCTTTGTTTCATGTGGATGTATTAAAGCATTCTTTAAAGGATTTAAGCTTCATTTCAATCTCTCTATTGAATGCTCTAATTCATATTAAACTTCCTCCAAACTGCACTGTGTTAATATCATCCCACTGTCCTTGCTTCACCCTTTAAACGTCGCCATTTCTTCAACATTCAATTTCACTCTTCAAACATGACCCACAAACCAAACCACAGTTGGGTAAATCATCGCTATTTGCACCTAGTTTTCCCGCTTTTCATTCTTTCTCTCGGGCTGCACGTGCTGCAGCCCAATTTCCCAAATTCCCAGCGCGCTATAGCGCATATGCCAAAAACCGCAAAACTGCAGTGCCGGAGAGTGGGCTTGCTCCAACCCAACCCAGAGCCGGCGCATCGGCATACATGTATGCCCTTGTGTTCGGCCAGCTGCCAACCGATTGTGCCGGCTTGATGGAGGATGCAATCGTTAGCCCTAACAAGTATAATCCATGTTTTATGATTGTCCTGCGATCGGTGGTAACAGTTGGTGTGGTTCGGGTTATATTTTTCGCTGTAAAATGAACGCTAAAACGTGTCGATTTGGGGCACGAAGCTTTGAGCGGATTTATACATTACAAGTTGGTACAGCTGGTTGTCTCTAATCTCACCTGTAGATCTATGTGGCTTTTAGGGGGAGAGGTTATGACATGAATGACATATTCCCCGATCGATCGGTATAGATTACTGCTGGTTGGATTAGTTGTCCTCAGGGACGTTGTATTTATTGCACTCGTGAGCACTGAAGCAATCATTAAGCAAACGACCTCGGTTAATACCATGTCTCTTCAGGTGGAATTTAATTATATACTTTAAACTTTGTATCATGTTTTTTTTAATCAATAACACGCAATTTGTTCATTGATAAGAGGCCGACCGCCAATCCGGAAGCCACCTAAATCCACCAAAAAATGACGTGGTGCTTTATTACCAGCCAAACTGGAATGTTTGCATCATGAAGGTCTCAATAACGAGGTCTTAATACCGACAGCTAATCTAATCTGTGTACGCTTCATTTCCTAACTTCCAGTGTGTGAAACAGTTTTATTGCATACCATGGATAAGATATTGCTAGTAAAATGCTGAACCCGACTCAGGAACGGTTTATAAATACCCTGCTGTAGGGCCAATGTAACTTCATAATCAGACAAACGGGAGAGAAATCGCTAAAACACACCCATTACGCAGTGCAATCAATCCCTCCACAGCCACAACGATGAAAGCCGTCCCAGTGCTGTTGCTGCTGCTCGTTGCTGCCGTCTGCTCGCTTGCCGACGAACAAGCTGCCGCACCGAAAAGCGTCACCATCCCGAAGGCCCCCCTAACGGTCGACTTTGCTGCGCTCGCGAAGGACAGTGCCCTCACCAAGGAGCGGCTGGAACAGTTCCGCCAGGCGGTGGAAGCGTTCAAGAGCAAGATCGATGCGACGCGCATGAACACGGCCCACCGGGAAGCGATCAAGAAGGAAGCCCTGACCCGGCTGGCGGAGCGTATCGCAAAGCTGAAGCAACAGGTGCAGAAAAAGCCGGTCGCATAAGGCTGCCGGGGCTGTAGTTTTGGTCGAATAAAAACAGTATTCTTAAAGTGATAACAGCGTGGTGTTTTGTTACTTTGTGTGCGACGTTATCGGGTGAGTGTGTGTGTGTGTGTGCAGTGTATAACAGTTGGTAAAGCGTTTGAGGAGAGTTTGTTCAGCTAGTTTAGAGTGTTACAATACTGGTCGTTCCCGTTCTATCGGACGCTTATCAAGCATACTAAAGCATTGGTTGGTTTGGCATAATTTTCCAGTCGCAAAAATGGACTTTTTTGTGCCGCAAAGCCTTATTTAAGGTAATGCAAAACCATTTCACTCTGTCATTCAAAATAAGAGCTAATCGAAATTGGGTTCAGAAGTTCAACTACTTCCAAATATGCATTAGTTAGACTTGATAAAACAGGTCTCTAGACCTTATATCTATGTTGTACCTCCTGAACTTCTGATAAAACTAACGATGATTTGGACACTCCAAAGCTTAAAAATATCTAAGTCCTAACATTTTAGGACCCTTAAAGTCAAAATCAGCTTCCAAAAAGTTAAGAAAACAGTGCTAGTTAAAATTGATGTTGATAATCATCTTTGACGACTTGGACAGACAATGTCTACGATCAAACGGTCAGTTAACTGTTAAGAGCATATCCGTCGGATGACGAATTACATTTTTAACATTAACCACCGACCTGTCCAGCATGTCATGGTATATTCGATTATCTTGAAACAAATTTCATCACTCTAATCCACGTTGTTCGCGTTTCGACAATGCCCTTGCCCCAATGCCTACCCTTATCGAAGCCGCTATCATAGACATATTGCTTATCAGCAGCACCGACAAACAGCGGTGTCTGGGTCTGGGCCACTCATCAATCATCATTCACCACCGATCGAAGTCGCGGCTTGTCGTAAAACCCCCCCAAAAGCGACATAATTGGAAGCGAATGTCTTGCTAATTCCGCTCCAACCGAGCCTGGATGGGATGCGATGCGTCCGTGCACATATGCTACCGGCAAGCCCATCAAGCGTACTGAAGCGAAAGGATAATTTTGCACGTTCTCAACCTTTACCATTTGCAGCCTATTGCCGCCATGCCCCGTGGATTGTTGACATGCAGGCGGAGGATCTTACGCTTCACCAGGACGCTTCTTGTGCCGTGTATGCTTAAGCCTAATTAGTTGTGCAACGTTATCATTATGGATAACGAATGCAAAACTGTCACCGACGTCAACTTAACCCTCAGTGCCTCCGTGTGCCGACGTAATGTCCCCCCTATTCGCCTCGAGTGCAGCACTCCAAGCAAAAGCCCATTTCCCATTTCCCAAGCGTACAGCTTTCCGCTTTCACCAGCTTTCCACCGGTTCCATAATCTTTCGGCTCGGATAGAAGCGGATAGGACAGCTGGCAGAGCACGAGCTGTCAGTTCATTAAGTGTCCTACATTTCAGCAGCGACTACAAAAACAGAGCCGACTCGGCTCGGTAGTGAGCTTCTGCCTGCTACTTCTGCTGCTTCTGCAATCAAGCCTCCCTGATTGGAGTGATTATACAAATTATCCAATTGAAATGATACACCCCTGCCTGCCTGCCTGCCCACGCGGGCCGGGGAGAAGGTTTTCAAGGGCTTCCATTGCCGGCGGCAGCAACCAAAAGGCCTGGCAATGGCAGAAGTGAAATGTTGTTGAATGTAATGCGACATGATGTGAATAACTGATAAACTGCTGTCACTGCCGACACTACACTGCTCCTCGTTCGGGGCGTCTAGCAGGCTGGTGCGCTTCGAGCGCGCCAGCACGTGCGCATGTTCCTGGTGCGAAAGTTGGTCGGGGGTGGTTTGGGGGCGACCTGTGAGAGAGGGTTCTGCAACGAAGCGAAAGCTTTTTGAGCACATCAATGCCATTAGTACATTGTGCAACGTTTCAATCGGCTGTAGAATTAGGAGGCTTAATTTGGTTGGCAAGGAAATAATACGCCAATGACATTAAGCTGACGTTTGGTGCCATGTTTCGTTTGACAGTTCTGCTGTACACGTGTTTTGTGTTTGAAATAGATGAACAAAGACGGGTAAAAGGTAATTCAATAGGAAAATATACCTATTCAGCTCTAAAATTAGGTTTCTTGACTAAATAACTCAACGGAATTCCCCTTACACACAGCCACAGTCCCTTTAGTCATGGATGCTTTAAACAACTCTCCAGGGTAACATATGCCACACCGTTCCATTCGCATCATTAGCACCCAATAAACGCTAGAAGTGTACCATTTGTACCACACACATCCCGAACCATTCCGTCATCGACCGAACCAGTCTCACACAAACAAACCGGACGCGAGGAAAAATTACACCACTCCCCAAAATAACGGGCAACATCAAATTATGCAAACAACATCAGCAAAGAATTACGAGATACCATTATCGCTCGGGCTGAGGCGTGCAAATAATAACACTACGGCACTCCGGCCAAAGCGGGAGTCCTTCCCTTCTCCCCCCCCCCCCCCACACATACACACACACTTGTGCCCCATGTGCCGGATGGGAATCGGAACGTCGGGCCCCGTAGTGGAAAATGGCGAACGTAAGTGGATATCGTTTATTGGAAGGCTACTCAAACGTTCGGCGCTCCCCGGGAAAGACGTCGAACCCGTCCACCGACGAAAGACAACTCGAGTGCTGTGCGGGCTGATGAATGGTAGGAAATAAAAGCCACAGCTCGACCCGCTGCACCATGCCCAACATGGGTAAATGGGGCCACAAAACGGAAACGAAACCATCCGGCATACGGCAATCAATGAGAAGTGGGACTTCGATCGGGAAAGTATGTTTAAACGCGTGCCAGTAAGTGTGTGTGTGTGTGTGTGGCAGGATGAAGAACTGTGCAGAAACTACTCACCATTAGCCGAGACTACTTTTAGGCGCCTTCGGCACGTCAGAAGCGTCTTAGCAAAGCGATATAATTTGCTGTCATTTTGGGGCAGGAATACCAGAAAAAAGCGAATGCTTCTGAAGGCTCGATGGGTTTTGGTCCATTCACGTCACGTGCGTAGTCTGTTGTAGCGCACAATGTGTTTTTACACCCAATGCTTGACAAGAGAGCACATTTTATAGCAAAAAATATGTCTTATTCTACTCATATCATTTTCAACCTTAAATCTACCTAATACACTTCAAGAAGCGTAGTCTTCAGGAACATATCACTAAAATCAAACATATACTAATAAATTGATGAATTTTGTATAATTCGTATGTGTAATTAGTCACTGAAAGCCAAGCCCACAAGTGGTACAGGCAGGCATTGACTGTTGACAACGGTTGTTGAGCCAGAAGAAGAAGAAGAAGAAGAAGAAGAAGAAGAAGAAGAAGAAGAAGAAGAAGAAGAAGAAGAAGAAGAAGAAGAAGAAGAAGAAGAAGAAGAAGAAGAAGAAGAAGAAGAAGAAGAAGAAGAAGAAGAAGAAGAAGAAGAAGAAGAAGAAGAAGAAGAAGAAGAAGAAGAAGAAGAAGAAGAAGAAGAAGAAGAAGAAGAAGAAGAAGAAGAAGAAGAAGAAGAACGAGGAGGAGGAGGAGGAGGAGGAGGAGGAGGAGGAGGAGGAGGAGGAGGAGGAGGAGGAGGAGGAGGAGGAGGAGGAGGAGGAGGAGGAGGAGGAGGAGGAGGAGGAGAAGTTTTTGTTGTTTGTTTTTCTGAACAGCTGAAAACCGAGCTTTTTCACAAATCTTTTCATCTGTTCATTTAACGTTTAAATAAAACAATGATATCGCCTTGATAGCTGTTGCTGGATTTAAATAACGGAAGATTTATTGATTAAAGTTTAACATGACTTTTAGTGTGGTTAATGTTTAAATTATAAAATTTTAACAAGTTTGCTTAATAACTGTTTGCACCTCATCAACTAAACGTTTATTAGAAAAACGTAAAATTGCATACCTTTAGGCGTTTTAAAAGGTTCATTCTCTTAAATCTTCCTTTTGCACTTCCCTTCGGTATTTTATGGAGCGTTTTAAGGGAATGTCAAAAGTATTTTTTTTTCTCTAGAATTATGAAAGGATAATAATGTATAATGAATAATTATAAAAGAAACGAATCAAACGAACATCTGCGCTGTTAATTTCTCTTTTTATTATTTTAAAAAAATCCCCTTATTCGCATAGCTTCACTAAACACGCTTGCTTTTATACAACTTATTATCTACTAATTACTTGCCCACACAATAAGGTTCCTCACTATTACATAGACCACCCGATGAACCATTCCAAGTAAAGCAATTGCAATAGCTTGTTTACTGCCCAGCAACACACTCATTTATCGTACGAAATGGATGAGCTGAGTGCCAGTGCCAGTGCTCTAAAATCCCCTCGAGACCCAAGCAAATAGGTAAACGATCCTTCCGAAAAAGGTGCTCCACAAACACCCAGACCGTTGGTAGCATTTATGATCTTTGATCCTGCTGCAAATTGCTGTGCCTTTAAACCTAGTCGACCCTCCTGCGAGTCACAAAAAAAAAAAAGAAACCGGCCTCAAAAGAGCCCTCCCCATTACCCCCAGCAAACCGGAAGCGATGAACGACGTACGATGGGCGAGGAGACCAACAACGGCAACAACGTAAGGTTGTTTGCACTTTATGATAAAGTTGTTTATATTAACGCGAGACGCATAAATTTTCCCAAATCGTGTGCCATAAAATCTGTTCCAGGTAGTTACTTAAATTTTTACTACTGTATTTACCTTTCCCCAACCCCCCAAACGAACGTCCGATGGTGTGTGTGTGTGTGTGTGTGTGTGTGTGTGTGTGTGTGTGTGTGTGTGTGTGTGTGTGTGTGTGTTGAAGGGAAAGGTATCATCTTACGCTACCTCGAAACGGCATCCTCCTCGCCGGTGGTTCGACGAATTGCTCTCCTTTCGAGTGGTTGGCCCCTTGTATGGAATTAAAAGCCAATCTCATAGCACCCAAACGGTGCCGCTTTACGAGCAATTCGAGTCGGTTCGGGTCGGAAAGTCGATCCATAAAACTACAATTAGTGTACACGTGTACACTAGAGAGGTTAGCCTCATCGTGATGACCCTGTCTGCATTCGGGTTGGAATCGTACTTTTCTATTGAAACTTTCATTCTGTTTTTGAGTCAGTTAAATGCAGCATCACACTTTTCAGAGTGTGGCCTTTTATTCACACTCACCCCGGAAAGTATGGCTTAATTCTCGATTACATTTTAAATGCAGCTTAAAGCTTGCACCGTCAGAAACGCATGACCAATTTCCCATTGCATTGCGTATCACCTGCACTGCTGCCTCGCAATTTGCATTCCCATTCCGGGATTTCACCCATCGAACAGCCCGGAACGATCATTAAGCAGCTGAAATCGCCGCTTGACATTTTCCTTTCCCCCGCTGTACGCGATGGTATTCAGCGTCGAAAATCGCTTTTCCCTCCGACATCATCGTGCTCATCATCAGCATCATCAGCCAGTGCCAGCGACCAGTATCTCATAAAATTCAATTATGGAGCTTACACGCTGATACAATTTGCATTCCGATACGTGAAACGGGAACATTATATCACAGATTGCCCAACGGCGCGTCCAGCTCATTTCGCCCTCCGGGTCCCTCCGAATGGGCCTACGGACCTACCTTTCACACACGCACACACAGAAACAATCTTCTCCCTGCACTCTTCATTAGCATTCGAACATTCCCCTCCGGGACATTCGGGGTGCGTACGGGCGGTAATGCTCGACGCAATTTGCCTGCAACCATCCATGCCCTTCATTCCGTTTTTTGCTCCCTCGTTCGACATTAAGTTTTCGGTTCGATGGCTCTGGCCTGCAGCACTCTCCTTTGGCTCCAGTGATGATGTACTGCCAGCCGGTGTGTACGGTGTGCACGGGGTGGTGTTTCATATTTCTCAATTAAAATTTGCGCTGAATCAGGCTCAGGATGTGTAGTAACCGTTGTTTGTTGGGATGATTTATTGTGGCTGCTTTCGAACAAGCAAGAGGGTAGTGGACAAGTGCAACAAGCAATCCATAATGCACAACGGATCATCGTTGGACGATGGGAGAAAGCCTTAATCAATCGGACGTCTTTATAGACCCGATTAGTCTGTGTGATGTTTCATTGAATTTTTGAGATATTTAATTAGATTTTGTAAGTGATTCTAATACCATTTCTAATAGAAACTTTAACAACACTGAGAAGCTTGTAGTGAAGATAAGTTTTCATTGCAAGGAATTAGGATGTACGTGCTTGTGTTCAATAGTTATTAACGAGAGAGTTATATGGTTGAATAAAAAATTGTGAAACCACTAGGAAAAAAATCTAAAAAATCTTTATAACTGAGGTCACTGGTTAAATATTTAATATTACCCAAGCATGATATAATGTCTCCAACAAATATAAATACTATTTTGCTAATAAATTTGTCGGCATATTGAAGTAATAACAAATCATTGGTAGGTGAAGGCACAAAACCCGGGCTTTCGTCACCAATGAAACAATAAACTCAAACATATATACAGAATAATTCCTAGATGAAAAGAATTTCAGCCATATCGAAATGTCCTGTTGAGAAATAAATGAATAAATAATTGGCTATAATACATGAATATCACATCAAGGGACATAATGGCATAGTAAAGAACTGACCTGCTGTCGTTATAGTCGGGAAATGTTAAAATAGTAGAGTTAAATAACGCATTACAGCTGTCTCGAATTTCAGCCTTTATTAAAATATTTGGCATTAATTCAACGAAAATAAAATAGAAAACTCACGATAAAACTACTAAAAGATCATTAAAAATTGCATACTACTGGAGATAAAAAAAAACCAGATTGAATGATTGATTGGTTTTGCTGAATCTAGTAATAGGCTTCGAAGCCGAAATAACGAATTAACCCGATTGTTGAGTATTTCTCTTGATAAAAGCTGACCTTTCAAACGAGCCATTATTTGGGTCTTTATTTGGATTTATTATAGCTAAAAGTGTATGTGATGTTGTTCTGAGCAATATGAATATTCTTGATTTACATGACTACTTTTTCATTGTTCGTTTTTTTTAAATAATTTCTAAACCTCTATCCAAACCCATTTTTATCAACCTCACTGTTGGATTCATGAACATAATTGAAAACATTAACATTTTCAACAACATCAAAACGCCTGAAGCTATGCACAACGCTTGACAAAGTGAGTGTAATAATGAACCGTTTAGCGGGAACCGTTCATTACTTTCGAACTTTCTGAACAATTCTTGACGGTGCAACTTAATAAACATGTAACTTCATGGAATTTCAGAGAAACATTTATTAGCTCTTGAAGACATTTCAAAAATTAACTACAACAGTTTACTAACCTACAAACCATCATCGTAGTATTGATCTTGCCAAGCAACATGCTTTGCTTAACTAGTTTCTATAGCCAATCGAAAATAAACTTCTCTTTCACCGCTCTACTCTATCTATTTCAAAAGCCATTAATCAACGATACTCGCATTCTTCATTTCCACCGGGAATGAGCCAAACTTTCGACGCTCTTCACAGAAAACGGGATAAACTTGCACCAAAATTCATCCCTCCACCTCCAAAACTCATGGTGAACCGTTTCGCCAACCATCAATTGGATTAGAATTCTTATCACTGTCCATACCTCCTCATCCACAAAGTAGTGAAGAAATTCCCCCCCTCTCCCTTGCCGAAACTCGTCAAAACTAATTCGAACGCTCCACTGGCCAAAGTTGTGCAGCGTAATGCGCAGAACGGCGGAAATTACTTCAGCCAGTTGGCCCAGTTGCTTCCAGTGTCGGTTCGAGTGTCGGTAGTTCCGCTGCAGCGAGACAAACTTTTCGCTTCCAAGCTTTCGGCAAGGGCCGGTGCCGTTTCGGACCGATCCGGTTGGTCGGTGATGCGATTACAGCAATTGTAAGACGATCTATTTCCATTGGAAAGTTTCTTCCAACAACTCGTGTATTGCGGGAAAGCTCGAGAGCGTTCGTTTCTCTGTTAAGCTTCATTTGCCAAAGTATTCCACTATAAATATTAATATTTAAACAACATTGTACAGAATGTTTTGCAAAGTAAACTATAATTTACAACATTTCGTCCTGGAACGTGTTACCGCAAACAAATCACCACAACAGCTTTCGGCAGCAAAATTTACACCCAAAAATTCCCTCCTGGTACCCGGCTGCGTTGCGTTTCTGCCACGTACCAGTGATCGAGTTTCTTCCATTTTCCACAAAATCCGATTATTAATTTTGAAGTGGTTGGCAAAACTTGCCGCAAAACGTTTTCCCCCCGTTTCCCGCGCCATTAGATCGACCACAATTTTAGGATGCAACCGGTTTGTACCTCATACCCGTGAAAGCTGAGGCTGAGTGTGGTGCTTCACCAACCAGCGGGTGGAGGCCCGCTTAACTGGGAGGCTGTGCGCTGGGCGTATATTCTAGAGGACGTTACAGACGCACATCGGTGTGTGTTGCGCGTGTGCAGCAGAAATTAATAATCCCTCCCTGGCCCGAAAATTGTGCAGCGAAATTATATACTAATCCGCTTAAAGTTGTACGAACAATAAATTTGGATGTAAATAGCTTAAACCAGGGCGGCGTGCAGCCACTAAGAGCAGAGCGGAGCGAAACTGGCTGTCTAATGTAATCGGTCCACTGGGGTGGGATTATGAAACAAACGTATTAAACTAACACACCTGAAAGAGAGTTTTAAAATAGTTTTAGTTTTTCCATGTCATTGTTGTTGTGTATGTGAAATTTAGCTTTTTTTGCATTATTTACAATGAACCACCCTTTACCTTAATTCGTAGTTTGACAAAAGTGCGACTCAAAATACACATACAGCTAACGAATGTTACCTTATCAACAGTAACGCACACTATGGCAGCGCGCTAAGCGCTGGTTCAATACTGTGAGAGTCTCAATCAATCGTGCGCGTGTCGATGGCACTCACTCAGTCGCTTGTTACCCATACGCACGAACGTGCGTCTTTTGTCGCTACCGGCTTGCGCTAATGCTACAAGTGTAAGTGATTTGTGATGTGTGTAAAGCGAGTGAGTTTATCAGGGGCAGCTTGTTAAACTAATCCTTTCAATCACTGGAACTGGAACGCATATTTTAATTGACTTTGACAGTGATTTGGACTTTCGTTCGTTATGTGAATAAAGTGATATTTAACTCTTGACGCCTGAGCATGTTCAGTAGTATAAGTGATACGCATTGCGCTCTCAACGTCAACATGGTACACTCGCAGTGTGCGTGTACGTTAGCTACGATTACCACTACTTGCTTACGAATTTTTGGAACCAAATTTATCAACAGTCAGTGCAATGCAAACAAAACAATCATAAGCCGTTGTTGTCGGCAGGGTTAACTGCACAACTCTATGGAGGTTAACAGGGCATTACGGCACACCAGTAGCAAAGCTAGCTGTTCATTACTAAAATATTAAAATCATTTTTAGAAATCTCAAATATGTCTATGAATTCGGTAGTAACGTTCTACATTTTCTTTATTTTTTTGTTTACTTCAATAAAAAATACATTGCGATTGTGAATTTATTTTCAAAAAAGCAATTAAATTATTCGAGAAAATTCAAATAACTATGTTTAAATCTGATATAATAAACAATGTCTCATAATTTACTTAATTATTTTACTTTCATTTAAATTCACTTCCAATTATTATCAAATAAATATAAAATAATTCAAATCAATTTTATAGATTTAAAACTCTTTCCTCTAGAAAATACTGCAGCATCTGGATATGAAGAAACATGTATAATCCTTTTTAAAAAAGCGAGAAAGTCATATGTTGTACGATCATTGGTATGTAAAATATCATCTTATTATGTCATTTATCATTTTATTTTAAGGTTTTAACCCCAGCAATATCGACATGGAAGCACCAGCAAAAAAGACAAAATTAGACACTGAAAATGTCCCAAATGCAACTGCCAGCCAGAGCGTTAGCTCTTCCTATCACGGGATGTTCTACCATCTACGGCTCGGAATGGTGATACTGCTGCACTCGTACAATCTTCATCGTAAAGGAACGCTGCCCCACCTCAGCATCACCATGGAAGACTGTGAGGCGGGCAAGTTTGATGACATAGTGATCCGCTACGCGTCATCCACCACCCCGAAAGGTACCATTTACATCCAGGCCAAGCATAAACTCTCCTCGGAAAACACGAAACCACTCACGGAAGGAGATTTCTTCACGAAAAAGGCCTCCAGCACTCCGTTCTCCATTCCCATGTACTTTCGATCGTATCTGGACCACTATCGGCCCGTTTCCAGTGGTTCGCATGCGTACTTACTCTGCACCAATGCAACGATCGATGATAAGATGATGCAATATTTCACCCAGCGACACTATGATGTGAGTGATATTCTATCATTTTGTGATTTGATTAACGCTACATGCTATTCCTTCAAGCGAGAAGGCAAGTTCGCCGCACTGTTTAAAGATCTGCGAAGAGTCAGTTTGGAAAAGCTTGGCAAACTGCTCGCGACTCACGCCAAAACTGGTGAGGAAATCAATTCAAACGACACACTCATTAGGTTCTACCATAACTTAATTGCAATGTCGGTGGAACGGGTCACGTCGAGCGTGTTCACATTCAAGCGTGAGTTTTGGACAGCACACGATGCCACGCCCATGGGAAGGCTTCGCATCATCGTTGAGCGAGAGTACGGAAAGCTGCCTCAAAATAAGCCCAAAGAAGAAGCGATACAGTTAACGATTTCAAACGCTTTCATTGATATCCCTAACACCGCTACAAACACTGGCTCTGTGGATCAGTTTTGCTTTGAGCAAATCGATCGAATAATCCACCAATTTTGTGACGAGTTCCTGTTGGTGTGTGGATCGAAAAGCGAATCGAATCTGCTAAGCGACGCTCACGAACTGATACCCAGCTGGGTGCGCGATCGAAAGGGAACATTTGAAAATCTGCAAACCCTGCTGCTGGAAGCACTCCGAGGGGAAGGATCGAGCACGATCACGCTGAAGCAGCTCAAAGAAAAGTACATCGAAGTAAATGCGAACGAAAGCTTCAACATGCTGCGAGTACTGACACAAGAACACTTTCAATCAGTGCGCAATGAATATCCATTTATCGAATTACAGGAAGATTGTCTGAAAGACTCTTCGCTCTATCGATTTATCTGTAACAGTTCGTCGCTTGATGTTCATTGCTTTTTTAGCAAAAACAACGTTAATGTCAGTTCAATAATTATTGCACAAGCTTCAGCCCTCCGACAGTATGATTGTTTATTTGTAAACGCTTCATCAAGCCAAGTGAAAGGAAACATTCGTGAGATCGTTCGTGATGTGATGGAGTTCTTATTTGATGTTGATCTCACATCACGTTACATTTTTGTCATTTATGGTCAACCAGCCCTAGAAGATATTCGTGCAGTCCAGAGACATTCAAGTAAATACAAAATTAAGTCCATTCTCGTTCAACAACTAACCGAGGACAATTTAAACGCAGATCGTTTCTTCGTTCGTGATCTTACGGAGGAAGCAAACGAACGGTTGTTAAAACTGCATAAACATTTCACGATTTTTGGAACAACTATCACTTTCAATAGGGCTGTACGAGACGATGATACATTAAGTTTTTTGTGTGGAGTGTTGGAAAGGTGTAGCGAAACGGATGAGCAAAAGAATGAATATTGCAACAATAAGAGCTTTGAAAACATCAGCAAATGGTACATTTCCCGTTCTATTGCATATTATGGAGAACGTAGCAGTATACCTGTATTACAAGAAGAAAGAATCGAATTAGAATATCCATCAGATCTTCAAGTAATACCGTTTGATAGATTTTCATTAGAGTCTTCAACCGGTTTGACGCACTTAAACTCTGCCATTACCTTGCCTAGCGACGCTCACCTCTGTCCTGAAGAGCTAAAGCCCAACAATGAAGCGAAAGTGCACATAATCCTAGATGACGCTGGGTACGGAAAATCCACCTTCTTTATTGCACTAGCGTCTCATCTATCGAATGATAAGCCATCGCCGTTTGTCATACGCATGATCGCTTTGAGCTATAGTGCCGATTTTGCTCGCCTTAAGACGGCCGCCGACCCCAGCAGGATGGATGACACAGCCATCGTGAGAATCCTGTACCGGCTTATCCATTTGACACTGTGTGTGAGCAATGTTAACGCACAATCAGTAAGAGATACCGATAGCATAAGAGAGCGGGCTGATGAAGCCGCCCGCCTGTTTACGATCTCAGAAGGTAAAGTTGTGCTCGATAAAGATCAAATTAGCTCATCCAAACTAGCCGTAGAAGAGCTGCTAGAGTTGCGATTGTTTGCAGAGAAGTTTAATGAAAAACAGCTTCTACTCCTGCTGGATGGGTTTGATGAGATTGCTCCACATTATAAGCAGCTTGCAATCAAGTTCTTGTCACGGCTCGCAGGTGTGGATGGCATTGGAAAGCTTTACCTTTCCTCCAGACCGTACGATTTCAAAGCTGAGATGGAGCAAGCTTTTCCCAGTTGTAAAATACACCAGCTAGAACCGTTTGCAATGCGCGATGAATTAAGATTTGTGCACAATTATTTGACTAGCGAACTTGAAGCTTACAAACGGTGCGAGGAAAGGGATCGCATAACGGTTGTAGCGATTTTGTACGATCGCTTAATGGAAAGTATTAGTGAGCTGAAATCTATTCCTCTGTTTCTTCACATGGGAGCAAGAATGCTATTGCCTGTAGTTAGACAGCACGTTAATTTTGAACAACGTACAATTTCACATGCAATCTTCAACCCAACTAACAACGATCAATTACGAATGATTACAGAATTTGTTGACAGAAAGATGCAAATACTACAAATTGGTAAAACTGGCCTAACCGACACTGTTACGTATAATGCAGCGCAGATTATTAAAAACGAGGAAGCTCGCCAACAGTTGAAGCGAAGACATTTGCTTTTAGCGCTGGTTGTGATGTTCGACAAGGACGACAGAGCTACGTTGCTGTCGAACAAGGAACAGCTAGAGGTCGCTCGATGTCTTCAAAAGCTAGCTGAAAGCAATGAGAAGACAGGAATCGTACTAGGAGTGCGGGATGATGTGCCCCAATTTTCGCATCGAATCTTTGCGGAGTACTTTGCGGCGTGCTGGTTACACGAACACAAGCATCGAGCGGAGTGTGTAAGCTTTCGTCAGTCGGAGTCGTACCGTAAGCGTGAGCTGAGCCGGGTGAGGGAATTTTTCGATCGGATGATTCAAATCGGGTAATAGCTGTAACATGACAAATTATTCTTAAAGGTTTTTTTATTTGATGCACTGTAAAATATTGAATTTTGTAATTTTGAAATAATAAATCACGCTTGAATGATAATTTAAAATATTTTTAGATATTAAACCACCTTAAAGCTGACCGAAAATGGAGACGCCTGGTAGGTTGTACACTTTTAATTCACATTTTCCGCATTTTTCGAGACACGTCATTAAAGTGAGTAGGGGGGTTCGAGCTGATACCCTCAGTGGCAGTGATGATAATGCGCGTCAATAAAATGCAAATATTTCTGCGAGCCTTTCATTCCCCTTTTTGTCCTCATTACTTACCACCGTAATTTGTTGATAAGACTCACTAAAAAGCTGTCCAGCATTTCGTTCCTCTTTCGCCTATCACACACCCTCGGGCCTTCTTGTTATCTCTTATCCTCCCGCACAGACACTCTCAATAGACCGGGGCTAAGCCGGGACGATTTCACACTTTACGTGCTTTAAAACTGGCACGGCGACGCCAAATTCCAAAGCACGACGCTATCAGCGTATTCCAACCCGCACACACACACACACACACGTCCCTCACCCAAAAGCCAGATGGCAAACAAGCATAAAATACTGATGTCATCTCGAGACGGAAGGAATTTAATATATCTTCCATCCTTGCCGGCACCATCACGCATTCCTCGCACTCGTGCGCGATGGTGCTAATATCATCTCCTGCGAAGCGCAGTGAAAAAAGCGCTCCGTACGAAAACACAAGCCGTAGCGTGTCGGGCGTATGTTTGTGTACTCATCAGGAGTCGCACCATTTTCAAACACGATGTAGTCTAGGGGAGCTCCGGGCGCGGGAAGAAGGCGCGGACGGGTAAGTAACAACTTCAACTGACACTCTGTAGAACTGCACAAGATTAAACTGGGTCAACGCTTCCCCTGTGTGGAGTGTGTATGAACTTACACGAGCGAACGGAATGTTGCTATGTTGTTTAAGGGCGGAAAAAACTGTATGCTCGTTGACTTGTGAGCAGGGAACTAAGGCGAACATAATTAAATTTTAGTTTACAATAGGAAGCATGCGTTGCTAAGTAACAGGAAAGTGTGTGTGTGTTTTTTTTAACATAATCAAGGAGGAATGAATGAATGGAGCGAAAAGATATAAGATACATTTAAGAAGTAAAGAGCGCTGAATGAAAAATGTAAGGAAATGTAATTTAAAGGAAATACTTTAATTTGAAATAAAATATGAAAAAAAACTTTTTATTAATTTTGCTTATTTTCCTGAAGGAAACCCGTAATATTTTAACATACTTCTCTTTTATTGCTCAATTTTCCACTATTTTGTTCAACTCTTGCTCTTCTTTCATTTATTATCTGTTTGTTTGCATCTTTACTTTTTATTGAAACATGTTATCTACTTTATATTTCATATCAATTACACCTTTTCGTTATTAAAGAAGATCGGCCCAAAATAGCAATTTTCCTTAAACTGGGATAGGAATGTAAGTCCACAAAAGTAAATTGTTTTTTTTTTACACACAAAAATACCTAAGCACCATTCTTTGTAGCAACCGCGGGCGAAACCAACAGCAGTAAACAGTACTTTTACCACACCCCTATACGAGTTTTTACACATTCTATGACCTAGTGGTAAGCAGTTTCCTTTCTTATTCGGGCTGGAGGCGTCTAACAATGTAGCTATGCAGGTTTTTTTTTTCTTCCAACCAACCACCAGTCAGTTGTTGCTAATACCGTGAAAATGCTACCATTTTCCCTTTTTACTTGCTTTTGCTGCTGCTAGCTTTTGATCCCTTGAAGACACATTCAGTGCAACTCCTTTTTTCCTCTAATGCACTCATAACGCTGTTATTTATACGCTCCATGTCTCTTTCTTTCTCTTTCTCTCTCTCTCTCTCTCTCTTACATCGTACCGACTTTTCCTTAAGATTGCAAGAAGCTTTCGCTTACCCGCAGACCTCCGACGGCACCAAATGCAGCTCTTTATTAGCTGTTGCATCATCCCAGCCCAGGCGCTCCCAGATAAGGTCCCATGCCCTATCGAGGTTGTTTCCTTTATGATTCCCATCCCGGCGCCAAACGAAAAGCGGGATGATACCTTCCATTGCTTCCTGTGTACGGTACTAGGCAGGCAGCCGCACTGTTTTTTGTCTCTTTCTTCCCTCCTTTTTTACAACGAACATCGCTGCAGTCAGTTCCCTTTTTGCAAAAATGAGCTAAAAAGCGGCACCTTACGAGGTGCTTTTCTGTTGCTTTGTCAACGAGTCAGCTTTCTCGCGCTCGCTCTATCGCTCTGTTTCGGTGCATTGTATCGTAAGCTTCTTTCTTGTTTAAGCAGGCGTCACCGCCAGTCACCATGGTACCTTGGGGAAAAGGGTGGCCAAATTTCGAGAAATTCAAATTGCTTTAGAAAATTTAACAAAATTTATAAAATATAATAAACTTATAAAATTATCAGCTTTCAAGTGTTACTTTTTCATCACATGTAATGCTTATTGATTGATGCATTTTTTTACTGATTTTTAACATAAACATTCATGTACATAACAGTTTTATTATTTTTTTTAATATGAGCATAACAATGGCCAAACAAAATTTCAACTGAAAATTCATTAACAACAACAACAACCTAATTACATATGTTGAAACTTATGAATACAGCCTAAACTTACTGGCTTTTTAGTTGGTACGTTTTGCCAAAGTTTTTTTTTTTAATTTTTCTCAAAAGGCCATACGGATTTTGAGAAAATTTCAAAATCCAGGTTTCTAATACAAATGCACACTTTTTAATTGAAATGCCAAACAACTATCGAGTGTTATACTAAAAAGCGTTCAATTGTTGAATTCAGACTGTATTCCTAACAAATGGAGACGCCCAGTGCTTGGTGGAAATGGGAAGCTTTAAGAGCTTTCAACGAAACATGAACTCAATGTGATACTAATTAAATCAATCTAAACGTTATATCAACTTATAGATATAATTTTAGTATTTTTAAATCTTCTATGTGCAAAGCTACAAGAATAAATTATTTTAAAAAATAGCTACAACGATCCTAATGATTACGAGAGTTGTGAATAGCATATGGAGGCGCCTAATCTTTGGTGGAAATGGGAAGCTTCGTGAGCTTTCAATACTACTTGAACTTAATGTGGTTCTATTCAAATCAACCTGATTGTTTTATCAAGAATATATTGTTTTATTGTTTTACTTTTGATTGATACCACAAATATTTATACTTTTTTTTAAAGATCAGTAATAAATAATTATAACCACAGACTGTTCACAACTTACCCACTGTCAGTAGATCGCGTTTGGCTCAAGGGCGTTGATCACGCTTACATGCAGCAAAAAAGGAGCTCGCAAATGGTAGTTAGTCTTGGTGCCACCCTTTTCCGGCGGGATGACGTTTGGCACCCGACGCTGCTGTTGGGCGGATGCAGCAAACCATACAACACATGTACACACACGCACGCACACATGTATCGCCAAATATGCCGCAAGGTATAGCAAAGCCCCTACACGGAACGAACGAACCAAGCTGAGCAAGTTTTCTAATTAGTGCCTTTTTTGTATGAGAAAGAGGAAACAACACAAAGGCAATGATAGCGGTAACTCAATGTGAAGCTGCTTTCTTTACGGCACCTTTGTTTGTGTGTCTTTACGGTGTTGGTTAATAACCGTTACCTTTTCAAATAGAGCTACTCAAGGCGTGTGTGTATTTTTTTATTTTCATAGAGAGAAAGTCTTTCGGAAGAGTTGTGAATGAAAATGAGCAAAAGCAACGACCAAAGACGAACGTATAATGGAGCACTAGTAGTTGGTGGTAAATTAAGACACCGAACAAAGCACCTTTTCTAATAGAACCACGCGCTTTTATTACGTAGTAAAAGGGATTCTTTTGATACAGTTTTGCTTCCTTTCTTTCTTTCTCTCCAATTTACGGCGACAACTGAGCCAGAAAATAAACGCCCCATTATTGATAGATCTTTCATTTCGTTCGTTGCCCTCCAGAACTATCGCAATTCCCACGAAACTCATTACTCATCGTTTACCTTCATTTTTCCCCCGAATTGAACTTCCAATTGTAACTGTCTGACCGTGCACGGGGTAGCACGCTGCAGATCGGGGCACGAGATTGGCTGTGAGAAAACCGCTTCTTCATTAGACAGTAGACCACATTTTTACCACCCAAACCTCATTATCGGTGACCAATCGTGCGGAACGTGAAACTGCACAGTGAAACAAAGGGCGAAGCTCATTACTGCCCCATTCCGGATGGTTTCTATCCTGTTTGGAACGTTCTTTTTTTGTATGTTTTGGTTTGGTTTCATCTCGAATGCAATCAATTGCATGGTATGGGTTTGCAGGAATGGACCGTAAGATATCGCTTTCTATTATCGAAGGAATAAGCACCATTGTGTTTCCTTTTCGAACCGATCCCGGTGGAGAGTTAATTCTTTCCCCAGCCATTCGTTCGCACCGTCCCTTGCAGTGAATAAACCATTGCTGTTGATGCTCCTTAGCTTTGCTGGTACGCGCATTTAATATTTTTCATTAACTTTTAGCAAATATTCAATTTTTTGCGCTGTGATGGAAGCGTAGTACCATAAAAACCGTTTTTTAATCAAGTCGCTTCAAACGTTGGATAATACTTTAATGCAAAAGTGCTGAATTTAACCACTCAATATGTTACCCTGAACCTTGTCACCCGTTCGCACTTTAAAAAAATCAACTCAAACGCAATGCAGCACACGCTGAGTAAATATTCTTTTTTTTTTTAACACATTTCTCCATTACGCTCATCCAACCAGGGCACTAGTGGTCCGTTTCTTTTTCCATTACCCGGCCCCGGCACCGAGGTCAGGGCGTTGAGAAAGTGCAGGATCAATTTTAATCCACTTATCGAACGTTGCGGGCTTTCGAGCGCACCGGTGGGCAAGGTAAAGCACTAACTACCAACGCCGCCGCTTCGCTTTGTTCCACTTTGAAGTCAGCTTTTTTTGTTTTTGCAAATATCCATCCAGTGAATATATCGCTTACAATCAAGACCCTACCGTCCGGTAGGGCAGCCTGTCCAATATAGGAAGAAATGGAAAACGATAAATCTTTCCCAAAAAAAGTGCGGTAAGCGTAATCATTGTCTTAATTTAATATGATTACACTTTTTAAACATTTTGTTATTGACATGTTTAATGTATTCAGTTCAAAAATTGCAGTTTTCTGTTAGTAAGGGGATTTTTTATGGAAACAAATCAGTTCTTAACAATATTGGGTATTATAAATATCTATTCTTACTTACTTACTTATCCGGCGCTACAACCGCTTTGCGGTCTTTTCTATAAATATCTATATGGAACGAATATTACGACTATTGTTTTTAGAACTGTTTTGATTGAATGCATGTTTGATTTTGTCACAATGAAATTCCAATTACATTTGATTTTTTTGTTTCGCTATTCGCTTTTATAATTTTATTTCAATGTCATTTCCATGCATTTCGATGTTATTTTATGTCGAATTGATCCAAATTTAAATCTTTCGATTCCACTTTAATGCTAGTTCGTTGGTTTTGTCATTGCATGATCGATGACGTTCCTTTTCGATGGTTATTGGCTGGTAATTTGGTTACAATATCGACGGCATATAAAAGGCTTTTACAGTGGTTATTTCAAGGTCTATGAAACAGAACAGGTCAATGCGATTAGAGTAAATTGACAAAAAGCTATGAGAAAAATTTGACAGTTATATTGAATATTACCTATCTTTCGTAAAGGACGTTGCAATGGAGCTAATGAGAGTTTTGTTCAGCATTTTACACTAATACTAATTAGAGCAATTAGAATGTTATATGACTGATACAATGCAAATATCTCATTTATCATTCCTCACCAGATTTTAAGTAAAGGAAGGCATGTCTATTGTACTTGTGTTGGCAGATTCGATGTTTCATTTTACTCTCAGTGGTTAATTGAAAGTTTATTACATATCCGGTTAAGACTTCACAGATCCAATTGGAACATATGCTGTGCTGATTTACGACTAATAAGCTTTTGTTTCCTCCAGCAGGATCGCTCCAAACGATAGTGATTCGTGGTTACGGAGTGGCAAACAATGAGAAAGAATGAATACAGAGTGGACTCTAATAACTTTCGCTTTTTGTCTTGATGAGTGATTGGCCGCAGGAAATTGAAGCATTAGCATATTCCTAACATAAGATTTGTTTACTTTTCCACTTTAACTATGAAGTCGTAAACACTTTTTGATGAAACAGTCAAAAGCGAGCTGAAAATTGCAACCTAGCAAGTGGATTTGCATCGACCTGTTCTCTTTCAAAATTCTTGGATTATTTGATTATAATTCGATCTTGCTTTAAGATCATTGCAATGCCAACTCGATGGTGTTACGATTTTTTCTAGCAATACTCCTATAAAATGTAAGCTTAATGGTGATTTTACACCTTATTTACTACTTTCCAAATAATTTCTATGCCATTTCGATTCCCATACTATTCGACAGTTAACAGCTAATTCCTTTCGAAGGCGAAAAATGCTAGCAAGCACATTAAACAGAACATTCCAACGTCGCGTTACACACTTAACCTTCTCGGAATGTTCACCAAAATGGAACAAAATGGTCACCACCAAATAGCCCGGTTTGTGTCTTTCCTCTCTCTCGACGACCACACATACATACACACAGTGTAGCTGCTACTTAACGAAAAATGCGAAAGTTCGTGTGGTCTGTGCTGTGTTTACTCCGCCTGTCAGTCTCTCGACTGGTACGTGGACTGTACTGTCCGTGGACTGACGAAACCACAGAACAAAGTGCATCTTTGCAGTGCCACCTTCCCTCCAGCCTTTCCCGAATCAAGCCACTGGACAGTGACTGACCGAAATGTGCATCTATTTACCAACACCACCACCACGAACCGAATGCTGTGCCTGAGAAGCATACCACAAAAACCACAAATGTGAGTATAATTTCCATTAACCACAGTAGCAGCATGCGGGAGTTGTAGATACGGCTTATGAACCACGGTCACTGGGGAGATCCGTTGTGGTGACCATTTTCAGCAGAATTGGGCTCTAATTACTACCGACTCACGCTGACCAGTTGAAAGTCCCATTGGAAATGCGTAGTGAGGAGAGTATCTTTCCTGGACAGAGATTTCCCCACGAACCGGTGCATTAAAACTGCTCACAGTGGATGGGCAAACAAACGGAAAGAACCTCTTGCATAAGAGAAGGCTTGTTTATACCCAGAAATGACAAATAACGTTACCTAACGCAACGTAACGGACGTTGATGATAACGCTTCGATTGGTTATAACACCTTGGAAACAGTAATAACTAAACCCATACTGTGTTATACTCGAAATCGACCAAATCAGCATCAGCATCATAGCAACCCGATTGACTCGTGACACGTGTTGCTGACAACCCTGTCAACTTCAATCAATTCCCATGTAGTACAATAATTAAGCTCCATGTTTTC
This sequence comes from Anopheles gambiae, assembly GCF_943734735.2. NCBI lineage: Eukaryota > Metazoa > Arthropoda > Insecta > Diptera > Culicidae > Anopheles > Anopheles gambiae. Next base: position 89,718,030 of record NC_064602.1, read on the forward strand.
TTTCCCCAATCCCTGCCTACCCCTCGTCCAACGAAGAATCATGAAGACAAAGCTCAAATACAATCCTTTTCACTCCATTTTACACCAACCACCATCGACCCCGCGCCGCACTCACATCGGGAATGGGAACAAAGCGAGAAATAATCTAGTTTGTGTTACATAAGTAAACATCAACAACAAAAAACCCCACCACCCCCAACATGCGGGGCCACTAATGAAAACATAGAGTCATTGCCTGGTTACACTACCTTACCACTCGTTGCACGAATGGTACCGAACAGCTGCGATGGGTATGTTCGACCAGGAGGAGGGGGTTTTTTGATGTGCATGTGTGCAAACACAACGGCTTTGACAGTGGGACGTTTTGACGTCTGTAGTCAGGAAGTAAAAGTTGGTAATAGAAATGTGCACATGGAATATCTCATCCGTGCCGGATGCAGCTGGCTGGCATGTTCTCTTCACTGTGTGGTAAAGTTTCATCCGGAATGGGTTAACAAGGAATTGTAAAGCAGGAGCTTTAATTTTTAAATTTAGTTCTTTAGTTCTCTAGTCCTTTAGTTCTTTAGTTCTTTAGATCTCTAGTTTTTTAGTTCTTCAGATCTTTAGTTCTTTAGTTCCTTAGTTCTTTAGTTCTTTAGCTCTTTAGGTCTTTAGGTATTTAGTTATTTAGTTCTTTAGTTCTTTAGTTCTTTATTTCTTTAGTTCTTTAGTTCTTTAGTTCTTTAGTTCTTTAGTTCTTTAGTTCTTTAGTTCTTTAGTTCTTTAGTTCTTTAGTTCTTTAGTTCTTTAGTTCTTTAGTTCTTTAGTTCTTTAGTTCTTTAGTTCTTTAGTTCTTTAGTTCTTTAGTTCTTTAGTTCTTTAGTTCTTTAGTTCTTTAGTTCTTTAGTTCTTTAGTTCTTTAGTTCTTTAGTTCTTTAGTTCTTTAGTTCTTTAGTTCTTTAGTTCTTTAGTTCCTTAGTTCCTTTGTTCCTTACTTCCTTAGTTCCTTTGTTCCTTAGTTTATTAGTTCTTTAGTTCCTTAGTTCCTTAATTCTTTAGTTCTTTAGTTCCTTAGTTTTTTTAGTTCTTTAGTTCTTAAGTTCCTTAGTTCCTTTGTTCCTTACTTCCTTAGTTCCTTTGTTCCTTAGTTTATTAGTTCTTTAGCTGTTTTGTTCTTTAGTTCTTTAGTTCGTTAGTTCTTTAATTCCTTAGTTCCTTAATTTTTCTTTAATTTTTTCCTCAGTTCTTTAGTTCTTTAGCTCTTTTGTTCTGTAGTTGTGTAGTTTTGAAGTTATTTAGTTATTTCGTTATTTAGTTCTTCAGTATTTTAGTTCAGTTCAGTTCTTTAGTTCCATTGTTCCTCAGTTCTTTAGTTCTTTAGCTATTTAGTTCCTTAGATCCTTAGTTGTTTAGTTCTTATGGTTCTTCAATTCTTTAGTTCTTAAGTTCTGTTGTTTATGACTTCTCTTGTTCTAGTAGTATATCATTAGTTTTTCAATTACATTTGTCGAAAATACAGGAGTATTTAAGTGCATTAGTGCTTTATTTATTTATGTTATTATTAAAATAGCTCAAAATTGCTGCAGTACGTTTGCCTATAAAATAGTTTCAATTCCCTGATCTTTAGTTATTCAAAATATTATTTCTACAGTACTTCGAGTTTTTAGTTCCTCAGTTTTTAAACTCTTCATTAATTCAGCTCGTTAGTTTCATAGGGTTTATTTAACTTTTTTATCTGTTATGAAATTTACGATGTTTCTTGTCCAAAGTTTTTTCATCGAGGTTTAGGTTGTTCTATTTTTTAGGAGAAGCTTACAGTGCATATAACAGGGGGCTTATGACCCGTAAGCGAAACAACTGTACGTCCATTGAACCGTACAGGGTCCAATAGCTCACCAGATTATCCCGAATAGGTAGTTCAATATGATTGCTAATATATTTAGGGACTAATTATTTATATTTTTATTATGTAAGGATTTCACACACTTGCTCAAATTAATGTGTTGTAATATTTCCCTTTTTTTCCTTAAGACTCTATGCCAAAAAGTTAATATATTTAAGATGAGAAAGGCGTCCTTTTAATTATAGCTACACAGTTTGCTCACGGTCTTATTAAAACAGAGCAAATGAAGAAAAAACACACTCAATAAAATAAACAAAATGCTAGTGGCAAATTAATTGTAAAATTCCTGGAAAAGCGGAAACATAAGCGCCACCCTCGACGCGTAAAAATTGCAACTTTTAAAAATTCATTTCCCTTCCATAATCAGAGGACGAAGGATACCGAAGAAAGGACACGCAAAGATAACAAAATAGAACACATAGAAAGAAAATAGATACTAGACAACGAATAAGGGAGAGAAAGGTTCTAGCTGGATAAAACAAAGAAAACCTTTTTGCGTTGAGCGTTCCCAAAATGGGTCGCAGGAGGCAGCGCTTGTTTTTGCTCGCTTTTTTGTCTTTATGTTTATTTAAATTACGACTAACAACAAAAAACACGCGAATAATGGTAGAAAGACACAGAAAAATGTTGGCACCACCTACTACCACTACTACGCTACTCTCCTCACAACGGGACACGGGTTCGATGTGGCGTCCAATGGTGTGGTGAACCGGTTTTTTTTTTGTGTGTCACTCCACTCTCACAAAACAACGATTGGCGTTGACGCGTTTCGCCAGTGAATTAGAAACTGTTTGGATGTGTTTGGTGCGGCGGTTGGTTGTGGAATTTGGTTGCTTGCTTCACACCACTTCAACATGCCATTCCAGAAGATCCGTCAGAAAAAGCATTTCGTGAAGCTTTAAATACGGTTTTAAATTGAATGAAAAGACATGTTTTAAAGCACGCAATTTGTAGGATTTCTTTCAATATATTTTAATCATAAACGAAATTGGTAAATCAATTTGTTTAGAAAAATTATTTTAATAGGATTATTTTTAAATACTTTTCTCATCAATCATCAATCCACTCAATTCAATTAAATTACACACAAGAGCGCTCCTCTTGCTCATCCATATCCTAGCTAAATAATGATACTACATCTGGAATTCCCCGAACTTTCCATTCGTCGTTCGTGTTAAGTTTGTGCGGTGTCGGTGTGCGCCTGTTAAGTGTGTAATGTTTTACCCTTCTAAGATGGTATCAGTTCCCTTACATCCTTCCTTCAATGCTGCATGTACAATGAACGACTCGTACGCGTATGATAAGAAGATATTCAGTCTATTTTAAGTATGAGTTTAATGGAGAAAAATGACTGTTTTGACGCGAGAGAAGAAAAAAGGGAAGACAACAACTAAAAAACGAAACTATGGCCACCAAGCGGAAACGAAAACGACAATAAATGTGATGTAAAATTCGACAGAAATTAAATTAATACACCAGTAACGGGCGTGAATTAAGCCAAGTGAGCTAACTAACCCGACATTAGGCAGCGTCAGTTTGTTTAAAAAGTTAAAAATAAACATAAACAAATCAAAGTCAAATTTAAAAGCATACGAAACAAATAAAAGGCTTCTTTCGTCTTTCACTTCCTTCGCGGATGCTTTTAGAAAGGTAAAATAGTGCTGCAAAAGGTGGGTTTTGCAAAATTCGTTGCCAAACTCGAGTTTCAGTCATTATCCCTCACTGTTGTTGCTTTACTAACTCCTATGTCAAAGCCCGATAACACTTCCACTCCCCGCTCCCTACAAACCAAACGGATTGTTCCTCACCGGCCGCTGGTGTACCTTGATCGTGTGCTCATCCAGATGCGAGATGGTACAGAACCGTGCCTCGCACTGCTTGCACTTGATCGTTTTGTAGCGATCGTTCACATTGCTCTCGTTCACCTCTTCGGCGCCCGACTTGATCAGCCGGTTCTTGATGATGTCTACGTTCGTGTGCGACACGAACGAGTCCGGCGGGCGCAGTATGATGGGCTGCGTGCCCATCACACTCCCCACCGACAGTGCATTGTTCATGCCCGCCCCAAAGCGGAACGTGTCCACCAGCGACGGTTTGTCCTTGGGCGACCCGCCAGACCCACTGTCGCTCAGTGAATCGAGCTTGATCGTTCCGTAAGTGTGGCGGGTTAAAAATGCTCCATCGTGCCCCTTCGCATCGATCGCGGACACTGCCGGCTCACCATCGTCCGTCATCGGCCCGTCCGTCGGCTCGCCGGCCGTCTCGTCCTCTTCCAGCTCACCGTCGTACGACAGCACCAGCCGGTAGCACTTGCGCACCGTAAACACGGCCCGCCGTATAAACTCGAACGCCGAGATGGCGCTCTGCTCGCGCAGGTACATAATGTGGTACAGGGCCCGGATCGCCTCGGTCAGCTTGTACAGCAGACACTCGGTCAGGTGCTGCGAGTACGTTTCCGAGAACATGAACCGCTTCCGGCAGGCGAAGCATTTCTTCTCCTTGTAGTCCTCCGGCAGCGTAAACGTGACGCCGTGCTCCTGCAACCCGTCCAGCTCCATCACGTCGTCCTCGATGAACTCCTTCTCCCGGTACCCGAACAGCCCGCTGCTCGTAGGTTCGTCCAGCTCACCGAACACATTGTCCAGCTCCTCCTCCGCATTGTTGTTCGGTGGTTTGGCCACGAACCGATGCATCATGGCCGGGGGCTTTTTGGTGGTTTGTTTCGCCGCGCTGCGCGTGCTCGGCGCGTTGGCAAGGTTGACCGAGCGGTAGCCCGTACCGTCGCCGGTCGGTATGATTTCATCCCGGCCTATCACATGCTGCTGCTCACTGTCCAGGGCGGACTTTTTGCTTTCCGGCCGGAGATTCGAAAGGTACTTGGCCGTCAGCAGTCCCGCAATGTTGTCGATCGCTTGCCGCCGGAAGGTGTACGCGTGCTTGAGGTACGAAATGCACAGCACGCAGATGCGCTTCGGCAGGCCATCGTTTTCCGTAATCTAAAATGCAAAGATGGGTCTCAATTATTCGCGTCAATTCATAAGCGGACGTAAACAATGAGCGCGTTCCTACCTCAACGCCAGTCACCTCAGCAATCAGCATAAAGATGGGTTGCTTCCAGCGGGCGTACTCCCGATAGTGCTCGTGGCAGTAGGCCGGTATGCGGCCGAAAATGCTGTGCGAACCAGCACTGGAGCAGACGCGGCAGAGCGTATCCATGTTTGCAAGGTTTTCCATTTCTTTCCCCGTCCTATTCACAGCCAACAACAAAACACAGCACAATGATTTGCCACTCAACAGGCCCCACACAAATCACACGCACACACACAAGACAGCCTTAACGTTAAGTATCTACACTGCACTAACTATTGGCACGCAGGAAAGTGAGTAAAACACTAAAATATCATTTCGAGTCAGCACAAAATACAAAACAGCAAAAGTTTTGTCAATCTGGACGTACGAAAATCGGCAAATCGGCTGTTTGACAGTTCTGGCCGTGTTTACGAGACGGTGGGGTTCAGGAGTTCAAAAGGTAAACAACTGACCCAAAGGGCAAAAAGGGACATTCTCAAATAGCAAACTGTGCCCGATAGTGATGCTTAACGGGAGCGGTTTAGATTTTTTTAAGTTTGTCGTTATTTTTCAGTTTTGCGAAAAAAGTAAGAATGTTGTCTTCAGAAATTGGCATAATGGGTGAGTTTAAGTACCATTTTTTGTACGATTAAATATAATTTCTCTTGTGAATAATATAATCGAGCGATTTAGCGCATATCTCAGATTTTTAGTTCACTAGCTGAATTGGTTTTGACAGGCAAATTCCAATTCCAACTACCAAATCTAATAGCACCATGTAGGTTATAAGAAAATCATAGAAAGAACCATCAAAAGACCTAAGATACATTTTTTTAAATTTCGTTCGTTAATCAAAGCCGAATCACATTGTGGAATTTGGAGATGTCATACAGGGTTTCCCACGATTTATTGGTTGGATCTCATCAATTTTTGGTTGGTTCCCATATTTTTTTAGTGCGTTCCCACGATTTTTTGGCCGTTTCCCAGATTTTTTTGGTCCAATTGTATTGATATCCATTCGGAAAATACCAATAAATTATGGGAACGAACTAAAAATCCATGGGATACGACCAAAAATTCGTGGGAATTCACCAAAAAATCATGGGAACTGACCAATAAATCGTGGGAAACCCTGTAATGCGATGAACAGCTTACCTCTTCAACAAATTTGAATAGATCTATGCGAATGCAGATTACGCCAAAAAGCAATATTTCAATCGATGATTTATTTATGGAGAAAGAATCGCTCATCCAAATAAATTAACAAATAATACCAAAAAAGAGACTGAATGTAAAATTTGGAATAGGGACAGATAGATAAACTGAACTGCATATTCCAATGTTTCGCCAAAAAGCCTCAGATAGCTTGATATGTGATATTATCTACAAAAAAATTGTCTCAAATTTACCAAATCAACTCAAAACTCTCAATTTACTTTGCAATGGTTAGTTTATTGAAATTTTCAACTAAATAGTCGCCTATTCTATGGAATGCACATTGACGCCCGATCCTACGTTTGTTTTTTTCTTCTTCTTCTTCTGATCTTGCCTAACGCATCGAGCCATTTTGCATCCCTACCTAACATTCTTCATTTTGAACACTTTGAAATCCTAATCGTTTCTGCTTATCACGCAAGGATTATATTGTTTTCGGGTTATTTTTTTATTATTTCATTCTCTCGTTCTCTCTTTTGCTCCCCATTCAAATGGCTTCCCCCATTATTGCTTATTGCAGCAGAATGCCGCAGAAACTCGATACCACCTCTGGAACTTGAATTGAGCAAATGATTACAAAAAGGAAGAGATTGTTCAGAGACTGCAGCGGCAGCATATTCCTGCTGTTTTTTTTTATGTTTTTAACTATCCATCGGCCAGCGTGCCATATCTATCGTGCCGGCAGTATATCGTGCGCTTTGATGGTAAAGTGATAACATTTAAGTAAGGGCAAAACAAGTTGGCTAACAATATCGATAAATGCTCTCTCATTGCCATTCGCTTAGGATGGTGCTGACACTACCGTTCTCGTTTACAAAAGGAACGATTGGAAGATAACGCTTGTAAACGTGAATTGGTTTTTTGTTGATTTTTTTTACAAAATGATGATAAAAATTGAAAAAAAATATTAACTACATTTATACATTACAGCACACCACACTCGTTGTGTGGAGGTGGAAAATATCATTAACTCATACGCAACTTGGTGCTTGGTAAGTAACACGAGCTCGATCGCTGGTCGGTCGATCGCTGATTGCACTGAATATTCTAATGAATAAACTAAAGGGGTTGTTGTTTCTACGCTAACTAACAACTCTGGAGCCAATAACACGAAAAAGAAGGCTCCTTGAAATTGGTCAACATGGTATGATAAAAACAAGGCTCTACTTTGCCTTCACCACACAACATTATCCAACTTGCAACACATGAAAACTTTGTGGTTTGTTCGTAAAAGTAAAGTACGCTACAACAAAAACTCAATATCTTCTTTTAACACGCTAACAAGAGCTGTCGGTACTATCTCGCATACAACGTTTCGTCTTAGCTTTCTTTATGTGTGTGATAATATCCCAATGGGTAGCTCTAGGCAGATTAAATACGGTTACGCATGTGACAAATGAGAATAGGAAGAACAATAAACATGACGAATATAACAACGTTCAAGCGGAATGGTGGTAATGGGGACGTGGGAAAAGGCAACATTTTCTAACAAATGGTAATATGGAACAACCTAGACAACAAACTAAAAATAAACATATATACTCTCGATAAAAAAAAAAAATTTCAAAAATAACACAAACTCACAAAACACACATGACGAAAGGAGAAAAAAACATTAACAAATAAATTACAAAATATCTGATCCGTTCAGCCCTTGGCCGAACACGGCATTTCCTTTACACATCTCACGCAATATGGTTGGCATTCCTTTCCAGCAAAGCTGTTCTCATTATTGCACCATGTGCAATATAATATATCGCGATTCCCCTTTTCAAATTTCTACTATTCACGTCTCACACACCCAATCAGCCTTCTGTTTTCCTCTAATTCATTCTCCCTAGCATTGAGCGTCGGTACTGAGCAATTGGTTGCAGGTTGCTGTTGCAGTTGATGCACCCGCATCTTTAGGAATTAAATACAGCTCTTTTATTTTGTATATAACGACTGTCTGGTAGAGTACTCGGTTGACACGGTTGTCTCTGTGTTTTGTGTCCCTCTCTTCAGATTCTAGCTTAAAATGTACAACCTACAGGGACAGTTGTCCTCACTAAGCTTACCTTACTAACTTTGATTTGCTTGTCTTGGTTAGGATAATGATCGAGCTGCTCGAAGGGAATGAAGCGCATTTACAACTCCGCCGCACATTGGCCGAAAGCAATATAGGTGTATCTCTCTCGGTTAAAATTCTAATACGCTGATTCTTTTCTCGCAGCGCCGATCAAAAACGTTAAGGACATCCGTTGTTTTGCGACGTCTCTTCGAGTAATGCGAATAAAATCTAACATTGCTATCTGCGCGTCCTCTTAACGCGTCTTAAACCAACTGGAATGGTTTTTGCTGCATTTTTTGTTGTTGTAGGTAGTTTGTTTCGAGTTCGAGTAGGAATGTTATTGCCCTGCCAATACTTAAACTATAAACAGCTCCACGTACTGGTTCGGGATGAGCGATGGTGTCAGAATGCTGGGAGCCGTCGTTACCAGCTTATCATGATGATGGTGCGTCAGATGGGGCGCATGGTGCGGATGATGATGATGATGGTGATGGTGGGAAGGATGATGGTGGTGGTGGGATAGGTGCGGATGGGGGTCGTAGAAAGCCGTACCGGCGGCAGTGCCCGGCGGACTGGCCGTTCCCATCAGGGAAGCGTGCGGAAAGTGAACCGACGGTGGTGGCGGCGGTGCCATCGCCTGTATCGGGGAGAGCTGTGAGCCGGGGTACGCACCGGCAAGCCCACCAGCCGTCGGGGTAGTGACCGCCGCTGGGATCGCTAGCGGCTGAGACGCGGCAAGCGGTAGGCTGAGTAGCGGAGTGGTTGGCGGTGGTGAAGTGCGGATCGTGCCGGCGCCGTGCCGCTGAGCCGTGCCAGACGAAACGCTCGTCACCGAGCCGGAGCTGGAGCAGCCGCCGCCCGACGTGGCAATGGAGGAGCCGGTGGGCGACAGCAGCGGTGGAGAGGATGAGGACGATTCACCGCTGGAAGGGCTGCCCGCAGTGCCCGCGGCCGCTCTCGGGGGCAGTGTTACGAGCGAAACGGTTTGATTAGCGCTCCGCTGCGGGCTTCGCTGATCGGGGCTGAGCGCAAGCTGACCGTGAAAATGAGAAGAGAAAATGAAAATGAGTCTCTCTTTTTATTATTTATTATTGCACATTTCAACGCAAAACACCTACCATTGTGGGCTGTGCGTGACTGTGGGCGGGAATGCCCGCCGCTTGATGGCCCGGCGGCGGTGGTCCGAGATGGTGCGGCGTACCGGGCGGGGCCGCACTGTAGTACGTCGTGGGCGAAACCGGCGGGCTCGGGTAGCCCCAGTAGAGAATCGGTTGCGGATAGAAGGCGGCGTGCCTGGGCGGCGGCAGCACTGCTGACGGCGGATGGCCGAACGGAGCGTAGCCGCCGAACGGTGCGCCTACGATTGTACCGCCTGGCGGGAGAACGAGAAACAAACATTTGGCCATACGTTAAAAGGGGCTCTTGCACGGTAACTATCACACTAACGTAATGCTAAACGTTAACAAACGTGTGTTACGGGAAAGAAAATAAACAAACGGGAAAACTTAAAGGGTAACAGAATAAAATCTAACAAAATCATAAAACAGGAAACAGAGAAGACGAAAAACTATACTGTAATTGGTCGGCAAAGGATTGGTCGATATTGTCGTCATTTACTGGTCTAGCAGCAGCTGATTATGCTAACATTTGCATGATCGATTGTTACTTTCTGCTTTGGTCTTCTTCCTTTTTATTGGTTAATAAGCACCGAGTTAGTGTTTTTTTTTTATGTGTACGATTAGGTCGACCATTATTTCATGAAGTTTTGCTATTTGTTACCATTATTTATCAGCCTAATTTTATAATTTATAATTTCGCTCAAATGAACGATTTGGTAAACTGCAATGTCCGAATAACTACAACACAAAACATAAAATTTAGAAAGAAAAAAAAACAGAACACATGCCTTAAGATACAACAACGAAAAAGATAGCAACAAAAACAAATGTAAGAAATACGCAAACGGCATAAAATTGGTGCTAAACATGAAACTAAACAAAAGAAAAATGAAAAAACTTAAGACAAACAATAAAATACGCCAAAAGAAAGCAAATGTTAGTAAGCCAAATAAAATAACAAAAAAAATAATGAAAGAAATTAACAGACAGATGGTGTGACAGGGATGGGTTAGCGATGGAAAACAACTAAATTAACATATAAAATAAACTGATTTCGTAACACTCACCGTATAAGAAATGCAAAATAAAGGGGAAGGAGATATGATTACCATTTTTTTTTTGTTTTGCTTTTTAATGAGCTTAAGTAATGCCCCGGCTCCGTCTCAACACAGTGTTGTTGTGTACCCACCACAAAACCACCAACGAATAATATGTAAGGTAAAAGGGGGTAGTAATTATAGCACGCCAACAGCAGCATTTTCCACTAGTGCAGCACTAGCCCAGACAGAGAGAGACAGAGGGAGTGAGAGGCCCACGACCACGAGAGGCAACGATCACATCAACGACAACAACAACAACAACAAGAACAGGTTCGCCGTCCACCAAATGGGTAAGATGCCGGTTGTTGGATGGAGAGCTTTTGCTACAGTATACAGGCTTGTATTTGTGGCTGTGTGCGTGTGCGTTTTTTTACACTATCATCCTTCCAGCCAGCTACGTCATCCGGACACCACGCACACACACAGACAGAGAAGGACTATGAGAAAACCCCGATCGCCGATCGCAGATTAGAGGGGACAGATAGAAAGGATCTCGTAGCTTCCCTAGCAGATGAGCAGGACGTGACAAAACACTACACAGTAATCTCCACCAGCATTGCGATCGATAACACCACAGCGAGCTCACGGCAGTGCAGATGAACGACCTACAGGGTCCTTTTCCCGCAAGGTGGATAAGGGGGTTAGAGCAGACATCCACACGTCGTTGCGTTGTTATGTTACACACAGCCAAACCAGCCGTTACACCTGGCGGCACCACTACTACTACCTTCCAACACAGCCCAGCGTCGTGTTTCACACATGTTTGGTTGTTTGGCGTTGTATGAAATGCGTGCTTTTGTTTTAATTTTATTACACAAGAGTCTAGAGCGTTGATGGTACCCATACACCAGACCACCTTATTATCCACCGCGGTTGCTTGCTTGGTAAGAGGTCCTGCGTCACGCCGCGTGTGCAGGACAACACGATCGAGCGCACAGCACCAACCGCCTTTTGAAGCGTACTAGTGGAGCTAAAAGACGTATACAAATGAGCACCGTAAGAGAGAGCACACCGTGACAGCATAGAAGAGAAACATTGGTGAAAAGAAACACAACATAGACACATCGTAAAACACATCCACGTACACCCGGCATCATTAATTTGAAATGTAATTTGACATATTTCTTCAACCATGAACTACAAAACTCTACAATATAGGCCGTTCAAAAGAGATACTAAAGAAAGTTAGCGTGCTGTATCCATTTTTAAAAGCCTAACGTCAAGCTCGTTTCGAAGCGTTACCTCCCTAAACGATGCTTTAGAATTGAAATTTGATTGCTTCAAAATTTGCACATTTTGTTTTGGGTGTAGATGTGTGTGGTACCGTGTGTGTTAAACCGTGGGTTATTGTTGTGCCGCAGCTTTGCTTAATTCTTTCATCGTACAGGACGACACAACCAACCAGCGAACCCTCACGAGAGACAGCCAAAAGATTAAAGCCAGCCAGAGAGCTAGTAGTTAAAGTGGTAAACAAGGACGATAGAGAAAGCAGCAAGAGAAAAGAAACAAGAATATTAAACATCCAACAACAGTTTCGGACAAAACAAACCCTACCAGGGAAGTAAATAAAATAAAAACATAGAAAAGGAAGAGAAGAAAATTTGACATGAAACGATCTCAACCGATTCGAAGGTTTTGCTCCTAATATCTAAACATATTCATGTGCGAAAGAAAGTGATCGATTTGTTTGTAGCATGAAAAACAAGGACACAAAAATATCATTCAATAAAGGATAATTTTCCTAAAACATACTACGAAAAAACATACTGCTCTAAAGCAATTAAAAACAATTAAAAAATAAATCAATTTTGAAGCTTTCAGAAAGACACAAAAATGGTAAATGAAATCGCAATAAATGAATGCAACATTTGAAACCCAAAACCCAACACAAACCAAATAGAGCTAGCTTCACCAATAATATAATTGTAAACTAAAACAATATATAAATAACTACAAATAAAACGATCCCAGACACCAAACACGTACCGTGTGTGTAACACATGAATATGCTTAACAATAAGAGAACGTAACCCGAATTGAGAGATGAAGGTGGAAAAATACAAGAGAAATGGAAAAAACAGAGAAGAAAAGGGAAAGAAAGAAGTAAAGCCTACAATTAAATGGTAGTAACGAAGAGTTCATCAAAAACGACCATTAGGGAGCTGTTACCAGACAAATAAAGGTAAGAAACAAAATCTCGCTTATATTATTGTCGATGATCTTAAGCCTAAAGAGAGAGATAGAGAGAGATACTCTATATTAATTGTGTGTATTCCATCATCTCAACGCGGTTACCACCATGTTTGTATATGTATATATATATTAAATTATTTCCGTCTATTTTCCGCACATGAGTGAGCCACTGTTTTTATAATAATTGCTAGCAGATATTACCTTTCTTGTCTTGCTTTGTTTGTTTTAGAGTTTTCGTGCACTTGATTTTGATTTTCCTTTGCTTCAATACCTTTTCCCTTATTCGCTTTTTTAGCCGTGAATAGGTGTTTGATTAAGCTCAGTGTGTTTGTGTGTTGGTGTGATTGTATGTATGTGTGTGCATGACGGAAAACCGACCCGTTTAGAACGACGATATTACCCGTGTTTTTATTAGCATTTATAGCATATTCCGAGCAAATGTGTGCTAATAATTGTTGCTTCGTTTTGTGGTAAATAAAAAAAGATTGATATTGCTAAAATGAAACATTTAAAGTTAGGCATATTAAAGTGAAAGTGCTAAACAAAAATCATCAAATAATGTTATGAACCGAGAAGAAGCGCCTATGTCCTCATCCAATTACCAAAAGAACAAACCTCTCCTACTCGGATTCCTATTACATCGACTTTTCATCCTTTTTTGAATCATTTATAAATTAATTTAAAAAACAACATCAAACCACTATTGCAACAAACAATGAAACCATTTTTTTATGGAATCCAGCACACTCACACACACACACATACATACACTCAATTCAATAATTGCCGATAAAAGCTACCATACTAAACAATATTTTAACTATTATAGTTATAGCCAGGTGTTACACTAAAAGTACAACAACAGATAAGTTTGCCTTCCGAGGGGGGATATAAGGTGTTGTGTGTAAATCGAGTTTTTAAAAATGTTTCACTTAATCACTAAAAAAAAACAGAAGTAAATTAGCATGCCTAATGGACGTTTTAAGAAAGGAATCGAACCTGCACGTGGTGTGTGCGTTGTTAGTTGCTATAACATATGATATATGAATAGTAAATGATTAAACAAACAAAAAATGTATATATATAACGGATGCCATCCGCAAGTTGCCATCATCATCATTTTGCAAGCCCTTCCATCTGCCTCTTTCTGGACGTGCGCGCGATCGCTCCCCCGCGCTTGTTTACGATTAATGGAATGTATTATTATTAAAATTATGATTATGATTGCTAGCACTACTACTACTACACCTTCTTGTCGACATCTTTTTTGTTTGTTGCTGTTTTGCTTGTTTTGCTTGTTTTGTTTCAGGGACAATGAGTTATTTGATTGGGTGCCACACACCCAATTCCCCGTTTTGGAACATATTTAGAAAGGTGTGGAAAGCGATCACAGCGTAATGCAGTTATATACTCTGTCCTTCTTCTTACAGCTTTATGGAACGAAAGAAGCGTCACGCCAAATAATTCTTTACGGGAATGGTACGTTAAACATGGAAAGTAATTGCAAAATTTAGAATAAATGTTCCAAAAACACTTGTTAACTTTGTATATGAATTAAGGAAAATAATTAACTGTTTGTGCTTTCATTAAATGTTAAACAAAACGGCATGGACTGTGAGAATGGATTAAGAGAGTCAGCAGAGATGCACAACACACCTCCCCCCTTCCTCCGTCGAACAAGAGCGACCGAACCTGGGCCGTCCCCATACTTGCATACTACATACACTACACATTACACACAACGACGTTCCCTTTTTGTCTGGTTTTAAGAAGCTCCTGCTCCTACTCCTGCTGCTTACTACTAAAAAAAAGCCCATTATTTGTTTTACACATTGCTCTATAATAGTGTGATCGATCGTGTACCGCTTTCCTCCCGCTACATACACACACACACACAACAAACATAAACGCACACATACAGTGGGGGTGGGGGGAGGGAGTGGTGGGTAAGAGGTGGTAATGTTAAACAGAAAAAGAAAACGCGTACTCCTCTGGTGGTACGCAAACTGCCACGACCCAACACCGTTTGAATTCTCTCCTACCCATCATGATCCCATCGCAACATCCTCCTCCTCCTCCTGTTCATCTCCGCTATCTTTCCCAGCCGCTTCGCTACCAACACATGTTTATAACGCACACCACACCACTGCTCACAAATACACAATGCGATTAGCCTATTAAGGTACTTTACAGAATACGGCCTCTATATTGCAGTCCCGATTTTGTTGTGTTTGTGTGTGTGTGTTTGGGAGGGCAAGGAAGGGGGTTGTGAAGAAGGGAAGATCAAGAGTGTGAAGAAGGTATGTGTGGTCGTACTTATAAATCTATTCAATGCGTCCTTTAGTGGATGGAATGTACGTGTGATTGTGTAAAGGAAAGGAAAAATGGGATATTCGGGTGAATGGGTCCCCCTTTTGTGGGGATAAAGTATAAAAAGGAATGCTTCCTCAACGCTTGCATACGCTCTCTCTCTTTCTCTACACACACACCAGCGCATCGCCCTTGACCACGAAAAATCCCACCATTTCCATACCCTCCAAACTTCATTCCTTAAAAGGTAACAAGCAATTTAAGAAGAGCAAACGAAACGGGCAAAGAAATACCAGGAACAGAAATGGAAATGAAATTGGGCGTTAAAGTGAAGAGAGAAAAAAGAGGGTACAACAACAGAAAAGGAACGGTGGGGACGAGCGCACACACACACACAAAAGAGAGGAACATAATGAGTGCTCGTTGGGGAGTGAAGAAAATTATTGTCCTGTTGTATATTGAAAGAAATAAGGAAACACAGCCGCCAAAAAACAAGGCTCAACCTACAGCCGGCAACCAGCAGCAAGCACATGTCGTCTTCGCGAAACTCTTCAACACAATCAACTCAACGCGCTTGGTAGATAATTCATTATTTTACCAATATAAGTACTTTCAGTGACGGTAAGTATGTTTTAAACAAATAAACGGTACGGCGTGGTGGTGTGTAAAGGCACTCCTCCCGGACCCCTGGTGACACAGGCCACGGGTCAAAAAAGTCAGCTGACACAATAAGTTTGAGCCTATCCTTGTACATCCCATATAAAAAACGCTAGCAAAATTGTAAAGCTGCCTGTGTCTGTGTGCATCTGATGCGAATATTTTCAGGCTGTGCGAATTTTGCACCTCAAAATGTGTCACGCAACATACTCCTCCTCTACAGTCTGCCCCATCCGCTCATATATGCGGATGGTAGTAGGGAGCGTACAGGGCGGCAGCGGCAGCGGCCGCCGCCGCAGCAGCAGCTGTCCCCTGCGCCGGCGTACCGTGGAACGGCCGTTTGCTGCCGGCACCGCTTCCCAGCGCCGACTGGTCGCCCCGGAACGCGCTGTCGTACGACCGCTTGGACGGAAGCATGCCGGCGGCGGCGGCGGCCGACTGCGAGGCGGCAGCCGCTGCCATCGCCTGCATGGCATGGTGCTGCGAGGGATGGTGCATCAGCGCGGCCGATCCGTGGTGCGCCAGCGAGCTGGACGCACCCGAACCGGCACCCACCTGGCCGCCCGCACCAAAGTGATGCAGCTGGCTGTAGGCGGCGGCATGCTGTGCCGCCGCCGCCGCCGCGGCATGGGACGGTGCCATCAAACTCATCGGTATGCCCCCGCCGTTCGAACCGAGCATGGCGGCGTGGCGGTGCATAAAGTAGAGCGGTGCGTACTGGGCGCCCGGATGAGCGGCGGCCAGATGGGGCGGCAAACCGCCGGCAGCTGCCGCGGCACCGGACGCTGCCGAAGTAGCGCCCAGCCCGGCCGCTGCTAACCCTGCCGCGGTGGCAGGACTGTGCCCGAAGGCAGCCAGCCCACCGGCACTGGCGGCACCCGTCACCGAGGACGACAGGGCAGCAGTAGCAGCAGCACCACCACCTCCGCCCGCTGTCACGTAGGTCGGTGTAGCGGCCATTGCTCCGCCCGCGCCGTGCGATACGCTCAGCGAGGTGGCAACACTGGTCGCCGGACCGCCCATGTACATGCCCAGGTTTTGCAGCATCAGCTGCTCCTGGTGGTGATGGTGGTGGTGCGGGTGGTGGTGGTGTTGCTGCTGCTGCTGGTGCTGGGCGGCGGCGGCCGCCTGCCGGGCGAGCAGGTTCTGCTGCGCAATGTACTGTGCTTGCTGCTGCGCCAGCAGCTGATGGCTGGGCGGCGGCACCGAGAGGGCGAGCGGCGGCGGAATCGGTAGCGAAAGTTGGGAGAGTGAGAGCGTCTGCGGGGATTGTGTCGGTGGCTGTGTGGCCGCTGTCGGTAACATACCCGGTGAGAGCAGGGACGGTTTCGAGAGGCTGCCCGGTTGCTGGAAGCCCCCGTTCAGCACCATGTTCATGTCCTCGCCGGAGCACTGGAACACCTCGATGTAGCGCTGCTTCTTGCCGAACATCATGTTCTTGTGGTGCTTCTGCTGGGCCGACTGGTACGCGGCCGTCTCCGAGTCCATCTGGATGAAGGCTTCGCCGTTAAACTGGCCCTGGGAAGCAGGAAGGAAACCATTGCCAATAATCCGCCAAACAAACGAGGTTCTGCTCTGGCGCAACTGAAGATTTTCCCCTTGCACTGCAGGAATCATAGACACACACAGACTTACCTGCGCATTGTACACCAAGTGTACGCCCTGGTAGATGATGTGGTTAGCAAAGTCGTCCAGGAAGTGGAGTATGTGCTCCACCTTCGCCTCGTACGGCAGCCCGCGTAACCGGATGCAGTTCTTCTCGACACCGCTGGTGATGACGTGCTGGGGCAGCAGCTGCATCTGTGGTAACTGTGCGATCAGTGGCGGTTGCGGTGGCTCGTACGTCTTCGGATCCATGGACCGGTTCAGCACCTGCGGGGGGTGTTTCACAACGTTTATGAGTAATGTAAGCCGATTTGTTGGACTGTTTTTTTGTTGCGCAAACACACGACACACAGAAACCAAAGATGTACCTAATGCTGTTAAACATTATTCTACTTTCTTACCCACTTTGCATCTGTTTCGTCTGTCCAACAATTCAAAGTGTTGTTAGCATTAAAGGACGTTAGTTTTGTTAAACATAGTTATTCGCATTGCAAGAGTAAGAGAAGCAATTGCGCGCTATTTGCTGTACAAACCTGCTGCACTTCGGCCGTCGTCGAGCGGAACAGCTCGATGTAACGCTGCCCGATCGATTCCCGATGCTTCGACAGTGCTTTCGAGGCATCCGAGTCCTGCTCGAACAGTACGAACGCGTCCCCGGTCGCTCGGCCGTCCGGTTTCTTCACGAAAAGGATGCCATCGGCACCGTCCAGCACGTTGCAACTGTTCTCACCGTTGGCGAAGAAATCAAGCTATTGAGTGGGGGGGGGGGGGGAGAAAGAGATGTTAAGCAAATTGGGGAAGCGAACACCGGACCGTTTGCTCGTTACTTACCACCTGCTTGGCAGTGCAATCGTAGGGTAATCCCCGCATCCGGATGATTACCTGTGCGCCCTTCGACAGGAAGGCTTGTGCTTCGTTGGATGCACCACCGGCCACGGCCAGGAAGTCCTCCCCGTTGGCTCGATACACCTGCGCGATGCGAAAACGGACGGTTAGTTAAGAGGCTGCCAAGAATGTACGGACCAGGCGATTCACACTTACCTCGATGTACCGATTGCCAATGTGATGCTTGTGCCGCTTGAGCGCCATATCGCGATGTTCCTGTGACACGAACCGTACCAATGCTTCGCCGTTGCGGCGTCCTTGCGGTGATAAACAAAGAGCTACACCACCCCTGCACGAGGAGAAAGAGGAAAAAGAAGACGGAAGATGGGTTAGTTTACGGCAACACACACACTCCAAAGGTCGATCGCGATGGCAATAACAGAGCGCACAGTCGCCAGTGACACAGTTATTAATCATCGGTGCCTTCCAGCAACAAACTCTTCAAAACATCAATTAAAAAGGGTCGCAATATGCAAATCAAAATGAAGTGTGATATTTACTTCTTCGAACTGTAAATCGACCGGCACCAGTTGAGATGGTACCTATGGTAAACAATTACTAAACAGTTGCTCTATTTTTTGTGCTGCTTTCCAGAGTGCAGAGTTACTATGTCAGCTTTTCAAACTGCACTATCAACAACGCGAAACCTGGCAAGATCGACAGGATCCCAGCCCAACCGTATTTCTTCCTCGAGCAATGTCGAATAGGTCATCGATTTATCAATTGTTTTTCTTCCACAATCGTACACACTACGAAACAGCTGACAAGGACCGCCCGGACGGAGATCCCCCGTTCGAAAGTGTTCCAAGCTGCTACCTACTGGCGCTATAGAGATTGCGCTTTTCGTAGCCGAGGCACGGTTTCAAGTTGATCGATCCCAACTTGTTGCACCTACGCGGTACACAAAGGTTGTAGGGAGACACGAAGTGTTTTTTTTTTGTGAAATTTGCTGCTGAGTAATAAACTAAAAACGGATGGTAAAGCTATTGTATAGCTAGTTCGGTGAACATTCATCGATTTTTACGGTGAATTGTTGTGGCCATTAGAGAATGCTAGGGGTAGAATTGCATACCACTACGAGAGACAAAAGGGGCGTTACAAAACAAAAGCTTTGTCGGAAAACGGTTGGATATACTCACTTGGCCACATTCAGTCCACGGAAGAACTTGGCAATGTCCTGATCGCTGCTCTGCCACGGCAGTCCACGTGCGCGCACTATACACGTTCCATCGATTTCGTCATCAATCGAGCTGCGGGAAGAAAAGTCGTTGAAGAACAGTTAGAATTATACAGCAAATTAAAGTATAAACGGGGAATAAACTTTGTGAAACGAGAGTTGAACAAATTAAAACATAGCAGTTAAAACCAAAGAATACAATAGTATTGTTCCAAGAAACAAGGAATCTAAAAGTGTTCATAAGATAGATATCATTAAGGTTCGAACCAACAACGCGCGATACGCCAGCCCCTTACTTTAGCCACGGCACTATATGGCAACCACTTTCGAGGTCAGTTAAAATGCTAATAAGACTCTTGGATTTTATCTCAGTTATGTTAAACAAAAAACAGATCTTTAAAAATTCCGCTATTTCAAATCGAATATAGGCGAATTGAACCTTATTTCCAGGCCTTCCAATTTTAACACACTCTCAGGGTCATTTACGTGTCAGCCTAGTGGAACAAAGAATAGGTAAACACACGTGTAACAATCAAAACCTGGTACCAATCCCGATAAAAACAGAACTCTGGAACGCAAATCTGAATCCTCTATTCGACGATAACGCTCATTATAGATTTGTTTGAACAGATTCCATCCGATGTATATCTTGAGCGGTTTCAGTGTTTCTGTTCAACACCATCCCCCGATACACCCATACTTCTTCAGCCCCAGCTGAAGCCATACCATTACGAATACTCCCCCCCCCCCTTCGACTCCAATATACGATGACAAACAACACACCAGATTCTGTACCGATCCCGCAGCATGGCTTCTGTGTCATGCAATATGACGTGTTGTATGTCGCCCATCGAACCGGTAACGAAAAGCCCCTGCAAAAGGGTGAAAATAAATCCACCCTCTCTGCTCACTCTTCTGGCGCGGTCCCATCTCTTCTCTCTCTGCAACTCATCTCGCATGTACGAGAAAAAAACATCAAAAACCACAGCGAAAAATTAGCGATTTGTGGTATCGATATGCTTGTTTTAAATGCGGTCGTTAGAGAGCTTGTCTTCCGGCGCACTGATTATCATCATCCCCCTTCCGTCTCACAAGCCTCGGTCACCCATTTTACAGTGTAGTTCGTGTGCCCCGTTTAAATGAAGCTAGAGTTTAGTCTAAACAAAAAAAGGCGGTAACAAAAATGACGTTTTATCCTCAAATCGCTTCAATGCGCAACAAAATTACCCTACCAACATACAAAAGTGCGCGACTTTTTCCCACAAACCAACCAAAACCAGCGCCAGCGCAAGCCACACGGTTACGAGCGGGAGAGGAGTAAATGCGAAAATGGCACGAACGGCACACACACAGGGTGGTGGTAAGTAACAAAACCACATTGTATGTGTTTTATCAGGCCTTGTACAGTGTAGCGCAACACAGCAGTTAACTACCAGTTTTAACGATATAGCGCGCTGGGCAGGAAAAGTAAGGCTGTCTCCCGTCAGCAACCAGACACGTCGCTGATCGGGGTGCAAGATTGAAATGATTTCTTTCCCATATCAGCGCATTTTACTTTTTTTGTTGTGTGCACAATGTAGTTACATATTGGCTCAATATTCAATGCAATTTTTAAGGCATATCACTTGGTACTCTAGTGTGGTGACAGTGTGTAAGACATTAAACAAGTTAGAGCTTCTTAAAATGTAATTTAGTACTTTTTTCCCACATCAACCTTTCTCATACTTCAGACTCATTCCTCAACGTAAAAGAATATGTAGCGTTTCTCGCTCCAAAGACAGCTTTAGTCGATCATGTCGTCACCTAGCAGATAGAACACCCTCATTGCCTCCACCCGAGATGTGACAAATTGATCGTCCAACAGATCAGAACCACTCGACGATGACGGCGACGACGACTTAGCTTTCCGAAGTCGAGATCCAGTGTAGATTCACTATCTGAGACAAGGAGAACGTCTGATCAGCAGGGGTTGAAGGAAAATTGATTCTTCATGCGCACACAGAGACAGGCACGCGCACGAGCTGGCATTAGGTGCTGGTATAATTAATAGCATATTCCCCCCTTAGTTACCGTCTCTTTACCGTCTCAAACTGAGGTTTACGTGGTTCCAGTTTTTGGTACATCTCCTCCATCATCGTGATTCTCGATAGTTGGTTCATTAGTATCAAATGCTGTGAATGTCCAGAGACCTTCACGAAATTTCAACTTCAATTCTGAATCAACTTCTAGAGTCTAGTGGCTAATGACAACCACGACACATTTGCAAACTGCAGGTACAATTTTGCAGAAGGAAGGCCACCTCAGCATGTGCAACTTGTCCAATCCATCAACCCCAGTAGTACCCACCACTCCCGAACGACACCTCTTGTGGTGTATACCCTTATGAAATCCGCCAGTAATGCTTACCCAGGGGGTTCTGCTTATCACAAACACGGCGCAGCGCACCAAGCTTTACAGCCAATAAAGATGGCTAATACAGGGCGATTCGCTGCCAGTGTGTTGGTGCAATCGCATCCCCTATCGATGCCCGCGTAATCCGTTCCAGTTCGATAGGAGCAGCAGTAGCACACGCAGGTGTAATTGATTTTCCCCCTCTTTTTATGTTGCAGAGTCGATCCGTATTTTCAAACTTCTAGCACATTTTTTTAAGACCCCAAGTCACACTAACAAACACCAGAACACAGCACACAGCACACAGCGATTGATTGCTGTCGGGGGGTTTAATCTCTTATCAGGCCCCCGGTAGGCCACACCAACACAGGCACACTCTTTTGTACACTCTATTTATAGCAGATTAGAACCTAAGAAAAGCCGGGTAAAAGTAAGAATCGAACGGTGAAAAGCAAAACCAACGCAATGGCACACACGCACCACTTGTTCACTGCTTCCTTCACAGAAACGGAGACACCCCTGTGTTCACACACTTCGGACGTGCCACTCAGCATGCCGAAAGATTTGTGTGCATGTACCAACAACTTCACTCGCACGCTTGCTATCTCTCCCTTTTCCCTCCATCGCGTCATCATCGCTCTATCGCATGTAATACCGCGATTAATACCGCGCACCGCGATCGACGGAAGCTAATCAGCAGCACCGATGTGGGCACAAGAGCACAGCGCGCAATCGAAGAAGTCCCCGCCGTCCAACACAACGTGCCAAACCTACCCACCCTTCGGCGACTCTATTACGACTCCACACAACACCCCGGCGGGCCCTTCCTTGTAGCCCTATATACGCGCGAGACACACTCGGAAGAAACACGGCACCAACGCAACAACACGCCAAGTCAAGTGGCGTTAGCAAGATTGCTTACACAGGGCACGGTGGTCTCTCTCTCTCTCTCTCTCTCTCTCTGTCTCACTCGGTGCCTCGTTTGGGTTATTATGCCACGTCGATAAGCCCTCATTACACTGTCGGCGACGGGTGGCAGCCTCGCCACGAAGGCTTCTGATGCTGCCGCCTCTTTACAGACACAAACTGACCCCCTTGACCAAATTGATCTTTGAACGGTACAGAGAGCGTACAGTCTGTCACCCGGTGGTCAAGTCTGTACCCTATTTAGACGCCATCCTCTGTACCTACAGAAATTCTTGTAGACTTGCCCTCGAACTGGAACACCTCCAGGCGAACTCCGGCCCAAAGTACACTGAACTATTGGTTCCGAGTGGCAAAAAGTGTATTTTTGCAAACGTACACACTCCTCCAGTTGCAAGCTGAGCTCCGAATCCGAAGTCGACGACACCTTTCGATGCAACGTGCTTTTTTTTCGTTGTTTTTGCAACCACCTTTTGCTTTGCACCGAAACTTCCGTACCCCACACACCCCCGACACAAACAGCCAAACTCATTAAAAACTGCACACACACACGCACACGACTATGACCCGCCCGGTGACTGTGCCGTCGATCGTTTGACTACCTCAACTGAACTCGAGAGAGTCAACTCAAGGAAGTCATTAAACCGACGACGACGAGAAGCGAAGGGGTAGGCAGCAGTAGGGAACCCGCCGGTGACGACTCCGGTCATCGAATTACCCACCCGATGGTGGCATCAAATCGCAACAGTAAGGGTCGTCAACACGCGCAAAAACAGGGGCATGTATTAAGTTATGGATCTAGGCGTCACACCAGCCAATGACGTGCCAATGAATTACCCGAGACGAAGTAATGAAGTGACAATGTGTGCTCATAGCTCCAGAGCTCCCAGAGATTAAGAATCCGAGATTCCTCAGAGTTTGAGCAGTGTGCGCACTGTCGCTCAACCGAAAAAAAAACCTCACTCGAGTCACGTACGATCGGCTCACTCTTCTCACAGCTCACGTCTTGCATCCCCCGTGTTCTTGTTCTGTCAGGCAACACAACCAATTGGAAGAGCAAAACAACAAACCTAGGTTCCAGTCACAACACTACGGCAGGATACGTTCGCGGCTGAACCGTTACGAAGGATCAAGCACAAAACGTTTTGCACCGACAACATGCGGATCGCGGCAAAAAAAAACACACACTGTGCCCACACGCGCGCGCTCCTTATGCTCGGTCGGTTCGCCCTATCGCGCATTCAACGAGGTACTGGAGGGTCGTATCATTTTCCCAACGACAAGTACTTCAAACGCTGCACTGAGACCAGCCAGAGTGTGCGAGTCTGAGCGAGCGGCTGGTGAGAGCCCTCCCTGGGTCGAGGGAGAGGAATGCGGGCAAACTGATTGACGAAGGGAGACGGGTGACGAGACTACACCACCCGGGGGTCGCATGTCGTACACCCGAAACCCACCACACACACACGGGCACAGCTGCAGCGGGACGAGGGTATTAGCTGTCGCTTTGAATAATTTCCGATCAAACAGCTCCCTCGCGCGAGCACACCAAGCACATGCAGCAGAACAGATCGAACGATCGTTGTGGAGCTGGAAAACCCTTTCCAATGCTTGTTAAGGGAAGAGAAAACCCGCTTAATAGGGTCCGATGTGTCCTCCATCGTTTGGAGAGGAGAGCGCAAGATCGCTCTGAGTGTGAGGCGCGCCTGAACGAACCGATGATAAGCACGATCACATCACTGTGTGTTCAATGAGTGAGCAATCAAACGGAGATTAGTGAGGGGGGGGGGAGGATGAAAATGGGAATATAATAATGCACACTTATATTCTCTCGCCTTCCGGTGCGCACCACAAGCGGAGCGAGTCTTTGCCAAGGACTTTTGCATTATGCTAAATCATTATTACACGCCGCTGCTGCTGCTGCTGGTGCAACGAGCACAGAATTAAATCGAGCAATAAATTACGATTTATCATACCTACTGCTCCTGATCCTCCTCCTCCCACAGGGCAAAACGATTACGGTTTAAGCAGATTACTGCGATAAGGATACAGGCAGCACGCTTTATTTTTACCCGTCACGAAACAGCATTTTGCTGAAGGTCAAAGATAAATGCTAAGTGGTTGTGCTGGCGGAGGAGGAGGTAGACGCGCGGTAATTTGTTATGTGCTTATCTTTCTTTACGCATTTCTTTATTTGTTTTCATTCATTTGCTGACACATTGCATAATAATCTCCGTTGCAATTGCAATTGGTTTTGCATCGATTAAGCATTGGTAAAAAAAGGCATTAAAATAAAACAGCGCCACGTCACGCGCGCCTTTGACATTATCGCAACAATATAAATGTCAACCTTATTGACCATATATTGGTGCACACCATAATGCAACTGATTTAATGACGAAAAGAACCACAGTTTCGTGTTTGTTTTTTTTTTATTTTGTTTTGATTTTTCTTCTTTTTGCCAAAACACATCTCTGTTCTCTGCATGGCCTGACCATGTTTGTTGGTGTGTACCCTTATTCCTCAACCTATTGCTCTCTACGGCTCTCTCCCCTTAATGAGCCATCATCAATCCCACAGGCACAACTTGCCAGGTAAAGCTCATCACTGCAATTTGTTCTACACCGTGTCGGAAACGATTAACGACTCTTAGAAACCCATTTTTACCATTTTACGCTGACTGTGTTTGTCAGTCATGTGTGCCTGTGTGTGTGTGCGTGTATTTGAGTGTGTCAGTAAGCATTAGTATGCATGCTTGCTTGCACACGCTAATCATTTACAGGGTTCTGCGTTCACTCTAATTTTCTACAACCTGAATAAGCACACCAACCAACGGACAAACAAAAAAGTACAAGTGAAACCGTTTTGCTCAGCCTAACTGATGCAAATGGTAGCGAAAACAGTTGAACAGCAATGCTACAATGCTGAAAAACGTTCCACGCGGTGGTGGTAAAGGTTCGTAGTCTGTCCAAATTTACCATGCCATAGATTCTGTCGAATGTTTGCATATTTACAACATAATTAGTTGCTTTTCTTACGCTACATGACACTGCCGATCCGATAGGATACCTCCACCAGAGGCTCCCGATACAAGATAAGTGAATTAACTCAACCGCGCTCCCGACATGACAGAAGATGTGGTGAAACGGTTGCAAACCTGCGCAAAAACGTTCACCCCACTACACTGCGATTGTTAGAATTAATGTTTTGAACTACGAGTTTATCATTTCATTCAGCAAACGGCAACTTTAGCCGAGGTTTTAGCAAAACGGCACAAATAACAGGCAAATTGCAGGGTGAAAAAGCCCACCAGCTGTTGGGGTGGTGGAGTGGGGGGGAATAAAATTAACATTTATGGGTCAATTAATTTTCGGATCTTTGCCCATTCCCTTACTTTAACGCTTTGCTTAAATTTACAATACGGCACACGGGAAAAGCCGTCCGCCTCTCATACTTGCTCTCCCGCTAATGCTCGCCCGCGATAAGCGTTTGCCGCTTGGCGGAGCGTGTTGGCTTGGCGCAGAAGCAGCACAGCACCACATATCAAATGAAAATGTCTGCACATCGTTCCGCAGACGAAATGAAATGTTTCTACTCATTTACAAATCTGTTCTGCAACGGGAACAAGGAAACAGATTCAACCGTTTGCTCTATACATATTCTAATCGTTTGATACATCATGCAGAGATGTCATAAATCTTTGTGGACTAGGAAATAGTTT
The DNA here is from genome assembly GCF_943734735.2 of Anopheles gambiae. Classification (NCBI taxonomy): domain Eukaryota; kingdom Metazoa; phylum Arthropoda; class Insecta; order Diptera; family Culicidae; genus Anopheles; species Anopheles gambiae. Next base: position 89,744,324 of record NC_064602.1, read on the forward strand.
AAATGATCACGGTAATGACACCGTTCCACTACCGTTCGATAACTGTTTGCTATTCCAAGTGGAGAGAGGCACACACAACACTCTTCGCAAAAGTACGCAATGACATCGAATTCCTTTTGCCTCAATGGCATTGGAGTCATTGGAGTGGCTGTTCGTATCACATTTATCACGACATTGAAAACAGTTGAAACAACGCCGACACCACTTCAGAGGTACTATTCCTATCTTATTTGGTAAATATTTGCCATAAAGCGACAGTTTTTCATCAAAACAAGCTGCGATCGCTTGTGGAACCGGGTCCATCACAACATTCTTCCACATTTCATCTGGTTTGGATGAGTGAAAAATAGGAGGGTTACCCCCCAATTGGTTCGTACAATACATCATCAAACGAATCTGGTTTTTCTGTTCTGGCGCTCTCTGGGAAAAGCGCATCGTGTGAAAACGCAGCAGTGTGTCTGGGGAAGCAAAGGTCAATCTGGGTCGCCCATTTACACTCACCATATGCCCGGCTCCAGATTAAGGTTTATGATTTCGTTTGCTTCAAATTTGTGTCCTACAATGAAAGAGATTGAAAGGGAAAATTATGAATAAAATCGTTGCATAGAGGTTGAAAAGTATCTTTTTAAACCTTACCTAGTGAGATGAGATGTTTCACGATCGTCACCATGTCGCGTGCCTCCTTGACATAGAATTCATTGTTATCCTGACAGGCTGGCAGGTCCAGATCTGCAAACGGAGAAGGCACAATAGAGCACGTGAATCATACAAATTAGTGTAAAGCTCATAGAATTATACATTTAACCCACTCAAACAGCGCCCAACGCAACATGAAACACTCGTCAGCGTGTAATTTCTGTCCTAAAACGGGCCCCGTCTCCATCTATAAACTCATTTTTACCCGGGCACCGGTTCTCTCGGACAATATGATGCTAGGAAATTATGTTCCAAATCGGGTAGCCCCACACACACACACACACACACACACAGCCAGCGACAAATCACAAGGTGCACACATGATTGCATTACGCGTGGATGCCATTAACGTACCTAATACGCCGCCACCGAGCGCAATCGAGCCACATTCGTCCGTGGTGTGTCTGTCACCGACCATTCGTTGTTCGCGCCGGTTCGGTTTTGCATCGCGCCACCGGCTGACAAATTGATCGCGAGGGGGGAGGCACATTTTTAAAAAAACGCAGCGCCCATTATGCTCTTTGCTTTGGGTCGGACTACCACAACACCACAACGCACCAAAATCAGCGCCTGTGTGTGCGTGCGTAATTGCCGCCGGGAGCAGAAACAGAGTAAAAGAGAGGGAAACACAGGCACAAAACGTTTGAAACGTCTGTTGAAAAATTACTGCCAGTGAAGGAAGTGAGGGAAAGCGGCAGCCACTTGTCGGCTTTTCCTCCCCTTGACGCTGGGCCCAATGGTGGAACGGATTAGGGCGCCCGTCGTCGTCGTCCGTTGACACGAGGGAGGCTCGCCCAAAGAAGGCAGCATGCGAGACAAATGTGATACCAATAGGAAATGATCCGGTTTCGCTGGCTGTCCGAGAGTTTGTAGCAATTGCATGCAGTAAACCCTTCATATGTAGTTGCATTTTAGTAGTATATGATTTATTACTGTTTAACAAATTTGAGTGTGTTTGGAGTTAAAATGATTCGTTCTAGTACAGATCAACATATTGAATCGTAATGATCACTCGGTTTATGTCTACGTTTATTTCTTGAATTCATCATACCTTCAGGGGTTAGCTTAGGTATGTTACAATCTTCTTTAATCGCTACCTAATCGAGTGCACATTGAGCGCCCTTTCCCCCTGCGAGCGGAGCGACGTGAGTGGTAATGCATTTCCAGTGTGTCACCCGATGATGGTAATGCGGTACGCACCATGCACCCCCATCCGCTCTTTGAGACCTTCTTCTAAGATATCTTCACCCTAGTAAGCTGCTGGCATTCCGTTCGGTTCGGGTATGGATGCATTTACTCATGTCGGTCAGCTGAGTGCTGCAGTGCACTGTTGGACACCGTACATCACACCAAGGCCGGACACGACTGCAACAATCCGCTCGTTTGTTTAGCCCATTTTACGACCGATTAATCCCTAGACGGCAGTGCATCAGTATGCATCCACCACACACACACACACGCGCGCGCACGCCTAGTACGGTCAGATCCGTAGATGGTGTGTGCCTGCTGTAAGCATTGATGCAAGCGTGTGTGTTGGTGCAACATAATTGTAAACATTGCGCGAAATCCGCTCCGCTCGCGCGCAGCAAACAGCGAAAGTGCATTGCGCGAATGGAAAGAAGCTCATCTCTTATGGCGAGAATAGATCGTTTGCTCAACACTGTACTCACTACTCTATCGATGCAGCACACTTGTAGAAGCCAAACGTTTTGTTAGGTTAGTGAAGCAATATGCTATTTTTATTACACTAATAATATTTCATTATATAACAAAAACTCCATTTCAGCTCAAAATATATTAGACAAAATGGTTAAAATCGATTGAAAAAAGTTATTTAGCATATTGTTGTGAAACTTAAATTATTAACGTTAGCAAATTTAATGTGTTATTCAACAAAAAGTGTCACAATTGTATGCAAACAAATGTATAAAAGTAGTAAAAGATGGACAAAAATTGACCGCGCAGGTGTATTCTATATGACCGTTGTGCGCTTAGCACACTAGCGCCAGCGCGCTGCCAAGTGGCCGGTGTTGAAACTAGCGCTCACACAAGCGGGAAGCTCGAAAACTACACTACGCAAGAACGGGTTTGAAAATATTCTGATCGTGAAAAGTTACACCGTCGTGCTTGTTGACTTTAAATGATTTTAAGAAGATTTCGATTGTTTTTATGTTTGTAGCTAAGTTTATACATAATATAAACTACACATTTGCAAACAAATTGATAGCATTTTAATTCTCTTTCAGCATGCAATTAACTGAGTTTGGCAAGTTCAATCCCAATTGCTGTCCAGGCGCAAAACGACACCGGCAAGACGTGATCTTAAGTGAAACGGCGGCGTCAAATTTGGCGATTATGGGTTGCGCATATTAATGTCATTTTTTTGTTTATACCACCGCCAAAACATACTCCGTACAACCACATCAAGGTAATCGTCAGTAACGAATCACCATCGTGGTCTTGTAATAACGATCACGTCGGACTATGTCCACGACGACGCGCACAACAGACAACGGGAAGAAAAACGATCATTTGTTTCACACTTGCGCGAAACATCGCCATTGACTCCTTGCTGCTGCTGCTGCTGCCGAGGAGCTAGTTGTGTTTCGTTGTCGAGTGAAGTACGTAACCGTGAACCAAACAAATGACGCCACACGCGCTGTACATAGCTTTAATGCCATTTGCTTTTTGTCAAGCTTAATGTCCTTTTTTTGTTGTTCCTTTGTTCGAAGGGTTCTAGCGCAATGTACCAAGTACATGAGTGTACATGAGTGTGTATACACACACATACACAAGCCAGAACTTCTAATCGATACGACTGAACTCAACGAACGTCCATCGATAAGAAACTTCCGTAAGACATTTCAGAACACACTACTCTCATACACTAACGATGATTTTCAATATAATTTCCCTATTTTTTTTGTTGTTGACACCTTCAAAACTCGTAACATATTAAGCCCGCGGGGTTCAAAACACTGCACGAAGGACATCCTCATACGCACGTTTTTAGGATGTGAACAAATCCAATTAAAGCGCTGTTTGACAGCACCACCAACAAAAGCCCGTAACAAAAAAGGTTCAATTTGGGTTCACCGATAAGCAATAGCAATTTTGGTAAGGCCAAATGTCCTTTGCCCTTCTTGCGCAGGCCAATTTTCAGATAAAAAGATTGTTCAAACCGAATAAAAAAAAACAAAACACGTGCGACGATCGCTACACGCAAATGAGGCCAACGGCTTATTTCGGTGTGCGCAAATTACTTTGTGCTCACACTCAACTCAATAAGTCCATCAATCAATTGGCTCACAGCCAGGAGGGGGAGCGGCAAGAGTGAAGATTTGAGCTGGATTGAAGCATTATTCTCGCAAACGAAACAAAGCGGAGCTCACTTGTCGATGGTTTGTGTCAGTTTTGACATATGCCAAAAAATTACTTTCTTTTTTGTGTGTGCGACAATTTGTCTTCAGCACCAACAACAAAACCGGGTGGAGAAGGGGATACGGTACAATCAAACTGTTTTTTTTTTTGCTCCTTGAAGTTTGGAATCGTCAAGAAAAACAATTATTTATTATTTATAGACACATAAATCTACCTTCGGCAAAAACGAAAGCAACCTGTCAGCTTGCTGTCTGGGTCGTTGTCAATAGCGCCCAAAAAATGATTCCAGAACTCACACAGATGTCATTGCCGGGTACATGCACACGCTACAGGGAGAGGTGCGACTACACTAACCGACAACAACTTCTTTTTGGAGCTGCTATACTACACTTTTATCTGTATAAAAATGTTCAAAGTCATTCACGTTCAAGTGACTCACAAACATAAGCTTCACAAGCTATTATCATCAAGATAAGCTACTCGAGAGGTTTAGCAGAAGGTACGCAAAAAGTGCATACTTCTTAATCTTATCGACTGGCGCTCCAATAGTTGATACATGGCACATTCTTGTAAACGCCACATTCACGAGTAAGTGGTTTGACATGGTAATATACTCCATCAATTTCCAGTAGCTCACCCTCAATCAACATCACCTGTGGCGTCCTGTTCTATACCCCGAAGTGTCACCGTAGAATGGTACTGGCCCTAACGTCCTAACGCTTATGATTTATGTGATAACACATTTGGTACACCCTAACGTAATGCGCCGATCCAGGAACCGCTTGCTCATCGTAATTGCTCCACCGTGGTACACACACTGAGAACGCGTTTAGGGACTGTGTGTGGACATCAATTTATGGCGTTACCCTTATCGCAATCGTCTCTAAATCTTGTATGTAGGTGTGGTGTTTTGGAGCCTACAACCAGTTTAGGTGTTTAGGTTTTGCTGGCTATTCCAGACGAATTGTACAACCTTAGCACGCTTCGAAATCCTCCTCTCTCTTTCTCTCCCTTACCTTTAATAATTTCCGCAACCGAGGCCGGCGTTGGCGGCAGACTCGGCATCGACTGGAGCTTTTGCGCCTCGGCCACGGGGACGAGCGCGCGGGACAGATCGCCGGCCTGGAAGCGGACAAACTCCTTCCGCAGGTCACAAAACCGCCAATAGTACTGGGGCAGGTCGATGACTTTGGCACTCGCTTCGGGATGGAGACACTGCCGGAGTGGCAGCTGCCCGTCGGTGACTAGTCGAAAGCTGGCACAGTGCGGGTCCAGGTTGAGCGACTTGGTGTACTCATCAAACTGTGAAGAGGAAGAAGGAAAGAGAAGGAAAGAGAAAAAGCATGAGGATTAGTTGCGAACAATTCTTGCGCTACACACCTTCTTATCGTCCACCAGCGTCCATTTCACGGAGACAAGCAATTCTCAAGAGACAAGCAACAACAACAACAACAATGCTGAGCATACACAATAAACCGATAAGAACCGTGGGTGAGGAACACGGTGCTAAAACAGATAAGCCTTAAGCGGGCGAGCGCACCGCTGCAGGTGTACACACTGTGGGGATGCCACCCTACGTCACCCACCGTCTAAACCTTTGACCATCCCGATTCCGAAGATGACGACGAATCGGATGCACATTTCTCTGCCTACGTCGCCGCCCGCGACGCCGCTGGAATGCTATCGAGAATTGCGGATTTACTTGAACTTTGTGCCCTGCTCTTGGCAGCGAGCGCAAGGCTTCGCACATATCACATCAAGCGACACACTTCACAGCGGGACACTCATGCGCACCATCCCACCGCCGCCGCCACGCCGATGTAGTGTAGATGCAACGGCGGGTACGAACGCTTATCTTCGAACCATTGTTCGACACCTGCCCTGACGTGCAGCGCGCAATCGGAGTGGCCCCTACCGGCAAAAATTGCAAGTAACCTTCATGGGAGTCAAGGGAAACGTCCATATAATCATCTTCTCCACTTCAAAAGCATTCCTACAGACGTTGGGCATGGCATAGTATGGTGGAGAGCATGTTTTGACGTTTTATCAAACCGCCCCGTTCCGCAAAGCGATTATGGTTGGTGTGTTATTGCGGGAGATTTGAGATATTTATTACCTCCTTGCGATAGGTGACGATCAGTTGAAAAGGGAGAAAAGGGAAGGACAAAAAGACGGCAGGAGCTCTTATCGATTACACTGCCGAGTCTTACAAGGGACTAACACCAACGCGTGTGGTCGTCTCGACGCGTATTTCACAAAACAATGTCTTATCAAAAAGGAACAAGAAACCTGAAAGTGATATCAAAAATCGATTAAACAATACAGTTGCTCTGACAAAGTTGAATGTAATGTACCATGATTTCATGAAGCAGTTGTACTCTTGCTCCAAAATCTTTATATTTTAAGTGCATAGTGCTTCAAAGAACGGTCAAAGCATAAGTACATCACAAGAACCCAAACTTCCAGCAGATTCGATCTAAAAAAGGCACACACCGTTGTGACGGATGTACTTGAATTGGTTGATTAGCATTTTCGCCACTATGACAAAGCGATTTCAGACAATGATACAACACAATCGTCACACACTTGCTTTCGAGCAGGAAAGCAGAAACGGCGTGGAGCTGCCGTCACGATGACTCTAATCCAAAACTTGCCACTTTGCGTCATGACTTGTAGCTGTTGCTGCTGCTGCTGCTGCTGCTACAACACCATCCAGAGAAAAACAACATTATGCACAACTTTACCACACATGTTTCTAGACCTGCGTAGTAGTTTTTGTGCCAGTGTGTCGTCACAAGCGTATACGGGGTATACAGGCCCGCTGAAAGTCAAACTCTTGTTACATCCATTTATCGAGCTAATTAAAAGCAAAGGTCCTCTGTGTTACAAGCAGCCAGAGGTCCTCCTTTACAAGCCACTTGGTCAGATTCATAACTTCCGTTTGAGCGAGTGTCAGGTTTCGTTTGTGAAATGGAGGTACAGACAGTTTGTGTTACTTCAAGTCATCAAGCTTCCCCGATGTCCACGTCAATGAAAGCCCTTCTTACTCTACAAAGCAAGACCGTCCACCACACTAAGCTTTCTTCATCTTGCCAAGTGGAGCGTGTTTTGGCGTGCAATCCGAAGAAGTAGATCATTTACAGCACCACCGCCTGAGATAGAACACACGCAACGACGACCGTGCTCCAAATTGGGTCTAATTTTGGGGACTTTGATGTTCGGATCCCTACAAAAAAAAAACTGTCAACATAACTATCAGAGTGATTTATTGTCGCGACTCTCCTACCTGGTCTACGCCAACCACACATTAGCCGGTTAAAAGAAACCGAAGGAGAAAAGTGACGTTGATGAAAGTTTTACGAGTTTCATGCAAACACGCACGCACACACAGAGGGGAAGAAATAGATGAACGAAAGAATTGTGAAACCAAGTTCCAAACCACTGGTTAAAAAATGTTAAAGTTTATAACGAAAAAATGACTTCCCTTACAAACACATGAAACACAGCAGCAGCGAGTGACCACCACATCATGAAAAACCCACGGAGTACCTCCGAAAGACCCATTTGTCCCGCTCGGAGTCGTTTTGCGCGGACTTTCCGCGTCTTAAAACACACACGGACGCTAAACAAGCGTCCATTTCTTTTTTGTTACCTTCGGGCACAAGCTAAACGTCTGTTACATGACGGAGGTACTATAAACCATGAATATCGTCGTAGAGCGGCTACAAAATCTTCACAATAATTGCTATTCACTATTCAGTTTTTGCTGTGGTTGATGTCAGTTATTTTATCACTTTAAAACATCGTTATATCAACAAGTGAAGAGTGTGACGGGGCGGACGGTAGCTTGCAGTTTGGATTTGTCTACACTAAGTACACACAAATGTTTCAAAGCCTACATTTCAGTGCAGCCAACAACACATTGATGGTCCTGTTCTCGAGTTGTTGCGTGTAGCAGTAAGAAATTAATTGCATCGCTACATTTCCATCACCTCCTCTACACCATTTACCAATTACACCACTTGTACACATGGCGCTCTTACAGCAAGGAAACTTCAAATACGAGGACGCCGGCCACCAATATTTAAGGAATGCGCTTTTCGCAGGGTGACAAATGTTGCACATTTTATTCATCAATATTTGTACAAACCCATCGTTTAGCATTGCCCTTTACGAAAGCTTAGCTTTGTTGCGTTCCCTTGCGAGGATGCTGTTGCTGTGGCAAAGGCACCATCTGAAGGAACTGCCACGTTTCCTGTGTTTTTATTGGCTCTCGCTTTACATATCGCCCGTTGAACAACAACAACAACAACAACAACAACAGCCTCCCATTGTGAGGTTGTGAATTACGTAGCCTATTCCATAATTGACGGAGCATGCTAATGAAGGTTGTCCCCCCCCCAGTGTCTCGCAAACATCGGTAAACATGACACAGATTTGGGACTTTCCTTTTAAGTTCCTCTGGTCAGCTAAAGCGTATCCGCATATCTTTGCAACCTAATTCCCCCATGCGCACACTGGGGAGCAACCGAGCAGTGCCATTACATCCTTGGGGAGAGGAATCAACGAACGAAACGACACTGATACAGCCTCTACCAGCTAATTGTTCGCTTAACTTCTTCTTTGGATGAATCCGTCCATAGAGGGGACAAAAAACATACAAAACAAAATCCAAATTAGGTTTCGAGTTGGACAGGAGATAGGCAAATGAAAGATTTCAAGGCAGTGGAAGATCTGAATTTCGAATTGCTAATTCCAAGCTCATCTGAAGGTAGGTGAACCAAGACTTTGATTTGCTATTTTGATCGGCAAATAATCTGCCAGCCAGCGCGAAAGATGGGAAATCCATAGCCACATCTTATTCATCACGTCAAAATAATGCGATAGTGGATTTAGAAAAGCAAATAAGTTAGTTGTGCCTATTACTATTGGAGAGTATAGGACATACATATTAAGTTCATATAGTTACTTTTCTAGAAATGGTAGTTAGTTACCAGAAATACTCAAAAATATTGTTTTGTTTCTAGAAATTATGACAAAGGTAAAGCCAAAACGAGCTTTCAAACATAAGAATTCACAACTTCAAACAAAAGACTTTTTGAGGCTCTATGTGATTTAAGTTGGAAGAACACATCTCATTGTAAGTGACGTCAAATAGAGCCGAGCGCAAGTGCATGAAACAGGACACTGCTGAACCTACGATCGAATCTAGACTGAACCCGATAAATAGTTAGATCTTTCTACAAACACCAAGAAGTTAACTTTCACTCCTTTCCACATCATACCTTTACTTTAAATATCTTATTATCATTTCATCTCCAAACACGGACAAACATACATTGATGCAACAAACGCGCAAAACGTGTGCTGTGCTTCATTAGACAGAGCTAATCTTGCCCTCATCAGCGCCACACCGTTGTTGCAGTGCTTGGCGCACGTGCCAATTAATTAAACTAAGCTCTTCCTGTCATTACCTTGCGCGCCACACGACCGGCACTATATTATTACGAAATGGTCCTAGGGCATCGTGAGATGGAGAGTACTTCCCCCCTCGTGCAGTAGCAAGGAAGGAGTCTCTTTACTTCTCCGTGCGAACACATCCACCAGCATCGCTTCAGATCGCTTTTATCCCGCGCACTAAGGACGACCGGATCTCGTAACAATTGTAGCGTATGCCAACTAAGTATGCCGCTAACGCGGATCATACCGCAGCGGTGGCGGCGAATAGAACCGAACCGTATTTGTAAAAGTTGTTCTCGAAGACGGGCGAGCGCCACCCTTCGGGGCAGATTGGTTGGTTGGTTGGCAGCTTTCTGCGTCGGTTTAGCTACCGTACCCGGTAGGGCAGCTTTTTTCCTGAGAGATTATCGAAAATTACTGTCTTCATAGCGATCAGCGTCATGATGATCGCGCCTTGTGTGATCGCGGAACCTTGCTCGGTGTTCCGTACACGAACGGAACACAAATAAACACGGAACGCTCTGATCTGTAGCACTGTGCGAAGGCAAATGATTGTGTGGTGCAAGAGATAATGGTAATACTTTACATTGCATTTACCAGACCATTGAAAGGACGGACATGCTTTTTTTGCGTACTAGCCCAAAGTAGAGCACATCGTTTCGTTCACTTCAATGTTTTTTTTTTTTCGTGGATTTTTGTGCAGTTAAATGACGGCATGAAACTGTAAATTAATTAAACCTCTTTTTACAACCCCTTTTAACCGGAGAAGAGTGAAATGCATTCCTTTACCGCTTGATGGGGAATTTATTTCCCTTTTAGGCATACATTTTATTTCTATTCCGTGCCATAGGGACACACACAAAAACTATGCTAAACAATTATCCACTACATGAAAAAACTAAGAAACATAATACCTCGCAACGACCGTAATGTGTTTGGATAAACACAATTTTCGCTTTCTTTGCCTGTTTTTTTTTTGTCCCCTGGAGACCTTTTTTACACCTCAGGCGAAGCTCCGACCGGCTTAAGACATCCCTCCAGGCATGCAGATTCCGTAAAAGTGCCTAAAGCGATCTAGTTTTTGTGAGTGACGCGTAGTAGTACCCGTGTTTCACCATCGTTAAGATCTCTCCTCCACGCGCGGTACACGAAGATGAGGAATTTCCGGTCGCCAAAGCTAGGATAAGGCTAAGCCAGGAGAAAAAAGGAGCCCCTCGCGTGCATAACGAGCACTTAACAACCGAGCTGAAATCGTTAATGCCAGTGGATTGCAGTGGTGGAAATAGATGGAATACAAAAAACGCAGCATTTCTAGAGGTTTATCATTACCAAGGGAACGAAAAAACCAGGATGTCATTTCCGCACTATTTGCTAGAGGAAACTCTTCACACTGTACGTTATGTAAATTTAATTAATTGTACAAAACATTTCAAGCTTTATCGGTCATCGGTCAAAGTGGTGACCGTGAGCTCTACAACCCCCCCCCCCCCCCCCCACCCCCTGTGAGATAAACTTTTCACCTCTAAAACAACACGCCAATAAAACAACATAATCGAATTTGCTTCAGGTCAGCGCAGCAACGCCTTAAATGGCCGGAACCGATTGTTCCAAAATAAACGACCTGGAAGAAGCCTGCCCATTCTATTCAAGGCGTTAAAAATTAACCAAAACAACAATAGCGGCTGCCAACTATCTGCCACCACCTGAAGATCAAGAGAAAGGAAAGTCCTCGAGAAATTACCTTTCACTTTTGCAACAGTTTCGTGCACACCGACAACCTGTGCTGCTGCTCAATTATGTAGTGGTTCTACCCTTGGCGAAGGGCATCGGGAAATGGACATTAAGATGTATCCCGAGCGACAAGCCAAATCCATCAATTAGCTCCAAAAGGGGAGGAAGAAGAGGGATGAAATCCTGTGCGCGAATAAAAGGGACGCCCAACCCAACCTCAACCAGCTTCAAGTAACTGGAGCAGTCGAGTATCGTGCCAAGGCGAGAGATGAATGTTTTGAGTGGTAGTACTCTTACTGAGAGGTCGTTGCAAAGGCCAAACACTGGCACAGCATATCATTGCCAACATTGGTGACGACTAAAAATAAATTAAAAAAAAAACTGGATCTGCTTGTTCAATGCATGACACACATCGTGTCAATAATTATCAGAATTTACGCGAATACACACCACAGAGCGAACAGCAAAGAAGGGATATAAAGCGTTTCAGATCTATCACAAAAGACTACAACGAGTGCTGTCAAACAAACCCCCCCCCCCCCCCCCCCAAAAGAGTGTGCAATCGGTCTTCACTCGGATGCACGATGACATTTGCACTGGCCTCAACACACTGACGCGGGCAGGCAATCTTTCTCGGAGGCAAAGCACCGGAGCAGCGCGATGCAGCTGGAAGGTCACCCCTGTGAGGGAATATTGCGCCAAAGGGATGGGGCGGCGTACGCGAATTGAGGAGGTTCGTCGCTCAGACCCGTGCGCAAATCACTAGAATTATAAGCACCATTGCGCGCGCATATTTTGATCGATATCTTATGGGGACTTGCGCGACTTGCCCGGTGAAAGGTCTTGGTCTCCTCCGGTGTGTGTGTGTGTGTGGGGTCACCAATTTTCTCGTAACTACAACACAACCTCACACCAGTTGCATGTGTCTAGTGTGGTGGTTCGCAAAATCAGGAGGTACACAATCAAACACCGGTTGGTGGTAAAAGCAACCTCCAACAGACGACGCAGCGCGCTCATTTATGTGCGCGCATGTGAAATACCAATGATCTTTGTACGTTTGTTCTACTTATGGATTGGGTGGTTTGCCATTTGCCAGGTAATTGGAATCATAATTTCCAACAGATGCCACGCACCTTGCATACCTTTCAGGGGAGAATAGGCACACATGCACACAGTTTTGTTAGGGCATAACCCTGTTCCTTCCCCTCTTTGCACACATTTGTTACCAATTTGTTATAAAATCAGCCATTTGCGCTTGCATATCTTTTGAAATTACTCTCTCAAAGCCGAAGCAATATATCGACATCGAGCAACAGTGCTAGATGAACAGACAAATGAGAAAAAGAGCACAGCAATCAGTAGGGCGTCGGAAAGCCCACAGCCAACAGGTGAACAGAGCCACGCATGCACGCACACATACACGCGAACGCGAACCTAACTATACTCAAAGAATCCCCTCGCCCGCGCCCAAAGAGGCCAAAGGCTGGCATCTTAATGAGCATTAATTAACGCCCTGCTGCACAGGCGCAGGGCCAGGCCGAGCCGCCGCGCGTGTGTTGTTGTGATTTCTCGCGCGGCAACACCTTTGCCCTCTCTCGGCTCGGCGGATCGGATAAATCATAAATTAAGCCAAGGATTGATTGGGTTGTGTACCACCAGCAGCAGCACCAGCTCCAGTAGTGGCAGTAGCACCGAACAAGACACGGGAGGAGTACGAACGGGCTCAGCGGGTGCTATGGGACGGTGCGATGGTTACTAGCGATGGTTAAAAGCCGTCTATTCGGAGCTGCTGCTGCTGCTGCTGCTATAGCTTCCTCCTGAAGGCAATTGTGGGGGGATTTCGTGGTGTTTGGGTGAATCCTCGAACCGTAACCGGGACGGTATCCATCAATTGCATTCGGTTTGCCCATCATTCGTGGCGGCGTTCCACATTGAAAAGGCCGCAACTCCACAGCGGAGATACCGGAACGCTGGGCACGGGGAGGGGTTTTGTTAGAAAAACGTAATGGTTTCTTCGGTTCGCCCATCATCATCATCGGACGGTAGAGGTTGTGATGTGCACGAATGGGTATTATTTCGAACAACGGTGGTGATGGACGCGAACAGGCAGGTTGTGTTCCCTTACCGTGCGGAACGGGGTGGAAAAAGTGATTAGTGATCGATGAATTTCCACTCCGCTGGCTTATTGTATGCGATCGACAACTAAACGAGGTGTGCAGTAAGCCCCGCCTAAATGCTCCAGTGTTTTCCTGGTTCGTTTTTTAAAGCTATTTTGTTGTGTCTTAGGACAAGAAATAACTACCCGCTGAGAGTGAAAATACTTCAAAGCGGGGTTTTGTAGGGAGTTGAACTTAAATGTTCTTTATTGTAAGAGCCAGATTACATTTGTCAGCTCTGAAATCAACTCTCTTTCGTGGAAACAGTCAACTTCAAAGTTTTGAATTCCAAAACACGACCCAAACACTGCAACTATTCCTATAACACTAAGGAATTGAACTAAAACGACTGAAGTTCACAATGAATCTTTAAACACTAAGATCAGAACGATCTGTTCGTAGCTGCACACCATGGAACAACAGATGTCCGTGTACCCTTGATGACATACCCAACGAACGCTACGACATACTTCTTTCAAACTCTGAAAAAGATATCTAAGCTGGTTTTCCCAAGTAACATTTTACAGTTTTCCCCAAACAATATTGTTATTGTCACAATGACGTCTGAGGATTTTATAAAGTCATTAGATCGGAGAGTACTCCACACACTAAGCAAACCCATTGGCATGTTATATTGTCCGAGGCAAACTAGCATATCTTATCTTTTAAAAAAGCATGAAGAATTAGTTACTTCGGAGAGAAAATAATCCCTAGAATTCCAGACAAAGCTACCAACTTTGACATAGGAGAGAAATTAAATCAAGACAATTGTAGTACAATGTCCAAAACCCCAGAATTATTCGATACATTGATGTTCGCACTATCGCTATCAAGTAACGATTTGCATTGAATTTGAATATTTCCATTGCATATTTCCATGTTCCATTGAATCCAATACATGTTCTCTCAACACAACTATTTATAAACGACCTTGTTACAATGTATGCAAATTGTCATTATGATACTCCATCTCGCTGATGCTGTGCTGCTGACAACACTTCCTGTACAGGAAAGTCGACACAAATCGATGCGACGAATATGTAATGACGCCAGTCAAGCGGCAAATGTCCCATCCAACCATTCCACAGGAAGGCAAGCACAAGAAAATCAACCATGCGAGAGACAAACCGAAGTTGATCTCAATGAATTTAAAATGACCCGTGTAGTACACCTTGCCGTTTCTGCGCTCCCATTTTTTCCTCGCTCCGTTGTCTTTCATCACACGGACAGCAACTGCAACAAGGTGCCGTCGCGATATCGCCACTACCTATCGATCACGGGCCGGCGGCCCCTCTAGGAATGCTATAGGTTCCGCACACAACCTGCGCCGCACATCCGCGCAGCACATCAGCAGCATCCCACAAGGAACGAGTTTTCAAACTAGATTAATTGAGAGACCTAGTTGCACTCATTCCAAGCACTGTGCCGAGAGAGCACTGTGCTAAACCCTTCCTCCATTTACTTCTATTGCTCATATGCATGCGCAAAGAAAACAAGATGTAGCCCCGCACACACAACAGACGCAGGTCCACCCCTCTGTCATCATCGGCTATGACGTTGTGTCGTTTAGTCGATTAAATAATAATAAAATCAGCAAATCCGTATCAAACACACAGCTAGCTGAGGAGCGACACAACTTCGAGTTGACACAAACCAGACCGGACAGGTGCACGATGTGCGACAGATACGAAATAGTACGTGAGGTGCGTTCGATGGATCGAGCGAGAAATCAAGCTTCAAACACGATCTGCATTACTCCAACGCGATCGTCCATTGACACGAATTCAAAGTACTCGTTCGGACGGATTTTCCCTTTTTCAACTAGCAACGAAGAACGGAAAAATTAATCACACGCACTTAAAGCTCAAGTCAGTTTGTGCCAGGATCTACTTGATCTGCCCATTTGCGGTACGCATGTTAGGCGCGTGCGGCAATCAAGATTGGATGCGTTTGAAGAGAGATTACTTCGAGCACTTCTGAATGATGACATTGAGCAATTCATCCGTGCCGGTTGGATCAAACACGATGTAGCTAGATGTAGCGGCGGTTGGATCTGGTTGTCTGAAATTTACTGCATGAGAACGATCCTTTCCGAACGATGCCGTAATTGCATCACATTCATTAGACATCAGATTAGCGGAATATCTGATAACTCATGATGACACACACGCGCGCAATGATATAGGAAGTTGGATGGTGAAGTTCCAGTCTAGAATTTCCAGCCCAAACCAGGAAATAAATTGTGTCCAAAAGGAGTTGGAGGAGAGCCTGTAGTATTCCCACCTGCCGATTCGTTCGAACGTGTTTAATTTTGCCTTCAATATTCGCGACCAAGCAGGAAATCTAACCAGTTTTGTCGGCAGACGGGGTATCAGCTTGCGTTTGCAATTTTGCCTACTGGACACCTGCTAAACCCGTACCTTCCAGGCTGTCAAAGACGGCAAGCTCCAGGGTGAGATGCTCCAGGCTCCCAAAAGCAACGCATTAGAATCGCGACCGCAACATATGCAGAGCCCGGATTGACTGCATTGATCACGAAAAACCGGCTACAACCACACACACTAACGGGATGCTGCACTGTCAGCGCAGCGGAAAATGGATGCAAATTGTTCCCCAAATGACGTGCGCCACAAGGGCCACACACCACCCGCCCCGTAGGGCTCGTTTGACAAGAGCAGAAACAAGCCATGTAATCGAGCATTCAGGTGGTGTGGTAGTTTAAATGAATTTAGGAGAGGGAAAGAAAGGCAGAAAAAATGACTACTTAAACAAAATGGAAACCTGTCGCGTAAGTGCGGCTTTAGACGTGCGCGGCACCTCCAAGAAAAAGGCGGCGAGGGGGGGATAGGATTGTGAAAGTTGCACGCGCAGTGCTCAAACAGGGGAAAACTCGATGCCAATGTTGGGTCCAAAGTGCAGCGGAAAAGCTTACCGCGGTGCGTTCGCTCTTGGACGTCTCTATAGGGGGGATTAGGCATAATTGCAACTTTTTTACGCCAGTTTTGTTCGAAATTGATAGAGTAGTAGCACAAACGCACACCAATCAGGCTCGCATTACTTATCTCGAGGACTCCGCGTTTGCATGATTTCGCGAGGATCGCGTGTGCAGTTCAATCTGTCAATTCTGGAGAAGCCTCCGAGCAGCCTGGGCAGCAGAGCTTCTGTTGCAAATGTCTTAAATGTCTTCGAGCCTGCCAGGTTCACTCGTTTCTGGAGCACACTTACTACGAAACGACACTTACCTGTTGGATCACTTCCTCGAGGGGACGCCCGTTCGTCTGCACCAGCGACTCGATTGCCGGGATCTCCTGCGTTATTGCACATTCCGGTGGCGACGGTGCGGCACCCGGGGACGCAGCACCGCCCGGGATGGTCGCAATCGCCGTCGTGCTGCTGCCGTCCAGCGCCGCGGACGGCGCGTTAATGCCGGCGGGGCACCCGCTGGCCGTACTGTTGGTGCTACTGGTGATGCTGATGTTGCTGTTGCTGCCGGTAAGACTGTTATTGGCACCGATCGAGCTGCCGCCCGGTGCTGACTCGGTGCGGAATGTCGAATTCCTCGGCCGGACTAGATACTGCTTTACGCCAATTATCTGCAACGATAAGACGGGAAACACGGAAAGCCATCAAATCACACTGTTGGGAAAAAAATGAGCTGTAAGAGATAACGGCCCATTGCCAGGGGGAAGCGTTTGAACGATTCTTCCCTTGCCCTCCCTTGCACATCATATGCTAATCATGTGAGCTCTATCAATTGATGAGAAGAAGCAGCTTACGCACGCAACGGATGCTTGAGAAGGGATTCGGATCTATCAATGAAGGTAATTGCATTACACAACGAGTAACGCTGCTTTTTAATGTAAGCATGAGTATTCAGTTTTTGATTTGTCAATTCTTCGTTCTGCGCTATTTCTTACACAGTATACTTCCATAATTCGCTTTGATTGACATCTCCCACTGCACACTAAGCCCTCCTCCGTTCCCCAATCCGGTCAGACATTGATCGCAAAAATCTCGCGATGGTAAAACTAATCGCAACTTCCCACCTCAACAATGTCTACCGTGCAGGAATGTGGAAAAAAATACGAAGAAAAGCGCGCTGTAAAATACAATGTTTCGTAGATGTCTTGTGGATTTACAAAGTTCCAAAGTCACATAGACGCAACACCGCGCACCGCAGTTGACATACCTTAGGGTAGTTGTGTAACCACTATAAAGAATGTAAATATTACGGAATGATCTTCCCCCAATGTCTCCAGCAACTATGCGGTGATGAATGACGCCTAGGCAAAGGAGCGACAGGGAGAGCTTTGGAATCAATCTACGTGAACACAAACGCCGCGAAACCGTGTAAAACTGTTCTGGGCTATTCAATCGATGTGCACAGGGCGATAAAACATTTGCATTTGAATTCGTGTACGCTTTTTGAACGGGAAAAGTGGAAGATTCTCACGATATTGATATAGAATGTATGCCCGCACGCAATCCAATGGATACCCCAAAGTCTTCAATGCTGGTTATTAAAATTGATAACTTATAGGCAATACTTCATAAAAGCACACACAAAAACAACCTTCTAATTGAAAACGGTTATGATTTGTAAAAAAAATAATTAAAAACTTGCCGACCGGCCTTCACCAATCGATGAACTACACGACGCGCTGCAATCAATTCACACCTCATTTTTTCACACGTAAATTTATATGTATATTTTGCAATGAAACTATTAGCAGCACCATGCATCATGAATAAACCATTATGTCGCGCAACGGTTTTATACGTGTCCGGACATGTTTTGTTAACGCGGTTTTACACGCTAGTTTTATTCGAAAACTTTATAGCCTTCAAGGTTGCTTTACTGCCAATTTTACGACCACAATTCGATTGGTACGAGATGAAGGGCTCCCAGACGTCGACGATGAATGATGAATGGCACACAATAGAGCGTTTCAATTTTACCATAAAGACTCCCATTCGTTTGAGTTACATTTTACTGTCCCGACCTCTGATCTGTATACACATTAGGGGCACTTCACATTAGGGTAATAGGATTAGTTTTGTGTTATAAAAACGTTACGCTAGGCTGATGTAAACGCCAATCCATCAGATGCTAGCAAACCCATCACTAATGATTAACATTTCACGCTTTGACACTTCCTACCAGCTTATCTGAAGATGATACTGACATCGACGGCTGTCTGCCCGTTCACGTTTTTATGCCTACACAGTTAATAAGAAACTTTCAAATTGCTCCTCCAAAAGATGATCTTGCAGCGTGAACACACATTATACTCGCCATCTCTTATTAGCTGTAGATGTGCGGTGGAAGATAAAGATGGAAATCAGCCACAAAACAAGTGGTAGCGCCAGATTATCTTGAGAGCTCATTCCGCGACTCTCCAGATACAAAATAGCAATACCTTGTTTACGACCTATTGTTGTGCGCAAAAGCAAGCCCACTTGTTAGTTGTGTTAGAATATGTGCTAGGAGACTTCCAAGATGATACCATGCAACATGCAACGACGGGCCAGACTAAACAAAATTTGCGATGTTTTGGAACAAACTTTCAATGTAATGGTTTTGCAGGAAATCAAAAACACGCAAGCCATACACAAACAATGCCTTTGTGGTAGAACTTCATCGTTAACTTGGACACGAAAGCCTCGTTGCGACAAGGTCTTCGCGTCTTCTGACACACTAATCCCAACAGCGACAGAATCGTAGAACACGATGTGCTATTATGTTATTCCCCGCGAGCACGGTCGTCATTGACTGATGAGCGAGAAGTGCATCCCATTGAAGACTAAAAAAATATCTTCAACCCCCTTTGTTTCTACGCTTTTGCTGTGGATTATCTGCATTCCCTTTGCATTCGCTTACGAGGCCACAAATGATTTCCAAAGCTTTTAACAGCTGACCCCGTCGGTTGGTGAATTACTCTTTTAGTCAGTTCTAATAGCAGGTCCCGTATTACTTGACCTCCTGCACCACTGGTACGCTGGCGCACACGCAAGCCCTTTCCGCGGGAAATGAAGCACTCCCGGTAGCGCTCGCACGTGTCCAATAAAGCTCAGCACAAGATTAGCTTGGTAGAATGTTAGGGCCAGCCGCCCTATGACATCCGATGACACCGAGTGGCATTCGCTGCGGATGTAGCCTGCAGTTGCCGTTGCGCCACTGCTAAATAGTTGCATTAATTTTCCCGTACTGATTGCCGCCGCTTACGGAATTTGTTGATGCTTATGTGTAAAGGAACGCATAACTAAAGGGTTAATTATAGTTTTAATCCTTGGAGATTGATGATGTTTCAAATTGACACTTCATTTGAACTAACCACATTAACGAGCCTTTACTTTAATTTATACTTTCTTTAGGCAGTGCTTTCTGCATATTTTATAGCAATCATTGAAGATTTTGGACCTTCAAAATTCAATAATAAAATTGAATTATCAAGGAATTAGAGTGTTTATTAACATCAACAAACTTACAGAGATGCTGGAATTGCTTTATTGTCGTCTAAACAATAGATCTCGATGAGACCTGATAGTTTCGCTAAACTATTATGAAATTCTGTAAGAACCACTGAATAGTCCAGTAATTTCTTTTCGATAATGAAGAAGCCTGGTAGCCGGAACATTAAAATCGATGGAGATTTTTAATGTATTCATCTCGACGACAACTTTATTTTATTCATTTGGTATTTAAAAACGTCGTGAAGCTTCATAGTTGTAGTTCCTTGTTTATGAGGTCCCAAAAACGAAAAGCGGAAGTCTAATTCTGTCTGTTTTTTTTTATCCTATCCTTATTACATTATAAACTCTCCGCACATTTCAAGCCCAGTTTCATCCGAATTTGAGGCGCACACACACACACCGACTTTAATTATGATTAACTGACGCGCATCTTCAACGCCTCCGTATGGATATTGTTAAAAAGACATTAGGGCATCCTCTTCGATTCGTGTGTTTTTTTACTCCCATGTCTTCAGGAGAGCTAACGCGAAACGGCTTCGCGCACCAGAAGTGGAACCAAACCATGCACACCTTCTTCTCCTTCTTTAAAGGCGCCTCACAGAAGAGGCCCCGACACACTCTAATTGACGTTTGTCTCCCCACCGCAGCTGCCACCCTCCGTGTAATAAGAGTGCACCACACACACAAACGCACTTGATTATGGGGCTCCAACTCCACTGGTGGTGGCTGGAAAATGAGCATCTTCATCTTTGCATTGAGGGGCTCTCGTCTCTCCCTTTTGGTTCGTCTCCGTCTCCAAAATGCCGTTAAAAGTCACGCTTCCCGCGTGCTATGATTTCCCGAACAATTAATCCCTGCTTGCTTCCTTGTCAATCGGTGTCATCTGGGCAGCAGACAAGCGTTAAGCTTCCTTATTTTTAACCCCTTCTCGCAGTTGCATACTACGTGGTGCATTGATTGTTATTGCGTTGCCAACAAAAAAGAGCCAATTTTTTTTGCTTTCGTTCTCTATTTTGACACTTCAATACAACCTCTATCAGTAATTCCGATTAACGATAGCGACACCAGCAACAAAAAATCAAACACGTTAACCTTCGGTCTTTTCCGGAACACAGCAAAGGCCACGCACGTGTGTGCAGCCGGCGTTCCTATCGGACCGTCTCGATCTGTCGCTCATCGAAGACGATGATCACGTAATTACCAAAGGCGGAGGAAGGCGGTCGGTATAGTAGCTTTGAGCGCCCCAATATATAATGCTCCCGATAGTTAGGATGGTAATTACCTTTTAGTGATTAGCTTGCACAGACGGAGGCCACCCCTTTGCTCCCGTTTTATGCAACATCATCTCGCAGAAGAGGCAATGAGGAAAAAAATGTATCTCATTGCACAGAGAAGATGAGTGTAAGCAAAAAAGTGCATACAGACACACAAATATCGACGCAAGAAAGTTTAATCTCAAAGCCAATCAAAATGCATATCGTGCCATTGCGCAGTGGCGACGTTGAACCTGGGGTGAGTAAAGCACGCTTCCCCACAAGATTGTTCAACCGTAGGTCACTGATTAGCTTTGCCAACGCTTGTGTATCGAGCGACCACACAAAACGTGTCTTCCGATTGTACGCGTAATCATTGCAGTTGTGTGTTTTTTACTATTCCTTGCCAACTCTGGTTCTGTTTATATCTCGTCGTTCCAGAAACTCTATCGATCTACGACAGTGGAGAGGAGGAAACAGGCAAAAAATCCCCAATCGCAATAAAAAAAAAATCACAACCCCAACACATGCACTAGCCGAGCGCGCCAAGCAAAACGGTCACTTTCCTATTAAAAATGATGAATCTTGAAAATAAACTCCCGATCTCCTCAACGCGGCGCAGTACCTGAGAGGGTGCACACACTGCAATCATGATGACGATCGATGATGATCAACCAACACATTGCAGTTTTTTTCCTGTCTTATTCCTGTGTTCTGTACAGCTGAGCAACCCGTTGCATGCTCGAAATAGAGAGAAAAACTTGCAACTTCAAAGATTATTATTACATACACATACACAACCATGCATGAAAACCAAAAAACAACGATGACAGACAGAGGAAAAAAGTATAATCAAGAAAATAATCTACTTTTTGCCATCATTTCTTCGTTTTTTTCATTGGTTTTTTTTCCTCCTTGTGTGTGGTTCTGTATGCAGATTGATGCTGATGATCATAAACCGCAGTTGCACTAGTTCCATAACAAAATAGGAAGTAAGCACATCATCGTTCAGTGGGTTTTTTTAATACCTATTTAGGTTGATCTATGTTTAGATTTTTTTTAAATCTGTTTTACAAATTTATGTCTTTTTTTAACACTTCAACATAGCGCAGCTAACATGTCTTACCATTTTGTTCCACACAGCTTTTCTCTCTCTAATCTGACTCCCAAAACTATGATGGCCATAGCAGAACCCCACACTATACCACACTCACACTTGTCCCACACATTTCCTCCATAACATCTCATTAAAAAAGATTCAACTTTGCCGCTCCTGTAACTCCTCCAAAGAAACGGCATTCTTTCTATAACGTTCCTTCCCCGCCTCTTCATCTCTATCACCAGCAGATCGACCTTTTCTTCACCCCAACGACGGCGACGACGGTGTGACCTTGCGGCACACGGTACCCAGAACTCGCTGGCAATTTGCTCGTAATTATACATCAATCGCAAACCGGCTGAGGACACAAGATAGAACGGAACGCTGTGTTGTTCACGATACAGGGGGCGCTGCCTGCCAATTGCGCCCGGCTTAGCTGGGGTGTGATGCTGCGCACCTAATAATCTGACACCTCTTCGTCACGGGGGCAACCCTTCGGTTCATTCATTCCACCGGTACATTGGATCGGAAGGGTCATCGTAATGGGTACGTTCTCTCGAGCTGTCCCCCGCCACACATTCGCAGCAGCACTCACCTTAGCAATTAGTCGAGCGACCCGTTACCGGCCAAGTACTTGGCGCCCCTGCTAACGGACTGCTAACCATTTCCCAGGGGGAAAAAACGGAAAGACAATTGACAATTCTTAACAGGGAGTATCTTTATCCTGCTAAAGAA
The DNA here is from genome assembly GCF_943734735.2 of Anopheles gambiae. NCBI lineage: Eukaryota > Metazoa > Arthropoda > Insecta > Diptera > Culicidae > Anopheles > Anopheles gambiae. Next base: position 89,767,309 of record NC_064602.1, read on the forward strand.
ACGTCAAACTAACGTAGAAGCAGTGGATAGTTGGTAGCATTTTCGTCCATTTTGCTCATTAAACCTATGGAGTTCTTCATTCCCTATTCAAAAAGTTCTTGAATAAACTCTCCTTTCCTTTCAAATTCTTCCTAAACCATTCCCTAAACGTACAACAGTTGTGTCTTTTGCGTGTGCTAACCACGCGTTGAACTCTCTTGCCCGTCAACAAGAGACATGAACAGTACAAAAGCGACGAACCCTCGGCGACTGTACTGGACGAGATGGCTTTTCAAGTCGCGCCTGCACGGTCTAAATGGTCTCTTGACATCGCGAAATCGATGAAGGTAAACATTGTTCGGGGTTGTGTTGCGAGTGGCGAATAACGAGAGCCATCCACGCGCGAACAAATCGTGAAGAGAATCTTCTTCCCTCGGTGTTCGTCATCCCCAGACGGTGTTTAAGCATGCGGAGAAGCAAAACCTTCACCTCTTAGTAGCACAGATACACAGACACACGACTGTCCCACACGCGAGTAGGTATTTGTCTAATGGTCACATTAGCACACAGCATCCTCTCGATTCTAAAACGCATTTGGAAGATATTTTCCGGAAGGTTCCCATCAAGAGGATGAACAGTGCTGCGCTACGGTCAGCAACAATCAACCCCCGACTACAATGCATCTGTACCCATACACACATTTGCATTGCGTTGTATCTGTTTTTTTTTATTCTCAACCCCAGCGGTTTGGCGGACGTCAGGTTAAATCATTATTTGTGCATCCATTAGTCGACGGGTGCAACCATCGCATGCTGCCCCCTCTAACACCGATCATGATACGCCGCGCGCCTCCATTCGATGCTAATGATGCGAGCATTATCAAGCCCAAATGCAACAGACACGAGAGAGAGAGAGAGAGAGAGAGAGAGAGAGAGAGAGAGAGAGAGAGAGAGAGAGAGAGAGAGAGAGAGAGAGAGAGAGCGATAGAGACAGAGTGAAGGGTGAATCCATCTTCCGAAATGCAACATAAACAAATCTTACACTTAGTATCTCTCTCTCTTCAGAGCTCGTTCTAAGCGACCTCGGGATTGGGGAGAGGCGAGTTGTGGCGAAGCACGCCACCCCATCATCGCCAGCCCTTTTTCGCGGACGCGATGACATGCGATATGTGTGCATGTGCGTTTGTGCAACGAAACCTAAAAAACACAACACAAGCCCCATTCTCCATCGGTAAAGTACGGCTACGGCTTGCGCTCTTCAGCGAGCACCACAGCCCTCAACGAAAAAAAGAACCCCGTAGGAAAACTGTGTCGTGTGAAGATAATTGCACGTCGTACCTGCGCCGTGGCTCGCCCCAAAGCCTGTCGACCTGCGTGCAGAGAAGAGAGAGAGACAGACTGCACCTTACCGTCTAAGAAGAGCGCACAGGTGGTATGAGAGGCTTTTGAAGTACCTGCAGCAGCGTTTTTTGTTTTGCACAAAGTAAATCTCCTCCAGCCGTGGCGTTTTGAAGACTTGACCACTTGAAAAGCAACAGCAGCAGCGCCCGTTGGAGATGCTAAAAAGATGTATTTCCACTCCTGGAGGCGTTCAGCCGTAGCGATAAAGTATTTGAGGAAGTTATCCGGGGTTGGAGGAAGCCGAGGTGCTGCTACATCAACATACACAAAAAAACCCTGAAGTACTCGCACAACAAACAAATAAACCAGAAATACTGGAACTACAGCGCACTAAGCAACGCCAAACCTGTCTTAAGACGAAGACGAGCGGGCAAAGAACGTGGAGCGAGGATAGTGAAGTGATCTTCTGTTGGTCCTGTCAAGATTTAAGCCTTTTTATTCGTCCTCTAATTTTCAATTTTGTGGTTTGTTACTCCATAAATCTCCAACATCATATAAATAAAGCATATGTGACGTTTTAGGCTTTTCAAGTTTAATCCCAAAGATTGAGATCATTTAAGTCATAGAATATCCAAATTAACACAGCACACAGGTAACGACAGCAAAATTTGAAAAGTGTCATAGTTCATTGCATGGATCATACAAGCAATAATATGATTTAATTGTTGCACATTGCCAGATACCATAAGGGCAGTAGCACTCTTAATTGCAACCACGTCCGTACACACGTTCAATCAGCAGAAATGATCTCGATCAGCTCGAAATGAAATAATCATTGCCCTCTCCTACACTCTTCTCGTCCTCCTTTGCGACAATCAAATACATCCATTTTCAGGCGAAACCATACCAAACAACCTAAGAACCACCAACAAACCAACTACACTTGCAAGCTCGTGTCGATGACAGTTCCAGCATCGTGCGCGACACAGCACTCTCCTCCCTCTCTGACGTCCGTTACAAGCATTCAGTCGGTTATATGGCTGAGATTTCAAATTGCAGGTTGAAACTACGACCCGCTTCCGGTACGTCATTATCACCGGTTGCAAGCACACACACACGACATTCATCCAAAGTTATGATTATATCTTATCCACCGCGCGTACAGGAACTCATCGAAATCTTTTAATAGTGCGCTCTCATGTGCCTCATGCGAAGTAGTTACGGGCTAAGAATAGTATCTACTAATTACACAACATTTACAAGAATCTCCTCGTAAAGCTCGCATTCGCTGGAATCGTTTTGCTGTTTCGCGGTGGTACCCCACTAAGAGAGAACCTCCCCCCCCTACGGAGGGAAATAAACATTCATACAGCAATAACAACTGCACACAACAGCGGCGCTACCACTCTACTCAGCTCTTCGCGCACAAGGCGAACATTGTCGGTGGTAAGCGTAAGGCCAATTGGCTGTCGATTAAAATCATTTTCATATTTGGCCGCTTTATGGCTCAATTCCGCACTGGCGTTTTTTTTTTCGATTCGTCGTTCCTCTGATGCAATCCAAAGCTCCTCTCTCGTTCACTCTCGTCCGCGTTGCTTTCACTGCGGGCTGCGCTCGCATAGTACGCGGACGAGCGTGGAAAGTTGCAGCAGCAAATTGCGATGAAAAGAAGTATGCTGCTGCTGCTGCTGGCAGGCCACATCTACTTGCCGCGATGCATACACACCGAGCTGCTGCAGCAATATGCTTTCTTATCGACAACCCTCTGGGTGATGTGTGCGTCGGTGCGTGTGTATATGTATGCCTCAAGAGGCACACTAGTGATGCAATCAAACATCAACAAAATCGGCTGCGCTACTGAATGTACATCACTTATTGTAAGATGAGTTTTCTTTACACTAAATGCGCAATTTACACATTTGAATGTTTATATTGAAGAAAATGTTTTCAAATCACTTACACAGACTTTCAACAATGTCAAAAAGTTGAAGTAATGTAGGGCATATAATCTAACAACATTGTCTAAAAAGTAGACTTGATTTGTCTTTAAAGATTGTAAAATTTGAGGCTAATTGATAAGCGGAAAAACACAATAATGGAAAAGAATACCAAAATTGAGCAGCAATTTCTGATACAAGTCATGTAAACTGTTGAACTGGCTTAATGATTTTAAAAAAATAATAAAACAGACACCTAAAGGTCCATCAGGCTAGTTTATTGTCGTAATTAGCAAAATACTGATAAAAAGTATAGAACAGTAGATACGACATCGAAGGATATTATACACTTCAACTATTTGAAACCATTTCTACTGCAGATATTACATCTTTAGATTTTAAATATTTGTTGTAAACAATAAATAATCACCAACAATCAGCAAAAAAGCACATCAACTTTTGCTAGATCACACAATAAATTGAAACTTGTTGTGCATATCTTCTCAATAATCAACACTCGCCGGGTTTTCTATTTCCAGCCAATGGGGCCCTTTTCGTTTTAAGTTCGTAGGCTGAAATTTCAGCCTGTCAGCTGTTTGCATTGTATAGCAGCTTTCGAGCAGCTATCTAAGGGGGTATAATATACAGGTGGGCTTATCCCAAGGTGTATGAATTTAGAAGGCGGATTTGTATCGCTTTTGCTTCTCAATAACGATTTTAAGAGTGTTTTATGCATACGTCAAGCCTCCAGAAAGCCTGTTTGAGCAAAAGTTTTCACCCGTTCTGTCAAAAAGAGATGCTCAAATTGAGTTATAAAAAACATGCTATGAGACCACCTGGACTAAATACACTTTGATTCTGGATTCCATTACCAGATCTCTTTAATGCACCTTGGGATAAATGTAAACACCACCTTGTTTTGTCATTTTTCGAGCAGGTACTCGAAGGTAGGAATCTAATTCTAGCTTTGAGTCTAGAATAATCCATACTGAAAATTGCAGGCTAGTTTTGTGTGTGGTTTTGTATGGAGTGTTTACATGAGTTCAACCTCCAACTGTCAAACTCCAAACAAAAAACTTACTAGAATCGTGAAGGGCCCCAGTGAGCTTAAATTTTTAGCCTGTTAGTGGAACAAACAAACAAACTTAACAGCATGCCCGTCATGGGTTCAATCCCCAAATAGACCGCGCCGCCATACGTAGGACTGACTATCCTGCTATGGGGGGGAATCAATTAGTCACTGAAAGCCAAGCCCACAAGTGGGTACAGGCAGGCCTTGACCGACATCGGTTGTTGAGCCAAAGAAGAAGAAGGAACAAACAAACATCATCCGGATTTCTATCAATTTGACAGTTACGGTCCAGCCATATTGGATTTTAGCAATTTAAATCATTTGCGAGATTTTGTGTATTGTTTAGTATGGAGTGTTTGACTATCATTTCAGTCCCCAAGTGTCAAATTTAATATAAAACAGCTGGCTAGTATCGTGAAAACGCCCACTGATGGAAAACAGAATAGTGCATAGAAATGAATATCTCTAATTAATATTGTATATTACCTCTTGAGCATAATATTGAAGTTATGCATTGCTAATGTTGTATCCCTCTTATAAGCTTCATGTTATGGTCCTTTTCCCTCATGGTCGTACTTTTTGCTTCTTGTGTCTGATTTACCTTTTGTTAGGCGCATTACCTGTCTTACCATGCATCCGTACGATGGCTGCTGCAACGGATCAATCTATGTGTGTGTGCGCTATTGGATCTCTTACAAAACTCCACCACCATCCTCTCGACTACCTTCCGGCTAGAGGTTCGCCGTCCACACACATCACACACCACAACAAAACACTCTCTCTTCTCAGCTGACTGGTGTGGGGTGGCGGCTCGTGCACACCAGCAGTTACGCAAACCGCATCAAACAGAGATGTTACGGATAATCTGCAACACCGCTTTTCCCTCCTTGCAGCAGTACTCTCGCTCTCTGGCCCCCGCTCGATCTGCACACGTGTGGTTTCGAGAAATAAACGATTTACCACTCAAACACAGCAGCCACCCCCCTCGGGGGTTGAGAAGAAAAAAACGGACACAAACTAGGATACGAAATTATGTTGCAGTGCAGCTTGATGCCGATGACAGATCGCTCGCTGGCAGGAGGGAAATATGAAGCGTGCAGGCAAACGAAAATGAAATTAGTGCTAGTAGCGCGAGCGCGTTCGCTCCGTCCTTGGCACGTGGCATCGGCCCTTCAAGGAGGCTCGCCCCCCCAAGGGAAGTAGCTCATAAGCAGAAACAGAGACCACGAGTTTGTGTGTGCCTTTAATTGTTTCTTGTCCTCGATAAGCTACATCATTCCAGCGAAGATGTCTTCTGGTAGTGTAACGCCGTCCCATTAGTGCCATCGAGCTCCGCAGGAGCAAAGGAAAATGACCCAAACACAAGAAGGGACCGAGAGCGCTACCGGTTCAATGTGCGCTGCAGCAATTTTCCCATTATCGCTAATTTACCTTTCCATAACCGAGCGAAACACACACACCACAGCCGGTTTCTGGTGCCAGAGTGCCAGAGGCGTCAAACATTAGTGGGCTATCAAATAGGCGCAAATTTAGTCCCTCCCCCGGGAGCAAAAAGTGTGGCGCTACTTGCTTCGTTCGCAACTCCCTGCGCCATCCTACGAGAGCCAGGGGGGATGTGCACCAACATAATAGAGTCCTCCGAACCGTTTACGAACCATGCAATCTCCATTTAAAATGGATTATTAAATCATTCCCGTAACTGAGCCAGACCTCCGCCACCGCGCTCTCTCTCTCTCTCTGTCTGTGTATTGACAGCCTCGAGGAAGAATTCAAAGACAGCTTTAAATCTTCCCCAATAGAGAACAGGCCTGTGGCAGCAACAGCTCTGTACCTATTAAGATGATAAATTGGTACCGCGCGGTCTCTGGGCAGGTATTATTTATTTTATCAACATCACCGTCTTTCCAGCCTCCGGAGGGTGTAGACACAAACCTCTCGGTTCAAACAATTGTGGCCCGTCGAATGGACGATGATTGGGCGCTTTGATTTGGGGGGCCAATCGGGAGGCTACACCATTGTTGTGTGCGCCCTGGGTGCACCCCAAAAAGGCTACCATTTTTAATCCTTTACACGTGTCGAGAGAGGGGTGGGTGGCACAACGACGAAGACCTTCTCCTCCCAAGCACCAGTAACGAATGCAACGACGAAAATGCCATTCGTGGTGAATTGTACACACACGAGAGAAGCAACACAAAATAGGCAAATTAACCATTTTTTCATCATTTACCCCGGTTTGTGGGCACATTGGAAAGTTGTGTGTGTGTGTTTCTATTTGTTTTGTGCTCGAAGAAACTGGATGTGGTGGTGGCGGCACAGAATTAAAAAGTGATTGTAAGCGAACGGTAGCACGCAGCGTGGTGTTATTATTCATCGTGTCAGCCTTCTTTCTATGCTGCACGGTCGTTTCTGGCCGACAATGGAAAATGTTGTCAAATAAATGAAAAATTACGGCAATGAAAAATAGAAAACATGTACTAGGATCTAAAGTTCTATTACGACATTACGATTACGATTAACAATCTTTAAGGTCAGACGGAGAATTGAATAATTTGGAGTGAGTTCATAATCGTGATTAAACAATAAATTTAAATCAGACTAGTTTAGGCGCATATAAATGACAATTGAAACCTTGAAGCTTTGAGACAAGAACTAGTTTCTATCGAGAACGCAACTTAAACCAACATGCTTATAGTGAGGCCATCCTTGTGTCCAGCGATGCAGACTCTAACGCAAGATTATGCCATTACAGGGTTTTCCGAGTCAATTTCCAATGTCATCAACATTTTTCATTACTTTCGAGATGTTTTTCATCAGCTGTCAAATATTGCATTTGCATCACAATAAATATTTCAGATCTTCCACATAATTTACAACACGTACCAAGCTGAATTGAGTTTGACAGCTCTTTGTGATGTGTTGAAAATCATGTGTAAGAAGTGACATTTTTTTCAGATGTCAATACATTGTGTGACAGCTGTTGAAAAACATGTTGGAGGTGATGAATAATGATGTGCACATTCGGAAGTGACTTGGAAAACCCTGTATGTATGTAATAATGTAAAAGTACGTTTGAGTACGTATTTTAAATTGTTCCAAAAAACAATTTGGCTTAGTTTGTTATATGTAATACAAAATATGGTGCAAATATAGACAGAGCATAAGCACATTAATAATTTTCTGCGGTTAAAAATAGTTACAAAATTGCGTAGTCTGTCACACTTCAGGTTAGTCACACTTCAACTTAGGTATTGAATATTACATATAATATGGACTAGAATATTTGAATATTTGTTAGAATATTCGCTATAATATTTATTATTTTAAAAGTAATTGAACATTAACTGTAGTTAATTATTTTATAAAACTCTTTTCAACAACTAATGAATTAAATATCCGCAAAAATACGATCAAAAGACGCAAAAACCAAACGAATAATTAAATATCCTTCATTTTGCATCTTGTCCAATGAGTCGCATTCAATCACGCACTTACTTTCTACCTCTTTTGCTATAATCAAACAACCAAAGTGCGAATGGATAGAAAATAATAGCAAAACAAAAGTAGATAATTTAACCCAACTCATAACATCCACGTCCAAGCACACACACACACAACACTCTTCCTGCACTGTAAGCAATTTGTAGCCATTTCGAAGGCATCTTGCGGAAATTTAACATCTTGCAGTCATCCGGATCTGTTTCCATCCTCTTATCGCGCGTTCGGCTGCGCAGCCGTGGAAAAAGACAAGCCTCCGGCCGCTGGCACGGTTCGCTTATGTCACACAACATCACACCGGTGGATCGATGCAAAGGGATCTCCTCTAAAGTAGCATCTTGACGGCTCACCACAGGAAGAAAAAAGCCAATTTCTACGCCCCACTAGCGCCCAATAATGCGCCAATTAATCCCAAACGAACGAAAAGTAACGAGATGAAATCGAATCGCCATTGCGTTCGTAATCTCGCACTCGATGGAAAGGAAAAGAAGCAAATAAACAGGAGGTAAGCAATCGGAAAATTGCATCCATACTGGAGAAAGATAGGCAAATTGAAGAAAATGCCCGCCGAACAAGAAGATGGAAATAATCGCCATCTTTTCCTGTCATGTAAAGGAGCCAAAAAAAACGGGCAAGACCAACCCATTTAAGACTTCCACCTTGATTCAACAAACACGTGCCCCCTTCGTTTTTTTTTCTTATAAAACTGTGCCAAAAATCATACAAACACACACACAAACCAAAACAAGATTACATAACAGAAATGGGGAAGGCAAGACAAAAAAAAAACACAAACAACAAACCATGCGAAGTGAAATAACCCAAAAGGGAAGGAAAATGCACCACCACAACCACCACTACCAGCAGCAGTAGCAGAAAAATTTTCATCGATTTTTCAGTCGATTTTTCAGTCGATTTTTCCATGAAATTTCAATTTCTTCTCCAGCAAACCCCCACGCCCTGCACACACGGCTGTAACACCCTCCTCCTCTTTCACCGCAAAGCCACCAACATCACCCCCCTGCTTGGTTTAGCGATCGTGTTTTAGATGGTCGGTGGGGGGGGGGGGGTGTAGCGATTATACACTTTGTGTTTTCCTTTTTGGACGCCAACCTTGCGCGCATTCGCTACGAACTGCATCGGAAAGCTGCCACTCACCTAACGCCCTGGCGTTGTTGTTGGTATAAGAGGTTATCTCTGTGTGTGTGTGAGTTGTGATGGAGTGTTTGTACACGGTTGCAATTATGAGTCGAATATGATACGGTTTGAATTTTAGGACCGAACGCACGGTACACGGTCGAGCTGCTGGTGCTGTGCTGCGGGAGGGAAAAATTGCATCAACCGTGAAATCGCCACACCGAAGCAAATACGAATTTCCCTTCCCTTCCCTTCGCACACACACACACAGTGCTGTGTCGATCGATTTCAACTAGGTCCGCCGCAACAGTGTAATATAGAAACACCTGCACACAAAGCGAGTGCCACACACCCAACCCTTATAGCACTAAATGTGGGCAACACACCACAGACATTTCGGTAATCGATGGTGGCAATTCATTAAACATGCAATGGCGGCTAATAGCCCCCGACACTAAACTGATTTCCGTTCAAAATTGAAGTGGAAAATCGATGCACGTTTTCGCTGGTTTTGTTTTAATTTTAAGGGATTATGATTTTCTCTTCCAAAAGGGGTTTTAATGCTTTCGTAACATTCGAACCAAATAATAGGGGTGAAATTTATATCAACTGTCTCTCAGCACAAGTTGGGATTCGAAACAAATGCAAACTCGTTCCCACTAGAGCTCGCAAAAACACCAATCAATGATTTCGCACACATCCTCAAACAGCAACAGCCAATCGGCACGCTGCCAAGTACAAAATAAATTGCTAGTTGTAGTCAGTAGACAACCATCCATTACCAACCATCCCCACACATCCCGCAATCACTAGCGTATACGCACATGCTGACGCGGCGCTTCCCGCGCACTTGTGGTTGATGCGATAAATCAGCGCAACGCAAATGCGCGCGCGCATCTGCATTCACAAACTGGTGTGGAATAATTCGAGGTGTAAGGTCACACACGGTGTAACCTTCCAGTGCTAGATTAGAGATGCATATACCCCAGCAGTCAGTCCACAGTGCGGTGTGGTTCTTGCCCATCCGCTACATGGCTGAGAAGGTACTAACGAGGGCCTGGACTTATGATCTTGCTATTCTTACTTGTCAAACCTCATCATTTGTTTATAAATTATTGATAAGTTGCAAAGAAAATGATAGAACATGTGTTGCTTTGCCTTTAGAACATCAACAAAATAGTGAAGAAAATGTGTTCAATATTTCTCAACATTGCTTCCAAAGCCTCAACAAAAACGGTAAGAACAAATGACCACCTACAGGTAGTACTGCGCGCGCACTTTTTATCGTCCCAGAAATGCTTTTCGCAAGCGGCAAACAGGTTCAACTCGGTGGGTTCGTGCACACGCGATCGTTCAAATCACCCAAATCCCTCCCCGCGCGCTTGCCGCGCGTTGCATCCTCTAGCGGTGCCGTCAAGTGCACAAACGGTCGTGTCTAGAAATGACGGAGAGCGCCATTTGAAGAAGGAAAAAAACAACAACACATCAACCGACACAAAAGAGAGAAAGAGAGCAAAAGAGAGCAATAGAACAACTCGGAGCGCGTTCAGAACGTCCGTCATGCGCATACATCTCAGTGTGTGCAATGAGAAGTTCTGAGACGGTTTCGGGTTGCGTTCGCTTTCACTGATTGATGCTGTGTCTAGAAGTGTGCGCATGTGTGTCTGTAGGGGTATGGTGGGTGAATGGTGGTGGATGGGAACATTTGTTGTTATTACTCTCCCACCCCATCCCTCGCTCGGCGGGAGTAAATTGACGGATTAAACATGATTTGTGCTGCCTGATTGGACGAGCAGGCGCAACACGTAATATGATCGGTTGGCGGCCGGCACTATCACCATTGGCCAGCAGCAAATGAATCAGGCAGCTAGTGCAACTGGATTTGTTGGAAACAGTGCTTATATGTTTGTGTGTGCTTGCTGTTGCACAGCAGTTGCACAGTTGCATTATCTCCGTTGAACACAATTTTTAAACTATTATTTGCTAAATATACACGAATCGCTAAGTGCTCTCTCGTTGTGCTCAAAGTGAAGACTTTAAGCTGGAGAGGGGCTCTCAAAATAAACTCAAATCAAATAACAACTGAGATAATAACTGGAAATTCCTAAACATTTCTTTGCACCCCAAATATCGACGAATGCGAAAAGGAGCAAATATTACCTTAAGAATTAAATCTGAATTTTATTCCGTTTTCATGTCTGGCTCATTTTTATGATTAAAATTTTAGAGCAAAGAGCTTTATCCACTTACTTACCTTTTTTAATTCAACGGAAATTGCTCTCTACTCTTACAATTCACTATATTTTTTAATCAAATTAACTCACAAGAGTAATCAATAAAAAAAATCGTACAACAATGACATCATTCATTCGTTGTTGTAAATATATTTGAAGGTTATGTTACGGTCAGTGATTCTTCGCTACAGATCAACGATCAAAAGCGGTTTTGTATCTTTATAGCGCTAAAAAACGAAGAGGATCGCAGAATTTCTTAATTAACATTCCTCAAGCTTGCCGGATATTACGGGCAATACATTTATCATATATTTAACTAAACTTCAAACAAAATAAATGAAAAATATTTATTCAAATTGGACTAAAAAACAAAAGTATTCAACAGAAGCCAATTTCGAAGCATGAGTCAACAACAGGTAACCTTCATTCATATGTCAAAAATAATTTGAAATTGCATAAATCAACTACCCATAGACAGCTCATCACTCGGAATATTAAAATAAAATTGAAACTAAGACCTTATCTACCTAGTTTAATATATTTCTGCTATTCTGCTTTTTAAACCCACCAATTAAATGGAGCGGAAAAAATATAGGGTAGCTAAGGCTACAAAACAAATAAATTCGTAATGCAGAGCCAAATTCCTTCAACCAAAATTACGACAGTAAGTTACTCCGATAGATAGCGCGTCGGCCAACCGAACCCGAATACGATCAGATTCCATTCGTTGTTTTGATCCACTTTGATTCACAACGCAACTTATGAGTGTATTGCTCATCTCGCCCTACTGCGAGCACGAAAACTTCCCGGAAGCAGGAAAGAAATAGTATCCGACGGCGGTAAGGGGTTAAAAACAACCCATCCCCCACTAAGCTCAATAGAGAAGACAGCAAAAGCAACGCAAGACGGAAATACCGACACTGTGGAGGGCTGTGTCGTCAGCTAGTGCAGCAATACGGTAACGCAGGTGGGTTGCACGGGGGTTAAACACGAAAGGGAAGCAAATTGGCAGCATGAATGCAATATTAGCAAGCGTCCTCGGCAGGAATGCATCCACAACGGTTCAGTGTCGACGACGGCACTGGCACCGGTCTCTCCAATTTCACTTTCAACGGCAGATCGGATTTCAGCTACGGCATAGCTGTACGATAAGCTATAACGTGTAACATCCCGCCCCTCGACGATTTGAAATTCCAATCATTCCAAACCATTCTTCACAAATGCATCGCAGGTTCTACCCTCGCGTGTTCTCACACACTTCACATCACACCAACAGCTCTCCGCACGCCTCTGCAGCGTTTATTTGGCTACTTATCCTGGTCACGGCACCACGGCGCAATTAACACCGCTAATATACTACTACTTCAGCACCTGGCCCCTAAGCACAGTTGCACAAATGATTTGAAAAAGAACAACAACAAAAACGCACTCCAACGCTTTCAGTGCATTGCTAATTGTGCTTATCGCCCTTCGGTATCCCCCTCGACCCCTTCTTCTCCGGTTCGTTATCAAGCAAAAACGAAACCCTAGCCCTTAGTAGTTTTAGCCGTGGGGAGGCCCCTCCTGCTTCCCCTTCTTTGCATACACAAACGGTGGCAATGTTGCATGGAATGATGGTCATGATGGCCCTCTTTCCTCGTTCTCACGCGCAGCGTCGTTGCGTTCGCGATTCTGTACAAACCTTGCGCGCCCAAACTGGGGAGCCACCAACCATCATCCCCAATACATACACGCCAATACCGCATATTACACAGTTGTGTGATTTTTGTTGTTTTTTTTCATCTCCATACCATTAGGGGCGAGCATACACGATGGAATCGATACCCATACACAAATGTGTGTGTGTGTTTGTGTTTTTTTTTGCCGTGGCGTTGCTTCCTCCGCTCGAAAAGTAAACTTTAAGGTCCGGCAAATAAGTACCACCTCGCTCAAGAGCGCACTCAAGCTTAAAGTTGAAGTTTTAGAACCGAACGCCACGGCATGGAAACGAAGCACAGACACACGCTAGAACCTTGCGACAGAGGGCTTGCCGTTTGCCGGGAAGGGAACGTTGCTTATACAATAAATTCTTGCGTTGCCCTTCAGCACAGACAAATGTGAACCCTTACATACGTACCGAGTAAACATCTCTAAAGTCTCAAAATAATAAACTCAAACGGTACTTTAAAGTATTTTTAAATAGAAAAAAAAACCCGATTTGAGCTTCTTTCTTTGCCCATGACCCCATCGCGATTAACAAGCGCTGAGCGGCATGATTGGCGACGTATTTATAAATAAAAGTGATGCAACTCGTCCTCCGCGTCCGTTCAGACCCGCGCAGCGAAAGTGATTTTACCCGCAACAATGGCGGCATTAATTGCTGAAAATTGAATTCAATCATTAGCGAGGGGGGGGAAGATTCGATTTTCCACACACCCCTTCCCCCTCAAAATTTGAGCAAACCGACTGGCGGGTCCACCGGTTGCCTTTGCAATTAGACCTATCTTTCTGCTCTTTGCTAAAACGATAATTGCAGTAGCTGCTAGAAGCATGTGGGGCAACATTCTGCTCCTTCTCTTTTGGTTCGTGTAAGGAGACGACCACCTGTGGCGTTTGTTTGTTTCTTTTTGTTTTTTTTTGTGTGTTCTTTTTACTAAATCTTTAATCAATTCGATTCTACCACAAGCGCCGATGATGGCGTTAGTTAATTAACAACCTTTGGTGTATTGCAGGCTGCAAACTTGCGTTTGTCTTATTTTCTGTTTAGATTTGATTGTATTATTTATTCCAACGATTATTCATATTATCAATAAATAAATAAAAACTTTAAGAACTCAATTTAAATAAATATAAAATTGACAGAAATAGAAAAAAACTATACAAAACGAATGAAAAATTGAATGTTTCAATTTCAATTTCAAGAGAGCATGACATTAATAAAAAGAGAGAAGCTGAAGAGAGGAAAATGACAAATAACAAATGGTACAGGAAACAAGGAGCACAGATCAAATAATGTTAACCACAAAAGCAAACACGGAAACACCGTTCTTTGTCGTAAGGTAATCGTTGTAATGAATGAAATAATATATCTAATTTTACATAAATAAATGTGAAGAATAACCTAAAACTGTCCACAAAAAAACCCTTCCAAATTGTCGTCACAACCCCCAAAAGCCAACCCAACCCGCCAAAACAAACCTTAGATACCCGCTCTGGATCTTCGCATCACCTTCATCAACGTCATACTCCTCCGTCGTATGGTAATGAAGCAGTGCCGGCGTGTGTCCGTAATTTCGGCGCGTATACCACTCCGTGGATAATTTTGCATCATTTACGGTTGTGGCGTCAACAAAAACCGCAACCAATGACGCGACCGACCCTCAACCTCCATGACCAGGCGGCAGTGCAGATGACCAAATGTCCGAAAAAAACACCCGTCCCCTTTAATGCCATCCAGAACACGTCGAAGGAGGCCGCCAGGGATTAATCGCACTTTAATGAAGTGTCCTTGCCAGCGTGCGCCATTTGCGGGGATGACTTCATTTGCCTTCCTTGCGTTGGTAGCATTAGGATTTATTTTTTTCGTTCTCATTTGTCTACACACCAACCTCCGCTCTCTCTCTCTCTCTCTCTCGTAATAATGCACTCTGCGAGGGGACAGTGCTGTGGCCGCGTCACCCGAGCAGATCGGTACCTGCCCGCTGCCCTGATGCGTCCAGACACATTTAAATGAGCGACACTAATGCCGGAACGGGCTGTAAATCGTTTTTATGGCCGCGTTCGTCAGGTGTGCGCCTCCGTCTGGTGACGCCAAAGGCAACGACGGTTAATGAAAACGACGCTGCAAAACTGTGTTTTCCATTCAGCATGATTAGCATCTTTTTTGGAAGCCGCCGGGCAGCGAAAGGGAAGGGATGCCTACAAATCAGCCGAAGAAAATTGCACGTGCTCTGTGTGTGCGTTTTTGGAGAAGTTTCCCAAGGTACGGGGAGCTCTTAATCTAGAAGTGTCCAAAGCCGCAATACACAAACAAACACAAGGTCACTTTGAAGAGGACAAATCAGAGAAGCTGGAAGAGAAATGAAATAGAGAGAGCATGCAGTTTCTTTCGCGATGGAAAAGTGTAAAGTCACCGGATGTCTGTTTTATCGGTTCAACCGAAAAACAACACAAAAACGTGAGGCGGTATCAAAATTTAATTTCAGGAAAAATTAATTAACCATCCTTGGGTTTCTCCCCCCATTTTCTCTCATCCATATGTCCTCTAATTCCCAGCGCTGTTTTTTTGCCATAACCTGTCAATCTATTGCTGTGCCTGATTAAACAGCAAAACGATTTATTAACAGCCACCAAAAATCAATTTCCGTTCAATCTGCTACCAGCCGAAGTGGGAGTCCAAATATAAGACGCAGTACAATAAAACCTCACATCACCACACATTGGTGTCACACACACATTGAGGTTGAAATCAACGTCGATGAAATTAGAAACTTTATGCACAACAAAGATACGCACACATCAGCAACCATCATCAGACCACTAAACCCGGGAAGTCTCCCATGTCCTAGAATACTCCTGGAAAGGAGAAGTCTGTGGTTTCGGTTCATCTTCCGCACGGAATAGGGTCAAGTGTTCAGCATAAATCGAAACGGCCGTTTATCTTTCGCAAATCCTAGACAAGGAGTGCTCTACTGGGTAAACACTGGGCGAAAGTGCACACACAGAGCTAGAGCTGCATCAACCTGTTGACATCAATACGGCTTTCCATGACTTCCGATTTCACCACCGACATCGGATCTGGGATGGAGCTGGGAAAGTGCAACCTGAAGCTTGTCCAAGCTTGGCAGGCAATCGCACAGAGGAAGGCACACAACAGCATCATCTCAGGAATGTTGGAGCTTCTTCCTCATCATCTGCATCTGTGTGAAATTGTGTTCTTCTTTGGGGGCTCCATCACATGGACAATACTTTATTTCTTATGTCTGTTTCATGAAGTTGTGGTCTGACCATTCCTCCATACAATGTGTCAGAGTGTCTTCTTGCCTGAAATGTAAGATTCAGGCTTGCAGAGTTGGTAATTACCCAAGCTTGTGCTACTTCTTATTCGCTTCAAGCGAGAGATGCACGACCACAAATATAGGAGAGCACACAGCAGTGCCCTTCATGCATGCTATAATACCAATGGCTATCATTATCCATCCACTGCCGTTACCTCCGCACAGACACTGGCGTTCGTTACTTTACACCTAAAGATCACCCGAACATTACAAAAAGAGCCATCCCCATACTAGATGGTAGCAAAACCCATCCGAAAGATTGATTACCGGGAGCTGGAGCGTTTTAGACTGGCATGGGGGATACGCCATCTATTCCACAATGACTTGGAATTAGCGGTGAGCAGTTACGGAGCCTACGGAGTTGTAGTTTGCGCTCCACAAAACACTGTACACTGTTGTACTGTTGCCTGCCGAGATAAGCATTAAGGGGTTCTCGCGGGTTCCTATGACGTCTAGAGGCTTTTTGCTAGCCTCTCCCCGGAACTCCTATTTCCGGAGGACACAGATAGATAATTCTACGACACTGCATACTGCCAGAAGGTGCAGAACCTGTTCTACACATACCCGACGACGTACAGTGTTCTAGCACGGAACACCCAACCAACCCATGCCGCTAGTTAATGTGCAAACTTTCGCAACTAATTGGTGTCTTTATGCTTTCGGGCGTCTTCTCTAGCGCTAGCAAACATAAAGTGTGCGCCTGTAGAGTTCGTCGACAGCGCACCGGTTTGGAGGCTTGGCAGCGGAACCAGCAGAACAGACTCAGTCTAGCAATTAGCTCCAAATAGTTGTCTAGCCTTTTTTTTGTTTCGTTCCGGATTAAACAAACCTCTCGCACACATCCTTCCGAGTGAAATCCATTACACTGCTATGTGTGCTTTTTTTCAGCTCCAAATGTATTGCCTCCAAGACTTTGCTGAACCGTGGCCAGAAACTGTTCATTTCGATCCACTATGGCGCGTCAAACACACATCAGGCGAAAAGATACGCACAAAAGCCTACGCCACGTGAGCTAAATACTTAATCGCAAGAGTCACCTAATGAGTCGGGATGCTTTAAAATGTAATCATTTCCAGTCCTTTGCATTGTTAAAAAGAAAGCCAATATAAATATTCAATATCTATATTCTAATCGCAGACACACTAAACTGCAAAAGAGGGCGAGGGGTCACAGACACAGACGCCAATAGTAGCAAAAGCAATCGGTGTAGAGAGGTAAGTAGGTAAGTTTGCTAATGATTTACTCATTTGATTTGCTTTCTTTATGTATAAAAAGAGGCCTTAGAAAGCAGTGATAAGGGATTTTCATGACACATTGTAGCACGACACACGGTTACGCCCGTGGAGCTAATTTAAAGCTCTACCTTCTTATCATTTTTCTACGGAACAAATTTATTTCATGACAATTGAAAAATCCCTGATACTGTCTCTAAAGGAAATTTAGACAGCTGGAATGACATCTGCAGGGCGTTTTAGTTAAGATTTAATTAGACTTTTAGTCTGTGTGTCCTTAGCTGCTGCTGCATCTCGGAAAGATGCATCGGAATGATGTTTTAAAAGTTAAAATGATAAGCATTTCCAAATGAAGTGCACACCTTTTCGTGCAACACACATCAACCTGTCGTGTCAGAGTTTATTATGAAAATCTACAAACTTATGGACGAAATGCACGCAAGCTGTAAGCTATGCTCGCTCTTTCTCTCTCCGATGCGCATACATTGAAGAGAGAAGTAAAAAAAAACACACAAAAACCCACCGCTAGCTGAAAGATGAAAATAGTATCAGGAAATATGCACACGATAAGATAAACCCCTGTGAGGAGAGAAGCAACGATGAAGAAGAAAAAAAACGGCCAAAGCACTCGAAAAGCACATCCTACACCAGTGACTTGCGGCAGCGCTTATCAACCCATTCCCATCATCCGACACAAGCAGCAGCCGAAATCGTTTCATCATCCGTTATTCAACGCGTACATATATCGGCGAGTGTCGAGAGCGAGGAGTTTTCGAAGCGGAGTTCAACTAAGCTAAACGGGCGCCGCCAGCCTGACCGGCAGTGGTGGCTGCACTGGTCAAAACTGTACACCCAACATGACCCCCCTCGGGGGGCATGAGCGATTTAGATGATGTACTTCCTCCTTCAAAAGTTGTGCACTCTTAATCGCACAAGTGTGGGGAGGAACACACACGGCACACACACACACACACATCACAGGGCTGGAGAAAATGGCAAGGATTTACCGTTTCTTAAATGAAGTTTTATCACGCCGTTCAAGTGATGTTTTTGGCGGTAGTTAAAACTGAACCCAAATTGGATGAGCCAGCAGGGCAGGAGAGATTTGCGAAACTACTACAAAAACGCCACGGATACGAAACCATTATCGCCCAATCATAGTTTCCCACCGACCGCCAAAGCTGGCGCTTTAGTGGCGCACACGTCTGAGAGGCGGCGGATGAAATATGATCGAAAAATGTTGATTTACTCGCTCGCGGAAGTGGAAAGTGCATGGAGCGATTATTATCAAAAATAGCTTGACGAACGAAGCGGTGTAGTTAAGCTCTAGTACAACTACTTATATTAGTTAATGACGTAAATGCAAATATCCAATTTAACTGTTTTGCAGTCGAAAAAATATTATTCTTTCAATTTTTACTCATAATTTGAAGAATCATTTTTTTAATCATTTTAACGAATAATGATGATTTAAGCAAGATAATTTAACCCCCTTTCATATCTGTACCAAAACAAGTTTTTTTTTAAACAAATATTGTTATTTTGGAATGAATGTTTGCTTTTCCAATCATTGAGAATAAAACATGAGAATCATTGTTTCATCACAAGATAAAAATATAATACTTTAGCGTCACAGCGTGATCATTAGCTGGAGCCGTATTGTAGAGTTTCCAGAAGAGAGTTAAAATCAATTGAAATAAGTAGTTTTCAGTCATAGAAATCTATACAATTGAAATGATGCAGAGATTCAACAAAACTGAAGCTATCAAAAGCAAAAGTTATGGAAATCAAATTCGATGATTACTTCATCAAAAGAACATGTTATGAAATCGATCAGACAACAAACGATACTACCATTGTAAATTCTACTTATCACACAGCATAAAGAGTCATTATCTATCCCATCAGTTTACTTGTTTGAAAGGCTTTTCACCCCGACTCCCTTGAGGTTTAAACTTCTGAATGTGTTGCATGGTTCTGGGGAACCGCCATCGCGCTCCCTTTTCAAATCTTTGTGTCCACCACCGACAGTGACCACACAAAAAAAAAAGAAAAAATAGGCAACCTACGACCGGAAAGTTCGCACGAGTGCACGATAAACGCGCGGCGCGATAGAAATCATAAATCTACATATGATTAAGCCCAGAGCGCGCCAACGGTTCATCACCCAGCCGCGCCGGCGTAGTGTAGAACTTTTCCACCACACAACACATCGTGGTGCGACAACTTGACCTTGGTGTCAAACGGTAATTTCCTTTTCGGTGGCTTCAGTATTCAGCCGAACTCCCTTACCACCTCGGATATGTCGATGCAAAAGCAGCGGGAGAAGGGGGAGAACACAACCACCGATGGGTGTTTTTTATTCTTTTTTAGGACCCAGCAGCGGTTTCTGAAGGTGCTCTGAAAACGGAAGCGCAAACCGCAACACGACCAGGCGGCAACTAGTCGGAAGAGGGAGACAGAGGAAAGTGAAATCATTATGCACATATTTTGATGTCTCACTTTTGAGGGAATAAAACGCTCCCTCAAAACTTAACTGACCGATGCACTGAACGATGCACCACTCCCGCGCGCAAAGGGGAAGATTTTATGCAACAAAGCCGTCCAAAGATTCCGTGTCGATTCCTGTCCTCAAAGCTAGCACCGCAAAATGCTTCCTAACGTGAAGTAACACATCATTCTTTGTTGCACACAAATGGCTTTGTAATGTGTCGCTCTTTGGGCCGTTGCGTGCTAGCGTTCGAAGGCATTCCAAGTACAGGGAGCTTGCTGACCTCAAACTAGAGCGCGGAAGAAGAGTGGTTCGGCAAAGTACACCGTACGGTGTGCGACAGTCGAGTGCGACCGTCCCCGCGTACGTACGTTGTAGGGGGTCAGCGACGATAGTTCCCGACCCCGCCGACGACAACGAAACGACTAGCGAACGGCGGACGATGCGGTGGTGATCATGAATTTTACATGACGCAACCAACTTTAACACGCACGAGGAAAGAGCAAACGACTGCCCTCCGGGGTTCTCGGTGCTCGTCCGGGACATATTCTGAACGGGTAACGCGCGCAAACGACAAAGAACATAAACTGAAAGTAAGGAGCTTAGCTTTCCAGCCTTATCTTGTACCTCCCAGTTTTTGATGCATCTTTCGGAGCGCTTCTTTTGTGTTCGAAACAATTTATGATACTTTTTATGATAAAAAAGGAAAGCGAATGAGCGCAGCTAAAACCGTTTCTCATCTTCTTAAAATAACCTGAAGATCCGCCCGGGAGTTCTAAGAATATAAGGGCAAGTCTGCGCTTTGTTCTCGGTCCGGCCTGAACGGTTCCTATTCCCGACCGGAAGTGACCCTGCCCTCTCTGTCTCGCATACGATCGATCGGAACCGTGTGATAAAACACAAGTCAGACTGCGTGCAGCGTGTTGCACTAAGCCACTGCACCGAGTTGACCTCTTTTTATCGCAACGGAAGCCGAACGTGAAGGAGGGCAGGAAATTGAAAAGCCCATCCACTAGGATATGCATTATTCCGATCGGTTCAATATCCTGTAGTGTTTCTTACGTTTCTTTATTTATAGCACTATCTGTAGGAACTAAAGCATTACGTTTTTGTTTGAAGAAGCAGTCTTGGAGTATTTTTTCCCCACAGGAATTTCTTCCAATACATTTCAAAGTTACATTACTATTTATAAAACTCTGAGACTTATAAAATTCTAAGTCTTAAATCTTAACAAGATATTAGGCCACTGGAAGGCCACTCTATTGAAGAAGAATAGAGATGTTCCTAGCATCGGTGT
This sequence comes from Anopheles gambiae, assembly GCF_943734735.2. Classification (NCBI taxonomy): domain Eukaryota; kingdom Metazoa; phylum Arthropoda; class Insecta; order Diptera; family Culicidae; genus Anopheles; species Anopheles gambiae. The sequence continues at coordinate 89,788,559 of NC_064602.1, forward strand.
ATCAGTTCTGAAATAACTGAAAAAGATGATGAATAATACTGTATGACCCGACAACTAAGTATTAACCAGTCTTTAAAAAGGTTGTTCAACATGATATTGAATATCAAGTATGTACTGAGGAAACAAGTTAAAAAATAACTTCATTGTTGGGCAATGCATTAAATGCTGGTAAAAGCTTGTCGAAAATTGAGAACGACACACCACAGCACAATTCACTACATTTTTGCGTGCACGTGAATATCAAGAAAGGAACGAAAAGCAAGATTCAGAATGAGGTATTAACATCTCCAGCAAAGCCTAACAAATCCTAACAAGAATTCCTTTTCCCAAAGGATAGAACACTCCAATAATTTTGAGTTCACAATATGATATGTATGTCTAATGACACTGGAGGAACACATCTAGTGATTTCTAATTTCAACATCCAATTCCAGCAAGTTCTTTACTAAAAAAAGCTACGTCCAGTGCCGTTTTGGATTGTTTGTCTTCTCAGGTTCTCTGATACGACTAATTCTTTTTCTATGAATGTTCTCCAAGTCATATTCTGAAGAAGTATGTGCTCCTTCTTACAAGATTCCAACGGTTCGACATTGTACAGAACGATACTGATATGACTGAACATCAGTCCCAACAGTTTGAGATAGTCCTCTTTGAATGTTCGCCAAAAAGTGTTCAATTTAATTGTTCCATGGAACACTACATAAACTACTTCAAATTCCAAACCTAACTTTGCAAACAATAGATAGAAAAAAAACCAACCCCACCGTTCACCTTTCAAGCCTCCATAATCTAAAGCTAATGAACGATGGTCGCCTAGCAGTGCAAGCCGTCGTCATATCTCGTCGGCACCATACACATAAATGCACCATTTATCACTGAACTTAATCGGCCATCCTCCCGATTACCGCTGCCCGGTTTTTCTTCTGTTTTGTTGCAAAACCAAACGGTAAAAAACAAGCATACACACACACAAGACTCGAAAGCTGCCCCGAGTAGTACACATGCAGGTATTAGAGTGGCTAACAATTCAATCTTGCTGTGCATCAAAATAATTTATTGCTTTAAATGACCTCCACACGCACCCCACACACTGACTGGCAGCGGCGCTCTATGTTCTGTAACGAATTCATTTTCAACTCAAAACCAGAAAAGACTAGATAATACGCATCGAACGAAGTGAGCGGATTGGGAATTGAGACGAACCGGAGTCGACCTGCTCCACCACCAGCGGGTGATTCCAAAGACGGTCGAGATCGGGGCCAAAAGCCGCTCGTCAATATAAAGAAAAGATGCTTCACGGTGTGTCCTCAACCCCCCCTATCGGATCCGTCTCTCCCCGATGGTTGAACAAACAGTCAGGCTCTTTCTTTTGTTTTTCTACTTTTACCGATAGATTGATCGATCGTATCTCCACCTCCTCCTACCAGCGGGAGAGAAGAGTTCGGCTACGATCAAACACTTCCAACAGCAGCACCATCGACACCTTCTATTCAAAAGACCAGCGGCGTCGTGTTTGTGGCGCTTACAGCAATAAAAGGATCGAGAAAACAGTTAATCAAATATAAAACTAGATTTTTTTTTCTCGTGATTCATCCCAAAGACCGTTCGCACTCCCTGCTGGCACGTAGAGAAGAGCTAATCCAAACGTAAAATAATCAACCCGACGCGTACCAAAAAAAAACCTCCCCGTCGAAAATGACAAAGGGAGCCAATTTTTGGGTACGATTGCATTCGAAACTAGATCACCAACGGTAGGAAGAGTACCCTTTCCATCCAGCGGAAGATTACATCTCGGGCAATACGCGCCAAGTACACACAAAAACCCTAGGAATTAAAACTGTACCTCGCGAGCCGCACGATTTCCGGCCGGATTCGAACTTCGAACTGTAGCCACAAAACGGTTCGCCAGTGCACGGGGTCAGTGATCGATACGTAACTGTTGGTTGTTGCAAAATAAACACGCATTTCTTTAATCTCCTCTCCACATGGAAATCTATTGTATCGGCAAGGAACTGAAGATAGTAGAAGTGTGCTATGGAATGTTTCAAACAAGGGCTTTTGTACTGAGGTCCGTTATTTGGCGATAAAGAACACAGAAAATTGCCCTGGTTTAGAGTCATCGATTTAGATATTATTGTGAATATCATTATTCAACGCTTGAAGGAATGTTTTACAGAAATTAGGAGCTATTGAAGTTCCAGGGTTCTTTGTGCTTCTTCAATCTAAGAACATCATTAGTTGTCTTTTCACATGTCAGAAGAAATGATGGTAGAGGAATTGTTTATTGATTCTTCAATAAGCATTCTTGAATCTTCCAAAATTATTTGGGAATTCCTGATGCTCTGACAAAACCTGAAGTAGCCAATTTGTTTTTAAAGTAAATATTCGCCGATCTTGTCACTTAGACTTGAACAATTAACTAATGGTCGATTGAGTCCACAATCATATTACATGGAAATGTCTGGATGCGGCAGCCACGGCAACTATCAGGATTTAGCTTGTTCAGTACATATAGGATACTTTGAAGTCTGTTTAAACCAATTCATGCAATTAATGTTGACTCAAATGAGGATTTACATGGACTCACTATTAGACCATGTATATCTAATGATAGTGTGAGTAAGACTAATTTAAATGAACTTGAGATCTACCTTTCTGTATCCAATATTGGATTCGGATCTATTTGGGTTGTATTGTTACATAAGCAATTAACTTCACAAGCGGAAAATCAACGAGGAATGTCTGGGTAAATCCCACCAGCTAATTTAACTGTATGCTCATTTGATCATAGTTTCCGCACAAGCAATAGCAATAGACGCCATTGGTTCTCCCATTTCCGGCAACTATTATTCTAGCGTCCTATGTGAAACCTATTCTCACTGGACACACCGCATATCCCAACAGAAAGACATCCTCCTCCCGCATTTCTTGGCTAATGACAAGGTGCTAACTGCTAAATGAAGGAGTGTCCGTGACCTTCACCAATTCCAGAAGCCGTACAAGAGTTGCGTTGAATTCAACAGCAACAACAAAATAATTGCCTGGACGTATTCCAAATGAACGAACATCCAATATGTCCCAATATGCCCATCCTACAACATCGTCAATATCTCTGCAACTCACGTTCGGGTTGAACACGTCAAGGTTGCCGGCGCGGACTCCTGTGTTGCCTATGTTGGCAGGAACCCGCCCCTCCGCGTGTGTAAACAGTGATCATCGGGGTGAAGATCACACACTACAGAGCCAAAAGAGCAATCAAACACACATCTCCACCCCAAAACCAAAGGGTAGGGGAGAGCAAATGATTTCGTCGCGGATCAACGTAGATTTTCGTTGCCTGATGGAAGTTCCTCTCCTTCCCCCCCTGCGTTTGCTAATTTTAGGCGTTGGTTGTGTTGTTCCGCGTGTACTTACATTATTTGTCTGCACGTCGATGATTACGTAAATCAGCAGCACGACCTCCTTCTCGTCCGAGCCGAGCCCGGCCCCGCTCTGGCCGCATGTCGTCACATGCAGCACCACCACATGCCCCGGAAGTATCATCTGCTGCTGCTGCTGCTGCGGCTTCGTGCCGTCACCCGGAATCACGGCGGCGGCACTGGGGCTGCCGGTGCTGACGGTGGTGCTGCTAGCGGTGGTGGTTGTGGCGGCCGGGCTGCTGGCGACGATTGCCGCGGGCAGCAGCTGCTGCTGCTGCTGCTGGATGTTGCTTTGGGCGAGCATATCCTAAAAGGCGGTTACGTCGTGCAAATACACAGAAGAGAGCGTATTACTACTTCTCGGGAGCCGTGTTGCCTCGAGGTTCGTCTTTGATGTCTACACGGTTGCCAAATTCTTGGCAGTGAGCAGCAGTGAGGGCAGGGTAGTTTTATGACGCAACTTGGAAACTGGACGCTGGTGTTTTCTCGCAAAACAAAATCACTTTACTAATTTGTTTCTGTAGCACACTTTTTACTTGGTTAGATAGGGATCTTTGCGAACCAGCACAAAGTAAGCGGGGTGGTCCACAAACGGAACTTTGAAACACACACACACAGACACACACTTTATACACAAATAAACGGCATAATCATGGGGAGATGTTGAAAAAGGAAAGGACTCTAACGCACTAACGCATAATAGCGAATGTTCTTGCGCACGAAAGTTCCTCGGATGTGTGGTAAAGCATGACCGTTGGATATGCAGCCGGAGCTCTTGTCAAGCTAATCGTTACTTCATTTCCTTGGAAGTAGTTTTTGGAATGTTTTCTGTTCAATACCTCTTCACAAAAGGTACCTGGAGCTATTTATATTGTTAGTTTTACACCAGTTATTCTTGCTTCGAGCGACTCTCTCTCTCTGTCTCTCTGGATATCAAAATTTACGAATGGTAACGTCACACTGTAAATAAAAAAAAGTAATAACAACATTAAAACGGATGAAAATGATAAAATTCCCGAGTGAAGCAAAGAAAGCCCAACTGCAAGAACATCTTGCTTGTGAAGGAAAAGGAACGATAAAACAAAATGTTACATTAATTGTAGAGCACAACACACCATTGCGGAGACATTGCGATCATATCACACACATACAAAATGCCGATCAAAATTCCAGTACAAAAATACAAACAAAAGTCAAAACTGCTTTTCCCTGAGTTGTAATTTTTCAACCCGCAAAAAAAGGGAAAAGAAGAGGAAATATTTTTGCAACACATCTTCAAACCTAACGGCATTATATGCCATCGTGAAAGAGCAGACAAAAAAAAGAGGGAAACCGAAATTGTCCACTCTTTCTCAACAGCATCATTGTGCAGGAAGAATGAAGGAAAACAGCAACAAACCAACAGCAATATGATAAAGAATAGAATAAAAGGATGCTCGGTCGATGTGCTAACTGTTACCAGCGCGTTCCCGTACGGACAAAACACACAGAAGAAACAACGAACCGGGCGCGGAGGAGAGAACCCAAAAAACAGAGTCATCTTCCCCGACCCGAAACGAAGAAGATGTCCAGAGCGCAAACCGATCGGTACCGGTGGTGGTGGTGGCGGCCAACCCGCGGGCCTTGTGTGCGAGCTTGCGTGTCAGAGCGAAGGGAAGAAGTCCAGGGAAATTAAGCTCCGAAAGCCAAACGCCATCATCATCATCAACAACAACAGCAACGGCCACTACTACCACCACCCTAACTAACGATGTATATGTGAGCGTGTGTGTGTTTGTGCATTTGTAAGTGCGTGGCTCCATGTGTGTGCGTGTGTGCATAACTTCTTCAGGTGCGTGTCGGTTGGGAAACTTTCTCTCCTTTACGGCAGCGAAAAACGATGTGGTGGCGGCGGAGGCGGCGGCAATGAAGACGGTGGTGGTGGTGGTGGTGCTGGCGAAAATGTAGCCAACCAAAACCGATTCGGAATGGACCGCGAGTGCGGACGTGGATATCACGTCACTCGTATCATACGATATACGGGGAAGTGGTGTTGATTGCCGGTGTAAGACCAGCGCCAATGTGCGTGCGAGACGGTGGAAAAATGGACAGAAAAATAGCGCGCGCGGCACACCCCTCTGCTGTATATTTCCTGGTGCAGGGGTGGTAGCTTTTGGGGTCCCCGTTTCGTTCGCTGCAAAGTGTTGGGGTATCACAGAAGACGAGGATTTCATTACCTATTCTGACGCCAACTTTAGTCTTGAGTTCGGGTCATAGAAATGCAAAAATATGAAAAGAGCGTAAAAAAATAGTCATGTGCACTTCAAACTTCCTCTACAACAAGCCGAAGAATAATTACGAAGAGCCTTTTAGACCTTTACAGGATTTTCCAATGTCACTTCCGAATGTGCACATCATTATTCACTACCTCCAAGATGTTTTTCAACAGCTGTCAAATGGCGAATTTGCATTAAAATAAAATTTCAGTTCTTACACCTGAATTTTTAACACACCACAAACAACTGTCAAACTCAATCCAGCTTGAGACGTGTTGAAAATCATGCTGAAGAATCGAAACATTAGTGTGATGCAAATATCACAATTAACAGCAGTTTAAAAAAAAACGTTGTAAATTCACTCGAAAACCCCTGTAAGACCTTTGTAAGAACTCAAGAAAATGCAGAGTTTTAATCATGTAATGAAATAGTTTAATAACTTCGGGCAGAGATCTCCAAACTAAATGCGATGACTTTGTAAAGGTTCAAGCAAATAGTTAATTATTGTGACTATTTGTATAGAAAATGCTGTTGTTGTTTTTTTTTTTTCGAGACGTAGACTAAGCTTCAATAATGGAAAGCTATAGAGGTTTTGTATATTCTGTTAGCATTTTCTCACAAAAACGAGATTTAAACGTTCGCACTAGCTAAAAGGGCAACTGAAAAACTGGCCCTCAACATCGTTCTTTGTGAAGCAATGCGGCTCCGCAAACTAAAAAGTTTGGAGACCCCTAACACTCAGTGGAATGTTGCAAATCCATAGTGGAATGTTGCAAGCAACCTGTGAAAATTTTCAATCACACAATGGAGTGTTGCGACCGAAAAGGGGAATTCTGCAAGCATACTGTGGAGCTGTAAACACCCCAAAACATTTTCGCTCATTATACTTATTTATCATGTTTAATTATGACTCCACGGCAGGAGTTTTTTAGTTTATCATGTGTAGAATGCACATACGAAAACAACTCAAAATGATGTCAATGTTCATCTCAATTTCACGTTTCAAAATTTACAAAAGATGAAGTTTGTGTTAAACCAAATGGTAAATTGTCCGGAGAATTTACCATTTGATTTAACACAAACTTCACTTTTTAGGACTGAAAAACGCAAAAAAGCATAATGACCACCCCTAGCAATGAGACTAAGATGTTAGATATTTGTATGTATCTATTTTTTCGTCGTTTTCTAGCATACCATCAGCCCATAGTGCTACCCTACCCCAGTGACCAACACCGCCGCCAATAGGAAGCGAGCAGCAGAGAAGAGAAATTAAATAAACGTAAGCGCGCAACGAGCAAAGGAGCAACAAAACGTACCAAATAAAAAATGAAACAAAAAAAAAGCATCGTGCGATGCCGAAAAACAAAAAGCATGTTTTTTTTTTTCAACACGCGTTTCGACTTCTTTCCATTTCTCTCGATTAACCAACCCTCTCTTCTCTCCTTTACTGCCTTCCTCTACCTTCTCCACAACTGCATCATCAGTACAAATCGCAGCAACAAGCAGTTGGCGCACTTTCTGCCAAGACTCCACACACGCAAGGGATTCCTCTGCTGCGCCGCTGGATTGTCCCTGCCTCTGGCGCTCAAAAAAGGGTTTCTCGCCCAAAGAATGAATTACAACACAGCCGCAAAGGGAAGGGAATTGAATGAATGCTGCAGAGAAACAGCAGCAGCAGCATCATCGGCAGAGACGTTCGGGCTACACGAGCATCCTCCCCATCAAAGCATTCATCACACGCCACCACCGAAGGGGGCACACACACACACACGGAACGGAATGTCCACAAACCGGACTTACCAGCGACCGGTTCGAGCGTACCCCACACGCTGGAGTCACCACATCGCCATCGTCATCATCATCATAATCTTCATTCCTTCTCCTTACACAAAGCAACCTCAAGCCGACGGTAGCGAGGTGAGCAAAGAGGGAAGGAAGCAAGCTGAACGAGTCAAACCCGTGTACACGTGTCACCGAGGATGACGCGCGGAAGAGCTAGACTCACGCGCATTTTCTGGCGTCCACAGAACGACCGAACACATTCTAGGCTTGGACCTTAACCGCCCAGAACGCCCAGGGTCGACCCTCAACAGTACCGTTTCCTACATATTAAGCTCCTGAATTCTAAACCGAATTCTAGTCCAACATCGATCCTCCAACTGAATCCCAACTCCAACAGAGTGCGTAGAACAGGTTTTATTAGGAGGATGATCACTTTGGAATGCCGACCAAACAAAATCAAGAAGAAAGGAAATACACTAAACCCCCCAAAAAAGAACTCTTAATGGACAACAACCGATCGAGTAAGAGTTCATCGTCGCCATTTTCGGTCTCGATCGGACCCACACACACACACACACACACAGACGCGTAGTAAATCAACAAACCACCCAAAGCGGAGACGACGACGTCCACTGGACAGGTGTCACCTCGCAAAAATGACGCCAAAACGCGCGCACACACACCCAAAGGGGGTTGTTGCTCGCGCGTTGACCAAACATATCTTCTTCCACCCTGCGAAGGGGAGGTTTTAACCCCTCTTTCACACACACACAGATACAAACAACCGCAGTGGATCGTATTCCATCCAGTCATCGCGAGAGTCCGAATCAAAAATGTATGTGTGTGAGAAAAAGAGAGAGAGAGAGCAATGAGGGCTCATAAAGCTAATTGATTCCTCCCTTTGGCGTGCTTACGTTTCTAATCAAACGCACCCGTGCGAGCGCGCGCGTAGTTTCACTGCGATTGCATTTTTTTTTTTCAATTAATTCTCCAACTTGACTGCGTGTATGTGTGTGTGTGTGTGCAGTGGAAAAGGGAAAACATGATGATAAAATCAATCTTTAAATAGAGAGCGTGAAAGGGACAGTGGTGTATCGAATCGAATCCGTCGTAGACGCACGCGCGTACCGACGACCTTCGACAGTCGGGCGTGGAAATATGCTGCGCGTGTACAGCAGGCGCGCACTCTAACCTCTAAGCAATAAACCGACCCGACCGTAAGTCAAGTGGGTCGACCAGATGATGATCACCGATTGGTCGAGAAAAGTGAAGAACCACAACAGAAGGGGTTCGTCGCTTAAGCGCACTGACAAGTCTTTTGAGTGTCACCGGGAGAAGACGAACCTTATTTTATCCCATAATAATTGGATTTCGTTCTATGTTTTTGTAGTCTGTGTTGAACACTATTTTTTACGTTTTAAGTAAACAATTAGTAAATTTAGTAAATAAAATCATTCAAAAGAGACTTCAATGCGCGCACATACAATTTTAAAACATTTTTTAAAGATCCATCCAATAACAGCAATAAATCCATCCAATTTAATTAGACGCTCCCGCAAGTGACACTACTGGTGCAGCAGATTAATTACCCTAAATCCACCACCATCATTAATCCAACCGAAATAACAGTAAGCGACACATACGGAGCAGCAGAGCAGCAAGCAAGAAATATGCATTTAGCTAATCGGCAGACGACACACACGATTCATATCGGCGAATCGGGTGGGAAGGACGAACACATCCGGTTTTCTGTGCTCGCATGCACGACACAGCGGCACGCCACACCAATTAATTACACTTGATTAAATTTGTCTGTCGTAACCCGTTTGCCGTTTTCCGAGATTCGTTATCCGTTTGGTTGCCGGCCCCGTGTGCGTGTGTGTGTGTGTGTGTGGTGGATTATCTTCTCACTCCATTTTCCCATATCAGTGCACGAAACCGATCGTGCTGCTCCGTCTTTGCCTTGTCCTTGATCTGTATTCTATTAACAGGTTGTTTTTCCAGCCTCCAAATCCTATTGCAGGTTATCTTCAAACCTGTTGTTCTACAAAGCAAAGCAAAATAGATTTATTATCATCAACGGATCGAACTGAAATTGAACTGATTCAAAACCAAAGCCACTGGATTTCAGGTCGAGCCGCACCGCACAAACCGGATGCAAATAAGCATAAAAGATGTTCTATTCAGAGCTGCCTGTATTAAGCCACCATATAACGGCGTTTGCTGCAACCGTTACAAAAGATAGCAGAGCGGAGGGCTGGTTTGGTTAGGAGTTATTGATATTTGATCATTAGAAACATGTCGTTGGATTGTTAGCGTCCGCAACAAATGGGACATTAGCGTCGAGGCTGGGAAGCCATCCCAACGGTGCTGTGACAAAGTCGTCGGTTTGCCATATGGCAGCTCGTGTGTTCAAATCCACACCCGAAAACAGGTTCTCTTACACTGAAGAAACTTATGACAGTTTGTGGGTGACTTATCGCAGTTTAATAATCTAGAAAAGGGAGGAAATATTAATATGCACATATGTGCAACAACATTGTGTTTGACTGATCGCTGCACACACACAGACATACTAAACCCATAGTAAAAAGTGTGGGAAAATTCAACCCCTCGACAGCAACAGCACCCCAAAAATCTGTGTTTGACGAAAACACTTGCTTCTGACCTCCCCTGGCAAATGCAAACTTTTGTTGTTCACTCTCTCTCTCCCAAAAAAAAAATGTTGCCACCCCTGTGCAAACACAGACACACACACGCACACACACGCACAGTTCTTTATGCTCTCCACTGAACAACCATGGCTCGTTTATCATGGCTGTTTTGCATTCCACACACACAGAGCAGACACCCCATTTCTACACCTTTGGGACCACCACACGCTGTCTCCTGGGCTAACCTTCCCGCCACCCATTCGCAACAGCAACTTTGTGTCACCTGTTGCGCTAAGTGGGCTGTGGGCTGAGGAGGAGGTAGGGATAGAGAGAGAGAGGACAGATCGCGGAATCAAAACAAGTCGTCCCAACCGACTACCGAGAAGACATTTCCGCCCCACTCCTTTACAACATTCCATAAGCGCTGCGTTGTATCCATGGCAACCAACAACAACAACAACAGCTCCGACAGAGACTTTCACCTGTACGGGTGTGCGTGCGTTTTTTTTTTTTGAATATTGTACGGAAATGATCAGCAGCAAGGGTGTTCTACTTCCTCACAGACGGCCTTAAAACCATTTAGGAAATAAATACATTTAAACTTTGCTCTTAGGTTCTATGAAAGCTTCCTCTAAAAACTGCTAAAATTATAGAATATTTAATTTTTCGCTAAAAGGCTCATTTAATCTTCCAAAGAAATTCTTTCCATGTTATCCATTTTAAACGGTTCCTCAGTTTGAGCGTTATCTGGTTTAACCTACTTGGGACATCAGCCACAAGAGATCAAAGGGAAGCGAAAACGCTTCCAAAGGGCGTGGAATTAATTTAGAAAATTAATCTCCTCAAAGCAAGATCCAAATTAATTCGAAAGAGAGTGTGAATGTGCTTCCCCTATAAAAACGGGGCTCTTGTTTGTTTAACCTAAATACGGAACCGTCCGATCGGAGGAGAAAAACAAAAAAACAAGCATCTTAAATGTCCTCAGAAGTGAATTAAAAAATAGTTAGCTATTTAAAATTTAAAACTAATGAAAGGACGCAACAGATTTTTGGCATCAGCGTGTTATCGCCGTTAGCTTATTCTTGTTATTTGTTTTTTATAATCAAATACTAACTGAATATATCAATTTTTTGCCTATTTCTATAAAAGCTCGTTTTTTGTTTTTCAACCCTAAAAATTTTGATTATGTTAGTCACAAGAATAGACTATATATTTTAACATAATCATTGCGAGCTGCATTACAAGCTCTCGAGGGCCACATGCTAAAAATGAGTCCAAATGTACGACTTACAGCATATCGTTCCTCTGCAAAAGTTACATTCGCCTCCATCATATCAACCTCTGTAAACTCTGTAAAGAGGAACTGAAAGCAAAGTATCATATGCCATCGGCATTTCCATATGCAAAACAGTGTACCGCCGATCGCGCAGCCCAGGATAGAAAATCCGGCCATCTCACGACACATGAACACGGACAAACTCTCTTTCCTCCCCGTGGCACATGGTGTGGTGATACATGGTGATACACAAATCGAAAACAGACATCCAAACAAAAGTGCCGAAGTTCTTTTCCAACACCTGCAGCGCATACGATCGTGTTCCTCTAAAATAATGGAATTAAGTTGTCCATGGGGAATGGAATTTCATTTGATCCTAAATCACTCACATGGGCTTTTCTTATTTTTTTTTTTTCTTCTAGGTACCCCTTGACGTTAGGTCGATTGATTGTCTAAACTATTCGCGGAGAATTGTCGCGCATTCGCCGAAATCAAACTAGCGCTAATTGATCTCGCAGGGGTGTGAGATACATGCAGCTTTCCCACCGAGTGTGTGTATAATTTTGTGATGAAATTCCGATCGATCGATTCCAAATGCTGCAAATTAATTAGGTAAAACCGGCATCACACAAATGCACACATTCCTACAAAGAAAAAGCATTAAATTGTTTTTTGTCCAACGTTAATTTAAAAATCGAGACTTACACAGCAGTCACGAACAATAACGCGCGCCATATCCCTTCTAATGCCGATTGCACAATCCGGACACACACAGACACACGCCGGACCTTCAAAGTCTGCTACCTTCTTCTTCGTGCATCACACAAATCATATAAAGCCAAACATCACAAAACTTGCTGAATCATTTTGGCGTATGACAGAGTGTGCTGTGCCGTAACGAGGGGTTTGAATTTTAAAAACCACACACCATCCTACCCCCATCTTAAGGCATGCCCAGGGGGAGGGGGTTGTTTACCGTTTAAGGGACTTTTGAGTGCAATAAAAATGCCTTTAAGTGTCTGTAGAAATGATTGAAAGGGAATACAAATTAATGCTACCATTAGGCAGAACAAATCGTCGCCGAAGGAAGTTGTGCTGCAAAAGCAAACGGTCTCTAGTGCGCACGCTGCTGGTCTCCCTGGTAGACCGTCGCCGTTTAGACACGACACAATTTCGTTCGGCCCCGAAATTAGACCGAATTTCGTTAATGTGTGCTAATTGTTTCGTCATCATCACCGCCAGCCCTTCGTCGTCTCGTGAAAGAGTTCAGACTTCAGCGAGTTGGTGTTACTTCATTTCTTCCACCGATAAACGGGACTGACCGTTTTGGTGACGATCGTGTTCTGACAAAAATTGCAATTTTTGTCCTTTTTTCCCCCCTCTTTCTCTTTAGAGCGCGAAAGCATAATTTCACCAGCAGCACCACCGGCGGTGGTGCAGTGCAGGTGCACCGTTCCTCTAACCTACAAAGAAGAAGAAAAGGGGTTGCGCGGGATGAGTGAAAGAATAGTGCTAGGGCGAGACGCTAATCGCTTCGTTCTCTCTCTCTCCTTCTCTCTTACCCTCCCCGCAACAGGTGCTATCATAAAAGCTGCCTTCCCTCTTTGGACCCTCTTTTTTTGACTTCCACTTCCACACCTCCTCTTTCTCCTGCGCTGTGTGTAAATGAGGTAAGGTTGCGTCTGCCCGCTTTATCGCCCGCTCACGCACACTGACGCAGCGATGCCAACATTGCTGTGTAAAGCCTGTTGCTGCTGCTGCTGCTGCTGCAGGTGCACACACCACCATCATCGCCTTTTCCCATCATCACACACACCTAGCATAAGCTGCATTTTTATGTTGCCTCAAGGGCCAAGAAAACTCAATGGCCGTGCGTTTGTGATTGTGTGCGTGTGCCCGGAGCTTGCGTGTCGCTACCTGTGTGTGCCACCAAAATCAATCGATCCAGGTAGGCCTGCCACAGACTCGCTCATATCGGTGAGCTCGGGGTGTGCGGCACGATCTCACCAACACACACAAACGAAAGACCGTGTGCAGCGCGCCGCGCACGTAAAGTGGCTTTTAATGAAGGCGGTTTTGCTTAATTGTTTTGCATCCAAATCCCTTCGAACAAATGACAACACACACAGAATAGGTTTAAGTGTATGAAAATTCACTTAAAAAATGGGAAATTTCACGACAACTCGTGATAAAAGGCAGCAAAACACGGCGCTTCTTCTACAGGTGAGAAACCGTTCCAGGTGAGAAGACACACACACACACACACACACGCACACAGGTGGTGAGAACAGCACTCCAGGTAAAACCATTGGCCCTGGCTCGGTGAGACACGGTGAAACAAACGCACACAAACTCAACCAACTGTCACACACGATAAATTTCGGAAAGCAAAACAATCGCGCACGCACGCACACACTTTGGCTTTTCTTTTTGGAGTGTGTGGTTTGGACAGTTTTGCACAAAACCGACGGGAGTGTCCTTATGTTTTGCCGCTCTTTAATTTTTAGTTTTAAAGAGGGAAAATCGTAGTTTTTGAATAGTGTTGCTAACACCTTTCCCATTTACCATCTGTCTAGAGCTCACGCGCATCCACAATCACGAAATACGTCAGCGAGCAGGTGAGCGATGATGTGTGCGTGTGAAGCAAAGAAAATAAACACACACAAGCCACCTTTGATGTGGCAAACGGTGTGTAGTGTTGGTTCGAAGTAAAAAAAAACCCTCTTCTCTCCGTTTGGAATTGTTAATTTCCCCATTCAACATACTGGGGTTCAACCCTTTTCACTTTACTCACCTTTATGTTCTTACTAAAGTAGTTTAATCAGTTAACACGTTCAAAAAACTCCGCAATTTGCACACTTTTGATACGAAATTGGTGGAAATACACTCCAATTTTCCCCCACACGTACACACACAACGAGCCGATGGTTCACTGTTTTCCGCTTCACGGCACACGCACAGCCAAAGACACGACTTTTCCAAAGTGAACTGCGTTCTCACACACAACAAGGATATCATAAACACTGTACGGCGCAAAAGGAGGTCAGTATTCGGCGCACCGCAATAGAAAGAGAGCGACACACAAAGGCGCAGTGTGATGGAATCCTGTATTGCTCCTGTCCTGTTGCGGGAAAAGGATGCGGCGGCAGCAGCGACACACTCGCGCACCTTTTTACTACACCTCACACACACACGCACACGCACCGTGCACTTTTTTGCTTCACCTTTACTAAAATGTTTTTTTCACTATTCACTGGAACGGCGCACGATGGCCACAATCAACTGTGGGACGCGGCAGAAGGCACGAATCAGTACTCTATCGGCGAACGCGCAACAGGTTGAGAGGCGAAAGTTGGGCGCAAGCGTACGAAAAGCACGTCTACACTCGAGCACAGACGGGCAGCTTCTATTGCAGGCACACTACAGTGCCACACAACGGCACCTGGCGGCAGCAGCAGCAGCGGGCTCACTTCCACTGAGTGCTGCGATGTATGCGTGGTCGGTGTACGAATGCGTGCGTGAGTGCGTGCGCGCTACCTTTGCCCGTGCGATTCCACGTGTGTGCAAGTGTGTGTGTGATTGTGGTTGGCGCACTGTTGGAAAAGTTTTTGCGTGAAGAAGGATGGAAAAGAATTAAGATTGTGCTGAAAATGTAGGTGAATTTTAAGGTGACTTGCAAATGGTTTGCTTTAAATTGTTAAATTCAATCTAGCTGATAACGGATTTTTGGTGGAATTTTGAACGAAATTATGTCCTTTGTCGTCTATGCTTAACGTTTAGTGTGCACAGTGCATACCCTACGGGGAGAATGGTAGCTCAGTTTGGGAAACTTTGAGCTACTTTTGGTGTATCGACTGGAAGTTTATTTTTAAAAGACTTCCAGTGCATTCTAGTACTGATTTTGTAGCTCAATTTTACTTTTTTTGTAGCTCAACTTTTTTAGCTTTTTCTTCCTTTTTTGATAACATCTGTCTTCTTTTTAGTTTTGGTTTGCCCTGTCAGTACAATAAAAAAATGAAATAATGCAATAATTATGCGATGCATTATTCTGATAAAAATTGTAAAAAACTTCTAGGAGTAGTTAAAAAGATAAAGGAGTTTCGATTGAAATAAAAACTGTTACATTATGACCCGTCCTGGTAAGAAGACACTAAAGTCAGAGAAAATTCACACAAATTGTTTAAATTCCGTCTCTTTACAACGTTTATACAACAAAACTTATCAATAGGGACCATTTTATGAAATTTTACATTTGTTGCAATCACGCGTTTTATAACATCATGAGGGCAGGTGTGTTGTAACGGTTTTTATTCAAATTTAAACTCCTTTATCTTTTTTATGACTCATATAAAAAATCTGAAAAAATGTTAGACGTTTAATATACAGTTCTCAAAACTATAAGAGCCATTTCGTAATGAAAATGTTTAAAATTTAATAAATGGTTTTTTTTACGTTTTGTAACTGTTTGCAACAAAATCCTTTCAACTTTGAAATGCTATAACAAAGAAACGGCCGCGAGTTGATCCAATCTATGCTATAGAAACTGTATTAGATTATTTAATTTTCATCAGAATATTGCATCCATAATTAAAAGATGCTTTTAAAAGATATAAGTCTCCAAAGTCGCTGGCTACCCGGGTAGCCCGGTTTCCTGGAATAGGGGTATTGCCAACATTAATTCTAAAAAAAACATAGTTATTATACCCAAAAAAATCTACGAAGAATTTCAGAGAAAAATGGCTGTGGTTTACATATACATTCCAAATTTCAAGCCAATCGGATTGCTATAATCAGAGAAATAAGCAAAAGAAATCGATTTGGCTACCCATGTGGCCGATTGCCTGGAATAGGGATAAAAATCTTCCGTGCACCTACTATTGATGTTGTAGCTCAGTTTTTCTTTATTTTTTTACTACAATTGTCTTCTATTTAGTTTTTTTTTTTCATTTGACAATTTTTTCTCCAGATTAACTATTTTATTTTCTTTCTTGCTTTTATTTAAAAAGACCGTTCAAAGTAAATTATTTGCTAAAGTGTATAAAATATAAAAAAGCTAAATATGGTATAATAAGGTAAAGGTTTTATTCAAGTTTGTTAAGATCTCAGTAAAAAAACATGTTTATTGTATCACGAGCTTTTCCATTCGATTTATACCAATTTGACGGGTCTTCCTTATCCTCACACTTGTTAATGGCAACTTTTCACCTGCGCTTTGGCGTTTCTCTATTCTATTGTTCCCTCTATCGGTAGTATAAAACTTAGAAGTGGCAATTTTTGCCAAAAATTAAAAAAAAACATGTGTTATCGCAACAAAACAACTCTGGCAATTGCCGTTTGCATTTGCCATCGATTGTACGTCTTCAACCTGGTCGATTGTTTCATTTGTGGCAAGGGATTTATATTGCTCTACCCGTACTTCTAACGTGCCATTTCTTTTCATTTCTATTGCGGGTTTTCATTCCATTTTCCTACCCGTTACAGGATGATTTCATTCTTAAAGCTACGGCTCAGCTCTTTGTGCGGCAGTACGATCGAGTTCAGGACGATCATCTCCGAAGGCACACTGACGGCGTAGCCCAGTATCGTGATGGACGGGTTTAGCCGGCCGTCCGTGTTGAACAGCGGTGGATTTTCCATCTTGGCGAACGGTTTGTTCGGATCGGGATCGCTCGGTGTGCCCTCGACCCGTGCCCACATGCCTATCTGCGAACCACGACCAACTGCAGAAAAAAGGCGGGGAAAAGCAAAAAAGGTTAATATTGATTTAATCTTGCTTCCGCACTCTACACTCACCGATGCTGTGGAGCACTAGGGAGTGATCTTTGATGACGGCATTCTCGAGGATGATTGATTCGCGAACGCGTACTCCCGGGCCGATCACCACGCCCGGGCCGATGGAAACGTTAGGACCGAGCTTAAAGGAAACATTTCAAGATTAAACGTTACAAATGCGACCTTTTGATAGAAAGCCCCACTACTCACTGTTGCCGTTGGATGCACCGAAGCTGTCGGATGAATGTGAACGTCCGGTACGATGTTGCAAACGAGATTTGCATTGTCGTTCTCCGTCTTCAACCCCGCACTAGCCAACCGCTCCGGATGTGCGTTCTTGTACAGCGCCAAATAATGCCGATTGGCGTAAATGGCCGACCCAGCCGTTTTAATCTGCGACCACCAGTTGTTCACCGGAAGCGCATACAGCTTCCCCGTCCCTGCCAGCGGCGTCAGAATTTCCTGCTCCCACTGTATGTGCCCACTGTCCTTGCCGTTGCCATTGTTCAGCATACTGTAGTCCTGCTGCTTCGAGTGAAACACCGCACCCATCTTGGCGAAAATGTCCATCGAGCACACGTACACGCCGCAGTTGATCAGCGTGGACAGGTACGATCGGGGCTTTTCCACGTAGTGCGTCACCTCCTCGTCCTTGCCCAGCACCAGGCAGCCGTAGTGGACGGCCTGCTGGCGGGTCGCTTCCGTGCCCATGATCGACACCAGCGCCTTCTCGTTCTTGCTGCGATGAAAGTCGTACAGCTCCTGCAGCGGGAAATCGGCACACACGTCCCCGTTCAGCACGAAGAACGCGCCCGGATTGCCCGACCGGATCTGGTCGCGGAAGTGGTACATGCCGCCGGCCGTCCCGAGCGCGGTAAACTCCTGCAGGTAGCGAATGTTCACATCGTACAGGTTCTGCATGTTGCTCACGAACTGCTGCATCTGCGTGGCCGGATAGAAGCCGAGGATGAGGATCTCCTTCAGCTCCTTGATGCGCACGCACGACTCTACATGGTGCTGGATGATGGGCTTGCCGGCCACCGGGAACAGGGGCTTCGGTGTGTCGAGCGAGAGCGGGCGAAAGCGCGTTCCTGTAAATGATGGGGAAAGAGCCGGTGAATAAGAGCGCTTCGATGCCGGAATGCTTCGCGTGAACTTACCCTTCTCGGGGCCACCGATCAAGATGACTGCCTTCAGCATGATAATCGGGGTGGAAGTGCTTTAATTACAACGTAAAAGGGGTAAACCATCCGACACGTAGCACCGATAAGCCGACACGAGTGGGATTTGCCAGCACGATCCTGGAGATGCTTCTATTTGTTTGTGTGTGTGTGTTTGTTGTGAACGTGTGAACTACCGCAAAGTAGAATAAACAAACAATATTCAGCCTTTTCCAGCTACACTATTAGAACTAACTAATTATGCTTCAAAAACATTTCGCCTCTAACTAAGCCGCGTTCGCGTTCTTTCCCGAAACGAAAAAATCGCTCACAATTCCTTTGTTGACATTGTTTGCAAATGACAACACATCGCGAATAAACAATTCCACGTCAGTTGCTGGTTTGGTTTATCGCATCGGTTCAGTTCTTCGGATCGGATCTCAAAGCTTTTTACGCTTTATTTATGTATAATACAGTTCAATGATCCATTTATTCACTAAATTATGTTAATTAAAATGTAAATTATAAAATATTTTACTCTTTGAACTGGTTTTTCAAAATGCTGTTTTGCTTGAAATAAATCTAATCTGATCAATTTTCTTCCGGCCGTTTGTTTTGCTTGTGGCACGTAGCTCCGCCCCCTTGTGCTGTGCTGCCGGATGCTGTCTTTCAAAGTGCCAGCAAAATTGAATTTGCAATTGTTTTCTACTGCAAAAGAATGATAAACGAAATTAATAACGACAATCGAACACATGAATTTGAACACACAATGTTTGTTTGTTTTGTTTGACCCGAACCAGACTTATCCCTGGAAATCGAGTTCATTCTCTTCGAAACTGCCCTACAATATAAGCTGAAGTAACTGAAGTAAACATCATAGTAAACATTGCCAGTGTTTTCTGCGGCCATATCGTGAGTTTGTTCACCAGTTTTGCGTGATAAACTACACAAATTGAAGTATCGATTTCAAGGCGCAGTACACTATCATTTAGACCTAATCGGACCTCCGCTAAGAAACTGAACAGACCAAACCGGCCAAAAGAAAGATAGTAAGACAAGGGTTTAGTATCGTTCGAGCTGTCGGATGCCATTCGAACAAAGCTGAGGCAGTGTTGAGACATCAGACATCCTCAGACAGTGGTCAAGCCTTGAAAACGGAAGAAACTGGCATAACTGCGGCACAAGATTTGTTGAACGACCATATGGGAAGCAGTGTATTAGTTGACGGCGACAATCTCGAGGTAGTAATGGAGTTTTGCTATCTCGGGAGGCCGTTATTTACGATAACGAGATCAGTAACGAAGTCCGTAGATGCATTGTGCAGGGGAATCGTACTTACTATGGGCTTCACTGAAGGTGTGTTCGACAGCGATCCCCAGCTCGGCATAAGGCGCAGGAGAGCACAGCGAACTCGATGGCTGGACCAGGTGAAACGAGACCTGACGGAGATCGGGTGTCTGCATGGATGGGAATCTTCAGCCAGGGACCGAGCATTCTGGAGAATGATTGTCGACCGGGCCATATCATATAGATAAAGAATTGTTAAACATGAAGCACCTGTACCTATATGAATTGACCCATCCAGCAGGACGACTGGTAAGAAGTTTTACTATTTTTCGGATATCATACAAACATTAAACGTCGGTACATCCGGTGTTTTTTTCTCCAAAAATTAATTCATTTTATTTTGTTAACAAAATAATCTGACATCGGGTTTGTGTGTTTAGCTGTGGTGCTAAAAACTGGGCGTTTTTATGTTTGTATTTGTTCATATTGCAGTAGAAATAAGTCCTTTCAGGTTTGCACATACACACACACAGACACGTTTCACTTTATCTCTATATCATCATCGGTTTGTTTTTTTTTAAATGCGAGGTTTGGTGAGGATATAAAGAAAAGTAAAACCGATCCTGAATCCTGAAATGTTTGCAACCTGCTGGAGATAGGGGATGCGTTTTTGCGTATACAAAGAACAGAGTTGGTTGCTTTCTTTAGCCTTTTTTTAACCTTAGCTTACTGCTACGAGTTTTGTTTTTTTTTTAGGAATGTAATAGTACTTTTGGAAGATAGGATTGAATTTGCTACACTTCACGCGCTTACCGAATAGTACGTGGAACTGAGGTCCGTACAAACGTATACCAAAAACAAACAAACAAAAAAAGTACGAAAACTAACACGTTGTGCGTTACAACTGTTGGCAATGGAATGGTTAATAAGATTACGTTAAACATCAAATGAGTGGCAAGGGAAAAATAGCATTAATCCCCAAAAGAGGAAAAATCCATACACAAAAACCGTCCCCAGAACTGCTCGCACTATAAGGCAGTGTCGTTCTACTTCATTTGACGAGTCGTTCCGGGAATGGGGGTGAGGTGTGTGTGTGTTTTGCACTAACGAATTTAAATAGAGTCTTTTACAATCAACTACGCAAAAGGAAACAGACACACTACATACACACACACAAAGATAAACGTTTAAGTTTTTGTTCGCTTTTGTTTGACACAAAATTTTGACACCAACAGTTGGTTTGAAATGTTTTGTTTTTCACTGAAGTTGTATCGATTGCAAAAATGGGGAATGGCTTTTTATCCGTTGAGGTGGAATGGTGCTTCTTGCAGTTTTGCAGCTTAATTTTGCCACTCCCTCTTGACCTACTCCTTGCACTTTACTGCTTTGATTGATTCTAACGATTTTAGACATTGAACAGATATAAATCTCGTTTGGGTTTGTTTTTCTTGTTGTTTTGTTTTTTACCATTTCGTGTTTTGATATTCGGGTGTTTTTGCACATTTTCGTTTTCTGTTTTACCACTTGACGCTATGTGTTTTTAGATATTTAGTACGTTTTTTCTTCTTCTTCTTCTTCTTCTTCTTCTTCTTCTTCTTCATGTTTTTCCTTATATACTAATGCGAGGGATGGCGACTTTTGCGTGTTTTGCGAGTTTTTCACACAGGACACAGTGTTTTGTTTTGTGTGTTTTTGTTGTTGTTGTTATATTCCTTAACTTAACTTCCTACTCATTATATATTTATATATATGTTTCTTATTACGTTTCACAAACCATGCGAGGTTTAGCGTTGCCTTTGCACACTCCGTCCAGAAACCTCCGCCCCCCTTTGGATAGGAGTTCCGGAGGATGACCGGGAGGGGGTAGTAGGATTATCCGTAGCATTTATTTTAGCATATAGCGCCGTAACCAAACTAAACACATCGTTTTTGTTTTCTGCTTTCTCTCAATTTCTTCCATTCCATTTGCAGTTTTGTGCGCTGTTTTGTTTTCCCCCCCCATTTCTCCTCTTTTGCTACTACTACTCTCCAAATTTTCCTACTCCAATAATGCCTGTGGCCGCGACCCGTGGCGTGACGGTGTTACTCTGCTGCACTGCCATTTAATATATTATATTAAATTTGGTGCATGCATAACGAGTGTCTACCTAATAAATAATTTACTTTCTCCCCTTCTTCTGCACTGGCATTTTGTTTTGTTTTGTTCTTCTCTCTTGTTTTGCTTTTGCTTGCTGCACTTACCGCTCTCTTAATGGCTAAGGGTTTTAGTAGTAGTAGTAGTAGTTATTTATTTGCTTCTACCCGCGTGTGCAGTCTACCGCAATGGGCGTTCGTTTGCTGTGTGAGTGTGTACTAAGAGCCTTCAGTTGATGTTTATACTTCTGCGCTGGAGACTCAAGGGGACCTTATTACGTCACTCAATGCAGAATGCAGCAATGCTTCATACAGTCTGCCTGTGAGTGTATAAAATGTGTGTATATGTATATATTATAATGGTAGTTTTGTAATCGTGTAATAAATGCGAGGTTATTAGTTTCTTTTCACGTCTTACTAAACCCTACTACTAAGCGTGGGTCCGGTTTCCCCAGCCGCCGGCTCAGGCTCAGTGCATACTCACACTTTAACAGACAATGCCCATTGGCGAGCAGACACGCACACACGCGGGTGAAGGAATATGCGAGGTTTCGTTACTTAGAAAGGTACAATAAAAGATTTTATCTTATACTTCTAGAAATGTCCACAGAGTTGGATCTGGGCTGATCGTTACTGCGCGTGCTCTTCTTCTATTTTACGTCTTGGCGATACACTCGGTATGTCCTCCCTCTTTTTCATCCAACAAAGGATCCTGTCCCTGCTGCTCCTATTCATCCTAAACCGCACTCAACGTCATAATACCACTAATCACTATGTTATAATCAGACACCAAAGGGTAGTAGAGTAGAGTAAGGTAGGAAGTAGTACATCCAGTTTACTTAAACACACGCATACAATACCATATGGTCGTTTAGGCTAGCTTTTATCCTCCGAATACAATACACGCATAGATTGTTGTGGGCGACCCCGGCTTTGTCTGTACAC
This sequence comes from Anopheles gambiae, assembly GCF_943734735.2. Taxonomy (NCBI): domain Eukaryota; kingdom Metazoa; phylum Arthropoda; class Insecta; order Diptera; family Culicidae; genus Anopheles; species Anopheles gambiae. The sequence continues at coordinate 89,811,242 of NC_064602.1, forward strand.
GTGCGGTCCCCTTTTCCCTTCTTCTTCTTCTTCTTCTTCTTCTTCTTCTTCTTCTTCTTCTTCTTCTTCTTCTTCTTCTTCTTTAAAATACGCATTTCATGTCGATCTCATCACGTTGTCCCCCAATCGGTAGTAGGAATGTAGTATTTGTTGTTCTTGTTGTTAGTAGTAGTAAACGGCTAAAATCACACACACTTTCCTTTTTGCATCTAAAATCACGAAGGAAATCCTTTGTTCATTGATTATTTTTGTTTGCGTTCGTTTGGCTTTCGCGACCGAATATTCTACTCCCTTTTGAGCTTTAGCTGACCATGCTGTAAACTTCTTACAATGTTGCATTGTTACTTTAAAAATAGCAGGCACCCTGCACCATCAGTGTCGTTTAGGGAAAAAAGGAAAGGGAAAAGTAGTGGTTTAAAATTCACCAAACAAATCGAAGCTTAATTTTAGTGTTTTATCAAAATTATTGCTTCCTCTGTTTGTGCTTCTATGATCCAATTCTGTGTTTTCTTTTGATTTTTTTCCCCGATCCATCGTCGGATGTAGATCCAAAAAAACAACAGTAGCTCACTGACTAGAACAGCAAATACAGGGGTGGGGGACCAAAAGTCTTATTAGGGGTTTTGTTGAGATTGAAAGAAAACTTTCATTAAAAACAAGGATATACGAGTCAAGCTTAGCTAGAGCAAAGTGGGTTGGCTTCTGAGTTTAGTTGCGTCCCAAAATTCGATTGCGAAAGTCTGACCAGAATATGAGACGGGAAACCCTGCCCCTACGGGTGAGGTACTACACGACAAGAATGATAAGAAGTATAAAATATTCCATCTAAAAAAAATGCTACGCATACTGTTCTTCTTCGAACCATTCGATCGAAATGAACCCGCCCAATGATCGTGTTCTTCATACCGCGAGCCGACTAAACGCAGACAAATTTGGGACGCGAGGAACTTTTTGTTTGTGGGAAGCCTTCCAACAAAAAAAAATAGGAAAATAGGGAAACCATTTTCACTGGAGCATATCAGAAATGTGGATGGCCATCGGTTTGCAGCGCTACAACACGCTCGGTGCGCTCGAGTCCTCTGCTGTGCAGCACACAGTGCTAATCGACAGAGGATCACCACCGCTCTCTTCCAATCGAAGATACAGCTCCAAACACCGACAATATCCATTGCATTATTAAGAAGTCCCTTTTTTGTGGGGCTTCAATCGCGCAACACCGAGCAGCGCACGTCTGCAAAGCGACGGGAACACATTTCCATTCTACTAAAGGTCACTGGATCGCAACGACACTGGATTGGCGGTGGTGCTGCTGCTATCTCTGGCTCCTCGCACTTACATCATACCCGCCGGATCGAAGTAGCGCTGCGGTGCGATCTGCGACTTTTTCCTCTTCTTGCTGCGCAGAAACTCGGCCACCTCGTAGTTCTTGCACTCGTTCGCGATCGCCAGCGGCGTGCGGCCGTTCGCGTCCTGCTGCTCCGTCTGCAGCCGGCACCAGTCGACTAGAAACTGCACGATCTGCAGATTGTTCGCGTAGCACGCCTTGTGCAGCAGGCTCTGCTGGTTGCGGCCGTCGCGCACGTTCGGATCGTACTGCAGCTGCAGGATCATGAACTCGAGCAGCCCGTAATGATCGACAAACATGTGGATGGTGGGCAGCTTCGCCAGCTGCTCGATCTCCGCCAGATGGAGCTTCAGCAGATCGATGTTGGCGCCCGCCCCGATCAGCAGCTTCATAATGTCGAGCTGGCGCGAGTACATCGCCTGCATGAGCGCGGTCAGCCCGGAAGCGTTCCGCTCGTCCACGGCGGCATACTTCAGGATGAGCATCCGGGCCGCCACAATGTTGCCGTGCCGGGCGGCCACGTGCAGCGGCGTGTCGCCAAACTTGCTGATCGCATTGATGTCCGCGCCGGACTCGATCAGGTACGCCGCAATTTCGTTACACTCGATCGCGATCGCCACGTGCAGCGGTGTGCTGTCGTACGGGTCGCGATACTGCAGGGCCGGCTTGCACAGCTCCACGATGTAGCGTACCAGCTCGAGCGAGCGCGTGTAGACGGCCTTGATCAGGCAGAGCGATTCGCTGGTGAAGCTGCAACCGTTGCGCAGCAGAAACTTCAACATCCGCACGTTGCGCTGCTCGATCGCGATCGTGAGCGGATGGGAGGCGATCGCACCGGACGACCGGAGCGTTCGCTGATGCTTCGCAAACACCTTCGCAATGCGCAGGCTGTTCCCCTGGACGGCCCATTCGTACGCCGTCCGGCCCGTATCGTCGGCGGGACTCGCGTCGACACCACGCTCCAGCAGCAGCGCCACCATTGCGGTGTGCCGTTGCTGAACGGCAATGTGTAGCACGGTTTTGGAAGCGCCATTGCGTCGATTCAGCAGACTCTCCTCGCCGTCAATCGTGGCGGAATGGTCGTCCAGCAGGTAGCGCAACATTGCCAACCGCCCGTACGTGGCACAGAGATGCAGGACCGTGTTCTGCTGCTGATCGACGAACGTCAGCGTTGCCTGCCGCGTGTCGACGAGGTATTTCAGCGCCTCCAGATTGCCGTACTCGATCGCTCGCCTCACCAGCCGGTGCCGGTCCGAGTTGATGTCGATGTCGTCGCAACAGAGCACCGGCAGCAGCTCGTTCTCCTGATACTGTATGGCGTAGTGCAGCGGCAAGCGGTCGGTGCCACTGAGCGAAGTAAGCGGGACCTGCTGCTTCACCAGCAGCTTGGCAATGTCCGTGTGGCCCAAGCTACAGGCACGGTGCAGCGCCGAAGTACCATCCGACGTCTGCGACGCGATGTCAACGCCCAGCTTGATCAGCTTCTTGATCGCCGCCAGATCGCCCTTCTGCACGCACTGATCCAGCACGGTCGTCCCGTTGCCATCCTGACAGTTCCAGTTGATGTCCTTCATCTGCTTCGCAATCTTCTCGATAAACTCCAGGTTCAGATACTTGACGATCTTGCCCAGGTTCACCGTCAGCTCGAACCGCTTCACGCACTCGAGAAACACGTCGTACGCGCGGAAGTAAAGCGCCATAAACAGGATCGTCGCCTGGCGCTCCTGCACCGTGGTCAGGCTGAAGTGCGCATCGATGAACAGCGAGTTCGAGCTGCGCACCAGCACGTACTGGAAGAACTGCTTCTTCTCGTACGAGATTGCCTGCAGCTCCTCCGACAGGTAGTCCACCATCTGCTTCAGATTGTTGCGTATCGTATGGTCGATGATCTCGTACTCCGTCGACGGTGTGCCGTCGCACAGCACGCCCAGCCGCATCCCGCGAATGTCCGCATAGTCGGGCGTCAGTGCCTGCAGCAGCTTCAGATCGATCGTCTCCACCGACTTGAACAAGCGCTCCTGCTGCTCCACCCAGCTCCAGCGCATCTTGTAGTTGTTGATCAGATTCTCGTTGATCGCCAGCAGCTCGTCCGGGTTGGCCCGCTGGCTGGTCGGCGGCTGGTACAGCTTAAACTCGTTGCTCTTGAAGATCAGCCCGTTCAGGAACACCTTCACCTTGGTGCTGTGCGTCAGCGTCAGCATATCGTACTCGAGCGCATCCTGCCGCAGGTAGTCGTGCAGGTTGCGCCCGCTCACGTTCGCCGACTGCAGCTTCAGCACGTACTGATTGTCCTGGAACACGCCCAGATCGGTCAGTATCTCGCACAGCTCGAGCAGACAGTGCTCCAGCGCGTACTCCACGTGCGGGGCCGCCTCGTTGATGAACTGCGTCACCTCGTTGAAATCGCTGCACGGCAAAAACTGCCCAATCAGCTTCAGCTTCGCGTCCAGAAACGACTGGTACTCTTCCCGGTCCATGCGCTTGTTGCGCTTCACGATCGCATCGTTCACCGGGCGGTTAGTGGACTTGAAGAACATCGTCAGCACCGCGTACTTCTTGTCCAGGTTGTAGCAGTTGTCGTAGTAGCTCTGGGACAGCTGCTCGTGCAGCACCGCAAACTCGATCGAGCTCAGGTTCTGCAGGTTAAACTTCTTCAGTATGTCGTTCGTGTAGTTCTGGTGCAGCAGGCTGTCGCACGGTTTCGTGCGCTCCGGCACAAAGTGATCCACGGCAATGTACCGCCCGACGTGCAGCACCTCCACCATCGTGACGAAGTTCTTCGTGACGCGCTCGTCCATCTGGTACTGGTACAGATAGTTGGTGAACAGGTGCAGCAGCTCCTGCATGAGCGGATTCAGCAGCAGCAGCTGCTCGTCGCTGCAGATGTCGTACTTGGGGTAGCTTTCGGCCAAAAAGGACCCCACGATACGGCGCACCTTCGCCATCTCGATCTCCGTCCCGCACAGCTGCATCACGGTGTTGAAGTTGGCGCTGATCGAGGCGAGCGCCGCTCGTTCACCGTCCCCCTTCGTGAGTGTCTCGTACCGCTGCGCCAGCGGACGGTAAACGCAGCGCAGCAGATCGCTCAGCTTCTCGTCCTGCTGCTGGCTGAACGTTTCCTGCAGCTCCTCCACCACGCGTATGCAGTCCTCCAGCTCGAAGTGCAGATCGTCCAGCGTGTGGTTCTCGAAGTACATCCGGTTCGCGTCGCCCACGAACTGATTGTAGCTTGCCACCTGCCGCCAGTTCTTCAGCTGATGCACGTTCCCCAGATAGCACTTGTACGCCTCGAGCATCTTCAGATCGTGCACGTACGCGAAGTAGCGCCGCACCGACTTCAGACTGCACTGCACCTCCGCGAACGGCAGCACCAGCCGGCCGTTCTCCGCCCTGTCCGAGCACGCCTTGTACAGCGACACGTTCGGCTGGTAAAAGTCCCGCACGTCCACGTCCAGATTGAGCGGCAGTATCTTGTGCACCACGCTGTCCAGCTTGCGGGCGATCGCCGGCGCATACCGCGTGCTGGCCACCGTTTCCGCAATGACCTGCAGCGTGCGCTTGATCGCCAGCACGCCCGACACCTGGTACTGGGGCAGCTGAATCCGCGCTATCCCGTCCAGGTAGCGCAGTATCTTCTTGATCGCGTACAGCTGCGCCACGTGGTCGTACGTTTTGCGCAGCCGGCAGAAGGTGACCCGGTTCCGGCGGCCGGTCGCGCGCGTCAGCTCCACAAACTCGGGCGCCCGCAGCTCCTGCCGCAGCACCTCCAGCTCCGGCTTGGTGAGATTGTTCACGTACCGCGCCTGGATGGCGGCCAGCTCCGGGTTCGCCCGCAGCCGGCCCTTCACGTAGTAGATGAGCTTCTTCTTCAGCACGCACTTCTTGCGCCACAGCCCATTGATGGCCTTGGTCGATTTGGCCGGCGCCGCGTCGCGTATGCAGCAGAGCAGATACAGCAGCAGCTCGTTCGACCAGCGCGTCGACTCGCGGCCCCGGTTCTCCGCCAGCTCGGCCTTGATCCGCTCCAGCTCGTCGCTGACCGCACCGAGATACTGCAGCACGGTGCGCTTGTTCAGCAGCAGCTTGTACACCTCGTAGTGCGGCGCCTTCTTGAAGATCGCCAAAAACACGGCCAGCAGCCGGCAGATCTCCTCCACCGGCACCGACCCGACCAGCTCGCGCTTTTCCCGCACGAAGAACAGATTGTCGTACACGATCTTGATCGCGAGCAGGAACTTGTCGTCGTAGTCGTTCAGGTTGTCCGTGCCGCCGTAGTGCTTGGTCAGGTAGCGCGTGTACTCCACGATCAGCTCGATCCGCTGCTCGAGCTCCCGGTCGAACTTGGGCCGGTCGGGGCGCGGCTGCGCCGGCGGATGATGGTACGCGTAGCTGTAGTTCTGCAGCTGGTACTCGAGGAAGTTCTCCATGCTCTTCGTCAGCGGCACATTCTTCACGTACAGCTCGTGCCACACGCTCGACACGTACGCGATCTGCTGGTGGATGTCGAACGATTTCAGCTCGAGAAAGAGCTGCAGCAGCGGCACGGAGCCGCGCCTGATCAGCCGGTAGAAGCACCGGTAGTCGGTCAGGTTACGAAACTCGACCGCCAGCATGAACTTGGTCACGTCCATGAAGTTAAGGTTGATGGCCAGCTCGGACGCGGTCAGGTTCATCGAGTTGCGCAGGTCGCAGTCCGCCCCGGACTCGACCAGGAACTGGATGATCTCATTGCGATTCTGCTGCGCAATGATGGACAGGTGCAGCGGGGTGTTCAGGTCTTCCGGCGTCTGGTAGTCCAGCACAAACTCCTTAAACTTGGACTTGATCTTGCTGAAGTCGCCCTCCACCACCAGCTTGCAGAATTCACCGGCATATTTGCTGACATAGTAGCTCGGTTGTGTCATTCTTTAAACGCCGCCTTTCTCGCTCGTTCTTGTTGTGTTTGCTCTCTCTTTCTCTCTCTCTCTCTCTTTGTTTTGCACTCTGTGGTTGATCGTCGTATTACAATTCCTTTTTGTATCACACATAAAACACCCTTCGGGGAATGAGGAAGGACAGAATGATGTGCAGAGCTCTTCCTGCACACTAGTAGCTCTGTGCTACGCCTGCTCCTACGTGATCGCTTCCGGTCAGCTGTGCCTGACGACAACGTACAACAACAGTTCGTGTAGTAAGATGTGGCTCCCGGTGGCCATTGCCTTTGTCCGTGCGCTCGTCGTGGTAGAAGTTGCCGCTCCGCTTGCGGTTTCGTTTACTGCCGATGTTATTGCTACTACTGACGCCGTGGTACAGTTGTTTGCGCCTCATTGCTGGAAGGGTGCTGCGTCCATTGCCGTGACCATCGTTGCCATCGTTGCTGCGTTGCCGTTGCGGAAGAAGTGCTGCCATCGGAGTCGCACGCACCGTGCGCAATAGTCAGAAGCTTTCGTGAGCTCTCCAGGCATGCTACACCAGAGAGGTTGGTGTTTGATGCATCCTTCTGAAGTTGATCCTGCTGAACTGCTGAGGATGTGATCCAAAGATCCAAGGCTCCACCAAACACGAACGATTACTTTGCTCAGCTTTGCGACCCAATGTCGTCGTTTGCTGCTGGGTTGTGCAACGACTCTTATTTGCGCAAGCGCTTCGAGCAGACGTGTATCGGCCGTTTATTTGAGCCTTAAGACTGTTTTCCCCCTTCCAGTGTTTGTACAGCGATCGTGCGCAGCAGCAGCAGCTATCCCTTCGCCGGCCGGTTCAATAAAAATTAGTCTGACCCTTTGCGAACACGCTCGAACCGCTGCCGCCCCGCCTGGTGCGCTTGCTTGATGTGTTGTGTTGTATGCGTCGGACGGTGTTTAATTTGTTTGGATGTACTCGGGTCCTTGAGCGTCGCGGCGCAACGTTAGTTGACGAGCGTTATCTAAAATTTTAAAAGAAAAAAAAAACACGAAGAACATACGTTAGCGACGCGGGAAGAAGTGGGAAAAAGTTCAAGCAAATCGGAACATTGAGATGTGTTGTAGGCACAATTCGGGCAGGGGAAGAGGAAGATCGGTGGGATGTTAATAAATAGTGCTAAATCAAACAAACTGCGCACATTACGTTGATGCGTGTGCATGTTTGGAACAGAAAGCTGGAGAGAGAGAAAGAGAAAGAGAGAAAGAGAGAGAGAGAGTTGAAAAAACACTCGCTCCTTCCCGAAGAGGTGCGCAACATAAATGGGTTGGTCTGTTTTGGAGCACCTTTTGGGTCGTGCGATTGAATGTTACTCCCTTCCCATGCCTTCCTCTCTTTCTCTCTCTCTTTCTCTCTCTCTCTTTCATTCTGTGAGGAAAACAGTTGGAAGTGTGTTGCGATAAAGGAAAGCGACGAACCCCTGGCAAACCCATTAAAGCAACACCTAATTGGTAAACCGATGCCACCGAACCGGACGGAGGGAACACGTTGAAGGGGATGGAAAATCGAACCAGAAGAACCGATATGCAAACGAAAGACGCAACGAACGCCGTGGTATATAAATCATACGGAAATATTAATAGCATAGACAAATAGAAGCGGCACCACCTCGTGGTCCGCTCTGTCTGTCGTGTGGCTGATTTCTCTTGCGGACACGAGGTTCCATCTTCAAAGCTGCGTATTCCAGAGTACTGGAGTTCCTTACACTGAGCCCCTGCGATAATGAGGGACTCGTGCTGACATTAAACAAAACTCGTCGTTGTCGTCCCCCATGTCCAATCTCCAAGGTCCCACACAAGCGCAACGCGATGATGATGATGATGTGCCCGAGGTGGTAAAAGATCAAGAAATACCAATGCGCACGATCCAAAACCAAACACACCAATGAACCCTCACCCTTCCCGAAGAGGGTGGAATGCAATGCCGCTGGTGCCTCGGGAAGGGGAGACCTCATAATGAATATCCAAGGTTCACCAGCAACTTCAAGTTGTCGGGGAGGAGGGCTTTATACATCTCCAGAAGATATCCTCCACCCTTCCATTACCCCGTTTTGTTTGTGAGGGTGGAGATGATAGGCCAAAACAGGCATGAGAAGAAGAGAGCACTGAAATGATTTAAACGTGTTTGCATCGATGATTCCGTTTAAGCTTACGCCCGTCACAAGATAGAACATACACAGCCGAGGCCCAAAGTGGGTGAAAGATTGAATTAAAATGGATCGAACAGACCACCCTTCCTTGTGGCTTCTCCCTCTCGTTAGGGGGGTAATGTGTGAGATTGTGTGTGTGTTGCAATGCTTGATCCGTCGCTTTAATTCATTCACCCCTTTCTACGCTGTCGAAGAGGGAGGCCACGTAGTCTTCCCGCTAAATAAGAACCATGTTGATCCAACGAAATTGTGGCCTCTCTCTCTCTCTCTCGCTTGCTCTCTGTCTCTTCCCACCTCACTCGAGTGGCGATTATGGTGTGTAATGATGGGAGGATTTTATATGTTCCCGCGTACGGTACACGTTCATCACCCATCCACAATCCAATCCAATCCGTCCGTTCGGGCGATCGCGATAGGGAAATTACAGTCATCGAACTCCGGGGCCGGCCGCAAGAGCAAAAGTGTTCAGAGGATCTAGCAAAGCCGCTTGCCCAGTGAGGCCATAAATAAACATGCTGGTGAGCTCTACACAACTCTTTATTGTAGTTCACGCGATGTTTGAGACAAACTGATGTTCAAGGAATTCTTTACTACAAAATTTTTAGTGTAGTTTGACGAATGTCCCCCAAATGTGACTCGCAATTTTGCACGCCTATCTGGTACCAGGTTTTTGCCAACCCCGTAACATGCCCAATGTCAACATTGGCCACTTCGCCGATAACAGCTCGATAAATAAATAATGTTCCAAATCGCGAAGGAAAGAAGAAGATATGTACATCAAACGGCAAGAAAGGGGCGTCAGGAATTGCGTTGAATTAACGGACCAACTTCTTCCACTCTACTCCAAGTGAACGGTCTGTCACTGCGCTGCGCAAATCGAAGCAGGCACCTCTCTTGGCAGACACATTCAGCTGTCACTGGTGCGATTAGGTTGGCTGGAAAGTTGCTTGACAAAGGTTACAAGTGGTTGGAGGATATGGAATTTGTGTTCAAGAAATGATTCCTCAAACGGGTCTAGAATATATAGACGGTGTAGAGACCTGCCAACACTTTGCGCGACGACCTAGCGACGGCTAGCAGAAGACCACAGTTAGAACCGAAGCATTAAATTCCAAACAAGCGTCCAACCGTCCCTCCAACCTCTAGCACATCGGGCATTGGAAAGGAAGAAGAAAGAATCAGCGTACGAGTGCCTCCTCTTCTTCTTCTTCATTGTGCCTCACTCCGTATGCCAGGGCCGTACGTACTATAATCCGTCTTTCGTGAAGTCGTGAAAGAAAGCGCTCATCATCGGCGTTAACTGCAGCAAACACGGACAAACACGACGGGCGCGCGCACACCAACACCATCAATTTAAAGCCATACACGGATGTGTACTACCCTAGCCCCGCGTGGAAAGGGTAAATAATATTTCTCCTTTGCTCTTTCCGCGCTTATCCGATGCGAGCCTTCCAAGAGAGCCCATTCCCTACAGCCTACGTTCTCGGGCGGTGTTGAAGACCGCGGATTATTGGTTTTACTAATTCATTAGCGCGATGAAATTGAAAAATGATTCCCGTAACCAGATCTTCGTGTGGTCGGTGTGTGCGAAGGGGAAGAAGTGGCCATGGTATTAAGGTTAGCGTGATGTTGTCTTCACCTCCACCGCCCCGAACTCTTCGCACTTTCCGCTGCTGTCAGCTCCTCATCAGCTAATTCAATCCCACACCACGAAAGGTACTCCAAAAGATCACGGCGAACCATCCCCTGCCTCACAACACCACCAGCGGCGGGTTGAAGGAGCGCACCCACACCCGCACCGTACGGCCTTTGGGCCGTTTCGAAGAGTGCCTGCTTTGATATTGATGAAGTTTCATTACAATCACATTCCGAGGCGATTTCTGAGGTTGAGGAGCACAGCACCGAACCACGCTTAACGGTTAACACCTTTTCTCGATGCCTTCCGACAGGCTTCTCTCCTCTTAACGTAGTTCACCATCCCCAAGGGTAATTAGAATGCAAGACGAGAGATCGACCACCTTCCAGGCCGCCGTCGCTTTGGCAGAGGCTCTCCGGGACGGCATTAAATCCGTGTGTTTGTGTGTGGTTGTTTCTCTGCTTCTTCACCTTCTTCACAGTTGTATACTCCTATCGGGTATCCTCCAACGGGGGGTTTGAGTCTTCAGAGAAATCAACTTCTGTCGGCGTCTTCTTTTGGCCTACGACGCTTCTCCTAAACGATCACTTTGTTCCACTGCCGGGCGCTGTCATTTGTCTAACTTTTTTGGGGAAGTTTCGGTGTTTCAAATTACCATTAAACGCATAACGGTGTCGTATCACACGTGCGTAATAGTAGCTTTAGAAGTACGACCGAAAAGGAATTTAAAACCCATGGAGAACAAAACATCTCGTTTGTTCGCACAAAACTTTTTTTTTTCTTTTCACAGTTCCCGGCACGGCAATACACACTCACACACTACGGCACTACAGCAACACAGCAGGACAACTGTCACTTTGCGTCCTCGAGATTTGCAGGAACTTCAAACAAAACAGTCCAATTTGCAACTTTTGATTAAGTTCTTAATAAGTCCTCGAGAACCTCTTAAGACTCTCCTTAGAACTAAAACCAACTGCCATAATAAGGCGCTGAGACACTTGGAGGAGCATCTCGCATCAGTTCCGTGCTTCCCGTCCGACGAGGTCGTCGTAATTAGACGTACGAAACGCAGCGAACGACTACGCGATGATGTTCCAAGTGTACCCATTGCCCCGAAACGCCGGCGAAAGGATGCGATTGCGCAGACTCTGCACAGTGTGTCCTTCGCCGCGTCTTGGTAGTGGTCGTCGTCGTTGTCGTCATCGTCTTGGTTGTCGCTGTTACCGCCGTTTGTCCTCATCGCGACAAAAAGTCTTTTTACAAGCCATGAAAAAAAGAACCGAAAAGAGCACAGCCGGTCTTTTAATCTCTGCTCGAGTGTCTTTGAGGCACCGAGTGGCCGGGTAGAGTGAGTATGACTCAACGGCCTGATTAATAGATGCTGAACATAATTAATTCTAAAGCCTTTTTGGAAACAGCGCGTTTCAGAATACACGTCGTACTGATCATTCCGATTTGAAGACTATTGGTAGAAGAAGAATTAGTTTTTTTCAAAATCCTGGAAATTCAAATCCTTCAACTATGACAACAAAATTATTTGGGAACTTTCGGGTTTAAGCTTATCTGCATGTTATTGTTATCTTAAACATGTCCGCTTGTGGCTCTAAAAGCTAAATTCGGATAAGATTCTATTGAATTTGTTTAGTAATGATCCTAAGTCAAACTTAAAAGCCAAATATCTCCTAAACTCACATTGTACAATATCAACCAAGTACTATAAACATAAATAAATCAATAATAATCCCCCGTTTTGACACACCTGATCAAGTTCAATAGCTCCACTACTGCTGCATACCTGAGGCGAGATAGATGCAAAACCACTTCTTGCCCGGAAATGCTTGAGCTTTTCACTTTACAATCTTCTTGGCGCACGGACGGGCGGGCTCTGTGTGCTCGAGGCAACAGCGTACCAGTACTTAACGTCGGCCATCACACATCCACGTAGTAAAGGGGATGGTGGGTTAGTGGGTGTCACCTTGAATGTGTGTGTGTGTGCGTTTGACTTGGCGAATACACGAATATCCTTTTCTTTTCCTCCCTGAGCTCCTCGCCTCCTTCACGCCAAGTAGAAGGAAGAGAGGAAAAATCTTATTTTCCATACGAGTTTTCTTTTTCTCCTTGTTGATTTCTTCACCCCACTTGCAATTCAAATGTGCCGCAGGAGGAGAAAAAGGACACGAAATAGAAGAAGAAGAAAAAAACGACACGAACGCGTCGCGTTCACCCGTCATGGAAACTTTCAAGTATTTCGTATCCAATTTAAATTTACTTTCGCTCTCTACTATCCTTCGTTCCGCGAGCTTCGCTTGTACGCTGTGTGCCCTCCTCCGCTTGGCGTTGGCCACCGCCACAGCATCCTTGGCAAAGGGCACAACCATCGTCTCCTGCGCAATCTTCTTCCCCGTCGCTCGTCGCTCCACCAAAATGAGCCAATCTTATTACAGAGAACCGACCCACGCTTTCCTTCCACTTTCTCTGCATTTTCCTCCTCGGTGAAAAACGCTATAAAAAAAGGAAAAATCAGCATCTACACGAACAACTTCTCTCGTCGTTCACCCTCTCCTATTGCCACCATTAGAGGACAACGTCCTTTTCCTGCTCGTTAGCGTATTGACGCGGGATGCTAACGAAGCGAGAAGCGAGAAGCAACATCATTCATCTCGCTTTGTCGTTTGCTGATTTTTTTTCTCTCTTCTGCTTCGCGTGTTGGTGTGAGTGTGTATGTGTGTGTTTTTCCTTTTTCAGACTTTCCCTTCGCTTTCCCCGCTTTTGTCCCCGCTGGCCAATAAATTGAACGCGCGCGCTTCAAGTGATAAGGGAATTTTCTCGGCGTTTTTTTTTCATCTTTTTTGTTGCTTACTCTTTTTAACGTTTTTTTCTTCTTCATCCAATCTACCCCTACCTCCGCCGCCCGTTGCTATCCCAACGGATGGAAAACAGCGAAGGAAAGGGTGTACAGGGAGGCACATTGTAAGAGAAGAAATCAAACACACTTTCTTGAATTTCCATCAAAGCAAGCAGCGACGGTTGCTGCTGGTGTATGGAAAGTAGAGGGAAAATCCCTTCACATGCACACAGACACACACATACGCACACATACACACATGCATACTCCGTCCGGCAAAATGAACGGGAAAGGAAGAAAAATTTTGCTTCTTCGCACAGCTTCACATGTGTGTCGCATCGTACCACACACCCGCCCGCCGCGTGTCGTGCTCAATATACTTTCGCAGCATGATTTATTTCCATTTTTCAAAATTTGTTTTTTTTTGCGCATACTCCAACCACTCACTCACACAAACAGAAACACACATACACGCTTACATGTGTGGCAGTATTAGAGGGAGGTTTTTTTCTGGTTCGATTCTAATATACAGCCGGATGTTATGAGAAGGCATTAAAATGATATAACCAACACGTACGTAACATCATCACGCTGCTTGAGATTAACATTTTTTCGGGGGAGGTAGCGAAACGAAATATTTTTACATCCTTTACGTGACGCGTATTTCTGGTTTCTGTAAATATCGAGATAAGCTTTTTGATTTTTGTTTTTTTTTGTATTTTTGTAGCTATTTTTCCATATTTCCGCAAACATCTTGGTGTTAAAATTACAATATTGTTAAAAGTTCTTCATTGAATGCATGCTTGAACAACTTCATAAAACGGATCTTACATATAATTTTGATTTTATTTCTTGCTAGCAGACCGCCATATCTATTAGATGTTCAAGTACATTAGTTATGAGTTATGATTCTCTTAAGATTTCTTTGATTGGAGAGATGTATATAGTGGAGTTCAAGAACACACGACCAAAGCCACGAATATCCTACATACATTGTTCAGAGTATGAGACCTCCTTGCTGGCAATGCTTTCAGCGAGTCTAAACATTCTTGTCGAGTTACAAGCTCCGAATATCTTGAATATCTTGGCATTGGAAAGATCTGAAATGTTTTCCTCAGTGACTCATAAAGTTGTAGAACGAGTAGCTATTGAACATTATATTGAGCCTATACGAGGTTTTATTGAACTTTTCTAGAATCAAACTAAGACCTGACTAGTTTATGACTCTACGAAATATAAATCAATGAGCGAATAGAGTAGGTCATATAATCTATTGTAGTCAAGATCAAATTTATGATAGGCAATTCCGATTTACAAGGACTCTAACTAATGGTATAGCTTGAGTATTCATGTATGATTTTGAAAGATTCCTTTTGAACATTCTGAGCCGTTCAACATAACTTCTTATAGACATCCGCAAGAGGAATAGACTCATAGGGATATTCAGTTGTGATATTCGTAAATGAGACTTTGGAGAAGAACTACAATGCTACAATCAAGTACTCTATCACACAATGGCTGTTATTTAATACATTCTCCAAAGACTTATTAAATGACCAGAGCTTTTTTTAATGCATTAATGACTGTCCTAAAATGACGTTCAACTTCAAGAAACAATCTTGTTGCAAACATAGGCAGACCGTAAAACAGTTGCAATATCTAATAAACACGTCCAACCTGTTGTCCCGGTCGCCATGTGTGTCCACAAAACTTTTTTGGACCTTAAATTTAACAACGGGACAACACAACGGCTGAATAGCAACTGTCGCTGTGCAGTAGTTTCAGACTGAACCTACCAGGACAATCTTTATTGGCAGCAGCGCTTGAGTTAATGACTGAACGGAACTGCCATGCTCCAAGACCGCCCAGGTAAGGTTCGTCCGGAGGATAGACCTTTGACTGGATGGAAGAACATTCCCTTTTTCGCTCCGGTAGCGCATCTGTCACCTTCCGGAGGCCACCGTTTCTCTTTCACCATCCTCTGGAATCCACCGTTTCCACCGTATGTCTCGTGAGCAAATAATCAATTAGTCGACCGTTTCACTACACACAGCACACTGTTTCCTTCTTCACGCTGTACGGAATTCTTCCCGCATGGTGCCGTAAGAACGGACTTGGAAGTGGAGTGGAAGCAGGGAAACCCCGATAAAGCGGGTGGGAATACCGAGACGACCTCACCTCCGCAAACGACTCCGATGACAACGGGCAGGTCATAAATTATATTTCATTTCGCTTTGTTACAACAACACTCCACCACCACACCACCACCACACCCTCCGATCAGCAACCAAAAAACACGATTATGGAATGGTGGTATAAACCGCGGTGAATCGAAGCCAGAAGGTAAGAGATGAGTAAAAAAAAAACCCTAAGCAAGCAACCAAACGAAAGGAAAACTGGCATTGGCCGGGGACGAGGCGACGACGGCGACTCCAAAAAGGATATCGACAAATCAACAAAACTCTGGGAATATACAGAGAGAGAGAAAAAAAGCGACGAAGAAACTACTGGCCAGATACATTTGGAGTGCAGCCGAAAATCGAGATCGAACGGCCCTCCGTAGCAAAACAGTGACGAAGGAAAGTGATGGGAGATAAGTATCGAAAGGGCATAAAAAAACAACAACAAAACTAATACCAGACGAACGAAAATTGTGGCCGAACGCAAGTGTGTACTGTACTGGGAAGGAAGGAAGGACCAAACGAAGGGGAAAAGGGACGACTGGCAAACAGACAGAAATACTCACACAAGCATAGTTACAGGACAGATGGAAACACGTTAGACAAACGTTAAAACAAGGATGTGAAACGGGAAAGATAGTGCCAAAAGGAATAGAAAAAAGGGCAAAACCCCTTGAAAAAAGGAAGAGCAAAAGCAGCAAACCGATAAAATACACACCACAACTGCACACACACACCGATAAAACAAAAAAAGATATACAAAAAATCCGTTTTGCTTCGATTCGTTGCAAGGATGGTGTGCAAGGATTTTGCTGGTTCGGGCATGGTGAGGACCCAACAGGAGGTTACCATGCTTTTTATGGTTTGTTGGTTTCGGGCCCTTAACGAGGTGAGATAGTGGGTGTATGTGTGCATGTGCCTGCTCAGAGAGGGTGGTTTTGTTTACTTTCGAACTGTCAACTGTGCGTGTGTGTGTGTCTGTGTGTGGTAGACGCACTATCTAAACCGTAACAGCAACAACACCACTGCGCGCACGCCTAGACCTTCCACCGTGACGATCGTAAAATAAATTTATAGCACCTACAGGGCACACGAAAGGACGCTTTTAGGAAATGGGAATTTATGTTCGATGAAGCGGAAGGGGCGAAAAGGTTTTATTAATTTTCTAATATTTGCTGGACGTACCTTCCGAGCCGAAACGGTCGATAGGAAGTGCAGGACGCTTTTATCCCTTTATTTCCGGACTGCTTTGCTTCGCTGTGAGTGATGCGATCGTGTGATCGATGTTGATCGTATCTGTCTCTCTCTCCGGTGTCACGTTCCTTCAACAGTGTGCGTTATCCGTGCGTGAATCTCGAATTTGTCTTGCGGGTTTATTAATGACTCAATCGTGGTGTAGTTGATGTTGATGAAAATGTTGACCTAAAAGCTGGAAGAAAAGACAAAATTAAGGAAATTTTATTAAAAATGCTAAAATTGCTACATTCTTAACATTGATTATTGATATTCAACCCAAGCATACAAAAAGTTGAAAATATTGTACAAATTTTCAAAATTAATAATATATGTTACATTTTGTTGCATTGGATGGAAATGAAATATCATATTGATATGAATTACAGGGTTTTCCAAGTAATATTCGAATATGCACATCATTATTAGCCACTTATTCGATGATTTTCTACAGCTGTCATACATTGGTATCACAACAAAGTTTCAGTTCTTTTACATGATTTTCAACACATCACAAAGAACTGTCAAACTCAATCTAGTTTGGGATTTGTTGAGAAGCATGTGGAAGAACTGATTTAATTAATGGGATGCAAATACAACATTTGACAGCTGTTGAAAAACATCTTGCAAGCAATGATAAATGTTGTTGACATTCAAAATTGCCTCGGAAAATCCTGTAACATCTTGCACGTGGCGAATAGCAAAGTTTACATTCCAAAAATGGCATGAAAACCCCTGTCATTTCGTTCCCCAGACCTTTACAAAATGTTTTTGATGTCAGCGCGAGAAATACGCGGTAAACTAGTCCAATAAACAACTGAATCCGTAAAGAACATTACCGTATTAATACACGATGCGCAATCTCAGATTGCGCATATATTCGTTTTATCAAAACATATGTCATTTCGCGTAGCCAACCCTGAGCTATAAACGTCATTTCCATACAATTTTTTCAAGTCGTTCTATCATTCTATTTTTATGCATTACAATGGTCTTCACAACGCATCATCTAAATAGACTACAGGTGAGTTCTTAACTCTGACTTTTGGTAGCCATGATGGATGGAGAATTCAATGGAGATTGGCAGCGATAGCGAGTGAAATGTTTGCTGAGGACTTTGTATGAAACTTCGAATGAAACTAGCTGTCACATGAAGATTTGTCAAAGTACACAGGATGGACCAACCTGTAGTAATATCCTTGTGGATGTGGATATCAATTCAGCACAAAAAAGAGCCTACTTGAACTGACTATTGACCCGGTTTGCGACTCAGTGTAGAAGAATCTTCGGCGTCGAAATTGAGTCGTAAAATGGGTCGAAATTTGGACATTTCGTGAGATGATGTTCTTCTTCTTCTTCTTTGGCTCAACAACCGATGTCGGTCAAGGCCTGCCTGTACCACTAGTGGGCTTGGCTTTCAGTGACTAATTGATTCCCCCCCATAGCAGGATAGTCAGTCCCACGTATGGCGGCGCGGTCTATTTGGGGATTGAACCCATGACGGGCATGTTGTTAAGTCGTACGAGTTGACGACTGTACTACGAGACCGGCTATGTTACTGGTTTAGTTAAGGAGATAAAAGATTGCTTTTTTGGAAATATTTTGATCAGTTGGAAGTATTCCCTCGATCACTTAATGGACCTTAAACCATAAACCACATATTTCAAGCGTCGCAACTGGAAAATCACTCGTCTCAAAATGGAACACGTCCCTCTCGTTCTGGTTGTGATAATTATGTTTATGATTTAACAAGCTCACAAAAAGCTGTTCGCTCATTCACTCTTCCTACCATCATCATAATTCGTCACACTGCAACACATACACACACGCTTGCGCGTACAAAGTGTGAAATAACACTTCTAATATTCAGCGCACCACGCTGGTCCCCCCGGGTCCAGTACAAAACGGATGTCGTTCATTAACTGATCAAATTATGATAATTAACACTCCCATTCTCGCGCTCCAGCTCTCTCTCTCTCTCTAGTCCAGTAGTGTCGTTCTGCACTATGGTCACTAAACGTGCGCTGCCACGCATTGATGTTAATTAAAGATTAGAGAATGTGTTTTTTTTCGCCCTCCCCGGGGAAGTGATTTGAATGTTTGAACCTTTCACTAAACCCCAGGAACAGCCACCAAGCAATGCCGGTTGGCACCCGACGAAACACACGCTGTGGGTATGTATTGTGATTTGTTGTGAAAAGCCCCTGGAAGCACTTGAGAATCGTGCGTGTTCCACGGAACTGTACGCACCAGCATATAACGTGGCCATGAGGGAAATGGGAAGTAGAGCCCATCATCCTCATTTACCTCGGTTTCGGAAGAGCGTACACCCTACCCCATACCCCGGATGTGGTAATTGTTTAGGGCGGTCGCGCACAAGCTGACCGAGCAGACATCGTTAAGGGTTTTTTTGGTGCTGCTGCTGCTACTAAATGATTTGATTTTTCTACTGAAATTTATTTAATATACATTTTTTCTAATTTCAATACGAAAGTGGCACTCTTTATACGCACACACAAGGCCACAACGAGACAGCTCCTTCACAGCTGGCAACAGCAGCTGGCAAAGTAACACGATTCCTACCGTTTGCGCTGTTTGTTTCACACCTTTTTTCTGCTAACGATCGTTTAGCTTCTGCAATGTCCCTCTCCTTTGGGGTTTGGTATAATTTTTGCAAATTAGTTGCTAATTTATGACCAAAGCGTTACCTCTCGCCTAAACGTTCACCCGTCGCAAGCAGGGTTACAGGACGCAACGTACAGTCTTTAGTTCTTTATGTTGCAATCTTGCTGGTAACATATCAGCAAAACCATCTCTTTGACATCTGTTTCCGTTTCACCTGGTGCTTGGTGCTGTGATGCAACATGATCTTCAGGCATTTGCGACGAATTGTTTTAAGAAAGGATAGAGCAGCATTAAAGATGAAGGGTTACACTATTTCCGAAATAAATTAAAACATTGCTGAAGAGTTTCTGTAACCAATTTGCAATTATTAAGCAAAATGTATCTTTTTTGTTAAAACTCCCTTATAAATACAAAAAATAAAATAAAATTAACAAAGCTACTTCACTAAAGATTGTTACCAGGCGTAGCCGGTACGTTACAGGCTCATAAGAGGTTAGCTCATGTATGATTGTATGTAATGGTTGATATACTGGAGCATAATTATTGAAAAAAACGTTAAAAACTGTTAGAATCGGCTTTTTAAAGTGTATGAAAAGTATTATAGTTCCTTTCAAACAGAAAACTATGTTGTAATTTATCTTTGTTTGTATACTTTTGTCGAAATCCAATATGGCGGAGTGCGGAACTGTCAATTGGGTATGGAAAGCACAACCCGGATGATGGCATATTGTTCCGCTGACAGACTGAATTTTCAGCTTTCTAGCTAGAATAGATAAAGGGTCCTAAAATATACCCAAATTCAGTGCTACTGCATAGACATGCAAGATACAGAGGATTTACATATGATCGGATAAAACAGGTACACTTTTGGTACATTAGGCGATACTGCTAAGCCTTGTTTGTGATTTAAACTAAACACGCTGAAAACCCCTGTAAATGGTTGATATTTGTTGTGCTACAATTGTGATAATGAATCGAATCATGACTAAGAACTCAACGGATGAAATCCCAAAATTTCCATCATGTTGAAGTACATGACTAGGGCCTTGTCAGAGACTCGACAGGCTATCGAATGGAGTGGAATGTTCGATGCGCGTCTTTATGTTGTCCTTCAAACACAGAACCAATGCAAACTCATTAGATCATATCACAAAACAATATCATATCAAGTGTCACAATTGTTACCGGCTTTCGAGTAAAATTTCGGGATCATTTGGTAGTAAGTTATTATTTGATGTTTTATGTCATAAGCTTAACATTTAAAGGAATTAAATATAATTCTGATTTATATTTAAATTGACGTGAGAATAACCTGTTGAGCGATGCAAAAAAAAAGGATGCCACAGGAAGAAGGTCATTCTTCACATTAAAACCAAGTTCATCACACAAGCAGATGTCAAAGTAAACACAACCCTTAAGGCTACTGCTAAAGGTACTGTGCTTGCTACCGGTTCCACCTAAATGCAGTGATTTACGCCGAACACGGTTAGCATAAGCTGGCAAGAAGATTGTTTTCTCATCGTAAAATTTGCCGGACATTCCTGGTGAACACCAATGGAATCATAATTTAACCACGCTTGACAGTGCCACCAGAGCCTTGCGAGCAGCAGTGATCGCCCCCAGGCTCGGTCCCCGTTCGTCCACAGAACACACAGAAGAAAGAATTTCAATTCTGCATAATCAATTTTTCTTCTCTGACCTCCTATCCCTGCCACCAGAGTTGTCTGTCTTTCCCCCCGCGGTGGCGCGTCATGCACCGCTGCTTGGACGGACTGGAGAAGCAAACTGCTTCTGTTGCGGTTCGTTTTATGATTTAAAAACAATCGTAATCGTCATTTTATCGTCGTCGTTCCGTTAGGTGGAAACGACGCTAAAAGAAACAAATGTCATTTGCTACGGAAAGAAGGGCAATGTGGAGTTGGGTGAGAGGACCCACATTAAATCGAATTGCATTTGTATCTGTATTTTTTTAGTCTTTCCTTCCCCCTCCCCACTAGCAATGATTTTGATTGTTTCAGTACAAAATTACAGAACAACAATGTTGTTAGTGTGGCGTGTCTGTACATACGCAGTAAGCACCGCAAATGAGCAAGACTGTCTTTTCTACGCATGGGACGGCAGCCATAGACAATTATATACCACCCATCCCATCTACCCCCAGAGGTTCCCCTCAGGCTGACACACGAGCAGGAAGGGTTAGTGGGTTGTGGTTGATGGAGATAATTGGTAGCGTGTAAAGCGAATATGCTACCTTCAAATGTCACATCACGGTGCGTGTGTGTGTACTCCAAAGGCGGGGATGGGCATGTGAAGAGGAATTTAATTCTACTCCCCCACTCACCAGTCGTCGTCGGCCCTTAACGGCCATTAACGTTTCCCCCCACGTGGCGGGACACGGAGGGTCGGATGTGCAGCATTGTGTCAGACGGTTCACGGTTCACATGCACAATTCAACCGAAAACAAAATCATCATCCCTAGCCATGTGTGTCGGGGAATCTTGATGTGTTTTTTTACTTTTAATTTGATGCCATTTATAAAATTTCTTCACTTTTCACATTGTGAGTGAGGGTGCGTAAATTTACAACCATGTGGCTCTCATGGCACACCTTCGGAAGGTTCCATGGAATAAGGTTATTAGTAGTTTATGTTAATGCCCTAATCGGTTGTATTTACTCATCCAGTAGATGACATCATCTTCAAAACATTTGATGTTAGTATCCCAATATTCGTATATTTGAAGCAATCATATGATCAGAGCCTGTTTGGAACTACAAAGATGTAGAGCAAGTTCTTGCTACTTGATTATTGGAGTAAAAATAATCCTAATTTTCCAATAATGTCCACGTGCTGCCATCCTTTAGTTCTGAAGTTCTAACAAAACTTGAGATGTTACCAAGACACAGCCGTTCATTAAACTAACTGATACAACAAGCTGAAAGACTTCAGCAATTTCACAAGATATTGGAACCCTTGGATGATATTGTCCAGAGTTAATTTTCAACTCCACCCTTACAAATGCATTGCACACTCTGTTCCGTTCGATCGTGTTGATCTCTTTTAACCAAAACGACCAATATTGCACATAATCCGCAGACGTCCTTGAGAAGGAGAGAAAGTGGCGTTCGACCCATAATGATGTCCGTGCCACTGGTTGTCGTGACATAGATTCGTGCCGCCGGACGTGATTACACGCTATTCTCGCGCACTTCTGATACATCGTTGGAACACTCAAAATGTTCAGATTACTTTCCGTGAGAAACACCCAAGAACAGTTAACGTAAGACCTGAGCACAATCCAGAAGACATCTTATCTTATCCGTAATTATTGAAGTTGAAGGAGATTTTTTCAAAAATCTGAAGTCTGAAAGCAACTTCCTTATACTCGCCCAGAGACATGCGGATAACGTTAATTGGAGGTTTGCTAATTGCATCCAACATGTGTTGAGGATAGTACTTAACGCGAATCTCAAACCTAACGTATATCTGAAGAAGTATGCCCTCTTTAACATCTGTGAACATCTTCTTGAAGTGGCAATTAATTTGAGTTGAGAAAAATATATGTGTGCGTGAATGACTTCGTCCAGTAATGTCCAACAAATTCCTTCCAATCTTCAAGAACAATCAAAAGGTACAGCCACATCCTGAAAGTATTACCATGACTTTTCACTTTCCAGAGCGATTAGGTCTAAACTTCAAATGAGCTTATTATTAAGCCTGTGTATTTCTTTAGCGATGTTGGGAAGACCAGAGTTCATATTGCCTTGAGAAGTTAGATCCTTCAAATATAGGAAATGTTTCTTTGAAGTCAATTTTTTTGCCTTTTGTGCAAAATTGTATTTATTTTGAATGTTGTTCAAGATGTTATCTGTTGAAATGCAGAAGTTTAAAAGATTGAATCCATCGTTGCCGATTTTAAGCCAAATTAGGGCCAAAACAACTACGCTTCAAGATCATCCGACAGATGATCAACAAAACTGTGCAAATTTTTAGTGGAATTTCTTCAAATCCTCACCATTTATAGCATTAATATGATTTAATAAAAACATATTTTGAATCATTAAATTTTTAATACAAATTAGATTCCACACACAGACACACATTCAAGCGCAAACTTGAAATGCACATTAATCGTCTTCATCCCCTCGAACCGATTAGCTCTCTTCCGTTTTATTTTGTGAAAGGGGGTTTTCTAATGTGTGTTTTTTCCATCTCCCAACCCTGATTAAAAACCTACCACTCCGCCGAGCATAAAATATTCATTTTAAAACGGTTTCTTCTCTCCACGCGCAACCAAACCACCATCACTGCCCAAAAAACGAGCTTTGCGCGAAGAGAAACGAACGCATCAATTCCCACAAACATCCCCTCGCGTACCACCGCGCAGTCGATGTCATTTCGAACGTCATTTTGGGGACCGGGGGGAAGGGGGAGATTGTCCAATTTCCCTCCCACGAACATATGCACACACACACACGCTTAAACACAGTTTATTTCATTGCTTCCTACAACATCACGCGCGCGCTCCTCCGAAAATCAGCATGAAGGTGTGGAGAACTAATTTAAATTAAAATATCCAGTCAATAAACCCCTAGCAGACACACACACAAACACGGCCAGCCCGCCCAGTCTGGGGGCAGCACACATCTCGCGCATTTCTCGCGCTACTTTCCCCCCGTTCTCGCCGTTCTTTGCGCCGCTCGTACGCCATCCTCCTTCATTTCCATCAACCCTCGATTTAACAAAAAAAAAGAAAAAAAACCGGGCCAGCGGGGGTGGAGTAAGCTGTGGGTAAGGTAAAACTTTTTAACGATACATACATACTTTCAGAACGCAGGGGGGGGAAAAACAGGCAACCGGCCATAAGGGAGGGGAGGAGAGAGCAAAAGCGCAGAGAAGAAATCTTCCAAAATGAATAAATTGACAAAGCCAGGAGGAGGCGAATCAAGCCGGTGTCGTTCGAGGGCGGAGGTGGTGTATGGCACAAGGACGACGAAACGGGGTGAGGGGAGGGATCCCGATGAGACAACAATCGAAAAATATCCGTTTGCATTGAGAAAACAGACCGGCTTGGGCGGCCGGCAATGGGAGAGGAGGTGTGTGGAAAAGAACAACATTAAAATAAGGTATCGAAGAAACAAAAAATACGATCATCCCTCTCTCTTATGCTCTTACACACACACACACACTAACACACACTCATCGAAGATCTCTAAATTGTCTCTTTTTCCGTTTTTGTCGTCCTCCTCGTTTCCATGCGTCTTTCCATCCTGCTCATTCTAGGGCAGTTTTCTCGCTCTCCCCTCTCTCTTTCACTGCTTCTCTCGCTCTAACTCGCTGCTTCTCACTCACACCACCACCGTCGTGCTTTAAACGAGACCCTTTCGCTTCTCAATCAGTAACGATGTATTTTCTCGATATTGTCAATCAATACCACCCCCGGTCCACAACCCCTTAACAGTCTGTCCCCCCGTGTGTTTGCATACACCCCTTCCGCTCTGTTTTACAACCCCTTTTTTGTGTGTTTCTTTTAATTCTCCTTTTTCAATCCATTTAAAATTCAACCGAAAACGAACAAAAACGATATTTTTATTCCAAAAAAATATAATTCTCACACACACACACATGATCGGAGGGAGTGGAGTTCCGCGAAATTTCCTCACCCCGTTTCCATCTCACCACTATTTCCGCCTCCCCATTCCAGTATGCAAACGATCTACATACACACACACGGACAGACCTTTCGCCTTGCTTGTCTTTCCTTGCCGGGCCTATTTTTCTGCAGTTCTGCGCGAATTCGAACGAGAAAAAAGGAGTTCCCTAAAGTTGCACTCCCCCAACCTTTAATTTCGCATTTCTTTTCCTTACCATACACACACACACACACACTCACACATGCACGCGAAGGCCAAGAAGCTCTCGTTCCCCTGGGCAACCACCGCGGGCAACCTTTACCCCTTCCGGCTACTTGGACGGAAGGCTCGTAAAATGTTATTTTGCAAAAATCGCACACCATCGCCGAATCAGAAGGGACGCGGACGGGGCCCGGGACCCGTGAAACGAA
Source organism: Anopheles gambiae (assembly GCF_943734735.2). Lineage (NCBI taxonomy): Eukaryota > Metazoa > Arthropoda > Insecta > Diptera > Culicidae > Anopheles > Anopheles gambiae. The sequence goes on from NC_064602.1 coordinate 89,836,255, forward strand.
ACTGAAGAAGATTCACGCATAAATGCTAACCCCTTTTTTTGAAAACAAAACAGCAAAAAGAAAAAAAATACAGCACATTAGAAGGAAACGTGAAGGAAAGTGACAGAATGAGCAAACAAAAAAAAAGCGTCGTCCTTACTGTTCCACACAACAAGGGGTAAGTAAAAAGAAAATACACACATGAACGGGGTACGAAGACGAACAAACAAATGTAGGAGAACCGAGCAACACACAACACACAGTAAGCATTGAACAAAAAAAAAAACAGCACACGGCCACACAGGAAACCGATGCTGTCGAAGACACGATTTATGTCGCACTCGTTACACCGTACCGCTCACACACACACACACACCTTCCGTTATGATTATTTGCACCACACACTCGCATGTATATATTCGCGCACCCGCCGAGGGCCAAAGAACCGTGTTCCGGGGTGTAAGAAGGGCTGCGAAACGCCGCTGAACCAAAAAAAGCCCGGCAACAAACGTTCTAAAGCGAAATAAACGCACACACACACACATGCACACATGGCAGCATTATGGAATATTGAAATTGGATGCGTGTGTGTGTGTGCGTGCTCGCGAATATTTCAAACTCGTGTGCGGTTGTTCCAGGGGACGCAAAAATGTCGAGGCAAAAGGCGTTTCTTAGGCAACCAGGTGCGGTGGAAGGGTAAGGAGGGAAGGTTGCAGGGGCATCCCTATTTCCCAGGTGCGTGGATTTTGTATTCTTTTTGTTTTATGATTTTTGTTGTGAATCGATTTTTTTCAATAATTAATATTATCTATTTAAACACAATTTGTTAAATTTCCGTTTTTATAAACGTTTTTGTTCTCAATACATGTTTCTTTTTTTATGCAAAATAATTCACCGTGTTTTTTCGGCTTTGCTACACTTTGATGCATGCACTTTACACACACTTACATTTTTTTCCCAACACAAGCGCGCACACACACACATACACAGAGAAAGACGCGGATGTGCATTGTATGTACACGCACTGGCGAGCGAGATATTTCTCGACTTGCGCTACACTTGCACTTTAGAGCGAAAGCAACACAGCAGCAAGAGTGAGAGAGAGAGAGAGAGAGAGAGAGAGAGAGAGAGAGAGAAGAGCGCACCCATCAACACGAGAGAGCAAGAGCAGAAGAGCGGACAAGAAAAAAAACGACCCAGCCAACAAAATTTAAACAAAGAAGCAGCTAGAACGGGATAGAATACGAGCGCGTGAGCGAGCAGAACGAATCGTGAGCGAGTGAGAGAGCGAACTGCCATTTCGCTCACACATCGCGAAACGCGAATCGAAGCTGCTAAACTGGCTCTTCTTTCCCAGTCCGATGGGTGTGTGAGTGTGTATGTGCGCTTTTTTTTGCTTTACTTCTTCCTTACGCATCTGAAGCAAAACTTTCAATGGAAAATAAAACAAACCAAGACGAACGGTGGTGATGATGGTGGTAAAGGGGGGAAAGGACTTTTATCCTCCCTCGTCTCTCACACCGTTTGATTTTGCGTGTATGCGTGCCTGTATTGCAAGGGATGGATGGCGAGGAAATGCAAACCCCTCCCCCCTCCCCCCGCCCTTGCATGGGTGGAGAAGCGAAGGAAGGACAACTTGAATATTAATCCCCCGCGCGCGCGTTTTATATTTCTGCCATTTTTGTTTCCCGATTTTTTTTTCTTCTTTTTTTTGTGTATCTTTTGCTCTCTTCTACCGTTGCCTCTGCGCTCTTAATCTTGGAAACGAAGCATATTCACCTTGATTTTTGATTCTGCACAACACCCGCACACGCAACACACACACACAGAGTTACACGAACATATCCACAGATACTTCTTGCTTGCTTCTGCTGGCCACAGACACTTCAACTTCGAACTCCAAAATGGAAATAATGGATAAGAATCGAACGCACGCCCCAGAAGCTGTTGTCTTGCGTTTGGGTATTTTTTTGGGTGCACCACAGGAATGGAATATTTTCTTCTAAACTTCCTGAATATTCTATCACATCAAACACGTACGCATGCAGCACACAAACACATCAAAGCACACCGGGGCCCCGGGAAGGGCGTTAATTTGATTCACACCAGCCAGAGCAACGATGTTCCCGCAACGAAAATTCGTCGTTTCGAGCAGCAGCAGCAGCCGCGCGGGCAGCCCCCATTCAATTTGGATAATTTACTCCCGTTTAGCTTTTACTTCAGCACCATCGGCGGAGGAGAAGAAGGAGAATGGGGCACCCCCAAAACACACCAGCACCAGCCCCACCAACGGGAGAGGGGTGGTTTTGATTGATGCTCTACCGCTCACTCACGGGCACAACACACTGCCGATGCGACGCGCACTGGATGGATGATTTAGTTGCTGTCGATTTTTGCATAAAATCAAAACTTAATCCACTTTTGATAATTTTTCTCTCCTAAACACAAACACACACCTTCTTTTGTGCGATTGTTTAATTAAAAAACAGTCTCGCACCAAGGGCCCCTTGGCTGGAGGCTGCTTAACGGGCTGCCGGCTGCGAGCGCCACACAGAACACTGCACTGTGTTGAATGGGAAATTGCACAGGGAGAGCGAACAAGCGGACGCACGTCCGTCCGCGTCGAAGGATTTTTTTGTTTTGATGGAATCTCTCTCTCGCGCGCGCACACACACGTACGGGCGGGCCAGTCGACTCTCGGTTGCGGTTTGTTGCCGTCTCTTACTTTCTGATTGGATGGAGCACACTCTTTCGCTTTCTCGCTCTTCCTCTCGATCTTTCTCTCTCGTTTTGCAAACCCCGCTCGCACTCAACGCACTTTCAACCCTTGTGGAACGAAAACCAATACATACGACGGTTGTACGCACACTGCTAGAGCTGCCTGTGAATGGGCAGACGCACACTGCTGAATGGCATTCGTTAGGCGGTGGTCTGACCGTTGTGTGATGATTGTGAGTTGAAATTATTTGTACTGGTGCCTGAAGTTTGTTATTGTTTTTGTTACATTTGTAGGCAGCTGGTTTTGGCGCGATATTGGTGAATGTGTTTTATTTTTGTTGTGATTTATTGTGATAAAAACTTAAAAAAATAAAAATATATTAGTAATAAGATGTAAATGAAAATGAGGAACATGAATTGAATACATTCGAAATTAGATGTGCTAAAACGATGATCAACATCACAATTCTTCAGGTTTTAAGTAAATGAGAAGATGCCTATGTAGCCAGTAGGCTCGAAGTTTTTATAGAAAAAAATAGAGTGCAATTCTAGCGAACATCGCGTGCAACATAAAGGCAGTGGTCTATTTAAATTGAACAATATGTTTAAACATGAAATTTTATTAATTATTTAATTTTTAGTTCTATGAAAACGTGATTTTGTTATTTAACTAAAATTTAAATATTTGATTTATATTATCATGGCATGAGGTTGCTGATTAGAGACATTAAATTAATAAAGAATAACTTTAAAAAAGCCACAATGCTTGTTTGCCTCCAAAACATTGCAAAACACTATCACGCGTCATATTTTGTTAATTTTTTTTTTTTACTTTTGGATATTTTGAGCCCAATTTTGATTTAAAATTAAAATCATTCGAGAATGATGATGTTTTTTTAATACATGGAGCATTAATTATGCATGCTAGCTTTATGATCACATCAGTCTCACATGATTGTATTACAGACTAATCTCACAGGCAGGATTAAGCACAAGCAAACAAATCGGCGTGGCCGAGGGGCCCAAAAAAAAAAGGATTCCAGCCCCCGCTCACAAGCAAATTTGCTTCTGAATCCTACTCTAGTTCCTAGAATTTCTCTTACAATTTCTTGATTTACACTTCAGAAAGGCCTACGTTCGTGTGACCGCTTAGGGTCTCCACTCGCGTTAATCCGCCACTGCTCACAGGTTGAACTTTGATTGCCTGCCAACTATAGAATATGTGCTTATTAGTTGGCACGTGTTTCCAAACAAATTTAATCTGGAATTAAAATTGGAATAGGGGACCATGTGGTGACTTGGTGACTGACCAAGAGTGGTTGCAAAAATATCACCAAACATCTGATGAGCGCACCAACTGTTTGACTCTCACGTTTGATTATCACAGTGACATGCTTTCCTTTCAGTCGGAATTTGTCATCACCAGTGTTGTTAATTGAAGTGTAGTGAATCTAGAATGCGATACTTAAAACAGTATCCGTTTATAACACTTGTCATGACTATGTCAGTGACTTTTTGCATATCTGATCACAGTAAAAAAAAGTCATACCAAAGTGACTGACCAAGCATTGGTTGCTAAAATGTCACCTAGCATGTATTGGACATACCAACATGGATTTTGTTTCAGTCAGAATTTATTATGACATTGACAGTGACACCTAGCAAAATGTGACCTAGCATGTATTGGACATACCAACATGGATTTTGTTTCAGTCAGCATTTTTTATGACATTGACAGTGACATTTTGCAACACTGTACCCAACTAAAAAAGATCCAACCAGTGAGACTACACTATAGCAATAATGAAGCTGATATTTCTAATTAAAAGCTGTTCATAATTTATCAGAAATTCATATTTATTTTGATTTCTTATTGGGTTCTGTAAGTAAAGTAATAGTTGCACATCAACTGTAAAAACGTTTTAGATTTTAAAACCAACAAATATTTCATCCAAAATGAAAACAAAATCAGATGAAAAATATTAACTATTTGACTAAACAAACGGTTGTGCTGAAGACAATTATGCTTTGATAAAACTTTACCAAAACATGATAATTGAAACCTTAAAATCAACCAATCGAGCCTCTAACAAAATGGAATGAATGAGCAAAATGATGGATGATGTTAAGCGCTCTGTCGAATCATTAATTTTACCCAAATGTGTTAAGTATTTTCATGCTACATCCCCTTGTGCTTTTTTTTATTGCAGTAAAACACAAAACTACAATCCATACTGTACGTGGGGAAAACACGTTCTATCATTAGCGCAGCAACGTTACAGAACATTTTTATTCTACGGCGTTCTCTCGAGATTGCAAACAACACGATAACGACTCATGCCTTGCATCGAATCCATTTATCTTTCTTCGGTAATGATAATGAAAAAAAAGTTTTAAAAATGTTGTGTACAGAAAGAAAAACATCCAATACGCAATCGCGGCCGCCAACCCAAATGCGCTTTGCGCAAGATATGCGCGGACTGCGCGTAATGTGATACGTTTTGTGCAAGCGAGATAAAAATCACTCCCAAAAGGAAGGATGCACTGTAAATATTGAAACAGCTTTTGAGCCTAGAAGGCTCTAGGATCGTTGTTGGCACAATCACACACACACACGAACGTACAGCCATCATTTCACACGACTAGGAATGGGAAGGAAGCCAGCAGTAGGACCGGATTCCACAGATTTTTCTTCCATAATAATTAATGCTTAAGAAAGCGGCCACACTAAAACCAATGGGAAACAGGGCCATAATGAAACATTAAGTCGCTTACCTTTGGTATGTGTGCTTGTGTGTGTGTTTGGTTGCTGCTTTCCTCTTTCGTTCACACCTTCTTCTTTCTTCTTCTCGGGGCCTCCCGGGGTTTTATCGCTCCCGGGAGAGGGTGAAGCTTCACCGAACCCGAAAACCGAAAATGATCATTCTGTCAGCTTTTTTACAACCCCCGTACAACCCGGTGCACTTCTCCATTCAAGAATATGTCCTTTTTGCTCGGGTCTGTCCAGACACTTTCGTGTCTTTTTCTTCCCCACACACACACACACGCACACACGTATGTACTTTGTCTTCCCAGGTTCATCAACTGTATCCATCATCCATCATGTTTCCGTTCCGTGTTAGGTTCTGCTGATTGTTGCTGTTGCTGCTGTTGCTGCCTATAGTGCCTTGGAATATCCTTTCCCTTCGTTTGCTTTGTTTATTGACGAAAAAAAGAAAGGAAGAAGAAGGAAAAAAACGCTTGATGACAAAGCGGATGCGCTGCCCCGAAGGACTCGCCCTCGGAAGACTGTAAGCAAAACCTGAACGCATACCTTAACGCTGCGCTGGCCAAAAACGCTGGGATCGTGCACGCCGTGTTGCAGGGTGAAACACTGGAACTGGTTTGTTACTTCGTAGGGAAAAACCGAAAACGAAAACAATTGTGAAACAATAACCGATTCCGAGCCCTTGAAAGGCCGGCTTCGGTTGGTGTTGGTTAAAGAACAGGACACGGAATGCTGTTTTGCACACGTACGAGAAATATTACATTACCACACGAGCACACACACACACATGGGCACAGCTTTTTTTCCAGTGGCTAATTTGTACTGCTGCTGGATGGAAATTATTAAAAAAAAGCGTTGGTCTTTGTGTGAACAATCCCAATGTCCTTCAAAAAACGGTCCGCGCGTTTTGAGCACAAATGAATAAAACGCGGAAGGGAAGTTGCTTTATCGTGAAGGGATGGTGGAATAAAACCCGAAAACTGGAAGGACAGCCCATCCCCGCCGTACAAACACACACGCTATAATTAATGGTTGTTATGGTTCATAACGCATCCAGCGCCTACTGCTGCTGCTGCTGCTAATGCGTTCGGCCCTGGGTTGCAGCCTACTGAGGTGACAAGCATTTCCTTCCGCATATGCTGTGCCGCTTGGTGTGTTTCCCATTTGGGGACTGGCATCTCGCGATTAACAGACAAAAAAAAACAAAAACGGAAAAGGTAGCCAGGGGGACGAAGCCCCGTATACGCGTAAAAAGAAAATTTATTGATAGGAAATATTGGTTTTTCCTCCCAAAGCACGGCAAAGCGCGTGAGGCATCATTATTAGTCCGTCCGAGGTCGTAAAAAAAAGGAATGGAACGAAAAGGGCGAAAAAAAACTCTATTGGCTCGTGCTCTCGTCGTTGAAAAAAAAAAAAACACGGAGAGAATCGCTGATAACCCCTCACACATTGAGGGATTGCGAGGGGTAACAATCTTTTCCCCTCTACAGCACGCGATGCCCCGGCGCCGCGCTGATGCACTTGCGGCACAGCATCCTTGTCGGGAGGCGCACTGGCAAGGCAGTTTAGGTAAGGCAACACCTTATCCACGGGACGCACGGGTGTGGTAGGAACTTCCTTTACGGTAAGATAAATACCCTTCCGAAGGAAGGGATAAAGCACGCGGGCACGCGACGCGAACACAGAGCGAGAAGGAGAGTCTAACTCCCTTACTTTACATACAACATTGCATTAACATTAGCGCATCGAGAAACTCGCCGCGTTTCCCCCTCTTTCTTTTTCGTACGATCACGAATTTAAAGCGAAATTCCTTTCTAACGTTCGGATAAGGCCACGGAAGGCGAAAAAGGAAAAGCAAACAAAAGTGATGTATGTTTTTTGTTTAATTTAAAAAGTGTAATAAAAATAATAAAAAAAAACAGGGAAAATACATGGAAATTTTCAGCAGATTTTGTTCGCTTCGTACGCGCCCGGTTAGACTACTGTGAAGGCTATGTGTATAGGAGGTATAAAAAATAAGAGAAACAACTAAATTCTTCATAACACGTGGATAACAACCCGGACAAACAAAGAAAGACTGCTCCTCCTACTCCTTCCAGCACACGCTTTTCTCGCTCGCAGCTCGCAGCTGCCAAATGGTCCGCAAATTTAAGTACTAATAATGTTGTTTAACGCTATCATTCTACATTTCTCGTTCGATTTTATCGGATTTCACCGTAAGCCACATTGCTTCAAGGCCACTAAGAAGTGTTGTGTGCATCAGTTTCTTTCCTCGCTTTTCTTACTATTTCTCTCTCTGTCTCTCTAATGCAATATAGGAATCATTTGCCATCCGCTTCATTTACTATTCCTTTGTTTTTTCGTTCTTTAAGTAAAAATGGTTAAATGGTTACAAACAAAACCGTCCACTACTCGAACAATTCCTTTCCTTTCCTGTTGCTATCTTATCATTCTGCGCCCTTGAATACTTCTCTCCCTTCTTTGCCGGTACGCGAACGCAACTCCTAATTCTAATGGCACTTTTCTATTTTACATGGACAACAAAACACGCGCGCTGTTGAATGGTATGCTTTGCATTTTTCTCGTGCTTTTTCCCCTTTTTCAAACCAGCCTACACACGTCCGTTGTTTGCGAAATGTGTCACACATGCCACACACTCTGCTTTCCGCGAAGGCGACGACCGCGTTCTGTTTTTTTTTCTTTTTTGCTTTCTAAATTTTAAAATATATAAACCCTTGCAAAAAAAATCCCTATTTTCACACCTCTTTCTGCACTCTTTCCCCTTTATTTTTTTGTTGCGAATTTTCCGACACCAGCGCAGCACAGTGGCCGCGGTGCGCGCGTGTATGATTTTGGTGGGCCGCTGATAAACCGACCCCTTTTTTTAAAGTTCGATACTCTTTTTTTTAAACAATATTTGATCCCTTTTTTGCCGCGAAAAAACAACGATTTTTGCTTCATTTTACTCGCAATGGGTTGTGAAAGAAAAACGGCAAAATAATCACATCACGCTTTGCCTTCTTTTTTCCTCATTTTGTCCCGGGTTTAGTTCTCCGCTGTCGGTCCAGATCCAGGAGGCGTACTTGCTCCCTCATCCCATACATGTATATGAGCGTTCCCGTTTTGTACGCCCCCCGTTCCCCCATGTACTTTGTTCCCGTTTTGTAGCGCGCGTTTGTCACATTTGCACGCGATTTGCACGCGCGCACGGCGTATCTAAATAACTGTTAGCTTGCCATTTCCCCACCCGATTATTGGCCAGCAATCTGCAAAATAGAATGAAGCGATACAATGTAAGTGTGTGTGTGTGTGTGTGACAGGGACAAGAAGCACGCTGAAGCGCATACTTACAACCAACAAATTGCCACTCTTTGCCCTCGTAATGCTCGGCTGCGGGCCGGTCTGTATTTCGATGACGCCAGTCTTGCCTCTGACTAGGTTGTGGGACAGTCTGCGAAACAAAAAAAAAGGGGAAATTCACATTAATATTAGCGCGAACAAATGCTGCGCCTGATTGACAGAAGGGCAGAGAGTTCACACGTACGAGCCCGTATCGACGATGTTAATGATGCTGCGGTTCTTGGTCGCGTCCAGGATCCAGATGCAGCACTCGATGATGTCCGGCACGTCCAGTATCAGGTCGCCCTTGTCCTTCTTCAGCTCGAGCGGGATGCGTATCAGCATGATGCCGTCCCGCTCGTTCGTGATGCAAAAGTCCACCTTGTCCAGCGGGAGCCGATGCTTCTGCTTGTACGTTTTCCCGTCCAGCAGATAGACCGCCTTGTTGGACAGCAGGAAGAACCGTTCCCGTGGTTTGTAGCCGCGCCGATCGTACTTCACGACCGGGGTGGAGTACTGCCAAAGCGGTTGGGGGCAAAGGAAAAGCGAATTTTAAATTTTAATAAATGAACGTTCCCATTTTAGGTGGCAGCAAACACAACTCACATGCAGCTTTTCACCGTTCATCTGCGTGACGGTAAAGTTGGAGATTTGGGTCGCGTGCTGCTTCGCGATGCGATCGTCCACAAACCACGGCCCGACGCTTTCCGGGTAGTTGCGCTTGCTGTTCTTGAACACCGCCTCGGACAGGACCTTCAGGTCGAGCTGGCGCTTCCTTTCCGCGTTCAGCGCCACCCGGTAGCACCGGGCAAGGTGCAGCTTGTGCATCTGGCGCAACAGTATCGATGCGTCCTGGCAGTGCTTCGGTGCGGCTATCCAGGTGTGGTTCATGAACGAGGTCGGCAAGCTTTTCGCCAGCTTCAGCAGCCAGTGGCGCTTGGTCAGCTGGATGAACGACCGGTTGCACTCGTTCGGTTCGTCGTGCCGCGTGATGAAGCCCTTGATGAAGAACCGTATCTTGGCCGCCGCGTCGCGTCGCCGCTTCAGCGTCTGCACTGCCAGATAGCGCCGGATGTACGTCTGCCCCACGATAATCTTGCGCCGAATCTCGAGGTACGCCTTGCGCTGCCGGCGTCCCTTCCAGCGGGCCTGTATGATCGAGGCCAGATAGTGTTTGCGCGCCTGGAACGCATCCTCCGTGTCGAACAGCGTCTTCGGGAAGCGGATGAAAATCTTCGTCTTGCCCATGCGATAGTCGTCCTTGCCGTAGCCCAGCTCGTTCGCCAGTATCTGCACGCCGTCCTGGGCCGGGCCGTGATAGTGGGGCCACGTCTGCCGGCTCAGGCACTTGTACCGCTGCAGGAACAGCTCGTACGTGCGGCGGTACGCGAACCCGGCCCGCCGCACGCGCAGATTCTCCATCAGCCCCAGATACTTCACCTGGTGCCGCACCAGCTCCACATCGAACTGGCCGTGCGTTTGCAGATCGTTCGGCTTGATGCACCGGATGTAGGACGGCTCCTTGCACATCAGTATGTCCATCAGGTTGTTGAGCGAGTTCTTGAACTGCGTCACGGCCGTCTCCGGGCGCCGCTTGCTGCCGATGTCGGCCGCCGGGAAGCAGCTGCGTATGATGCCGTTGCTGCACTCCGCCATCGTTTCCTTCAGGTCGCGGAACAGCAGATCGTTGTTCTTGTCCAGAAAGCCGTGCACACTGTACGTCACGTCGCCGGCATAGTGCACCAGCCGGAACTCGTCCCGGCCCATCGTCTTCTGCACCGTCGTCGAGGCGCGGCTGTGACAGATGTAGTGCGGATGCGAACCCAGGTTGTCGTTCATCTTCGCCAGGAAGCTCAGATCGGTCGGATCGCCCGGCCGCAGACACTCCTCGTCCATCAGCGCCACGATGCCCTTGTGCTTTTCCTCGATCAGGTTGCAGATCACCTTGTTGTCGAAGTACTCCACCGGCACCCACTCGATGCCCTCGCGCAGGTACTCCTCCTGCTCCTGCTTCAGCGTCAGCTCGATGAACAGCTGCTGCAGCTTCTCGTTGCAGAAGTTGATGCAGAACTGTTCGAAGCTGTTCTTCTTGAATATCTCAAAGCCGTAAATGTCCAGTATGCCCATCACGCTGTTCTTCTTCGGCAGGTCGGCCGCGTGCAGCGAGGTGTTGATGCGTGACACCAGCCAGGTGAAGAGCCGATCGTACACCGCCTTCGCCAGTGCGTCGCGCGCGTAGATGGCAAGGTCGCGGTTCAGCGGGCTCGTCACTATCTCGCCCCGTGCCTCGATCGTACGGTGCGTGAAGGCGCTCGTTAGTTGCTCTTCGTTGCATCCCAAAAGCTAAAACCAAAACGTTGGAAATTAGTACCTAAGAGATATGTGGCTAGACATCTTCGAAGAAGGGGTCATACCTTTGCAATCGCTGTGACCGATTCCGGCTTCAGGATTTTCGCCTTGCCTTCCTCCTCCGTGAAGCCAACGTTGCCCATATGAAGGACGGCGGCCACAATATCCAGAATCTGCCGTTGCTCCTGATCCGGAATTTCAATAACCGTCATCGCTTTCTGGACCATGCGGAAGTTGTCCGCGTCGCGGATGTTCGGGACATTTCCATTAGCCTGTTGGAAGGTTACGAAATTATTAAAAAAGCAGGTCTTGGTCATTTCAAATCTAAGTCTTTACTTAGTACTGCACTTCATGAATCTTTCGATGCGATTCATTCGTATTATTAGACTCTTGAATTGATTCTCTAAATATTCATGAATCTCCATGAATAAATCTCTGAAGATAAATGATTCATAAATCTCTGAAGATTGGTGAATCTCCAAACATTCATGAACCTCAAAAGATCCAATGATCTCCAGTAATTCATAACTATTCAAGAGATTCATGATTCGCCATATATTAATGAACCTTCAGAGAATCATCCTCAGAGATTTATAAATGTTCTTCGAATTCAAAAATTCGTAAATCTTCGGAGATTCAGTAATCTCAAACTTCGAGGTTCAGATTCACTCAATCAGTTCAAAAATTCATTCCAATTCATGAATCTGAATCAGAGCTACCCATCCCTAGTCCTTACCCCATCACTCAGATAGTAGAACGTATCCAGATTCCTCTTCAGGTGCAGCTCCCGCAACAGATTGTCATCCGCACCGGCCAGCAGCTGGTAGAAGATGTGAAAGTTTCTCTCCCCACCGCTCTGATGGATGACGCGCGATTTCTCCAGCAAATAGTTCAGAATGTTGCCGCCCTCCGGGACGCCGGCAAAATCGAACTGCACATCCATGTACTTCCCAAATCGGGACGAGTTGTCATTCCGGTTCGTCTTTGCATTCCCGAACGCCTCCAGCACCGGGTTGCTCTGCAGCAGCTTATCCTTCACGCCCTCCACATTTTGCGTGTGGCCGGTGGCCGCCGCTATAAACTGTAGCACCTTCTTCGACGCTTCCGTCTTGCCCGAACCACTTTCGCCCGAGATTAAAATACACTGGCCGCGGTTCTCCTCCGTCAACGAGCGGTACGCATTGTCACTTAGCGCAAAGCTGGTAGGAAGTAGAAGTACGAAAGAATAAGAAGAGATCGCGGCACCGCTTGTGAGTTTATTTTTGCAGTTAAATAACCTTCAAGGGAAGGAACGCGCCCGACGCCATGCCGTCTCGCGGGGAGAGAGCGCTAGAGAATATGGGTTTTTTTTTGGGTTCGTTGACACTTACACATGTGGCGGGGCCTCGAAAAAGTGTCGCTTCCGGTACTCTTTGACGTCACTCTCGGTGTAGATTGGGAGCTCCTTGTACGGGTTTACCGAGATCAGGACATGGCCAATGTAGGTCTGTAGAAAAGCGAAAAAAAAGACGCATTAGCAGTGATACGAGATACGAGACATATGGGACAGACAGTCAGAGGCAACCCTTCAAACAATGTATTGTAAAGTAATTTGATCGGTTGGCTTTTTGGCCGGACTGAACGCTAATGTCGGAGGGTCGTCGTACCATTTCCCAATTTCCAGGTTTGCAACCCCAATCGCCGACCGTACACAGTAGCTAAAGGATTAAAGTATCATGTTTCGATCATAATTCGCTTGTCGTTCATACTCCCCCCGCTCCATCCAGGTCAGTTCGATGCATACAGTCCAACGTAACGTCCGGAAGGAAATCGATACCAGTGGACGAGCTCCGAGACGGCAGCGAGCGTATGATTTATGATGGTGTCACCCGTCCCGAACTCGGATTATCACAGGGGAGAAAGCATTCTTGTGGCCTTAAAACACTCACATAGATAAGATTCTCCTGGAAGCGCTTGCGCAGGTTATCGATGAACGCGTCCTCGCTTTGATAGTCCTCCAGTAGCACCTGATCCTGCAGGCCTACCCGATCGCGATCGTGTAGTCCGCGCTCCATTTCGGTTGCTTTCCACCGTCCGCAGTTTAGTGTTCTAGAATGAAACGAAAAATAAAACAAAGCCAATCAGTGAGTGGGACACTCCTTACTTTGAAAGCCTTATCATATCTAAAAGGGGGTTTTAGCTTTGATATGGAAACAATCACTCGGATCTCGATTACCACTAATAAACCAATATAAGACTTTGGAAGCGTGATCTGACATTCCTCGCACTTCCAATCGATGCCATAGTCAGCGCCGATCCTGGACCGATTATGTCACCAAATTGACTTTTTGATTGTCACCCAGCGGCGGTCAGTCTTTATCAGTCCAAGCTTCTCAATTGCTCATTTCACAAGTGTGTGAAGTCCGCCACTTCGGTGGTGTTTGTCAAACCTGATCACGCGCAGCTCTTATCAGCGCGCTTGTTGAAGGTGTTGAAAAAGCACTTGAAGACGTTTGATTATTTGCTATAGATATCGCAACGGAGACGTTGCTTTGCTCTAGTTGAAAGCATTGCCATCTATTTCAAAATAGGCAATGTAGGTCCAAACTAGGACAACCTTCCAACAGTTTTTTTTGTTAACAATTTCATGCAATTTTTTAATGGGACCTACTAGCATTACCTTATTACTACTTTCCTTTCGCCAACGAGCAGTCATTGTCCAAAAAGGTTTAATAATTCTAATGGACGATGTTGTAAATAATCTCTCCGGGGTGTAGTTCAGCATAATTATACACTATTATGGTGATGGTATGACCCGCGGTTGGGTTTGTCCCACAACCACACTTGTATGGGCAATAAATCTTAACCAGACATTCCACCAGACGGGGTTTTTATTGTAGTCACGTTAGGTCCAGTGCATAATTATTCAGCTTTTTGACGTTTTCCGTTTTTGTGTGAATCCACAGCCGTAATCACGAGCTTAATAGACGTAATCCCTTTTAAAAGAGACACACCTAGCTGCAATATCCCCGTTGGTGTAATTACACCTGGTCACAGTCATTTTTCATACCCAAACAAAACGCACGCTATTATGGCTGTTACGCAGACACTGTAAGTTAGAGAGGTAAAGTGCACAGATCATCTTACTCCATTTCTCTGCACTGCTTTTTGATTGATCACCGTGTGGCCCCCGTTGAGGATGAATAAATTTATGATCACAGCACGGCATTTGCCACTACACGCTGATTTGATTTAATACGAAAATTATCCTCACAGTAGCATCGTTCACCGAACAAGGTTTTTTTACAGCACAAGCACACGTTAGACGAGCAACGTCCAGTCAGATCGGCTACCGATCGGCTGTGTGGATGAGCAAGTCAATTTGTGAATCTTTAATGTGTGTGAAAAAAGATCACAACCAAAAGAAGAAGTGAGACAGCAATGCATTTAGTGCTGCTGTGGTAAAGTGTATCAGTGCGCTGTTTACTATTTACTATGCGAACGGCAAATCGTAAACATGGAAGGTTCAATACAGGGTTGAGCAACCTATCCACGTATCTCGAAGATCCGCGTAAGTCGAATTTCACGTTTTTCAGCTAAAATACATTTGTTTGTTTTTTTTTACTGTTTTCTTTTACTAAACTCCATTTTTCCTCCAGCTATTTCATGAAGAAAGATAGTTAACTTTTACAAGGTGTTTTTTCCAGTTCAACATCTTCTTCTTCTTTGACACAACAACCGTTGTCGGCCCACCGACCTGTACCCACTAGTGAAGTGAGATTGGCTTTCAGTGATTTATTGTTACCATAGCAGGATAGTCAGTCCTACGTATGGGGGCATGGTCTATTCTGGACTTGAACCTATGACGGGCATGTTGTTACGTCGTACGAGTTGTCGTGTTTGTCGTGGTTTTGTCAACGACCATACCATGTTGAAAACACCGGTTCTCGTCCAGTTTAACATCATAAGCAAAACAATATAATCCCATAAATACATTTCAATAATAACATTTAAAAAAAAATACTAAATTGTTCGATGAATAAGTGAACTAAAATAAATAAAATACTATTTTCATTGCATGTGTCTTATTGATATGTTTTCGATAAATTAATATGTTCTAGCTCTAACATACCGGTACTAAAATGGTAAAAATTATTCAACTATAATTTATGTAACGAAACTAAACTAGCCAATTGAAGGCATTAGAACACAATATAGACTGTAATATTTTATATATCGCAGGGGAGCACAGCGAACTCGATGCCTGGATCAGGTGAAGCGAAAGACCTGTCGCAGATCGGGTGTCTTGGGAGGCAGGTAGCCAGGCACCGAGCATCCTGGAGAACTGTTGTCGACCGGACCAAGTCACATCGACGTGCTCTATCGTGCTCTCGCAAGCCAACAAGAGAGATAGAGACTGTAATATTTTACGTTTCAACCATTTTTCAAGGAAGTAAGTCACAGTTTCATAATACGTCCAAGCATTCAAATATCTAAAGATTTGCATTCCGTGTAAGAACCATCGATTTAATGTTTGACATAATTAAAAAAAAACTTCGTCTACCATGGGTTGCTCAACCCTGACTTTTTTGTTTTGTTTCGGAAAGGAAATGACACAGAGATGTTGAAACCTTATTGCACACGATAGGATTGTAGTTAACGAGGGCATCCTAATTGGTAAGTTATACGATAGAAAGTAAAAAAGGGACACACATCAGAAGATCAGAAGATCATCAGAATCTTTATACCGATTCCAAATGATCTCAATTACCAGGACGTACCCCAAAACGCTTACCTACTGAAGGTGTTAACCCGTAATGATTGATCATAAACTAACACCAACAAATTTGAGATAAAAACAGTACCCCTACACAAACTCCAACAAGCAAAGCGCTTGCATGATAAGAGGGCGCCCGTTTTTTCCCATAATTACCCACACGCTCACTCTATACTGGGGCAGCGCTGCATCATCCACCTGCAGCTGCACCATCGTCATCTCATCGCGTGATTTCGCGATGCGTAAAATGCATTTTATTTAACAGCTCGAGCCGCTCGTGTGGTGTTCGACAAACGAGGCGCATCTAATAGTTCCGGGAGGTGGTTTGTTGTTGGTGCTATTGAATCATTTCTCACCCTCCTCACGCGGTGAAGAAGACGAGGGGGAGACCGTAAACAACAGCGTTAAAGAAAAACGGTTCGACAAAATCTCCCCCGTCGTGATGGTTTTATGATCGGAGTAGTGATGCACACTTGCTTGGTTGGGAAGAGATAAGCGCTGACCCACCCGGTGCATTTCCCTTTCGTGGGCAATGAAACGCGTCCCTTGGCCAGGGAAAGGTAGATACAAATTACACCCTTTAGAGTTAATCGACCAGCAATGGAATTAGCAGCTGACAGCGAGAAGAGTGAGAGTTGACAAGGGACTGAACACTGCACCCAATAACTCTTATCCTGTACGGAGTGGCGTACCATTTCCCAAGTGGAAGTTAGATCGTCGCAGAAATTAGATCACTTCCTTCCTTCGTTTGTCGTGATTTACACGCACCGATAAGAAGGCAACGTGACACGATTGTCACGTTGACTTTTTTTTTTGTCAATTAGGAAGAGGATGGACTCTTGTCCGGGGTAGGAGGCACCATCCAACACTTGTCTGGGCTGTTTGTCCTCCGCCAATTGCAGACCGTTCAAAGTTTTACTGTCTCATCATACTTCATACATTTAGTTTGTCATTAGATATCAAGATTGCCTCCAATTCCAGCTGTTTTGATTGGGTACTGTACTCCACCGAGGCAACATCATATGTATCACGCATGTACACCCGAAGGCGTACGCGAACGGAGCGTGCGCACGGGGGTTTTATGGTCATAAATAATTGTTTTACGATCGCATCGTTTGCCCCGACAGGAAAAGTATTATTGAACCCTTGTGGATGGGGCAGAGGGAGAAGGTTAAGGAGTTCGAAAGACGATGGTGATGACACACACACACACACTGCACCGGTCGTCCACGATCGTATAAACCTCCGACGAAGGCAATCAGGCTTTGAAGTGAAGCATCCACCAGAACCATCTGAGGTTGCGGACGGACCTTGAGAGGTCCGTTGCTCCTCACCGTGACTGTGACCAGCAGCAGTTTTACAATTCCCTTCAAACGAAAGTGTAATAATAAATAGGAAGGAATGTAATGGTGTGATATTGGTCGCAAAACAAAAATAATTGCCACGGTGCCAGGGACAAAAAAGCTATAGCTTGGAGCATATTATACGCTTTTTTGTGTGCGCGTGTTTCGCGAAATGTATAAATTAAAAACATTTTCCCAAAACAACCCCGAAGATCTTCAATTGGAGAAATTCCCATATATCAGCACCAACTCCAATTCGGAAGATGACAATCGGAGGGGCATTAATATTCCAAAAAAAAACAGCAATTTTCACCCAATCCGCATTTAATTGGCCTAGCTACCCGTGTCTTCTGTCCAAAACCACAGATGTATCGGGTTGTTTAACATCGTTAATCTAACTCTCCACTCCGCAAGATAAGAGACAACGTCCCTCTTGTATGTCGCTTGTAATGATAGCCTGCTAAACACACATTAACACTCCCCGCCAAAAAAAAACAACACACGATCGGAGGAGACGGACACACATTAAAGGCAGAAGGTTTGTGCAGTCTGGCGTTTCAAAATGTGCGGCCAAAATCAATCATTAGGATTAGTGAAACCGAACGTAGTAGCGGGAGAGTCTTGCGTCGTTCAAGAAGTGGCCGCAGCCCTATCGCACGCTCGATGCGGCGAATATGCACATATACGCCATGCCATACACACTTCATCGAAACGGTTGAGATAATTATCAGCGCGAAAGCCGATAGTAGCAACAACGGGGTTTTTCGCGATAACTGCAATCGAGGAGCGCATTGTATTAGGCGGGTGTTTGTGTATGTGTGCTTTCTGTTTCAAATATCCCCTCCGCCGCCACCTTTTGAGGTTATTTCAATGGGACTATCGTTAAACAAATCGCGAGAAAAAAGTCAGCACACGCGAGCAAGTACTTTCATAATCGGTGCATACAAGGTTACCACAGTGTGTGCGTGTGTGTGTTGTGACGCATGTACCAGTGCGGATACAGAGGGCGAGTGGGTGTTAATAAATCCCACCCCATCCCCTTCACTGGTTAATGTTAATCTAACAGGTCTTAGCCACGCTCCACAGAGGGATTCTTTTGACACGGAAACTACCGGGAGTTACACCTTGCCAACTTCAACGACTGGACCTTGCCACTGGCTGGATGATGTCAGTGATGTCAGATGGGGAAGATAGATGGCAGTTTTAAGGGTATTACTTTTCACCACCACCACCTGCACCACACACACCGAGGCGCTGCATGGCAGGATTCGCTCACTATCAAGTGACTCATCACATCAAGTCGTTACGAATGACCAATTCCAATATTAATATGCATATACATATATTGGAGCTTGGAAGTCATCGTTCACACCTTTCCTGCTTCCAGTTCATTCAAAGTCTAACCACACACACACACACACACCCCTTTTTGCTGTTTTTGCACCGTAAAGTCATCAACCAGTTCGATTGTTAGTCATCCACTTTTGCAGTAAGGTTGCTGACAACTATCCTTAGAAGGAGAGTGTCCTTCCGCGGTGTGACGGTTCAATATTTGATGCGTCATCTTTTGGATGGGAGTTCTGTGTGAGTTTTTTTGTATGGTTTGGTTCCCAACAGTTGTCTAAGGCAGTTTTTCAGGGAGGTTTGACGCAACTTTACGTGACGTTTGACGCTCCAAACGTTACAGTCTGTTTGTAGAATGTGTCATTGCAAGGTCTTATGAAGAATGCACTTTCAAGGAATATTTGTTCTTTTGTTTTTCTCATAACATCACAGTCACACATCACAACTCACCTTAACACTCACAAACACCAACACAGAATCAAATCTGTTCTGCAAGGATATTGCCTGGACGATGTATCTCCGTTTCCTTTTTAACGATAAAATCACTCTTCTCACACTACACCAGCAGCAGCATTCATGCCCCGTCAAAAGTCTAATTGGAGTACCAACAAAGAATGCAGAGCAACAATAACTGAACCGATGGTTTCGCCTGCCACTTATCGATTGATTCGACTATCTTCTGTTTCAACAGGAAAAGCGCCCCCACCAGCCGGCAATCACCGACCTGCAATCTTATCAGTGTGTCGAGCACTTTATCGCGAAGAAGCGGGACCGACCAACGACCAAACCCGTTCGTTTATTTAGTTTCGGAGGACGCAGGTTGATTTCGGTTATCGGAGACCTCCCGTGTGTCCCAAAAGTGTTGAGGCTCTTGGTGGTGTGGAGCTTCTTCTAGCTCTGCAGTAATGCATGCGTGTGTAGGTAAACACACTCAACTCAAGAGGGTGTTGTCTTGAAGCGAACGGGTAACGTTCCACGTCGTCGTCTTCGATTGGAGATGCTGTGCACTAGAGAGAACACAGTGTCGGTTGCATCGAATGCAGTTTTGAAATCGATCACATCCTCTGATCGATGATAAAGATAGGCTGAAGTCTCTGCGTTTCAACATCAGGGGGGAAAAAGCTTCCGGCCTATTGTTTTGTTGTGCCAGCTACAGCTTTTTATGTGTGTATTTTCCATGTCAACATAACATTCCAGCGTGGCTTGTCCCGGCTGTTGGTGCTGATGTTGAATGTCATAAAGTAGCTATCAGCGGTGCGATATCTGCCCAACCTGCTGGAAGCTATCTTATTATTGTTCCGCACAATGCTAGTACACCGCCATAAAAGCGTTCCTCAAAACAAACTCCAGGGGAACTATTTTGATGCCAGTCTGTTGTGTGCCTTAGGAAATTGTCATAAAACTCACATATGCCTCCCGTTCCGCTTCCCTGGCAAGGAACCTGGAGTGCTCGAGGTCACCTTCCATCGAGTCATATGTCTGTCAGGAATGCAAACATGTTATCGCACACAGCTTGCCAGCTGCCCGCGCCCACGTTCCGGAACACCCTTCGCTCGAGACCCGGTAAAGATCTCCAAATATGTCGACAATTTCGTGCGTTATTTTCTCTTTCCTCTATGACGTGAAAATTCACAGTACGCATGATACCGGACGGATGGACGGAAAAGCGCAAGTATCAACCGTAATTAAACGAGGGCCGTGCGTGTGTGTTTGTGTTTGAGTGAGGAAATGAAACTGAAACAACCCGCCGATGGTGGTGTGTTGCGTGTTCGTGCGCGCGTACTGTGCGTGCTAAATTAAGTTTATTTCCCCCCTCGCTTATGTCCACGCCACACACGGCGTACAGATGGTTGGCAGGTTTTGTCCGTTTTTCCAGACGCGCAGACAGGCGAAAGGAAATAAACAAATACACGCGCTCGGTGTCCGCCACATTTTCGATGAGCCGTGGGGAGATGGAAATTAAAATTCATCCCATTCTCGATTCAAATGCGATCGGACGATCGTGTCCACATGTTTGCAAACTTCACCACTCCTGCTTCCGATTGCGATTTGTTTATTTTGATTTTCAATTTTTATGGCGTTAAATTTATGGCATGTTTTGCATTGGTTGGGAAGCGAAACAAAGTCATTTTGCGGACGAGGAAGTTAACGGGGTAGTGTAGCATTGGTGATTGGATGATCGCTTGTTGATCGCGTATCTTATATTGATTGATGTTAGTGTGTAAAGTATTACAAGGTTAATTTTGTATTAAAAAAAAACTAACCATTTGAGAGTTTCAAACATATAAAATGATCCAGTTTGTCGCTAAAGCCAGTGGTTAGCAACCTTTTCATTTTAATTTCATTTTTAAGTTAACAGGGATTTTATTCTGTGTAATATTTTTTTAAACGGGTAATTGGCCATTGAAGCGAAATGTTTATTTACAAAACTCAATATCTCTTTCCGCATTTTTTTCCGACCTTTTTTAGAAGTATCAAAACATACATTCACACGGAAGTGATATTAAAGGGCCAAACAACAATGTTTATGGTTGAGCAATCGTATGTTGAAACTGAAGGCCATCTTCAATTAAAACCATCTTTAAGAAGTGTTCCATTTGATTGATTCAATATATTAGTTCATTTTTGTCGCCCCCCATTTTTGTCGCCCCTAGACGCCCCAAAACAAAACAATTCATTGACTTTTAAGAATAATCCATTAATAATAGATATTTTTTTATAAAGAAAATTGAATTAAACCTATGTGACAACAAATAAATCTTGATTTTGAAAAAAAAACTCACTAAATAACATCTTCTTAATAAGCAATAGACTTGAACTGGGAATCACAACATAAAATATTTCCATTCACTGACCTAAGCGATCAATTGTTGATCGTATATTTTCCTAATGTCAAATACACTCAAGACAAAAAATGTATGACCCTAGGCTATGACACCGATTTTTCGTTGGGGTTGTTGTAAAAAATAGATATTTGTTTAACGCTTACCTTTTTGAACAGATAAAAAAAACCAAGCAACGAAACGTCCATCAACAGCGTTCCACAGGCAATGTGCGTGCGCGCTTCTACAAAGATAGCCCCAGTAGGAAATGGGACGTGTCGATATTTTTGTAAACACGTTTTGACAGCCAATGGACGATCGTTGAACGCCGCCAACAAAAAAAAAGGTAGGACACGACTCACACAAAAAATAACGCACCAATTACCAAACAAACAAATACACACACAGCCATTTTTCAAAAACCCATCTCTCTCCCTTTTTGGTGGCAGGAAATTTAACGTTTTAATTAGTGAAAACGTAAGGTATTAGTAGCGGCGTAAGGAGAGGAAAGCGTTGACACAATCGCAGCTACTTTTTTTATAGTGAAAACAATGCACTTTGAGAGGCATCAACGTGAACGGCTGCTACACAAACTGGTGGGATCTGTTCTGTTAGGGAACTGTCTACACATCGAGTGCAAGTGTGTATTAATGAGTGTGCCGAAAACTATCTAACCATTAACCTATAAACTGAAACGTTCCCAGAAGCTGACCGCCAGCCAGCAAACCAGGGCGTATCAGGCGCATGAGGGAATCACGTTAAAGCGCACCGGGTATTTAACCTTAATGAAAGCAACCCAGCAGCCAGGGTCCCTAATGAGGGGTGAATCTTTGATGAAGAAGAGTAGCGGACCCGGAAGAAATAAAAGGGCTACCCTGTGTATCAAATTGAGCAATTCTACCGAGTTGATAGTCACTCACTCTGGTTGCCAAGTTCCCAGGAGCTACTCCGACTCTACTGACAAAACGGATGACAGCTTCCTCTTTCGTTGCCATCAAGTGTCATCACCCTTTTACCTTCTCTGCAGCTTCAAAGATAGACGAGATGAGTTATAGCGCGTATTCTTCCCGTCTTTTCCGGTTCCAAAAACTCGAGAAGAATCTGGAGGGCCTGCCGGGATCCAATGACACTCCTCCCTCTTGTTTGCATCCCACACGCACAAGCACAAACGCAAGCCAAACCCCAACGCACGAGCCAAAACGTTCTCCCCGAATGGATGCGCTTTCTAAAAATACTTCCTTCACTGCAAGACACACGCGTGCGTTGGTGGCGGTTTGGCTAGAAGTTGCTACTACTTTGCGTAAAAACCCTGCTGTGACTCTCTCGTGCACGTGCTGGCTGTGTCGCGGTGCGGTCCATTTGCGGACAGCTCTAAAATTATTTCCCAACAACGCGAGAACGCGGTAGCTGTCAAGCGATGGGTCGAGACTCTCCACCACTCCAAACCATGATGCGGCCATCGCTCGTCAATGTCGGTTCGGCAAGATGTAGTGATACTATTTTACGGAATCAAATGATCTTCATCCCCTCATTCGGTGTTTGCCTTCAACTCGATCGAAGCGATCGGGTTGTGCTGAAGGTTGCAAATCTCTCAGCGTATTTCTGTCACTGCAATAAAACCCAACCGAGAGGACTGGACATCTTTCCAGGGCCTGTCAAAAATAGAACCTCGCCGGCGAAAGATCGGCACCAAAACAGCACCGACGCTGATCTCGAGGAGAGACCTTCGAACCGTCGTTGGACGGTCATTGGTACGAGCAATCACAACAGCAAGCTCAAACATTCAGAGCACGGCACAACGGAACCCGACTAATTGCAGGACCGGGATGCGATAAATCAACGCAAGGGGGTTTTCAAGAACGGACCACGATCGTACTGACACAGGTCAGTTCCCGGACGACGACGACGACGACGACGTCGAGTGTCGAAGAGAATTCTTCGACTTCACTTGAACCCTTCAAGCGGAAACACACTTAACCGCCACATACCGGAATATCGGGCTGAAATTGAGATGGTTTTTATGGCTGACAGGTTAAGTTCGCCCGCCATCGGAATGATAAATGCAATCTTCATTGCCCAATGGACTGTGTGCTCTTCTCGCTTGAGGTAGGTTACCGGTATTTGCAGCGAAAGCGTGAGGATAAATCGAACCGGACAGGTGTTAATTTAAAGCTATTTAACCAGCAATTCATTAGGCGCAGCACACTTCTCCCCTGTCATGGTTGATCATGTTGCGTGATGTTGAGGTTTCAGAAGAAAAAAGATCACTCAATCGTTCAGTTTAGGGTTAATATTTTAAACACCGCAACGAAGCAACACACAGCGCAACTCGTGGCTAACACATTCTGCGAAAAAATACACCTAATCTTCCACCATTACGAACAGTAGTAGTTGCTTCAAATGTCACGCCACGTCGCATTTTAGCTGCATCATTATTTAGCAAAACCAACCCAGCAGCGCAAAACGTTTAGTTTCTTCACCCTTTTGCTAGCGCTGGAACAAACGCTGGCGAGACAAAACACAGAGAGCCGGGCGACGGAGGGATGTTGTTTTAATGCTTGCCCAACCAAAAAACCGATTTCGTCCGGCCCGTTTTGAGATTTCTTACGGTGGAAACGATGGCGGCGGCGGCGGCGACGACGAAGACGACGGATGCGTGCAAATGGCCCAAAAAAAAAGAGGACCATCGCAAATGACTCAACTACAGCCGCTCCTTCCCTTCTTGCGAGCTGGCTGACGTAATTCTGATGTGTATCGCAGCGCGCACGTGGACATTAGGACATTAGGTTCAGTTTCAAAGCTCTCATAGCCCTGCTGCCCTAATTTAGTTTTGCAACGGTGTATTAAGTACGAAGCGCGGTAATAGCTAAAGCGGCAAACGGGGTGGAAAGCACGTAACCAAAGATAGGAGGAGGCAACCACTGCCCGTTGTATTATTAACCCTCGCAGCAAAGCGAAATGTGCAACCAATTATTCTTACCAAGGTTCCATATAAATGTCATAGTCCCTTGCACTCAAAAACGGGGCACCACACAACAGCTCAAACTTTCTGCTTCAGATGCGTTTGCGTCGTACCCTCCATTTTGAGGTAGGGATTAGATCATAATTCAAGACGAAGATCAACCCCTCGATCGGCCCTAATCTGTTCTGAGTATGGTAAGGCCCAACCAAAACAAACCCCCTTATGGAAACCTCCCACATCGTGTGCTCGGTGTGCACATTTGCATATAATGGATAAATGGCTTACCTTTTCCAAACCGATTATGGAATAAAATAATCGTTTGGAAGCTTACTTCACATGTGTGCTGGCGATAAATTATACACACTTAACGATGTAAGTGCACCCAATCCCAGTGTTTGACAGAGAGATGCAAACATCACGCGCACAGGGAAATGAAGATGACTTACAATCTGCGTGTGCCTACACCCCGGCAAACGGAGCAGAAGTTAAAGATCACTTACGCCACGATAAGCGAGTACTTCACAGATCGTACTTCATAGGCTGGAGTAAGAGCATTCTGGAGCTTTGTTCCGGAACGAGCGTATTCGCTGGAACTGCTGGAAAGCGCTTTTGTCTGTTGTCATTTCCGTTTGGGATCACCTTACTTCCTTTTACAAGCCCACAAGTTTCGGGAAGCAGTTCAAGTTCAGCAACTTCTGGAAAGAAACAGCCTGAGGGTAATTTGACGCCTCGCGCACGATGGAGCCACTGAATACTCGTTTTTCAGCAGAAAAGAACACATGCTTTAGTGGTGGTGAACAGCGGCGGCGCTTAAGTATCTATTCCTCCAGGCAAAACGACACACACTACCCATGTTTTGCGATCCAATTTGCCTCCATTTCCATCCAGGTTGCGGAAGGTGTACTAGCAAACCCAAGATATCATCATACAACACGGATGAGATGCACTCCAAAAGGCACAAAGAAAATGGCAAAGCACCACTGCTCTATATTTATGAAGTATGTCTGGAGGCTCGTGCTTCGTTCAAGGTGTCTCACTATTCGAACCTCGCGGTATAAATTATGACGGTGAAGCAACTGGCATGATCCAGTAACACACACACGAACTGATTTGTCGTGCTTTTTGTTTTTGTGTCTACCATGGGGAATAGCGGAGAGACACGTCCATCGTCACGTTCACCATGTCTACGGGCGTGAACTAATGACAATGTTTTCATGTTTATCTGATTTTTGTTTACTTTACTTTTTGTCTGGAGTTTCTCTGGCTGACCTTACGAGCACTAACTGCCAGCGGGTACACGCTGCTGCCGATGCTTGTTCGGGAAGCGTGAACTACAATGTATCGCTTTTGTGACCTGGTACGCCGTCCTCCCGACTTGTACGACGCGAAACACGACTGTCACGAAATTGGACGCCTGCTGTACAGCAGATGACTTCCAGAAGCTTCACTAATACACAGCGATTAATATTGCAAACTAATCTACACACTCATCCCGGAGAAGCAGGAAGAAGGCATCTGCCAGTCCGGTGTTTGGCATGATGAATTTTGATGACTCACAATGTTAAGTGACATCAACTGACATGTTTCGAAAAATCTAACAGATGCCTTGTTTCTGCGGCACTGTGGATTGATTGCTTTTACCAACAAATGATCCCGTGAAGCTGGATCGGGCTGAAGATCGGGCAACACAGCGACAGCCTGAAAACAGGTTTAGGAGATTAACGGACGCATGATGTATCGATACCATCGTCTCCGTTTAGTGACTCATGAAGCCAGTGGTGTGTCGTTAGCGACCCGTTTGCTGATGCATAATTTACAAAACGGAGTTAAGCTCAACCGAGCCAAACAGCCTACAGAGCAGCAGCAGCAGCGGTAGTAGCAATAATAGTTTGCTCATCAGGCTTTAACCGAAAATGAATCATTGGGAAGATCAACAAAATGCATGTGACAATGTTGTTGTTAGCACGTAGCAGGGTTGCGTTGCTGTGGGCCATCTCTTCCCATTCGGAACCCTTCGACTGTATTTGGGTCAACACGATCAGGTCCGATCGATGTTTGCTGTACCGAGAGACGCAGACGCGATCCATTGCAGTTGTCCAAACAATGGTGGAGACAGAGAAGAGATTGTGTGTGTTGATGATTTATTGTTACAGAAAGGTGTCGAACAAAACACCGGGCGAGCATCACAAGCTGTGGGGGCTTTCAGTGTGCTGCTGTGAATGTAAATAAGATGGCGACCGGGGCTGATCAGCAGGATAGCGCGCGTGCGGGCTACTGACACACTGTGCACATAGCGTACTGGAGAGGAATAATTTATCATAGCTGGGCAGGGGAAGAAGGCCTGTTGAAAGATCGCTTTTGATCGCTTTTGTTGTGAGTGTTTATTGTTTTGACGATGCCCCCCCGCCCCAGATCACTCTATGCGTGCGCGTCCATAAGCAGCGCACAATGATTGAGTTAACGAGTTTCGAGTGAGGGACGTGTGCATCGACGGAGCTAATGGCTGCAGAGTAACGTCTCACTGTCTCCGTCTGTGCAGAGATGTCGAGCTTTAGTGATCGTGAATCAATCAAACACTTCAGAGAGTAAAGCCACCACGCCATCAACACGATCACGGAACAAAACTGATGGGCAATTAGTTACGTCTAGTTGCTTATCGATCGATGTATCGGCGATCTGCAAGATTGCAACACGACGACCGTGATGCAAAATCAACGTATCATTGCAAAAACAGAAAAAGACCCTCTCTCTCTGTTGGGGCTCTTCACTCGACAGAACGAGGTCACTCGGGGAAGCAACAAGCAGACCACTCCCTTGTTACTTAGTCGTTCCACGTACGCCCTTTACGTTCGGAGGGGTCAGTTTCAATATAGGCTTCTCGGTTTATAGTCCGCACATCCGCGCATAGTACGCTGTTTGTTTATCAAACAAGCTGCTGACAAGAAGAGAAAAAGCTACACAAAGTACTTGAGAAGGATCCTGCCGATGGATTATTCTAATGAGTGTGGCGAAGAAAGTCAACGTCGAGGTAAGTGAAAGCCACACTAAAAACGTGCTTGTTGCTCGTGCTGCATACAGATGCTTTCGGGCAACGAATTTTCTGCACAAACTGGAACGACGACATGGAGGGCATTTTCATTTTTCTCCAGATCCGTGGTTCCACCATGCCGTTGTTTTATTTCTTTTCTTTTTGTTGGTCCTCTTTAAGGTACGGGCCTGATCTGACACCATGACGCAGACGCCATGCGCGTGTGCAGTCTGGTGCGAAAGAGTACTCTGTCATCTGAAAAGTTGACGTTGACGCGGAATTTTAAGTGCGCCCGCGATGAAATCGGGTGAAAGTGACCGGGCAGGCGCGGCCGTCTTTGGCCGATCTGACCACCGAGGGTCACACAGATTTTAAATTCAACATTGTCAATTCGACAATGGAGGGTTTTTTTGTTGTTGTTGTTTTGCTCTCAAGTGCACTCGTCTGGTTTGGTAAAAACTGGAGCAGAGAAGTCGGGGCCCAGAGAAGGATTAGCAAACAGAAAGTTTGCGCAAAGCATCAGCTTGGAAGAAGTCACAGGCGATGAGTGTGTGTGTGTATGTTTGAGCAAAATATTGATTTAAGCGAAGCGTTGGTGCATTACTTCGCAGACTTCAGTCGGTGCCTTTTGGCCATCATTTCTGTGCCTTTATGTTAGCAAAATAACACAAAAAAGCGTTTAGTTTGTGATTGAGATCTCACACTTTGAAGACGACCGAAACTGTGGCCATTGCAATTGCCATGCAATTACGAGCTTCCCCGGCCGAATGTTAACCCCGCCAAACTAAAGGTTTAGTAATAGCCATCGTTCCATTATTAACCCCAAAAAAACCCAAACCGTTACGCAAATCTGGCAAACTGTGCGCTGCAGTAAAAAAAACACTCCCCGATGGCCATTTCGGTACTCGCTGCTGGAAGTTGCAGTAACCAACGCAGCCGGCTCCAAGCTGGCGCACCCTTTTTCATTTTTGCACAAAACTCTTGTACAGTTTCTCAGCCTTCAAACACGACCCACCGTGTGCGAATCAAGAAGAAGGGTTGAAAAGAAATTAATCTTTTTCTCGTGGTCATCGCGTAAAGATTCTCCGGCAGTGTTTATGGCACCGGGAATAGCGCCAGCGTCGTGTACATATTAAATGGCATTCGGTGTGACGCCGATTGGCAAACTCAACTTCCGCCATTAGCGGTCAGGGAGGAAAGACTCAAGGTCGGTCAACGATGCTGTCCAACGGCAATAAATGGTGCGAGTTGCGGTGCCTTGGCAGTTTTGCTGTCACCGTCATCAACCGTGGACGATGATGATGATGATGGAGATGATTGTAGAACCCGCAGGCAAGTGAAGGAAATCCATAAAACCCTTGATTGGAACGGAGCCAAACGGACAAAGCCTTGGATGAAGATTGGAGCTTTGCTTTAGAACCTAAAATTTTGCTATCTTTGCTCAGTCCAACCATGTTTAAAACGCCTGGAGAACAAATTCCCAAACAGAAATTTGTAAAAATGTATCATTTTTGAGAGTAAAACTTGGCATCTTCGTATCTCCTTGAGCGTTAAAAAAAGGCGTCTTTCAGCATAGACACATGCGAAATCCAATAAAAAAATGGCTCGATTTGCAAAATGCATCTCTCTCTTCTTAAGGCACAACCAAGCAGACCCAACAGGCGCAAAAACCTTGGTCTCAGAAAACGAATCGAGGCAATGAGCGTACAAGTTGAATGGCAATAATGTAAAATACACGCACGTGAATGACTCATGACCAAACGAGACGAAATTGTACACTCCGCAAGCGTGGATAAATCCCAAACAACGCAACCACTCTACAGTGCACATCTTCAAAGATGGCCTTCGCAAATGGATGATTTGGTTGGCCTTTTCGTGGGGGTACACCTACCAGCCACGAGCCGAAAGATCGAGTTGAAGTAGACGCAGCAAGAAGTGCATGATCTGCAAGCCTATTCGTACGTTCTTGAACGGTGGTCCAACAAAGCAACAAAACAAGCGTCACACGCCAGATTTCAAGACCACCGTTTCTACCGTTTATTTTTCTGCTTTCGAACAAAAAAAAAAGACCTGGAAACCTTGAAAAGAAACGAAACCTCTGCGGCGGAAGATCATCTTTCTCGCACCACAGTCCGCGCGCACAGCATGACGTCGTCGGGCAGTAAGAAATCCATTTTTTTTTATTTAATATGCAAACGATTTGATGCGTTTATAATCGCACATCGGGCGCGCGTGCTTTCGATTTTTATTATTGCAATCCACTCACGGGGTGAAGATCAGTACATCTCGTGCCCACCCCCGGGGGGTGGTGATCAGCCCCATTTCACTTTCGGAAGATGCGATCGAAAAGTGCTCGAAATCAGCGGCTTAATTCTTCCAACCAGTTCCGAAACAAACACGACTGTTTCCTACCGGTTTTTTGTAGTTGGTTCCGTTTTATCGTTCATTTCAATCGGTCTGTGTCAATGTGGAGGATAACAAAAATACACCGAAACGCACTTTACTCCAACAGGGAACAGGGAACAGGGAACAGGGGAGAGTTGCAGTCATATCAAATAACTGCTTTGCTAAGGGCATTATGGACGGAAATAGTACGGCGCGACGCTATGGGAGGAATACAACATTTGCTGTCTCTCGGTGACTTATACCCCCACCGCGTTAGGCGTTCATTTATGCTTTTAGGGCAGATTTTGTAGCAGGGCGGCAACTTCGTTGTTTTTTTTTCAGTCCAAAAGGTGGGTCATTTGTATATGTCTCAATGTAGGCCACAGACAAGGTGGGACGACTTATCCAAGACGTTTTCAATAGTGGCCCTAGAAGCCCTAGATTAATTGTCTTGCAAGACGAGTGTGAGCGAGGGAGATTAGACACGTTATTAAAAGCATCCGAGGTAACTTCACGTTGTTGTGACCGATTTCGTTTCGAAGCTCGGCTTCTCACTCCTTTCAGTGACTTATTCCCAAAATGGATTACGTAAGCTTTTGTCCCGAACACACACAAAACAGCTGCGCTGCTCTGCTGTGTGCCGATTGATCGTTGCCCAATTTGCACCACATTCCATCGCAAACGTATTCCCATTGCCCCGTTTTACACCACACATGGCTCCTACACATTGTTCTCTCTACTCTTTTTCTTTCCCGATTTTTGGCTTCACATTCCCATCACACCACCAAAGGTACGCAGGTACACACAACAGGCGTTAGAAAAAGCTTCAATTAAATTTGGAATGTAATCTGAGCACACAAACGGTAGATTCGATCTAGCCGCCACCATCACCATCACCAGATCGAAGCTGATAAATGAAGAGGCTCTCCCGGGGAGGCTTTGCTGCGGGATGCTGGGATGCTCTTTTTCAAGTCGAAGATTCGATTAAGCACGATTTACTTTAGATCGCACAAATAATGAAGCGCATTTTAGGGGTTCAATTAAGATTAAGATTAAGAAGACTGCACCACACGCTAAAAGCTACTTTAAAAGCTGAAAGATTAAAGCAATTAGAAACCATCGAGATGATTTATATATATTGGAGTCATCACACAACATTGAAAATCGTTCACAGCAGATACACAGTAGAACTTCTCCTTATTCTTTTTGGTTAAATGAACTGCAAATACACTGGTATTACAACACACAAGATGACAGGAATTACTTGAATGTCAAAGCTCAGATGAAGCAACTCAGAAGTCTGAATGGGAATAGGACTTGTCCGCCCCTGCAAAAGCCAGCGCTTCTATCCACTAGACCACCGCACACTGCTCCAGCCACCGTCGATAAAACTCATATAATAAGAGCACAATTTGTCTTGTCAGGAGAGCTACAAATAGCTGCATGAACCCCCTTCTGGGAGTAACAGACTCGCCTAACACCAACCTGACTGATACGTTACGCAAACGTTTTTACAGGCACACGCACACATACACACCGGTAACACAATTAGAGGCGCAAAACCAGAAAGCACCTCGATTCCGATCCCGAACCTCTCCACAAAACGACATCTGCATCAGGGCAGTGGCTAGCAGCTTCCTCGCCCTGCAGCTCCTCCGGCAGGGTGCCAACTGGTGCCGGGTACGTAATAGCCGTACGAGAGTCCGATCATCTGCTACGAATCGGTCGGGCTTGGGCTTCGGCTACTGTCTTAGCAGCATTCGCTACATCTTTCGGTCAAAACCGACGCACAACAATTACTCTACTCTACTAACAGACTCACACACACACACACACACACACACACGTACAGACAAATTTCCTTCACGATCCGGGGCCAGAAGAGCCCAGTATCCCTTTTCTCCTCTTCCGAAAGGGTACAGAGGTACTGAGGGGAACAGAGTTCGCAAAAAAAAAAGAAATATTCGCGATGGTTCTTCAAAGAGCAGCAAAACACGTTTATGTGGTAGGTGCACTTCTGGAGGCACCAATACGCCTCCCAGCGTACATTGTTACGTCCCGCGGTACGCAGACACACAAAAACAGGTTTCGCTCGTAAAGGAAAAGGGTCTGTGGTCAAAGCATAGGAGCATAAGGCGAACTTCTCTGCCAGCCGTACATACGGGAGAGGTTCGAAGAGAGCATAATGTGATACAGCGGCTTGTCTGTGCAAATTTCTCGCACACTGCGCGGGATCTTTCGATCCCTTTGCTGAGTGTGTGTTTGTCGTGTGCTTGAGCGCAAAACACGATTGCCCACTACAATTAGTGTTAGACACTCGTGGAAACAACTGGAGACATTTCCCCGCATTTGCATTCTTCAAGATTTTGCAATCTTGATCCACAACAACCCATGTAAAGAGCTTTTCAATTAGCAGTGGGAACACAAGGCGCCTGTTGACTGAGTTTACACGCGCTGTTGGTCATCTTCTGATCCACCTTGATCGTCATCATCATCATCATCATCACCGTTGCCGTTGCTTTTGGCGCCTCATAGTCCCGCCCGCCCGGTAGCAGCGTTTGGGCCATAGACCCACAATTAGTTCGGTTGCGTAGCACGCATCTTCTTCTTCCATCCACATGCAGCTGAAGTGATTGTGGCCCTCTGCAAGAATAGTTCCCTCGTGTTGTTTGCGCGTGTGTTTGCTGATGAGCTTTATCAAAAGAATCGCACTCAACGTAGAACAACTTCGAGAAGCGAGAAGGAGAAACAACAACAACGGTATCCCCTTCTCTGAAGCTAAAAAGTGGTTGTGTTGTGCTGCTGTGAGAAGGAAATGCCGAAAATTGAACCACCGAAAAGGGTGCAGCATGTAGTCCCGGCGGGTGCAAACGTTTGCTGTGGGGCATTCTGGGGCACAGTGGTCATGGTAAGGTTTTGATTCAAAACATGAAGGTTAAAGTAGTTACTATAATGTAGGATTATATCATATTCTTTCAGCAAAAGTGTCAGAGAGCCACAACAATGACAACGAAACTAGAAAACTAATATTTTGATTAAATTTAGTGTAAGATTAGTCACAAGAAAAATTGAGAAATAACCAAAACTGGTGCTTTATTTTTAGTCAAAACATCAAAAAGTAGGTCAAAATGACATTTATAGTTTATTCTTTACATTATAATTGAAATATTCAAAATATGCCGAAAGCCAAGCCAAATATTTTAAGTTCATCACATGATATTGTACCCCTTTGAATACGCATTAACTAATACTCTTTCACTATTATTTCTAAGAGATAGCTTATTATTTCAATTAGTTTTCAATTGATTCTCATTTATTTTATTACATAAGTCTATTAATTAAATTCCCTTGAATTATCCTTGGTCAAATATTTACTAATGTTGCCTTTAAATTTTGTTTTGTATTTCATTTAAAGGATATAATCATCTTTTAAACCGTTTTTGTTTGTCTTTTAAACACGCTATTTAAGTTAAACCTACACAATGTTCAATATGTCTTTACAGGGTTTATCTAGCCAACTCAACACTGAAAGCTTCATTTCCAATTCGTAAAATCCCAATTCAACATTGTCAAATGTTTATCGAACGTATAGAAAGCAACAAATGACATATCATTCGAGTTTCCATTGTTATTGTTGAAATGCATTTTACGGGATTTAATTGTTCGCTTACGGTGTTGAGCTGGCTAGAGAAACCCTGTATGTTTAAGTGTATCCTGTAGTAATGCCAGCCCCCTACGGGACACCATCTTGCCCCGTTTTGCAACCCATTCCCAAATTTTATGACGTAAAGCGTTAGCGATCAACACGGGCAAACCGTGTGCTAAGAAGAAAACATAGAGGGAAAATTCACCTTCGATCGCGCAACAACCGCGTGCAAAGCAGAAAAGATGTAGAAGCGCATCTTTTTGCCATTTCCTCCACACACACAAAAAAAAACCCCTCCATTAGTGTAGCTGCTCTACCCCTTTCGGTTCGCATTCTTTTGCCAAACATCAAGCCAAAAGGTTGAACCGCGCTTACACACGGGCCACTATTTGATCCGATATCTGACGATGTACTACGTGTGTATCGGGATGGTTGGGATGCCCCGTGCTGTTCGGTTCATGGAACGGGAGAACCGCTCACCGAAACTACAGTTTCTGGTGCACTGTGGAGCACCAGAAATACCCGAAGGCCGCAAGCAAACCGGGAAATGACCGATTGCACACACCGCCGCCGCCTGCTTGGAGAAACGGTTTACCCGGTCCCAGCCTGTACTGATGGGGGGGATAAAGAAAACGGTACGGTATTGGAGTTTTGTGTGTGTGTTGTTGGCATTCTTCAAAGCATTCCCCGGCGAGCTTTGAGGCATCAGTATAGGTTACAGGTGGTGGGAACGAATCCAATTCACAGGTGTATACAATGTTGGGGAGTCATCCCAAAAAATGAAAGATGAGCTTTTGGAGCATATGATGTAGAGAAAAATTGAAAAAGTTTCTTGATAAGGATTTTGAAGATCAAATATATAATTCTGATACCACGCAAGGAACTTGTCCCGCCAATCACGTAATCATCGCAGCAGGCCTAATTTACTTACCGTTGTTAGTCGAAGAGCAATGTCCAGGCACCGGGTCCTTCCCGTTCACTACACATCCAAGTAGCGCGTAAGCGTGAATAACACCCAGACACACACTAGGAGCTTGACACTTTAATTCCTGCCAGAAACAACAACAAAAAACACTCAGGAACCTTAGTAGCTTGCCGGACAAACTCAAACCCAAACTTTTATGTACACACGTACACCCACAAATACACACGCTATTACTATTTTCACACTTCCATTCGCAATTTCACGCACTCACTCACTCACACCTCTTTCGCTTCCTGTCGGAAATGGGGCAGGGAAAAGCAAAATCATAAAAAAAGGAAGCCGGATAGGTCTTCTTTCTTCCGCTCGCCATCATGCCCACCAAACACACGCACACCACGGCAACGAACAACTGGGAAGTGTTTCTTTCTGAATGTGTACCGCTCAGAGGCTATTCTGGGGAGTCGGCGGTTACTTGGATCGTTCTAGGTGGTCGCTGATTCTTCGAAGCCATATTTTCGGTCGGCCGGTTCAGTGGAACTTCTGTATTCATTCACGAAAATCCCGGTGTAGTTGTTGTGTTCCATTTCAGGTGCATCCAAACAACCGACCGGAGCAGGGATTACCTACGAACTTGCCCATTACTTGAGAGCGCGTAAATTGACCAGAAAAAATGTGTCCCAACTCTGTGCGGGCACGCTTCGGGTCACGGATTACGATTGATGAGGTGTGGATGGTTGGTCGATCGCTCAAGGCCAGAGGTTAAACAGATTTTTAAGCATTTGCTTGAAGGGCAAGTAGGTTTAGGGATAAGTCATGCCTACCAAGTAGCTCGGGTAATTCCGACATTGAAGTGTCTTCAATTACTCAACAACAAAACGCGACCAAATCGAAGCCTTATCGTCGTTAATCGTGTTTCGTGCTGCCCAATCGCAACGATTAGGGAAAATTCCTTTCCTCAAGAGAAATTCCTTCCACCGGCATGGAATGTACAAGCGATTGTGTGTGATGGCACAAACAAATTCCGCCTTCGGAGTGACACAGCGCGTACAAGCGCGATGAGCGCAGCAAAAATGTACAAAAAAAAGTTCGATCCAATTTTACCTTCGAATAAATCGCCACACACGAAATCGAAGCACCACGAAACCAACCAAAGTACATACAATCACACACACACTCCGTCCACTGCACCTTGGCAGGTTTGTACTATTTTCCTTTTGCTTTGGCTGTCCATTTTCGCGAAGGGAGGAAGCAGCGAGAGGGTTTTATCATACCCCCGCGTGTGTGCCGATCCGGGAAATGCGCAGCTCCTCCACGCGAAAACGCAAACCGTTAATTTCGGAACGCAGCACATACAACGTGCGCACACACACACACACACCCGGTACGGGGGGCATTCCATCAGGCACAGGGAGCATACGATTGAACGGTTAAAGCTTCATTTTGTTTTTAATCAAAAATATTAGACACTTTATGTTGCATTACCTATTTTAAATGACTTTTTTTTTATTAATTCACAACACAGACACTTCCAAAAAAAACCAAAAAATACAACTAGAATGTTCAACCGACAACAAAACCGGCCACCATCCTCTACCAGCACGCACTTCCTTTTCCACAAAAGACACGCAAACGAGACGCACGTTTCAGCGTTCACCACCGACGGCGGAACGTATGCTTGCTGCACCGCTGGCTGGGAAATACTGAGCGGCGAGAGCCCGATCGTGGTTCGGTTGGAGTTCGCGCGATGATGCTCGCGGTGTTCCCGGGGTCAGTGAGTGAGGTTTTGTGGTTTCGGTGGGGCAGAATGCTTTTCTCTTGGATCGCACAAAAAGAGAGAGGGAGAGAGAGAGAAAACAAGAGAGTGAGAGAGAAATTGCATCTGCATTTTTGGGAGAGAAAGAAAGAGGGAGAGAGAGGCGATTTTTAGTAGTTTCATGCTAATTCTTCAATTATATTTAAATTTTATTTAATAGCATAAAATGCATTTTCCAAAATGTTAAGGAATTCCACGTGAAGGAGGGACCTCGGATAAAGCATAGCATCGAAGGTGGATAAAGCATAAGTTTTCTGCTACAACTTTTTTTTAATGCAAAATATATGTCAAACAAAATCAAATAGGTAAATTGATAATTGATTAACTTGTTATCACTCTATTTTTTCTTATTTAAAATGTATTTAAAAACCAGCGCAGAAAAACTCAGTATGTGGTTAGCCTTCTTTTTTGTCCAATTAGAAAAGGTCGATACGTTTCTCAACTAATAAGATTCCGGTTAGTTTTCTTTCCTAACAAAAGAAATGAGAAAATTGGTCAATTGTTACACAACCCGTATAAATTGTTCTTTATCCAAATATTCGCCAAATGTGTGGAATTCCACCACTTACTATGTAGTGGAATTCCGGCTTGAACCAAGGACAAACTTGTAATGTAACAGCGTTTCATACTATCCTAAACACTTTTCGATAGAAAAAAAATCCATTTCAGGGCTCTTTTTTTACTATTTTTTGCTATTTCTGATTTCTTCTATTTCTGCTTCTGACATTTCTGAGTTTTGAGCGGTTTCAATTTATTGGCATAAATGCAATTTATACAGAACTTGAAGCAAATCGTACTGGTAGGATCTGTAAAATTTGGAAAACCCGGGCGTATCTTCGAATCCGCATAAGTCGAGAACCGCGTAACTCGGGAATAGACTGGATAATGGAATAATTAAAGAGAGTTTCGTATTGCACTACATGTAATGTAATTGGATATAAAGTGTGCAATAATAGAATTTGGAGTTTTTGTACGCGTGCAACAATGGAATTTTAACTAGAGTTAAAAATCAGTAGTTTTTTTTTGACATTTTTTATCATTTCTATCCCAAAAATAGAACATACAAACTATTTTTTTAAACAATAATGATGTATACTAAACACACAGATAACACAACTATTCTTGTTTTATCCATCTCAAACATATGAAATACCTTGGCTGTTCCCTTAAGTGAGCAATAATCGGCAAATTATCCTATAAATTATATTTTATAGAGTATCGGGATAACAGACATTCTTCATTCATCTTTAAGTATCTGCTTCATTGCTCTACGCAAAGCATTTCCACTTTATAGTAAGCATACTCAATCGTAAAGATTACCTATTTGATTATGTTTCATGTGCTTGCACATAATGGGATTAAAAAGCTAGTCATTGAAGTTTGAATTTACTTTATTTTTATCATTTTAAATCAATTCTCCGCTTCCCATCGCTTTGCACCATAGTGAGGCAAGAGCATAACACGAACCATCTGGTACGCTCGCGCGAGCATGGTACCGTTGCCATGCCGACCATGATCATCTATTGCGCTAGACTGCATGCTCTCGCCGATTGCCAGTGAGTTAGTAGGAGCGGTTAGGATGCTAATTTTCCTGCCACAAACAGGAGAAAAATACATACAGACTGTATCGGTATAAAGCGGAAAAATATGTATTTTTTTCTTCTAAAAACAACATACCGATCGAGTACGCATAAAATTCTGTTGAAATATTATCTTTGATTGTAGTAAAATGTTTAAAACTGTGTGGAAAAAAGCAAAAGTATAGCACTTGGAGTTTGCTTTTACCGAACGAATGACATCAACGGACGGTTGTCATGCGTGGCGATTTTTTTTTCTTCTGCATCTTTGTTACGTGCCACGAATGCCACCGGGAATGGGTTGCGCCGTAAATATCCTGCAAGCAGATACGATTTTCTAAACAAACCTGCATCGTTCTGTTATTGCACCAAGCAAAGACTCCACAGTACAACACGAGATCAAGCTCGTCCGACGCAGACTGCGAACAGAAGAACGAACGCAGTAACGGCGCATACCGGACAATACAGTATCGAAATACTCGCAGCTTAGATATACGCATAGGTGTGGATTGAACGATTCAGATCGGTACAAACTATATCTATTTGAACAGATCGAAAAGTCGGAACAAACACTGAGTACAACATATCAATCAACTAGCCACTACACCTGGGATGTTCAATGGAGCTTAGATGAACAATGTTACAAAAGAGAGTTGACCCCACAGATGTGATACACGCTGTTTCCGTAAATACGAATGAATCATCGAAAACAGTATAAACTAATTTTTCTGTATTTTCTTTTTTTAATTCTTTCATTCTTAGTTCTAAAATTCTTCATTTCGCATTACCAAGTGGTAGTTTATCACATGCACAATTTCAATAAAAAGGCACTTGCTTTGAGCTTTACTCTATCATGGGCGATGGAAAATAATTGACCTTTTGTACTGCTTCATTACTGTAATCCATACACAGCTTGCCATACGACGGAGTTTTGAAAATAACTTTAATTGATTTTACGTTTGGCACTCGTTTTGCAAAAACTCCCTTGATCGTAGAGGGATCGAAATCTTCACAACAATACAATACTAATCGCTTAAGCTGCTTCAAGAATGGCACAGCCAGTACACTTTCCTTCTGGTCAACGTTCTCTAGGACAAGCGTTTCCAGCGTTGAGATCTGGGAGAATTTAGTCAAGAGATGATCATTAATAAGATGTAAATCAACCCATAAGAACCGCAAATGCTTCAAACTTTTATCAATATCGTCAATCACTGGTGATGACCTAATCAACCTCCATCTGAAGCTAGTCTTTCCCATCGGATGAAGTTTAGGCATCCTCTCGTAGTC
Source organism: Anopheles gambiae (assembly GCF_943734735.2). NCBI lineage: Eukaryota > Metazoa > Arthropoda > Insecta > Diptera > Culicidae > Anopheles > Anopheles gambiae. The sequence continues at coordinate 89,875,295 of NC_064602.1, forward strand.
GTACTTCAACCAGCCTAGTAACAGCTTTTCAAGCTTGGGCAAACAGACGGAAGCAAACGACATTGCGTGGCTCCCAGCGATGTCCCAAATACCAAAGTCACGCAGATTGGGCAGTTTCTCTAGATGGCGCAACGCGTTCGGGTCGTCCATTTTCAAGATGTGAAGCATCAGGCTTTCCAGGTGGACAAACGACTCGCAGATAATGCGCAGCAGCCTCTCCGATACAATAAAGTCATCAAAGTATAACCTTTTAATTTGAGGCATCAGCTTACAAAACTGTTCCATGCCCGTAGACAGGTCTACAACCTTGTTCTCTTGTTCACGGAACGAGAGACCACCACGAATGCAGAGCTCTTGTAGCTGCTTCATACTCCAGCAAGGTTCTTCTCCTTGATGCAGTAAATATTGCTTGTATTCGTTATGCAACGGAAACTCCAACTCCAGCGACCGCAGATTAGGACAATCAATTACACCGGACCAAACGCCATGGACCTTCAACTTATCCAGTGTGGCGTTCTTCAGTTTCAACTGGCTGAACAGTGGCCAGTCTTTGGTGCATCTCATCAAGCTAAGGTCCAGCTCTTGCAGATGGTCCATCTTTGCCACCGCATCCGATAGCTCTACGGTAAATTTCTCCGGATACACACGCATTCCGAGCTTCAGTACGACCAACTGCTGCAACCAGCGCGGCTTGAACAACTCACTAAGTACTGTGGCAACTTCATCGTCTACGGGCATCAAGGCATTAGCACCGAAAAACAAATGAAGATGCACTTTGTGATACGGCCGTTGAGTGTGCTTCAACATACTGGCCGCGTCTTTACATACACGACTTGTAAAGAAGTGCAGACCAAAACGCAAGGTCTCGTAATTGCACAGCGCGAATCGTTTGGTGCAATAGTTTGAGTAGATTTGCTCCCAACGACGACATGCGAGGGATGCCGATTTTCGTGATTCATGGTCCAGATAGTCGAAGATATTGTACATAATCTACGAATAGAAGTGAAGTGGTGAAATCACCATTACACGAGAAGAATGGGTTTGATGAATTGGCTTAAACACTGGCACCAGCTGCCTACCTCTGGTGGTAGCCTTTCGATAAGGCATTTGAAAGTAGGCGAATCAGTTTTACGTGTTTCAAGGTTCATCCTAAGGAACGACTTAGTTGAATAGAATGTTGAGTAGAGCTGATAATTATTTCACTATGCCGTATCGGCTGGATTTCCTGAAATACTTTACGCGGTGCTCCGTGTGATTGTTTGATTTTAAATAAACAGCTGTCAAAATGTTGCGCTGTTTACAGGGTATCTTTCACTTGCAACAACAGAGCCAGAGTGTCTTTTCTTCGCTATGAGCGGTTTCGGGCTTGCTTTGTCCACTGCCCAAGCACAAATAAACATCATTATTATTTTTCATGAAAGTGCCCAAGTGCCACAAATCCACTAAACGACCACTAAACGGCTTCTAAACGACTCAAGTTCTCTACCTAAACGGAATATAGAAAGACTTCGTTTAGCAGACGGCAAACGACTCATGCATTCTAAAAATAGCGAAAAAGATGGTGGCGCACTCTGTTGGTGGGATACCCCAACCAGTTGAGCTTCATTCGCTTGGAGGAGAGTTTTCTCATTTCCTCTGTACTGTTGTATGGTTTCGCATTGAAGTTATGCATCGCTAGAACTAGAACGGCGATACGCTTGTTTAAATACTTAACTCCAACAGAAACCACCAGTACTGAAGCAAGTGAGATTCGAATAATGGTCGTTGGTGTTGATACCCACGTATCTGACCACACGACCATTGATATAGATTTTTGCTCGGCAAGTTAGAAGGCTATATAGGTCATGATTAGATAAAAGTTGTCGAAACACATTGCAAGAAAAGGATAGCAATATAATGATGAGTTGTAATACGCCATCTATTGATCAAAGCAATGAAGCTGTGGAGCTTTCATTTTTTTACTATGGATATTCAATTTTCCAGTCGTTTAAGCTTAATCTGTGGCGCTTGGGTGATGTTATTCTGGTTGATAAACTATCATAATATGTCACACTATTTTTTATTTGCCGGTTCAAAGCTCTTTTTAATAGATATTCGTAAAAATGCAAACATTGCTTTTGCTCCTATTTTCGGCAGTTTGTTCCTATTTTCAGCAGCGCGAATACGGGTCAGAACATGTTATTATCAATGTAAATATGCACAAAAAAAGGTTTAAAGCAATTTTACACTCTTACAGGCGGTCCCCGAGATACACGGTTAATGGGGACCGAAAACGGCCGCAAAATACCGCGTATCTCGAATATCCGCGTAAGTCGAATCTCGTGATTTCCAGCTAAAATATCACAAATTTTCGTGTAATTTTGCAAGTAGGGGGCGGTTTTAGTCATTTTATGAATTATTTGATATGATCCTGACTGAATATAACAGTTTTAAACATTTTTAAAAAGTTTTTAACATTGGATCGAAACGGAAATTATTTGGCAATTTACAATTGATGTGTCAAAACAGTACAATTTTCTCAAAGAACTGTCAAATTTAGAAAACCGTGTATCTCCGAATCCGCGTATAAGAGGTACCGTGTATCTCGGGGACCGCCTGTACTTTCCTAATACAGGCGGTCCCCGAGATACACGGTTAATGGGGACCGAAAACGGCCACAAAATACAGCGTATCTCGAATTTCCGCGTAAGTCGAATCTCGTGGTTTCCAGCTAAAATATCAGTAATGTTCGTGTAATTTTGCAAGTAGGGGGAGGTTATAGTTACTTTATGAATTAGTTGATATGATTCTTACTGAATATAACAGTTTTAAACCATTTGAAATAGTTTTTAACATTCGATCAAAACGGAAATTATTTGGAAATTTAAAATTGATGTGTCAAATCAGTACAATTTGCTCAAAGAATTGTCAAATTTTGAAAACCGCGTATCTCCGAATCCGCGTATAAGAGGTACCGTGTATCTCGGGGACCGCCTGTACTGATGTTAAAAAGCACTTTAATTAATAATTTTATGTTGCTTATTTTGGCCTGTTTTGACAGCCATTTTGATGCGACGTTTAAACAGAGCAGCCATTGACAGTTTGATGGTTATAGCGTACGGTGCGAATTGGCTTACAAATATTTATTTTTCTCTTAAGTTAGTGCATTGTTTGTCGTAAAATTGGTGATATTTGGCACAAGAAAGGTCATATTATGTGTCGATATACGCATTGTAGTGTTCTGATCAATTTTTAAAGAAATATTCAGCCAAATCCAAGGTGTGTTATTGTTCCGAGTTTCGGCAGGAGCCCACAACATTGAGCTGTCAAAAATGAACATTTACTGTGTACCTATTTTCGGCAGCATTTAAAGTGAAAAATAACTTGTTTATCGTGATTTTAAAATTCCGAACAAGTTAGAATAAATTAAATCAGCATAAAATATTTAATATACACCACTTTTTCATTGTTTTACTGTTCTGATTCTCTTAATCACAAAACCTGCCGAACCATTGGCTGACAGCAAAGCTGCCGAAAAAAAGCACAATTTATTTGATATTTTGAAAAATACGTAATGAAATGGTGTGAAACTTCGTATCTGAATATCAAATAATTACACTTTCACTACAAAATTGTATTTTGTGAAATTTTTTACCGCATTTGTGCAGAATTTCACGTTTTTAGCTACCCTGCCGAAAATAGGTACACTGCCGAAAACTGGTACAGTTACCCTATCCATAGAAAAAAATGAAAGCTTCACAGCTTCATTGGTTTGATCAATAGATGGCGTATTAAAACTGATTGTTATATTGCTATCCTTTTCTTGCAATGTGTTCCCAAGCGCCACAGATTAAGCTTAAACGACTGGAAAATTGAATATCCATAGAAAAAAAATGAAAGCTCCACAGCTTCATTGGTTTGATCAATAGATGGCGTATTAAAACTGATTGTTATATTGCTATCCTTTTCTTGCAATGTGTTTCGACAAGTTTCAATTTATCATGACCTATATAGCCTTCTAACTTTCTGAGCAAAAATCTATATGAATGGTCGTGTGGTCAGATACACGGGTATCAATACCAACGACCATTACTCAAATCTCACTTGCTTCAGTGCTGGTGGTTTCTGTTGGAGTTTAGTATTTAAACAATCGTATCGCCGTTCTAGTTCTAGCGATGCATAACTTCAATGCGAAACCATACAACAGTACAGAGGAAATGAGAAAGCTCTCCTTCAAGCGATGAAGCTCAACTGGTTGGGGTATCCCACCAACAGAGAGCGCCACCAGCTTTTTCGCTATTTTTAGAATGCATGAGTCGTTTGCCGTCTGCTAAACGAAGTCTTTCTATATTTGTTGCTTGGGTAGCGAAGGGAAAAGCTACGCCTCCCAATTCTTTCAAGTAATGAAATATACGTGCTAAACATTTTAACACATTTTGACAGCTTCGTGTTTTTTTTCTCGAACTGAAGACTTTCCGCAGTATTTCAAGGTGTAGCGGCCGATGGCGTTGTGAGCAAGCATCTTAAGCCATTTTTCTTACTATTCCGAAGCCCAACTCGCCTTAACACCGTTTAAATTAGTGAAATGGATACATCTTTATCGTACTGCCCGTTGGATGGGCTTCCAATTGAGGTAAGTAATGTGCTGCTGGTAAATCACTCTCGCATCGGCGATGTCAGCATGAGAGCTCACCGATACTGTCCATTCCGCAGATTGTAGAGATGATATTCGACCGTCTGGATCTAGAGTCGCTTAAATCGCTGTCTCTCACATGCCATCGATGGGAGCGTCTCTTTTTCCAGTACTGTTCGCGCCGGTTTGTGCTGCGCATCGATGAAAAGATAACCCTAGACGTGGACGCTTTTATGAATTACGAAGATCGGCGAATGGAGAAATATTTGCTTTGCGAAGAGAAAATGAAAGTAGCGGTCATAATGCTGGAGCAAACGCAACGTGTCTACCGTACGGTTCATATCGACTTCCATCTGGAGCTAGCCACGGTCATCTACAAGTTAAAAATTCTGAACAGATTGTTCAAACCGCACCTGCTGCAGCAACTGACCGTCCTGAAGCTTGACATGGGCAATGATCCGGTGATGCATGCTAGCGATATATCGCGTGCGGTGCAAAAGATGGAAAATCTCCAAGAGCTGTACATAGCGTTCAACGTAAGAACACCACACACTACGGAATGCTACACGATGCATCTGGTAAACCCTACGCTGCAGAAGCTGGTGATCAAAGGCATTACGCCGTACGTGGTTGATTGCGCCAACTTGTGGAAGCTGGATGTTGCGGAATCGCTGCACGTGGAGAGCATCATCGGTGGAAAGTTGCAGCGAGATGTAGATTTTACTGGGCATGAATGCTACTGGAAGATCGATCAGCTGACCGAACTCTCAATAGTGAATGATTTGAAGTTCAACTTGACAACACGCTCCTCCATCTTGCGATTCTACCGGCAGCTGTCCAATGTGACAAGGCTATATCTGTACGGGCACACCTTAACGCAGGAGACGCTGCAAGTTATCTGCGAGTCGTGCGTGCAGCTCGAAGAATTCACCATAGGCAACTTGCAGATGGATGATCCAAACGCATTGCACTACCTGTCCAACCTGCCCAACCTGAGACAGTTTGGCATATGGAAGATCCTCAACGGTAACCCACTATCGTTCGCGTCCGTTAAGCTGCCCAAGCTGGAGAAGCTTCTGCTCGGTTGTATGGCCATCGATTGGCCATCGCTCACCTCCGTGCGATCGATCAGCTGGCTGAAGATCAAACCGGGACCGGTTATAGATGCGCCCATCTGTCGCGCACTCAGTGGCACTTTTGCCCACCTGCGCTTCCTGTGGATCGATGTGCATACCACCCGCGTAGCGCGAGAACTACTGGCCCAGCTGCCGCAGATGCATTGGCTGGAGACGCTCGTGCTGGAGAACATTGTTCACCTACGGACCCTCAAAACGTTGCCAGCCTTGCCCCAGCTAGAGCGGCTTATTATTTATCGCTGCAGTAAGAAGGTGTACGAGCGGTACTACAACAACGAGGTGCTTGCGAAACTAGTGCGCGACATTCGGTGGATTAGAGCGGGTCAGAAAATTGTGGAAGAGCGTGGAATTAAAGACAGCTTTGAATGTTAGTTGGCGGGATCGCGTCATCTGGATTACGGAGGTAACGTGAAATACTGAGGTTACGCTAGATAATTATTTCTTAATGACAAATTATGTGAATTTGAAATAGAAAGATTTGTTGAACTATGATGGTGTTAAAAACACGAAAAATATAGCAATTTTCAATTTAATGTTAATACTTTGACCTACCATCGTGTCTTGGCGTCCGGTGCCGCTCCGTTTGTGATTTTGAAGTCTTCAAATTAAATCTACCGCGTCTTTGACGTAATTTGCTATTCATTTTCAGTTGAGCCTCTGGCTTTCCAGAATGGTTTTCCAGATCTTTGGGTAGAAACTCGGTAGCAGCGTATATATGATCCGGAAGTTGTTCCTAAAAGGTCGAAGCTCCATATGTCGGCGAAGAAATGATTTAGCGTTGTAATAGTTACATAAAATTATTATTTACAATTTTTATTATCTTTCTCCCGTTATGGACGAACAAAAAACGCACCAACCAGTTTTGCTTCTTAATTGCCTGACTTTCCACACGAGGAAAACTCTGTTATTAGGTATATTATAAATCTTTTTAGCATTCGGCAAGTGAAATATTCACTCAGCTCGGCCGCATGAGTTGAAAAACGGCTCTCCGCATGCATTTACACCATTGTTTTGTTTACATGGGATTTGCGCCCTTTCGCCCAGTACGACGAATTTTGACATTTACGACGTTTTGCATGTTTGACAGTTGAGTGTCGGCCCTTCATGGTTGTTTGTAAATTTAAAAAAAAATCTATATTACACATATTTATATAGACAATTTAAAACAATTTTTTAAAAGTCCATTTCAGCGTAGATGAAAAATACAAAACATCCGCTCCATCCAGCACAGATGACTCAGGGCCTGGCCAGGGATGCTCAACCGCTGCCCTGCTGTCAAAAGTAGTGGTGGGAGCTCGCAATCGGACCTACCCGATTCCGATTCCCTGTTCGGAATCAATTCCGGATCCGATTCCAGAAGTTAACTCCGGAGTCGTCTCTGGAATCGTTTTCAGGTTCGGAAGCGGCTACGAAATCAGAATCAGCTCCGGAATCAGCTCCGGAATCGGAATTGGCCTCCAAATCCGGAGCCGATTTCGGAAAACGATTTCGCACCTACTTTCCGGAATCGATTCCAGAAAGCTTGCCGGAATCGATTCCGACGTAAACTTCATTTTTCCCATCACTAGTCAAAAGCCCTTTGTCTCTCTCTTTCTCTCCCAGCTGTTGTGTTTTCTGTGCCCGAGCGCTGTCAACGAGCTGACCTCGAGCAGGGGCTGCAGTTTCCTTTATTTTGCGTAGTTCGTCAGCCGACCAAACACAAGCAGAGCGACAGTTTTCTTGTGCTTTGTGCTTGCACTCCGTTTTCGCTGTTGGTGTTCCTGGCCACAGTTCCTCTGGAAAGGCAGAAAAGGGCAGGAGCGCGCCTCTGTTGGACACCGTTCGTCCAAGTAGAGGACGCAACCGCACGCACACCCGACGGGAGTGAGGTAAGTTATGTTGTGTCTTAGTGGTGGTGGTGGAAGGGTGCGCCGCGATCAAATCGAGCGAGACAACGGGCAGCGGATCGACAGGAGAATCGGGAGCAGCACCCGTAGGGCTTCCCATTCCAATCGTCAGCTTCGGCTCTGCGGGTTGATGGGGGCAAATATTCATCCTTTTTTGTTTGTCGAATGTGTCGAAAGAAGGAGCCGCTTTTTTCTGTTTCCATACACACCAACATTGTAACCTTTCGTACAATTCACCCCGAATTTTGTGTGTGTGTGTAGGCCTGTGTGTGCGCTCGTTTGCTGCTTTTTGATAAGCATCATAATCCATCCGTGCACGGGAAGAGAGAGCATTAGTCACCAGCGGCCAGCGGCGCATCTGTGTGTTCGTTTCCGTCCGATGAGGATGGAATGTGTCGCCGTGGAACGCGCGTGTTATCTCTCACTTTAACCCAATCTGTTCTTCACTTTCGATTCTGCTCTCGCCTTCAACACACGCACGCACTCTGCCGGACGCATACGGACGCACGGGAGAAGGTGGAGCAGGAACAGGCAGCCTTACGTACGGTGCCGGAAGAATCGTCCCCCCAGGTTTCAGTGCGCTTTTTGAGAGCGTGGTGCTGGTGGTCTAGCTAGCAACTCACTGCAGAAAGTTCCCCTCTTTTCTTCATCGAAACACAGTGCACCGGGAGTGTCCCCGGAGACAGCCAGCAAGTCAGCCATGTCAAGGGAAGGTCTCGGACTGCCACGAGGAATCGGTCAACGAGATTACGGTGCGATGAGCAGTACGGCGTCGGCGGCAGCGACCGGCAGCGGCTCGGACGGGAACTTTGGCGGGTTCAGCCCGACCGAGTTCATCTCGCTGAGCGAATCGATTGCGGCGAACACGATCTTCGTGAAGCAGAGCTGGCAGTTTCTGGAGAAGGCTAACCGGACGATCGGCACGGCCAAGGACAATCAGTCGCTGCGGGATAAGATGTAAGCCTGTCTGCCCCCGTCCAGGTTAAAATGATGGAGAAATTTAACCGTTCGTTTCGTTCGTTCCAGCAATGACATTCAAACGGGCACGAATCAGCGGATAGGCACCACCACCAAGGACCTGCAGCGGTTGACGGTGGTCGTGCGGGGCGGCGACAAGCAGCAGAAGCTCCAGGTCGAGAAGCTCACCTCCGACTTCAAGCAGGTGGTGGAGTTTTACTCCAAAAGCCAGCAGGTGAGTTTTACACATTATTTGCCAATGCCACGACGGTTGTCGGAATATCGGGGAAAAAATGAAAATGATTACTGACAAACGCCCGCCTTTTTTTCCTTTTTTGTCCCCCAGAGTATAGCGGCCAAGATGAAGCAGGTGTTCCTGGTGAACGCTTCCCAGGCGGACGATCTGGCGAACGACGCCGGCATACCGGGCACGGCCGAACAGCAGCAGGAGCTGCAGCGGCAGCGGCAGCTGCAACAGAGCCTCCAGTTCGAGCAGGACATGCTGCTCGAGCGGGAGCAGCGCTTCCGGGAGATTGAGGCGAACGTGCTGGACGTGAACCATATCATGAAGGAGCTAAGCAACATCACCTCCCAGCAGAGCGAAGTGATTGGTAGGGTGCACGGCGTGAGGGCGCAGTGTGTTATTGTTCCTTTTTTTACTAAAATCCTTCTTTTTACACTTTTGCTACTGTAGACACAATCGAAAACTCAATCGGCCGAACGGTGGACAACGTGGAGAGCGGTGCGGAGGAGCTGGTCAAGGCGGCCGAGTACCAGAACCGGTACCGGCGCAAGGTGCTGATCCTGCTGATCGTCGCTGTGATATTGGGTCTCGTGGTGACCGGCATTATTGTGTCGAAGCTGAAAAGCTAAGAATGCTGCAAAACGCTTTCCTTTTTAGTTTGTTTTGTTTGTTTGGGAGGGATATTGTGGGATTTCGTAACGGGGGCTCGTCCTCCGGGCTACCCGAGGATATTATGGTCGAGCGATGGCGTATCCTTTTTCTTTGTTTGTTTTGACATATCTTTTAATGTGTATTTCTCGCGTGCGACGTTGTGTTTATTCAGTTTTGAAAGTTAACTTATAAAGAGAAGAAAAAAGGTCGTCGCAACAGGTTAGAGGCAGAAGTATACCGCGTTAGCGAATCACGTAGCAAACACAAATACACACACACATTATTAATGCTGTCTACTACCGGCAGTATGTGGCTTAAAGGAGGAACTTTTAGGTAGGCCTGTTGGTTGGTTTCGATGCGTAAGACATACATGTAATCATCTCCCTTTTAGTAATGCTGTCTAGAATCCGGTACGCTGCTCGAATCTCGCCCGCGGTCCACGGCACTGCACACGAGCGTTTGCTATTTGGACGTGCTTTTATCGTGTATCGTGCATGATATCGATATTTATCCGTTTATCTTATTCAATCTAATCGAACCGTGTCGGTAAAGGGAGCAGTGTGAAGGGAGGAGTCGAATAACGTACACCTTTTATGCGCTAATGTACGGAAGCGTAGTAGAGAAATAAACCTTCCTACCTTACCTTATCTTAGCTAAACGGTGTGGTCAGTTTTCGTGATAATGTTTATATATTTAAACCATTAATCGGTAACTTTTACTTTAGAAATTTGAAACACATTTCCAGCGTGCAAACAATTATTAGTCAAATAATCGTATACAGTGATTCCCAGTGTCGATTGTATCGTTTAGTACTGGGAAGCTTACCTGCTAGCTCAACAAATCACGCAATTTAATGTATGCGGTTAACTTATGATATCGAAAAGCATTTTTACAATTTTTTTGAATGAGTTCAGTACCTGTCTTACGATTGAATTATTACAGGGTTTTCCAAATCACTTTCGAATGTATACATCATTAATTCACCACCTCCTCCAAGATGTTTTTCAACAGATATCAAATGGTGTATTTGCTTCATAATAAAATTTCAGTTCGTCCACATGATATTCAACACATCACAAAGAGCTGTCAAACTCTATCCAGCTTGAGATGTTTTGAAAATCATATGGAAGAACTGAAACATTATTGTGATGCAAATGCAATATTTGACAGTTTGCTGAAAAACATCTCGCAAGTGTTGTGAGATGTTGTTGACATTGGAAATTGACTGGGAAAACACTGTAAGAATTGATCAGGCCGTTGTATCACAATAATTTAGAAAAAAACACAGACTTTCCCCGAGATACTCTATTACCGGGTTTTCCACATCACTTTCGATTGTGCACATAATTATTCACCGCCTCCAAGATGTTTTTCAACAGCTGTCAAGTGGTGTAATTGCCTCATAATGAAATTTCAGTTTTTACACATGATTTTCAACACATCACAAAGCACTGTCAAACTCAGTCCAGCTTGAGGCGTGTTGAAAATCATGCTGGGGAAATTAAAAATTATTGTTAGGAAATTAAACATCATTAAAAAAAATGAAACATCAGGGTTGGAATGTGGAATAACTTTGCGAAAAACAAATGTTTACCTTAAAAAGTGACTTGGAAAATCCTGCAACCTCCCTGGATGGATGGAAGACAGACGCCTAAAGCTTGTTGAACAAATTTGAATAACTACTTTTCTAGACATGGCAGCACATGAACATGACAAATGTTCATTGTGGAAAAAGGTACAATCTATATTGTAACGAACTTTGAATTGTCACCCACCACATATTGGACACTTCTTTACCTCACCGTAAGGGAAGTATGTACCGATGGTTGTATTGGCGCAACTCCCACTTGCTATGGTGATCGGTAGGCAAAAGATAACCGAAAGCGGTCCTCGATTTGAAAAATTGATACGGTTGCGTAAAGACGTTGTCATGTAACGGTTTGCTGGAACCGATTTCGACCCGCCGGGCGTTTGGTACCAGCTGGGCAATCACTTCTGCTGTGATCGTGTAATCTTCCTCGAATTCATATGCGCTCGCTGTGAACACAACTAGCCGCGTGAGGCCGGCCAGTGGTGGTATTGCTTTCAAAAACTGTAGCTGGTAGACGTTTTGCAGCACGAGCGTTTGCAGGGCAGGCAGCGTGGGCAGCACGGCGAGTATTTCCTCCCTGGTCGGCGTATCCATGGCGTAGCAAAAATCAATCCACAGACAGTGTAGCTGTTTTAGCGGTCCAGCGAGTGCATCGCACAACTGTCGAACCCCCTCCGCATACGGTTTGATCTTAAGCCACTGGAGTGATTGAACGTTTGGCAGCTTTTGCCAGTCGATTACCACCCTGCCTAGCAGCAGCCGTTCCAGGCTGGGCAGACACACGACGGTAGCCAACGGTATGGGTTTGAAGCTGTGCGAAATGGCCAACTGTCGCAGGCGGGTCAGGTTCGCTAGGACGCGCAGCGAGCTCGGATCGACCAGGTGCAGGCTGGCGATGGACAGATCCTCCAGCAGCACGCACGATTCGCCGATGGCCTGAAATATCCGCTCCGATATGTACCCGGTGTTACAGTGCAGTCGTTTCAGCTGTGTCAGCTGGCGAAAGAAGTGCACCTTGTAACCGGGCCGGTTTTCCATGTCGAGCGCCATGCAAAGCTCTTCCACAATCACGAGCTCCTCCAGCTGGTTCAGCTTCCAGTGCGGCTCCCGGCCACCGTGCTGTGCGTACTGCTTGCCGACGATTGTTTCCACATCCAGCGAGGCGGTAGCTTCCAGCAGCCGCAGATTGGGACAATCGATCACACCCGGCCAAACGTGGCCCAGCACTAGCTTGTGCAGCGAACGGTTAGCAAGCCGCAGCTCGCTAAACTGCAGCGGGCTGAAACAGTCCACCGTTGAGCGGATCGTTAGCTCCTGCAGGCGGTCCATGTGGGCCACCGCACCCGACAGCTGTGCGGCGAAGGTGAGCGAATCCGGGGCCAGATCGAGCCTCAGCACAACCAGCTGCTGCAGCAGCCGGGGTTCCAGCAGCTGGCCGAGTGCGGCCTGCATGTTCTTGTTGCCGCGAGGCTTTGCTACGTGCAGTTGCAGCGAGCGGTAGGTGCGTTTCGTGCGCAGCAGCATTTTAGCAGCTTTCTTCAGATGCTCCACGATGGGAACGTGCGGACGTTTGGCAATGTATAGTATACACCGGCGGGGGCAGTACTCTGCAAACAACTGCTCCGAGCGGTGGCACGTTAGTGAGACTGATTTTAACGACGGCAGATCAAGATAGTCGAAAATTTTAAATACAAGCTGAAACGCGAATGGAGATTAGTGGGAACCAGTCGCTGGGTCGATGTTGGCAGTTTGCTTACACATTACTCACCTCTGGTGGCAGCCTGTGGATGGGGCATTCGGACGAAGAGGAAACCATTGTACCTGCCTGTTCCTTCGGCATTTGCATGGGCTGGGGCTCGTTTGCTAAGCTATGCTAAATATTCGGAGAGTTCAATCGAAATTGGCTTTCACAGTTCCTGTGATCAGCTGTTTGCCGTACCGGCCCCGGTTGTTTCAGCGATTGTGTTTGTTTACAAATCGGAAGCGAAGCCTGTCAAGAGTTGTTTCGTTTATAGCCTTGGGTTGGCTTGCTTGTAGAAAAAGGACAGAATGTCTGCGCTGACCACTTGTTGATCGGCAAAAACTGTTGCGGAGCAAAACAATCAAAATGTGTTTTGTTTGTGTAGCGGCACACTGCTGTTGTGAATTCTATCCTTTGAGGAAAAAGAGACTCGCCGCCGGAAATTAGCTTCTGCCGGCATGCGATCACAACAGACCAACTGTGATAAGGAAAATCCGATGTCAGTTAACAATTTTGAGATCGGAACAGTACGCGTTGGCGCTGCTAGCAACGTTAATAACGGACATCACGGCATCGATAGAGTGGACCACATCCATGGCAGCAGCGATTGGTGAGAAAAAGGTACAGACACCTGATACAGCCACAGAGCACCTACTCTGTCGCTGTGAAGAATTTTGCTAAGATTTGGAGGACGATATAATAGTCGAACTGGAGAACAGTCTGGAATTCATCAACGTTTGATTTAAGCGCAGAGTTCGAATCCTTCCGCTCTTGGTTTGAAGGTGAAGCAGAAGGATGTGGCCAAGCTGCAAGAGCTGGTGGGTGAAATCTTCCACCCAAACCTTTGTGTCGGAGGCCGACTCCAACCGATTCCGGGCGACTCCGGATAACTCCGAATACCAACAACTCCGGATGACTCCGGACGACTCCACACAACTCTCGACAACTCTGAACGATTTCGAATGATTCCGAACTCTGGATAATACTGAGCGGACCTACCTTCCGGAGTCGGTTCCGAAATTATCAGAGTCAGATTGGAGTTGACTCCGGGTTTTTAGCCAGCTTTACCCATCACAAATATGCATTTTCAAAGCCAAGTGGTCCGCGATTCTGAAAAGGCTGCAGATCACTGTTCTAAAGTATACTGTTGGTTTTGGCGAATAGCACCCTTGTCCAGTGCGGTCAAGAGTTTCGCGACCAATAATTTTGAGACCAGCTCGAGTCGAGTCGGAATCAGCTCCGGAATCGGAATCGACCTCGCCAATTGCTCGGGAAATGGAATCAGAATTGGCATCAGAATTGGAATAAGCTCTGGAATGAGAATCAGCTCTTGAATTAAAATAAGAAGTTTCAGAAGCGAGGTCAATCCGGGAATCTCCATGAAAATTGATCGGTTACTAGTAGATTTGGATTATTTCCGGCTATCCATACGTAGCATCATTGAACCCAAATGCCTATTCTTATGGAAATGCCGAAAGCGACTCCGATTTCCACGTCGATTGTGATTTCGTTGCCACTTCCACTTCGCAATCGATTCCAGCTAACTCGTAGCTAGCCCTAATCGATTCTTTTGGCGTACCCTTTTAATTTAAGTGGCACCTGGGGGTATAATTTCAAGAGAATATTGACCAGGAAGATTATGCGACCGTGAAATTTGTGACAAAGAATTTAACGGCCATTTGATTTGCGACCAAGCTGTTTGCGACTTAAAGGATCAGTTCCCTGGTAGTTGTGGTTTCAGAATTAGCTTCTCTAGTTGTATCCCTGTGATTTAAGTGGCCCCTGGAGATATAATTTTAAATAGATACTGAGCCTTGTGATATAATTTATAGACGGAAGAGACTTTCGGAAGTATGTTGCGTTAATAATCAATATATGAGACGTTATGGATTCGCTTTGTAAAAATAATGCAATCCCGCTTAGCTGTACACAAACAAAAGACGCTTCAATCTCCGAGGTGTTTAACTTTATATGTATATTTAAGTCGTAAGGTACGTAATAACTACTGTTTTTGCTTTGTTGAACGGTGTATGTTATGTTTGCTTCTCGATTGGGTATAACCTATCCTTTGCCTGTCGGGTAGTAGCTAACTAAGCAGTAGAATAGTACTGTACACGTGCGTAATAAATCGCTTACAATTATAGCAACACTCACCCACTCCTCCCCCCCCCCCCCCCCTGGGTATGTTAAGCTCCAAGGGGTCTAGTAACTTTGTGGTACGGTTGGAGCGACGGTGTGCAAGGGGGATGGGGATGGTTTTATTTAATTGTCCATGTCTCGGCGCATAACCCCGAACGGTGGATAAAATGGATACAAAAAGAGAGGTGCGCGTCTTACTTAGGGGACTTTCCGATGGCCGCAGACGGTCGATTCGCCTGTGCCGGGGCCCCGGTCGGTGTGGTAGGGCCCCCGTTACTACCGCCCGTGCCTGATGCGGCCGTGCTGTTGCGGCGCGCCTTGATGCGGGCCTGCAGCGTGGTCAGCAGGCCGGTCAGCACGTCGTGGTTGGGAATTTTCTTCGCAAACAGCAGCCGCTTCACCGAGTCGTCGTACGTCAGCAGGGCGACCATGTTCTGCAGCAGGAAACCCTGGCAGAATTCCATCAGCTTCTGTGCGTTGTAGACCTGGTGTGGTGGTAGAATACAATAGGCGTGAGTGAAGCTAGTCAAGCCGAAAAAGCCTCCGGGAGGCACTGGGGGAGATCGACCACCCTACCTTGGCATGTATGTACATGGCGACCACGTTGTCGATGTCGATCATCTCGGCACAGCGCGCTTCGGTGTAGCGCAAAAGCCCCTCCAGCTGGAAGAAGCTGGCCGCTGCCATCAGCTCCAGCACATCGCCGGCAGCGACATCGAGGGCGCTGCATCCACCGCTGTACAGGAACTGCATCACCAACTGCAAGTCAAATTTTAAAGAAAATTGGTTTAAGGAACGTGTGTTTTAAGCGAACGAGCAATGCTTGACCTACCTCGAATATGTGGTACCGGATGTCGTTGATCTGCACGGTCGGTGTGCCGGTGCCTTCGTTCAGCTTCGAGCTCAACATACTCTGCAGACGCGGAGATGCGGTGACGAGAACGATTTTGTGCCCGTAAAAGATGCGATTTTCCACTCTGTAAGAGGGCGAGAGGCATTGCGTTTGTGTAAAGGGTCGGCAAGACGTTAAACGGGGAGTCCTTTGCTACTTACCGGAATGTGACATCGCTCAGTTCAGGGTTGTTAACGAACTTGGGATCGATGCGCGACCCGTTCGAGGGCTGCAGGACCGGCTCCTTGATCTGTTTGATCGGTTCCCAGCCGAAACAGGTGCTGAAGATGTCGGCCAACAGCAGCGTGGTGCCTTCCTTCTGCAAAAGAGGGAAACGTTTTATTCGTTTTTTTTTTGTTTCAATCTCCGATATGTCAACGGCCACAGGTCCTGGCTCTTGGAACACGCACCTTGCTGTAGCGGAAAATATTAAACAGCAGCGGCAAACACTCGGTCACGAACTGCTGACTGTAGTCGTCCGGGCAGACCTGCAGGAAGTCTTGCAGCAGCTGATCGATGACGGCATCGAGGCGCAGCTCATGTGCGGCCGCGAGGGCATGCATCCAGCAGTGCAGTGTCCATGGTACGCCTAACGCTCGTAGCTCGATGGTAATATCTGTGGGTGATTCGCGAAATCAAACGGTTATCAACTAGCTCTATCCGATCAAAGGACCCCCCCCCTTCTGAGGCATGCGGATACACACCTAAATGATTATTTTCAGCACTATGATACATGGCCTCTTGAAGACTTTTGATTTGGGTTTTGTTCAGGGTCGGTGGGGCCTCCGGCTGGCGGTCGAGCTGGGTGCGCGTATTGCCACCGTCACCTTCGGCAAGCATCTCCTCCAGCGACAGTACCTCCCGGCTGCCCGGGGCCAGCGGATGGGACAGGAGCTTCCGCAGCGTTACGCGCTGACCGTGGGCGGCCGACACAGAGATAGCACTGAAATGAGAGCAACGAATAGGAGAAGCGTTAGGGATCGATGATCTTAATATTGATGCGGTTTTAGTGTTGCGTTTTGAGCATTGAATGAGCGTAAATAGCGTAGTTTCAGAAGAGAAGAGAACGTGTACTGAGCTACAAACTAGAGGTGAGTGCTCAAATTAGATATGAGTCTGCCCTATGGCGCTCTGTTTGTGTCGAATTACAGAGCTGTGAGCTTTCATTTTGAATAGATGCGGTGTAGAATGAGCACTATATATTAATTGGTAAATAATTTTTTTTTAAGTTAAACATTGTATAAAATAGATTTTGCCTATTAAATTATGAATAAAACTGCAATTCGCTCTCCTGAGCGCAATTCCGCTCAAGAGCTCACCAAGAAGAGTGCAGCCAGATTCGCTCCACTCACTCAATTTGAACATACCAAACTATAGATTGACTGTATGTTTTTTTCATTATAAATTAGTTTCATCAACTTTTTAAGTTAAGAGTAAAAGAACAATTTGTTCAAAGCTCAATTCAGCTCGTTTTAGTACATGCGCTCGGCAAGATGAGTGCGACAAAGGTTGACTTACGCATTTAATTTAAGCACAAATATTAAAAAAATTATATATTTTTTGCAAAATCGCGTAAGAACCTTGTCAAAAATGAATAAAAGTGCACTTCGCTTAAAACTCAATTTGCTCATTCGAGTGAAAATCCGCTCACGCGCTCACAAACTCGCTCCACTCACTCAATATAATGTATATAAAAGGTTACCGGTTGTTTTGTTACTAAAAAAGCAGATTAAATTATGAATAAAATCGCCCTCCAGCTCAACTCAGCTCTACGAATGAGCGCAAATCCGCTCTTGCACTCATTGAGCTGAGAGCAACCAGCTTCGCTTCACTCATTAAATCACATTAATGCGCGAGGTTGTTCAAAACTCACTTCAAAGGTAGATTGAATTATTTTTGCTTCATGCGTACTTCACTCAAAAGCCAATGCGCTCTTAAGAGCTCAAATTTGTCCAAGCACTCACTAAGCTGAGAGCAATCAGGTTCGCTCCATTGATTCAATCAAAACATGTGATTGACGTGATTTTTTTTTATAAAAAAGATTCCGAAGCTTTTCAAATTATAAATAAAAGCTTAAAACTCAACTCGCCCGTTAGAGTGCAAATCCACTCACGAGCTCACGAAACTCAGCGCCTTCAGGTTCACTCTACCTCTCGCAAACCAGCTCATTCCACCCCTTACCTGTAGCAGCCCCGCTGGGCCGTGCCCGAGAAGCACAGCAGATCCTTCTGCTGCGTGGACAGAAATGCGTGAGCTCCGTGGGCAAGCAGCAGTGCCACCACCTCCACAATGCCCGACCCGCTCGCCACCTGGAGCGGCGTCAGCGTGCACTTGTCCTCGCTGAGCCGTGCGCCGCCCTCCACGTGAGCGCCCCGATCGAGCAGTATGCGCAGCGCCTGATAGTTGCCCTTGCACGCGGCGAACGTAACCGCCGTCCAGTGTTGCGTCTCCGGATGGATGGCCGGACAGTTGGGGTGGCCCGAGGCAGGCACCTCGATGTTCGGGTCGGCCCCCGCGTCCAGCAGCGTCTGCAGGGCCGTCTCGTCGTTGCGCACCGCCGCTATCATGAGCGCACTCATGCCCTGATGGTTGAGCGTGTCGTACCGCGTGGTCGGCGGTACGAGCGAGAGCGCCTGTATGAGCAGCTCCGGCCGGCCGGTCAGCATTAGCCGGAAGGCTAGCGCGTACGTCGCACGCCGTCCACATTCGCTCGAGTCCTCCTGGAGGGAACAAATAGAGGGGGAAATTGTAAATTAAAAGCGCTTTTTTAAATACAATTTTCAGTTCACTTACAATGCTACCCGTCGTTGACGTGGATGAGTTGGACGTGAGCGAACCGTGCAGCGGTTGCGTTTGCCCCGAATGGTTCGACGAGCTGATGCTCTGCGTACCGGACAGTCCCACTGTCCGCTTGGCCGGCAGCTCCTCCTCGGACGCGATCAGCCGCGGCGGACAGTCCACCCCGGGCAGCAGCAACCGGGCCGCCTGCATAATGTCGTCCTTGTCGATCAGCAGCGCGTGCCGGTACTCGGCGTGCGCCGAAGACACCCGCAGCCACTCGACCAGCGGCGGCAGCACCACGTACGCCCGCTCGTAGCACAGCTCCTGGATGTTGTTGACCGCGCCGTTCGTGGCCGCGCCCACATCGTTGTGCTCCAGCTGCGAGCAGCGCATGAAGTAAAACAGCACCCGGAACGCGGTCTGCGAGATCGGTATGTGCTGGCTGCGCTGCTGCGCCCGTCCGACCAAATCCTTCAGCTCGTTCAAGCTGCCCACGCACGTGGTCAGCAGGCAGGGCTCCAGTGCGTTCGCGCCACCGCCCGAGTTGATCGACGACTGGCTCGCCCACCGGGGCATGGTCAGTGCGCCCGACGCCACGCGGCCCGCATTCAGATGGGCGTACGGCTGCAGCAAGCCCCACAGGTCGCCCGACCCGGCGATCGCATGCTCCAGCCCGGTCGCCGTCAGGGCCGCGCCCGGATCCGTCGGCAGGCACTGCAGGAATATCTCCTCCAGCAGGTTCTCCAGCCCGGCGCACAGATACACCGCCGCGTACTCGTGCACGAACCGGCCCAGCCGCGCGTCGGCCATCCAGCGATGGAACCGTCCGACCGGCAGCTGCAACCCGGCCCGGGCCGATTTGCTCTGCTTCAGCGCACTGTCGCCCGGCACGGCAAACATTGCGGCCGCCCGCAAACACGCCTTGATGCAGGAGTCGGACAGCGCGGGCGAAAGGACGATCTTGAACGCACCGGCCACCTCGTGCTTGGAGCACAGGCCCAAACACCCGGACAGTCGCTGCACCTCGCGCGCCACCCGCACGAGCGCGCGCTGCAGCAGGTAGCCCAGCCGGGGCACCGCCTCCACCGACACGCGCTCCGCGTACTCCCGGCAGCGCCCCGTGCGGATGACGCGCAGCACGCAGTGCTGGCTCCACGGGGGGTGCTGCAGCTCCACCAGCCGGTTGTGCGAATCGACCCACACGAACTCGTCCGCGCTGGTCACGTTCGTGTTGACCGTCTCGAGCGAGCTGTACCGGCCGAGCCGCCGCACCGGTTCCGAGCTTTCCGAGCCCGCGCTCAGGCTGCTGTACGTCGAGGTGGACGTGTGCGAGCGCATCGTCAGCTGCTGGATGGCCATCTTGATGTCCTCCAGCCCGCCGCCGGCCCACGGGATTTTGGCCGGCGTGGCGCGGTGCCGCGACCGCGAATGGTTCGAGCTGGCGCGCGATCGGGCACTGCGGTTGGTAACGCCCGCCGCCAGCCGGTCCTCGGGCAGCGGTCCTAGCGGACCGCCGGCACGGTTCGGGCCAACGCCGCCCGGCGAGCTGCTGCCGTGCCCGGTGTCGGACATGCTGGCGTGCCCGGACGACCGGTTCTCGTCCGACGAGCTGTGGCACTCGTTCACCCGCTGCAGGCCGCGGAAATCGTGCGTCCCGGTGTGGTGGTGCGTTCGCGTAATGCCCAACGGTGCGCCGCCCTTCGCGACGGGACTGGCCAGATGGGTGCCGGGCGTTTGGCCCGACCCGGCACCGTTGCTGCCGCCCGAGCCGGACACTCCCTGATGGTGGTACGACGCGGGCACCGCGTGATGACTCTGCGAGAAGTGTTGCTTCAGGTGACTGACGTTGCTGCCACTGTTGCTGCTCGAGCTGCCGTTTCCGTTCAGCTGCTCGTTGATGGTGGTGACGCTGCTGATCACGTTACCATTGGCGGTTCGTTTGCTGTTCAGCTCGTTGTTGCTGCTGTTGTTGTTGTTGTTGTTGTGGCTGGAGTTGGAAGCTACCGAAGACTTGTCCAGCCCGGCACTCACCATCGCCGGTTGGGCCTTCACTGGTGAGCTTTGCACGGTCAGCTTGGTCGGACCTGCGACCGAACGGTGCGGACCTGACTGCTGCTGATGTGGTTGCTGCTGCTGCTGATGATGTTGCTGCTGTTGATGATGTTGGGGATGTTGCTGCTGCTGCTGCTGCTGCTGGGAATGATGCTGATGGTGCGCTAGTGGATGCTGCTGCCCGTGCTGTTGTCCCCCCGGGCCGGCCTGCTGTCCTGTCGGCAGTGCGTGATACTTCCTATCGTTCGGGTCGGCACTTTGCTGTCCGCCCGAACCTCCGCCCTGCTGGTGTACTGGCGAGAGGCTAAAGTTGCGCATCTCACCATTCCCATTGGCCGGTCGTAGTGTGATCTCTTTCGAGACGCGCGGAGCCGGCGTTGCTACTGCCGGGCTCTGGATGCGGGCTCCGGGTGAGGCGACCGGGTTCGATGACGCTATGTAGTGGTTCCCGGGCGAAAGGCCGTTCGGGCTGGCCGGGTAGTTGCTGGCGCTTCCGGTACCGGTTCCACCGCCGGCGGCCGAGCTGGAACCATTGTGCGCCGGGTTGTTGGCGAGACCGATGCTGCTCTGGTTGCTGGACGTGTTGGGCGGTGAGCTTACCTGCCCGTTCGCTACAGCCGTACCGGAAGGTCTGGTGGGGGAATAGGAGAAGAAAACGGTATTAGAGACGTTTTGAAAGAGAAAGTCTTATTCAAGCATCAAAGGGTCCTACGGTCATGTTCAAAGAAGTACTCTTCAAAGATCTACAAAGATGTAGATGTAAATCTACTGGAAATTCTACTGGAATATCCTGGAAGATGATGTTGATGGCAAGCGATCCTCTGACAAACCACTTTGCCGTCCAATGGACCCAATGTCATGATCAAAGAAGTAGACGTCAAGAGTGTAAGATTCCTACTTTTATGCTGCAATTCTAAATAGAAACGTATCTAGGCGAAGATCTTTGGAAGAAGAACCCGATGTAACGATAAGTGAGAGATACATTTCAATTCTGAAATCCTAAATGAATTCAGAAATCCTTTCTGAAATACTAAAATCTACTGGTAGATCCTAAAAGATATCAAAAAGATTATTTAAAGCTGTTGTTGACATGACATGCAAGCGATAACGGGTAAACTGTCCAAAGAATTGATCGTCTTGTTCACATATGTTAAAGCGAATCATGAGAAATTCCTATTCTTGTTGTAAAATTCTAAGTGAAGGATTTACTGGAAGATCCTGGAGATGTCCAATAGAAACTTCAAAATTATTCTTATGACAGATGATCACAACGGACCCAATATCTTGTTCAATTAGAATATTGAGAAATTCCTATTCCTTTTCTCTATTTCCAAATGTACCAACTTCTTGAAAGATCGTCGAGATATCTAATAGAGACTTCAAACTTATTCATATGACATATGATCTAGCAACCGATCGCTGGCAAAAACCACTGTACCGTGCTCTCCAGTTCTGCACGAAGCTCCAATCGAACGGATCGCCAACGTCATCATCGTCGTAACCATACTCCGCTGCACCACCGTCGGGTCCACCATCCTCGAACACGGCCTGCACAATGTCCGACGCCACCTTGAAGCTTTCCTCGATCTTGATGTTGATCACACCGTTAATGACGCTCTCGACGAACGACGGCAGCGACGCGTCCGTTACACCGTCGGCCGTCGCCACCGTCTTATCCACGCGCCGTATCTCCACCACCTGCGTGTGTGGTGGCGCCGTACGCTTGTGCTTTGGTTCTTCACTCGCCCGACCTGGCCCGTCCTGGTCCGGGCCGATCGGTACGGTTACGCCACCCACGGGCGCATCGCTCGACGCCACTCCGCGATTCTTTTCCTCCAGCACAGACTTGAGCTGCAGCATGAACTCCTTCCCCGGCTTACCACCCCCGCCCGGTTCGGGTTTCTTTTCCAGCGCGTCACGTACGGTTGGCCGGCTGCCGTTGCTGCTGCTGCCGGCACTGCTGCTGCTTCCGCCGCTGCTGCGCTGCTGCAGCATCTCGGCCGTCTCCTCGCACAGCCGCTGGGCGTGAAACACGTTCAGCTCGCTGACCTTCGGCGGCGGTGGCGTACCGGTCGGCGGTGGCGGTGCCGGGCGCGTCTTTTCGCTCTTCCGGTGCGCGATCGAGTCGCCGAAGTAGATGATGACTTTGTGGTCTTTCTGCTTTTCGATTTTGTTCTTCACCGGTGGGCCGCCGGCCGTGACGGGGGGCGGCGGCGACGGTGGCAGATAGCTGTAGTAATCGTCCTCTTCCGTCAGGTTGTTGGTGCTCTTGATCATCTTGGAGCTGAGGGCGGCCGGATGATACCGGGGCCGGCCGCCACCATTCCCTACGCTCGGTATTTCGTTGTAGCTTTGGGCCTTCTTCATGCGATTGCCGTTCTGGCCGGGACCGTACCGAGGATCCCGGTGTCCCTGGTGGTGTTGTTGCTGCTGCTGCTGCTGTTGACCCTGTTGCGTATAGCCAGGCTCTGGATCGTACGGATCTTCATCATCACCCGTTGGCAGAACGCTGAGGGACGCCTGCCGACCGTCCGGCGAACGAGCCGGATAGTCGTTCGAGGTGCGTCGTCGCAGAATGAAGTTATCGTTGCGCGTTAGTTTGGAGTTTTTGCAGTACTTTGACTGCTGGTGGCTTCCGGCGTCGGCTCCGTACGGTGGGGGGCGCTGGTCGGTCGCTTTGTTTGGTTTCACTTTCAGCTTGTAGCCGCGCAACTCCCGGCACAGGCTGCAGGTGCAGTCGTCCGTACAGATCATTGCGAGGGCGGGACGGTACTGCGTGAGAGTTTCGCGAAACCTCTTCCGTTACGAGGTGTGTAGTGCACTAAGCAATGCAGGTGCGTCAAGACGATGGTGCGCGTCCGTTCGAGCGATTGGACTACACCACGGCACGCGATTGATTTGTGCCGGTCCTCGACCCTTTCCGTGGTGTGGGCCCTGTTCGGGTATTGCATGAGGCCACTAGACCACTACCTCGGAGCTTGTTTTTTGTTTTATTATTGCGTTATGTTTGTGGACGTTGTTTATGAGGTCTGTTGGGTGATCACGGCACAATCGGGCGTTTGTTGCAAGAGAGGGAAACATAAAGCAAGAGAAATGGGCGTTAATGACGACTAGGTGAGTTTTGGTTGCAGAGGTAAGAGCACCCCTAAGACACACCAACACACCAAGCTAACGAAACACAATACGAACGAAGGCACGAAGTCTGCTGTCCCTTGATGACTGGTGTGGGCCTGGCCAACTGTGGAGTCAATCCGGCATGATATCTTTGCCCAATACCGAGATTGGTTGCGGCGTTTGGTCTAGATTTGCCTTCCCCTACTTCCTGCATTCCAGCTCCAGAAGCTGGATTCCAAAATCCTACACTTGTCTTTTCGCATGCTGCATGCAGTTTGAAAAGCAATAAAATCAAGGGGCCCCACCGTTTGTCAGGTCAGGTTTTACTTGTTCCGATTTGTGGACAGTCGCTGCAAACGATTGTTGTGGATAGCTGAACTATTTCGTCGGCAATATTTTGAAGTGACTTTATTACACCACACCAAAGCGTGTGGCGAATGCGCGCAGGTGTGTTTCCTGTCGTGTTTGTTAGCCAGATTGTGACACTGCCACAGGCAAAACGAAGTGTGAGTGATAAATAATGCACACATAACCTAGAGAGCTGGGGCTGGACCAATAATTGAGTTTTGTTGGAAGTAGATGTTAGGCAATTCTTTAGAAACTTTGAAGAGTGTTTGAGCATACTACTGTTCATTTGGACATTCCCGATTTATACAGGCTCTTGCTAGACTTACATATACATGTAGTGTATCATGAAGGAACCGGATAAAGTTAAATGATACGGTATAACGGCTGGGTTGAGAATCGATCTCCCACGGCCATGTAGAATCGAACCCGCCTATCGCTTAGACCACATGGTCCTCCGGACCTACGCAGACTTACACAACCAATTTAAGCGAATTGGTCTATCAATTCTGGAATTTGCAACCAGAAGATGACGACACAACACGTTCACTCGGCGAGATAGCATCGCTATTTCTTAATTAGCGCAAACGAGTGAGTCGCGCACAAGCCATCATTATGTCAATACTTGTTATTGCTTGATGAGTCGCCGGGCAGACTCGCTGCCGGGTTACTCACGAACCATGAACGTAGTTGAAATAAATTCTAATGTGCAATTGTTTCCCGCCACACGGGACGGTCTTGGCAAACGGAATTGTGATCATAATCATGTTATGAATGTCATTGCATACACATACGTTAGTAGCTCCTCTGTTCGGTTCTAACATCGTCAGCAGTCAGCAGCTGCCTTCAACAGATTACCAAACTTTCGTATGCATTTGGTCGTTATCTCTGCATCTTCGCATTGCCGGTATGCAGGACCTACCACTCAGTTTCGTAATATCGTTAACCACGTCCATTTGTGTCCGCGCAGGGTTTGCGCCTGTATCAATCGTCCCGCACGACCGCGCGATAATAATCTGCGCGACCGGCAAACAAGAAATGCTGCGTATGCGCCCGACCCAACCACGTGTAACGAGCACCACGAGCGGGGAGAGTATTAGTGCAGCTACAAATTAGTCCAGCCGAAAACAGCCTTTTACATGCAACCCCCTGTACACAGGGTGACACAGGGAGCAGTTGTAAATATTCTGTTTTACCTGCCTTACCCTACCCCAACCACCACTATGGGCAGGGATTAGGCGCTCCATTAGAGCATTTGGAGCGTTTGGAAAACGTTTGACTGGCGTGGAACCATTTGGGCGCGTTTATTACGCGCGTATGCGCTCGGAAGGGAGGTCGCCTAATTGAAACTAATAGTGCCATAAGTTTTGATTTTGCAGACCAACTTCTTGCCCCCTGGCCCGTGTTGATAGATCTGTGCCCCCCGATTATGGGCAGAGCACGCCCTGTCAGACTGCGTCAGACGCTTTTGTGGTCAGAAATCGCTTCATTAGGTGTTGTTGCCGTTTGCCACTCGTGATGCCCCCGTCCAGCGGATGCCGTAGACAGCAACATGCGCATTACATTTGCGTCGGGCTGCTGCAGCAGCAGCCGCCCCTCTTCCCTTTTCTGCATGTGCCGTGTGTGCATGGGCACATGTGCATTTCCTTTTGTAAAGGTGCACAACACACACACCTTTCAATATATTCAGTCTATGGCGCACTGTGAAGTCGATCGTTTGGAGCAAATGATACGATTATGCTGGCCATAACCACCTCCAATGGGGGGCGAACCGGGGATGGGGTGGTAATAAAAGTCAGCCCAAGAAACGTTTCCCATTTTGCTACCATGGGATTGAGACGGGGAGAGCACAACACCGTCAAACTGCACATGAACGAATGACATAGAGTGTTGGAGTTGGCAGAGCTGTGGATACAACACATCTGGTCGGTTGATCCAACTGGAGTTTGTATTGCAAGCAGTTCAAGCCCTACTTCATGATCTCATCTCGCCGTTTGGGGGAGATACAGATTGCTGGGGAGAGCGTGGTGTGTAGTACGGTAGCGAAATGCCCCCTCGGTAAGCGACCCAGCAAACTCTCCCAATCGAGCTCCAATACTCATGTTTTTGTATACTGTGGGGTAAAAAACGGGGTACTGGCACCAGATTGGGGCAACGATTTATGATTACACAGCTTGAAGCTAGTTATTTTGTTGAGTTTGGCTGTCCAAGAGATGTCCAAGTGCAGGCAGAAATGGACGCCCTCCTTCACCAAAGAGAACCATGACATGCAGGAAAGCACAACAAATACAAAACCACGCAAATCCACAACCGTTAGCGTGAAAAAAACTAGCCACACTAACCCTAACCCTATCACTAATCCTGGGAGGTACTGGGTTTTGCTGTCTGTGATGTGGTTCGAGCATAGTTAGGTCTGCTCATTGATCCATGCTCTTGGAGCTTGAAAATTGATCAACAGCCGTGAGGACTCGGGAATAAAGCATGAACCGAAGGCCACTCAAACAAACACCATTGGCCAATCTGTGCCAGAGCGTGGATTAAGTAATAGCCGAGGTGCAATGAAAAAGAGAACTCGTGGCACACTTTTTTCCCTATTGCAATGCAATGCTACAGTGAATGAAATGGCACCGGGAGGTACGAAATTATACTATTTGTTACACTTAATTAGAGTGTGGTAGTGGTGGCGATGCGGGAGGGAAAGGGATCTCTGTGTGTGCTCGTTTCATGCACATTTTTATTGAGGAGATATTATTGATTTCTTGCTGTGTGTTGCGAATAAGTCGGTTGTTGAAAAGGTGGGCAACAAATTTAGCATCCCGCGGCATCATTATCAGTCAATAAAGCGGGTGGTGTAAAAGGATTTCTTCTAATCCCGAAGCCCTTTTCGCAAAGGAGATCTCCTTTTTGACTACAAATCTCGTTATTCAATTTCGTGCATTTTTTGTGTGTTGTCTGTTTCTCTCTCTTCCTCGGCTTGTCAAATTAGCGAAACAATTCATCGGCCAAGTGGTGGGCCAATTTATTGATACCGTTCGGTGTATCGGGACGGTTAAAATACGGAGCGGAGTTTGCAGCCCGGTTAGGTAGGTTTGGTAGGTTTACCGCACAACACACTGGGCATGCATTTTGGGCCCGTGCCCACCGACGCAGCTGGAAACAGCTGGCGATAGTTATGTTGCCCCCGGGGCGTTGTTTTCATTTTGCTGTTTGCCGTTTTTTCTCCGCCTGCTTTATTATACATACGCCGGGGGTTTGATTTTATTGATCAACATCACTACACGGAGGAGTGTGCGGGAAGGCCGTGTCCGGAAATCGAAGGGGGGGCGCAGATTATCGTATTACCCAATCGCAGGAGATAACGAGGCCGCAAATCAGTTAATAAATCATTTGTTTTGTTTCATTTTTTGGCAATGTTTTGCGAGGGCAATTTGTTAGCAATTTTGGTTTTATTGGAATTGGATGAGGGACTACTGCCAACAATGTAGGAGATGACTAGACATTACCACCGTTCCTTCTTGTTGAATGTGGAGTTGGTGCTATAAAGCCGAATTATGCAACAATGAGCCGGAAGCTGTACAGCTATGAGAGATATAACTCAAGTACATTGGAAGTTAATTAGTCATAAATGGATGGTTTATGTAAAGAATTTGAAAGGAATATCTGAATTGAACCAAATATCTGCATAATTTGGGACAAAATAGAGCAATAATAGGGCTCCCAGAAAAGGTGAACTGCTTGGTGTAATAGCCTTCCAATTTTGTATCCATAACTGTTCCCGAGGTCCCTTAGCTTAGTCGTTAAGACATGCGACCTAACGAAACAACTTTTATGGGTTTCAAATGTCACATAAACCTGAAAAACCAAAATAGGATTTAATATCCTATAGATGTTATTAAAGTAGGCAAGATCTTCAGAAGAATGGCTTTGATCAGGGTTCTTGTACCTAATAAGAAGAATAAGAAGAAGAAAAAGATCTATATTTGCTAAGGCCCTACCACTTCTAGGCGATACTGTAATGCCGACATCAAGAATCTAGAAGTTGTCTAGCAAGGAATCTCAGTATAGTCCAAATATCTCAGGAAGTTTGGAAAAGCAACAGATTTTCCAAGCAGAATCAGAGCCTTCGTCTGGTAAGAAATTACTGAATTCAGAGTTAGTTTGGTAAAGTTTCCAAACGAAAGTCAACATCATAACACTCCATAGCTATAATTTTGTGGTCTTAACGATTCCCCAATTGGTTCTAACACGTCCAAAATACGCCTCAAATGCCTTGATACCTCAAAGCCTAACCGTGTGACAGGGTAAGATTGCAAAAAAACAGTGTGCCAAATCCAATTATCACCATGTTTCAGCTGACAGGGCCTTGTTATAAAACATCTCATCATCAAGCGTTATCCCCGAATTGGGTGTCTGTGCTTGGTTGGTTGTTCTGCTCTGACACACACACACACATTCACTCGCTGTGATGGACAGAAGCCGTTCGTTTTCGTTCGTATTTTGTTTCGTTCAGAGCAGGCTGTGTGCTCCGTTACGGTGCCTAAAGCCCGCTACATAAATCAATGACGTACCCGAAAAGGCACACATCCGCCGCGAGACACGGCCGTCCCAAGATGTACGTGGACGTTCGCACACCCACAGAATCCAATTAGAGCGGGTTTTGGTCGCTTCAGGCCAGTTGGACGTTCTGACGTCTGCCACGCGGTGAATGATCGGTGCTCCCGGTGGGACTCGTCACACTTGCCACTGGCAAACCACTGGCAAACGGTCGACCGACGACATCCGAGCCCGGATCGGATGTATCTCGTTACGTTCACTTTCGTTCTGGGTGCTGGCCAGAGCACAGAAGTTCCAGGCTTGTGGTGGGATACGTTGCTCGAAGCGTTTCGGGGCTTTGTTGTTTTTGGTGTTTCTTTTTGTGTATGTGTGTGTGTATGGTGTGTATGGTCACTTTGTTCACACGTCACGCTTCACTATTCTAGGATCAAGTGCAACACACGGAGCGAATCGCACAACTGATTCGTCATACTGACTTGGTAGAGAACGTTGGATTCACAAGTAGGGGAGGATTTCCTTTTCTCCGGACAGCTATTCTGAGCGAAAAACTAATTGACATTTGATGCTGACAGACTGAACACAGACACACACACACGCACTCATGCACACACAAACACACAATCTGCAAAAATTCTTCACCTCACTTCTCACTTTGTGTGCTCGCTAAATCTCTTTCCTTTTCTGCCACGAAGGGATTAGGTTTCGCCGTGGCTGCGCAGACACTGGAAGGGCGAAAAATAAACCATTCGTTGTTAGCTACAAATCACGCAAACACACTTCAGTCAAACACACATTATACTTCAATCAACCAGCCTCGATCTCGAAGCGGGTCGATCGACCACTAGTCCGGAAGCGAGCGCGCGCGCGCTCGAAGGGCCCGTATACGCAGGCGGCTGGTCTTCAGCTCGATCGATCGGGAATGATCGCGTTGCACTTTGAGCACGTTGAACCGAATACGGGAGACACCCGGTTGGAAGGAAGAGAATACGTAAGGCCCATCAATTAAGTCCTTCCGCTACGGTGCTGCTGCCGCGGCCGATAGATTACGCCACGAGACATTGCGCACGTGGTGAACAGTTTTTGCGCTGCCGTCCGTAACACCAACGGCGGTGTGTGACACTGGTCGCGCTGGTGATCAATCGTGCCGAATCGGTTCCAAACTGTGCGCAAGATGTAATAACCCACGACGATGATGATTGTTCCCATTCGGAATGTCCCCCGCAATGGTAGCAAAGGTATGGTATGCCGCTTGTCGTTTGGTGTCAAAATTTACATACAACGCTCAACACCTTCCCTTTTTGGGGAAACCTTCAAAACCCACCATCAACAAAAGAAACTAATCTTGAACACTCCCGCGCAACACTATCGCACCTTCACGGGGTTCAAACTTTGAGTCCAGTACGCCCCTTAGGCACACTCCCAAAACCCCGAGTTAATTTCCCGATCAGACCCGATACGGTTCTTTGGCCGCTGCCGCGAATGCGTTGCACGATCGATTGTAGATTAGGTTCTTCAAAACAGGCGTTGCCAACAATTGCCCATAGCATCAAGGCATTTCTTTTCGAGGCTACACTCTTTGGCCCGGTGTCGCCTTTACGCTTGCACTTCGCTCGCACCTTTAGACCGAACGGGGAAATGGAAATTTGATTTCAAAATAATTTTCTGTTTTCATTCACCACGGATCGTTCGGATTGGATCACACAGAAACACACACACGACACACACACGCAGAGAAACATGTGAGGGGGGCTTAGTTTAAATCACGTCTTGATTTCGCGGACCCGGGCGTCGCACCGACGAATGATTTTAGCTGGACGCGGGTGCGCACGAGAGTGCACGAGGGTGATTAAAATTTGATTTCCTTCACCCAGGCCAAACACACCATCCACAACCCAATCACGGGCACAATCATTTTCATTTCGCTGGTGCGGTATGGGGAGTTTTCCAAAGCTCCGAAGGGGGCCGTGTATAACGCGCGTAATTATCATTCACACTTGCCGCACAGGCCACTGGCTTTTCGTGCCGTGTCTTGCGCGTCTTTGCGCGCATATATTACTATGTCGAGCGCTGCGTCACGTAACTGAACTACACACACGCGGAGGCTTTATCGGGAGCCCCGTCCCGCGTAAGCTCGATCACTATACGCGACGCAAACTACACCTCGATCCACGTACGTCCGCAGGAAGTATTCGATTTTGGAGCCACAGCCACCGCCGCGCACTTTTCACGCGGAAGGTGTACACTTAGATGCGGTGGTTACTTCTCGTAGCAGCGAGGTCGTCGCTGAAGTTCACGTAACCTCCCCGAGAGGCACGAATCAGTAGGTAATAGCTCTTCTTTGATTTTCAGTATCCGAAATTTCCCGAATAGATTGTCTTATCATACTGAAATATACGATCACTGCTTTGATCACATTCCCCAAGTAGTGATGTTCTTCAAGGCACTACTACGAATATCCACAACTCCACCCAAACACTGTCCGGAGCTCTCCGAAACCACTAACCGTTTCGTTAACCAGTTTGCCCGAGGCGACCGTTAACAGGCGCCCTAACGCCCTGAACCCCTCCGTACTATGTGTGGTGACTGGCAAGCGGTCTAACCACGTTCGCAGACACAACCGAACTGGAAAAAGGGTGAAATTGTAATAAATTGCTGCAGCCACAGCACCGCAGGCCATGGCTGTTTGTTTATGCTCTCGCGCCAGCACCAGCGCGGGCTCTCTTTTTTTCTCGGCGTTCGGTTAGTTCAGCGTTTGAGTTTTCCGACTGAGGTTTCTCTCAGCGATCACTGTCTGGGGTGCAGTTTTCTCAGACTGCGCGCAAAAAAAAGAAACCGCTCAAGCGAATTGGAGACGAAGCGGGGACTGATCTTTGAGTCTGGGAGTGAGCGAATTTTCCCGACGATTTTCGGAACCTCATCTCGGAGATCGCTTCTTGTGCAGTGCGATCGGGAGCGAGTTTGTGCGAGTGCGACGGCACCTTTACGATGCGAACTTTAACCCAAAGATCCGTGCTAATGGTGCAGATGGAGCAGGAGGCTTTCGAATGTTTTAAATTTTTGATCGGCAAATCGTTCGGCGTGGGGTCGGTGCGTGGTAGGAGAGCAAACCTTTTACCTCGGACGAAGGTATCGGTGCACAGTTTACTGTGCCCCCTGTTTTACTTTCATTGATCGAAATTAGCTCGAGTCCATTAGCGTTTGCTAAATGCAAATGAGGAAATAGTGTACGCGTTTCAAACGAAACCATGCGTTAAATGGATGCGTTGCGAAGTTGATGAACGTTTGGAGTTGGTGGTTTTTGTATATTTATGATGTTTTAATGCCAAGATGACTCAGTGAAGAGTGTCAAAAGATGGACTTTAGACAACTCAAACTGAATCTCCAAAATGAAAGGGTTTACAGTAGAGCTCTCCTTTCCAATCTCTTGGGAAAGAACATTTTTATTGAGGACTGTTCGCTTCTGTACATCTAAACAAGGCTATACAGACATGCCCCAAAAACTGAACCAAAATCTTACAAATAATGCAATAATAATAACGTGTAACCAATCGGATTGCTCCAGATTGTAATCAAGCTCGCCAAGCAGCAGCTTTACAAACTGCCCAAGCAACCATTACATCATTGCCCATTATCATCGTGAAAAGCGTCATCTCAGTACATCACAAGGAAAAAGCTACGATTTTTTCAACCTACCTACCTCCTCCCCGAACCCAAATTCCTCATCAATCACAAACCCGGTTTCATCATCGGTAATTACTGATTAACCTATTTTTCATTTGCGCACTCATGGGACCTTCCGGAGTGTCCGAGACAACAAAAAAACTTACAAAAGAGTTACGTCCGATATGATTGACCGTGTCCAGAAACACCAGAAAGACTTCTGGAACGCACTCGGAAAAAGAGAGAGAAAGAAAAAAACAGCAACGCCCTAAGAGAAGGGAGTCTTCTCGCCAAAAAAAAACAAACCGGGCCATCTCTAACCGGCCACCCGTTAGAATAATTGGAATCTAGTTCGGGTCCTACAATTTCGGTATAAGATCTTCCACCTGAGGAGATGCGGAGATGAGCAAAACGGTCGGTCGGAGCGGGGCTGAAAGTGGGCAAATGTTTTGTCGACATTTGCTGCTTGGCCGGACTATTTCTCAGACACCCACTGGCTTTTCGCTGAGGGGCTTAGGGCTTCCCAGGCCGAGAAGCTTCTCAACCACCGTCTTCAACCATTGTTGCATCATTAACGGAATTTGGAACTTCCGGAGAAAATTGCTAATGCACACTCACAGTCGTGCAATCATCAGGCCCACCATGCGCCCACACCTGTAAGAATGGTGCGGTTGGGGTGGAAGATGTTTTCCCAGGTCTTAGATATGTCACCGTTGCTCCGAAGATGGGACGGGGAAGTAGAAGTTGTCAGAATGTGGGTCTCTTCGGCTTCGGACGATTCACGGCCGTCGATCGCTTTGCGGAGATAAGGATGTGTGTCAATCTGTTGGAGGATCTGATAGGCAGAATCTTTGCTAGAATCAGCCACGCAGGTGGAATAGGCCACAAAATTGTGCTTTGTTTCAAGATGAGATACTTTGCGGGTTCCAGCAAGCGTCAAATTAATCTTTGACCCGACTTGATAAAACGCAAACCATTTCTTTAAATTCGGCACCCAATGCTCGTTAGTTTGCCTCTTCCTTCGCCAGCTTTAATGAATTGAAAGTGAAAGCAAGTTTAAGGAAAAAGGCAGTAGCGTATGGTTCATTAAACGGAGATGATTGCAGGCCGCTACTTAGCTATTCATCAGGCAGAAAATGTGAATTAATTGAATCAGAGCTTTCCGTTCGTACGCAACAAAACAAACACAGGTAGAAGAGCAGTAGTTGGTGCTTTTTATAACTTTCCCATGCTATGTTATTAAAATATGAATGAGCATAATTTAATGAACTTGGCAGTGGAAATCTCTATTTGAAGTATAGAAATTTGTTTTTGGAAATTTAGTCCCAAATTAATTAAAATGTATAATTAAAGTTTTATAAGTGATTCTACCGGATGATCTGTGTAATTAAAACCAGAAAAATATCTAGTTGTTTGTAATATTAACGTATCACTTAGACTGAAGTTATGGATGATATTTGAGGCTGTTTGTGGCGCTAAATCTATTGGCCAAACGATTAAACATCCCTGTGTAAGAGTCCATACTGATTGGAGTATCTTCTTGATGGATGTCTAAGGCATATGTCCATATAGGATCACCGGGTGCTTCAATGTGCAACATTTCGTTATATTTTGTTATCGAAGCCTTGCGTACCTCTGAAGTTTTGAGTTGTTGAAGCTTTAGTTTTTGAGGCTCCAGAACAAGAAAAATTATGTATTTCATGATTTTGCTGAAGATGTTACGATCATTCCGGATATTTAATTTCTGTTTCAAGGTATACGTTTGTAGTGACCATACTTCTTCAACCAATGATGTCAATGTCATCCTAACGTAAATACGATACGATAAGGGTACGGCTTACGTTCGTGACTCTTACCAAACTCAGCACGCAGTTAATGGCTTGCTGGAAATGTTCTGATTCTGCTTTATAAACCTAGTTTAGTGGCCAATATTTTCAACCGTTGCTCAACTGTTCTAATTCGTGCCAGAAATACCGTAATGTCGTAAAGTTATGTTTCAAAAAATCTATGCCGTTAAATAGCAGACTAAAAGCGTCATTTTTCTGAAGCGACAAGTAGCATTCAAACCTTCTCTACTTGCGTAGTCTTCCACAGAACGAAAAATCCCATAGTCTCTGGAGCTTATTGTAAGTGTTTTATTGCCATTTGCTCAAGCATGGCCTACGTTTCAAATTGACACTAACATTGGAATGCTGGGTACGTTTATGCTAGGTGGAAAAAATCTTAAATCCTAAGACAAGCATAAGACAAAGGCAAAGCAGAAGCAATGGGAGGGCAAAAGTCGCAAAATAAAAATTTCATTTTTTGATCCAAATCGTCTTCCAAGTCTCTCGTCCAGGGGCTCCAAAGCAGCGCGCAGCAGGAGTTGTCGGTGTGTAATGACCGTTTGCGTACGGAAGGAAACGATCGGCGACTTAACGGGGCGGGGTCCGTTTTGATGAGTTTACAATCATAAAACAACCGCTAGGTGAGATAGAACCCTGGCACAGATCGTGATGGATCGTTCTGGGTTGGTTGGTTAGACGCGGTTAATAGAACCGAAAACGATCCAACGATCCCGGCCCGGCTGCTACCGCATCAAGTTCTTCCAGTTCTCGGTGTTTTAGGCTCGGGCTCGGGTAATCGACACATCAAACTTCATCCTAGACGAGCTGGACATTCCTGTTCTGATAGCGTTGCTTGCTTTAATTCTCGCTGGAAGTCGTGTCTCATCGACGATCGTAACGAAGCTCGTTAATACTGACACAACAACATTTAATTTAGTTGCGCCGCCTTCAGATCGGTCCTGTTGGAGCGTTATTTTTTTCCCTACTCTGCCAGCTAATTTCACCGCCTCAACTGACGATGAAAGTGAACTTTCTGCAAAGTTCATCGGTGATAGGCGACAAACAACGAACGAAAAAAAAAATGTTACACGATGAGAAGAGTGCTTGATGGCCCCTTGCGAGGGTTTTGTGCCCGATGACACGCAACAGCATACCGCGCAGTTCCATTGTTTTCTTGCTACTGCTGCTGCACGCACCAAGCCCGTCCACTATTGTTTCGGGTGCATTGGCTTTACCGTCTCCCTTTCTCACTCTCTCTCTCTCTATCTGAAAGGTTTCGGAAAAGTTGAAGATATTAAAAAGTTAATTAATTAGCTCAGTATAAAGCAACTGCTGCAGCAGGTCCCAGACCGTGCTTCAAGGGGACCTTTCTTTCACCTTGCCGCTAGCTGCGGGAGGCAGTTTTCGGTGCACTTTCTTGCCGTTCATCGACCGAGACAACAAATAGAGTGATAGTGCGAGGTTGAATGAAGATAGATACGTACGAAATAGATGAAATCGTTACCGCAAGTCACCCGATAATAATGAGGGGAGCCGTACAGTACAAAGGTACTGAAAACAAATCGGACGTTCGGCGTGCGTCGCGCATGACGGTACGCAACAAGAGTGTGCTGGATGCCTTTTTTCCGCACTTCCGCAATTGCAAATTTGAACGCATTTTTTAAGAAACTCGAACTGCAAAATACTTTTGCGGTTGGAATTAAAAATGTAGAAAATGTCAAAACCACTTTCCTGCTGCTTGCTGCAGGAGTTAGTCGCTTAGCGTTTATTTTATGGTCTATTATTTTGTTGTACAGAGGCTTTTAGGGGTTTTTTATGGCGGGTGCACTGTTGGGCAATTACTTTCCTTTCTGGGCAGCAGTGTCTTACATGACAGGTGGATTTGATAAGTCGTGTAGGTGGGTGTACCAATCAAAATGCTTGTCTGGCTGTTCGAGACGGGGAAACCAATTTCTATTTCAACGGAAATAGTTGTGAGCAATAAATATTAGCGACATATTGATTGTTTTCTCTTGTGTCGTGGTCTGGAGGATTGTATCATAATCGCAGTGAAATATTTCAAATTCTTGTTGCTGATTTAAGTTTAGGAAGCTATGGTGTAATTGGCTCGAATTCAGCGCTGAATAGTTGTTTTCGTGTTGCCATTTTGATTGGGTTCGGTAATTTTGCATTTATTTTATTAAAAACCCATTCTTGTAACTTTCAAATGATAACAGGAAAACGTAATGTTTTGTACACAAGCAATGGTCTCTCTTGTTCGGAGTGTACGTTCGAATAGCTTAAATTTAGCTTTTCATCAACCAATTCATAAACGATGGCTGTAGTACAGTCGGCAAGCCGTCGGATTGAACAACAAAGCAAATAACATGAGTTCAAATCTCGTACCGAGCGAGCGCTCGATGTACGTGATTGAGAAAGCAGAAAGCTTTTTAAGTAACACCTATTTATCAATGTTAGAAATTTAATGAAAAGACAAGGGGTAGACCTTTTTTCCCCACACTTTAGTAGAAAATATTAATACTAATACATGAGGTAAAATGAGATTTTGTCCTTGTTTTATCACACATACTATAAAATACAGCATCTATAATTGTATGATTCATTTTGCTATCTTTTGTTTACTTGTCTATTTTGTGGTTTTAAACACATTTCGTAATAATTAATATATTAATATTAATCCAATTTGAAGATTATTCCTTACCGCCATTAACACATCATAATTGACGTCATAGTATGACTTGTTCTGCGAAATAAAGACATCATAGACTCACCCTCTCCCCTCAATGCGCGCACAGGGTACAATTTTTTGGCTAAACAGGCTCACGATTTGACAAGCATCACCAACAAAAACCCAGCGGCTGCCATTGCTGACCATATTTCCGATTTATGATCAGTTAATCTCCATCTATACATCGATGCCGGTGGCAACACACGAGAGAGAGAGACGTGGAGCCGAACCTGCACACCGAGTGTCCCTTTGAAACCGTACCTCAAACTAAAACCCCTAACAGGAGAAAAAGAGAGCGATCTCACGCGACATTCGAATGGTCTCGGTGGTCTCGGTCAGTCTCGAACAACGTCCCCACACCGCACAAAGCGTGATCTGTTCGAAGTTCGTTTTCGATTCGATTTTTCGCAAAGATTTATATCTTAATTCGACCGATTACTGTATCATGTTCTGCACGCGGGTGTGTGTGCGTTTGTGTGTGCGCTTCGTGCGCTCCCCCATTGCGTGTGCAAAAGATGAAAGCCTTTGATTTCGAACGGCTCTCCAGGTCCTCTGAGCAGGGATGTAATGTAGACAGGGCTTTATTTAAAATATTCCAAACATAATCGCAAGTGTAACGGCAAACGTGCGATTAAAATCATGCTTCGAGGGGAGCACCACCAGCTTGGCGATATGGGGCCTCCAAGTGCTGTTGCCGATGATGATGATGATGTTGGTGGGTTTTTTTTGGAATGGCCAAATCGAGATTGGAGCAAATATTTGTATGTACGGGAAATCCAAATGCAAATTGAGCATGCTCACGCTCACCGATTAGGTGGCGGAATCGATTGAGCTATGAATATGCATAAATAGGCGATCGTTTGTACGGTTTGATAGCTTTGCCGAATGGACAGCTGACAGGGCCAGAGTGTGGTGGTTTCGATAGGCCTCGCGAAGGAAAATAATCATGTTTTGTTAGGTCGTTGAGATGTCGTTGGGAATTGGTTGATTTTATTAACGACAAGAAAACGGGCGAGGAGCGGTTATGAGATTGGGCATGTTTCGTGTTTTCATTCAAATTTCTATGATCTCAAAGCAAGCAAACATGAATTGTCATGTGCAACGAATACCACGATACATTTTCATTGAGAAACTATTATTCAACTGTTTCTTTCTTCGCGCTTGGCTGTGAATTGCGCGAGCCAAAGAAGACAAAGCGAAACAACAACATCAAAAAATGGGATCAATTCCATACGCTCCACATGGCTGTCCGATAGATTCTTGCCGCTGGTGCAACCATGTGCACCATGGTGCACTGGTTGCACCGGATAGAAGAAATATGCGCCGGCCCGATTGCAGCATTGCACGGACGGTCGCGAGTCCATTCATTTCGGTGAACAATTCCAAATGGAGCAGTAAGAAACAAAACACACACAAAAAAACCAGAACAACCACGACTCTTTGCCCGAGCATTTAACGCGCGGATGGACCTCATGTGCGCAATATCCCGGTACATACACACACACATTCCGCGTACGGTGAAATGGTGAAAAATGGCAATTATCATCCCAGCACTTGCGCTAGCAATGCATCTCTCCACCCTTGTCTCCACTGCTCCCCATTCTCGCATCTTGGAAGATCAGCTTTGCCCACACTCGGGCTGAACTCTTTACCCCAGATCGCGCCTAGCGGCCGAGGTCTGTGGCATCGATTTCATAACGCATGCGCGACGAGCAATGGAAGCGTTACGCACCCGGGCCGGGCCATACTTAGAGCGGGGCGATCGGCTGCTGTGTGGAGCTTGGCATAATAAACGCATAATGATCGAGGCGCGCTCGCGCACTCGCTCTCGATACACGCTGGACGATGTGGGAGAAGATCGATCTCTTTGGTGCAATTGTACCGAGACGCACACGGTGTCTTTTAGGGTTGTGTTAAAAACGGTCTGCAAGTGTGAGTGTATTATGCGATGTCGACCGTAATTAACCCTTGCGCCTTATAGCCTCCAGAGGTATAAGGGGGCTAGGGTTAATAACACGAATACAAGGGGTAATGTGTATCAAAAAGGGATGCGCAATGACGTCGTCTCAGTATGTGTCAGACGTTACCCTACTTTGCGCGTTTGTGATTTGTGGCATATACATGTTAGCTTCTGTGCATCTCTAAAAGCTATTGACGATTTTGGCCTATCGATGTAAATGTTACATGATCATATGATTGATTGTACATAGTGTGCGTGTAAGTGTTGTAAATGCTTTCAATGTAATCATACGTTGAAACATTAAATGGTTTTATCTTGTAGCTATTCCAATATACATGTCAGCTATTCCAATATACATGTAAAGCGGTAGGGCTTGGAATGGATTTGAACTAATGACCTTCGCTATGTATTGTTACGCGTTAGCAATGGCACTATCGAACCGCCTTTGGAAGATGATGTTGATTGTCAATATCAACTACAGATTAGCCCAAACAGCTGACGGCACAACAAGATAGTATAATATTTCCTTTGGACTTGAATTGATATTGAGATTGAATGACTCGTGGATAGGTCTAATAGCTTGTTTTTATTTTGCTCAATTGTCTCATTATGTAATCCACATATTTTCAAATATTTTTTTCTACGGAGCTTTCTTAGATAATTCTACAATTTATTCATTCATTTTAGTAACGGTGGGATTTTTGTAGAAAAACATGAAAATGTATCCATTTAACCCCTCAGTGAATAAAATATCTACTTCAGATCTGTCCTAATTTACACTGACTGCCCACTAACGGCACTCGAAGAGAGCACCAGAAACTTCTTGCTGAATTAGAAGGTTAAAATATCACTTCCACAATCCTACAGCACAGCTGCTTTCTGTTTTACTGTAAAGTTTATTAGTATGCCGCACTGTAATCAAAGCCAAACTACCGATAATAAACGACAGCGTCAGGCAAATATGACATTATATGAAGCTGTCAACGATCAATTAGTCATGGCGAGAGATGTACACCGGTGCGCGAAGCGTGAATACCGTAACCCACGTCACGAAGTTCACCCATTCGCAAACCCGATGAACCGATAAGATCGTTGTGCATTTTCCGCTTTCTTATGTGTGTGTCGTTTTCTGTTTTTTTCTGCAAATGAAAGGTTGCAAGACTGAGGAAACTTATTCCGACACGGCGATTCAACCTGTGCGAAAGAATCACACGTACATGGCATTACCTGCCCCGTACAGGAGGAGTACGACTGTACCGTCCCATCTTGCCCAGAGTGGGGAAAAAGAAAAGCAAATAAAACAATCACACAATCAACGAATGGGCTCAACATTGTCTCTATCCTAAACGCCACAATTATGTCGCGGGAAGCGCAAATGCCTGTCGGGACGGTTTACCGAGCAGAAGTAGCAGCAACGACGTTTGCATTTCTTTGTCAGCTTCCAACCTCTTTCTCCCATCCCGAGCGTACCTGGCTGGGAGTATTCGGTTGGAAAGTGCAACCCTCTGGCTGGTGGCAACCACTCACGGCGGGTGTGCTTTTCATTTCTATTGTTTTAGATCCCCGATGACGGCATGCTTAGAGAGGCACACCGATAGCCATCCATCGCGCGAGCATTCGGTAGGATGAGAGCGGCGCATTCTTCTCACGGATCTTCATTAGCTCACCTGAGGCGGCTGGGCGTAAATTCCGTCAGTTTTGTACAGCACAACAGAGCCTCTGGGTAGCTCCCAGATCATCGCGATCACAAATCACTATCATCGGGCCTGGGTAGCGTAGTCGGGGTGTTGAGTGTAAGCAGAGCAAGAGAAAGAGCACCCATGCGAGGTTGCTCCCTTTTTCTTCGTTAGCGAAGTTATCACACCAATCACACAAAGAGGAAGAACGCAGAGGGACAAGAGTGGCAAAGATTTTCCTCAGTTGATACTACGAATTAGAAATGGAAACGTATGTAAAGGTGTGGTGCGCGCGAAAAGTGGAGCCACCGAGAATGGCGCGGTGCTGATGATGATCGTCAGCAATCGGAAGCGGGAACCTGGTGATCCTGAGAGTAGTTCTGTTTTCCGCGGGGAAGTGCGATTGTCGTGGCATTAAATTCGCCCTCTACTACCTCCTACTTCGGCGAAATAGTATCTTTTGTACGGAACGTCTATTGTTTGCCGTCGAGAGGGTGGAGATGGTTTGTTATTACGAAAGAGCGATCTCTGCTCATCTTCACAGGGAAGCGGCTCATATTTCGTTGGCAGATTCTTGGCACTTTGCTTCCGCAAAAAAAACGAGGGTGTTGTTAGCGCGTTGATGTGTTGAGCGATGGAGCGGTATCATTTGGCGGTGGCGTAAACATGGTTAGATAAGGGCTTTGATCTTGTTTCTTCAGTAATGGAGATGGGGCAAATAAGTATGATTTGGCAGATATGCATTATGGTCCGTAAAAAAGTTTGAGGAAACCTAGTTTTGAACCATTTCCTGGGTTTAGGAACACTTTTGCTGTTCTGAGCTGTCAACTGAGCAATCTATTTTTTCACAGTCGTTAAGCACGATGTTATGATGGCTGCTTTAAATGCATTATCAGTTAGAAATACACAATCATATTTTTAATTTCATGGTGTAAAATTCTATGAATTTGAGCACATCAAAGAGACGAAAGTGTATGAGTACGAAAGTACAATTCGATTGATATCGTCGTGATCTATAGCATTTTTATAGACTAATAGCTACACAACACGAGGTACGGCTAGATGGTCCAATAGTTGTCGCGTCTGTTTCTGTTATAGCGGGTCTTTGTTCAATTCTCATCCGGATCCTTCTCATCTCTTGCGCCAAGGTTTGGTTCGAAATTATCCGAAAAATAGTATCCTCAGCAGTATGGCAATAATACAGTATCTTGCAATTGATTTTTAGTTAATTTTTGTTCTCGAAAACTATTTGAATTTTGTTTAACAAGTTTTTAACAAGCGATCGTATCTGATCTGCTTTATCTAGTATCTGCTATAACTCATGAATATTTTAAGCTTCATAACTTAGGAAAAAACATTTAATAAACTAAAAGATTGAAGCTTGACAAGTAACGGAAACTATTGAAATACTAATATAGAGCAAAC
Source organism: Anopheles gambiae (assembly GCF_943734735.2). Classification (NCBI taxonomy): domain Eukaryota; kingdom Metazoa; phylum Arthropoda; class Insecta; order Diptera; family Culicidae; genus Anopheles; species Anopheles gambiae. Next base: position 89,917,265 of record NC_064602.1, read on the forward strand.
GAAAGTTCAATAGTAGAAAAGCATTCTTTGATTGTGGCGTTTGACAGATGTTTGGAATATGATCGTTATAGCCATATCATCAAACACTTGTCAGTTACAAATCTGCATGGTTTCGTTCCTCATCTAGCCCATCCAGCAAGGACTATTTGACTATCTGGTACTAATAGATCTATGAAGACTTTAATATATGCCGGTATAAACGCGTAGGGATGCTGACCTTATGCTGACGTAGAAATGATCTTCTACGTCAGCATAAGGTCAGCATCCCTACGCGTTTATACCGGCATATATTAAAGTCTTCATAGATCTATTAGTACCAGATAGTCAAATAGTCCTTGCTGGATGGGCTAGATGAGGAACGAAACCAACCAACCAAATCAATTCAAATGGCAGTACTGCACACTTCTTCTTCTTCTTCTTTGGCACAACACAACACAACCATTGTCTGTCAAGGCTTGCCTGTACCGCTAGTGGGCTGGACTTTCAGTGAGTTATAGAGTACTCATAGGATATGTGGGTGCACGGTTCATTCGGAGCTTGAACCCATGACGGGCATGTTGATAGGTTGTACGAGTTGACGACTGTACCACCAGACCGGCCCATCAGTATGGAACACAGCGCTAATAAAATCGCCATATTTATTAATTTCAATGGATAGTTTGGTGATCACCAGCATTAATAAGAAAAAAGCTACACCATTTATCATCTTTATATCCACAGTTATCCAAGCTTGTAGTGATTTATTGGCAGCTGTTTTGAAGATTTAATTTTCTAATCGATAATAATAATTTTCACTCTCTACCCTTTTTAACCAGCAACCGTTAATAGAGACTCCATCCAAATAAAACATTTGAATGAAAGTGTTTGCAGTGCTACACTAACATTGCAACAACAAACAGACATCGAACAAAGCGGCAAAGGAAAAACCAATCCGCCTACAACCAGAACTGCCATTAATCATAGCCCTAGCGACTAATGGTCAAATGTAAATGAAGCGTTTTTCCACCGCAAACGAAAGTGAGCGTTGGGTGTGTGCTGGTGGGAGAGATACACATTTTGGGGGCGAGTGGTGGTGCGCTAATTGAACGCATCACGGTCTCCCGCGTACCGTAACGGAAGGCTCCAATTAAATGCGGGGACAGCAAGGGGTGGAAGGAAACAACCGGGTGGCAAAACAAAAAAAAAAACATGCGGACCTTACACACTCCTCACACAGGCAACAGGCATGAAATAGTGCCCTTAGCTGTGGCGGGCTGTGTCTTCCGCGCACCGTACGCGCGTGCACGTGCGCCTCAGACCGCGGGCCGAACTGGAAGCGAACGCAAAGGCAACAAAGGCATCAGTGCGAAAGGAAAAGTGGTAAAGACGGATGAGACCCGACAACAAATAGCGCTCCAAATCGCTGCTTGGAAGCGAAAAACAACTCCATTACAAATGTGAGCCTCGTCGTTGTTGTTGTGTGCATACGGAAGAATGGGGCAGAATGAGGGAAACGCGCCTTGTTTTTTTTTCCTGGTGCGCCCTTCCTGCCAAAAGGGTTTTGGTTTTCGGCGGGGCGGGCTAATAATTAAAACGAAGAGTGAGAAAACGAGCCAAATGCAAAGCAGCAGCAACCGCATGCGCGTGTGTGTGTGCTGGATTTAAAAGGTGTTGGAATGGGATAAACTGTTACAGCCGGATGGAAAAGAAGAGAAGTACATCGATTTGTGTGTTTTGAATTGCCCATGGTGGCAAATCCTCTTCCGGGGGTCGCCCTTCCCTTACCAAGGGTTTTGGCTTGGGGGGAAATGAAGAGACAAGAAGGCGTGCGCGTTCGGTTGTGCGATAATGTAGATCGCAATCGGAACATTTTCATTTTTTCCCTCGATCTCCAAGAGATAGTAGATTATATTAATCGCTCCCGTTTTTTTGTGATTTGTTTGGATGAAAATTCCCACGTGACTTCAACAGCCGCGCCCAAGGCAAGCGCGCAAACACATACACAATTTCTCAGCGATTGCGTAAGTACGGTGCGGCGGCGGGCAGCGATTGCTCTGCGTCTTCGGTTGGAAGAAAGTGATCCACGACCGACGCCAAGAATGCTGCACAATGGAGCATAAAGCGAAGGCAGGCTTATCACAGCCCTGTCTGGGGTAGTCGGAAAAATGAAGCACCCGCCCTGCGCGGAAAAGCGCACCAGCAAACCTTCGGGGGTGACGTGACGCGGTTATGGCAGCGCATGAGAGTTGCAGCAGGCGCCGGGAAAATGTACAACAGGCGTTGTTTGCTTTGGGAGACATCATCATCTCCAATCCGGCGCTGTTCCGGGGCGATCGGGCAAGCATGGATTCGAATCCGCAAAACTCCCACACTTTCTCACTTTCCTTTCGGCGCGCGCTCGCCGTAGGAAAGACTAAATTAGTATTGTGTATTATGGGGGCTGTTTGCTTGGTACTGCGAGCAAAAAGGGGATGACCGCCGAACAAAAGCGCCAGGGCATTGCGCGTTTTTCCTCCCTTCAGCACGGCGAGAGTCGCGCATGATGTAACGCGTGCAGCCTCCGACGATGATGATGATGGGTGGATCCGTTGGTTGCAATTTCTTTTCAGGGTTGGTAAGAAGTTGACTTGTTTTTTTCCTGTGTTTTTGACTTTTCGGTAACAACAAAATTAGCCATTAAAAGGAGCGTGAAATGGGTTCGCTCGTTTTGCGTGTGCCGGTGAATGTTTCATTATTTTTGATCGCGGGCTTTTTGTTCTCCGACTGGGATGGTGGACGACTCGGCGGGATGTTGGTCCCTCCAGCGTGCGGGGAGGTCACACAAATCGTCTTGTGAAGTACAGAAAAAAAACCAGCAACTAAACCTTCAATGCTCGAACCGGATTTGGGAGATTCTTTTGTTGAATGATGGAATGCTCCCCCGGGTTTTTTTTATTCGCGAGTTTGTTATGCATTGTTTAGATCGGAGCATAACAATTTGCAAACAACAAATTATATGGTGGCTGCATCGGCGTGGGGCTGATGAAAGACACTCTCCCAGTGCTGAAAAGCTGGCTCACGTGGGAGGAAGTGATCCACGCTGTCGATAGCGTTTGATGTTGGCGCTTTAACAGCTGTGTTTATTTTGGGATTGCACTGCGCTAGGAAGTGGAAGAAAGTTTTCAGAGGTCAGTTAAAAACGGTGCACATTTTGCTTTATTCTTTTTTTTGCCAGTTTGATAAGTGATTGATAGAACTATCACATTATCATTGTTTACTAAGAATCTTGTCCTTCCAATTTTACGTCAGAAATAGCGCTTAAACAATTGCAATCAGCCGATTTGTTGGAGTCATTTATTCTTCTTTTCTTTTTATTCTTCTTTGCTTCTTCTTATTTTATTTCTTCTTTTTCTTTTTATTCTTCTTCATCTTCTTCTTCTTTTGTTTCTTCCTTTTCTTCTTCTTTTTTGATTTGTTCTTCTTCCTTTTCTTCTCCCTTATCTTCTTCCTTTTCTTCTCCCTTATCTTTCTCCTTTTCTTATTCTTTTTCTTCTTCTTCTTCTTCTTCTTCTTCTTCTTCTTCTTCTTCTTCTTCTCCATCTTGTTAATTGCTTCCAACATGCTTCTTTCCCTCAATCATTTCTATCTTTTTCTTTATTTTCTAGCAATGATAATCATATGTTGAGACAAATTCAGGCTTCTATCGCGGATTAAGTCAAAAATTCGTTGAACGCAAGAACTGCACATACCGAGCAGTGACGCAGTACAATAATACGTGAGCATGCGCAGTCGGGTTAATTTATGACTATAATTTATCAGTAAATCGATCTGGGAAAATTCATTGAGAAGTGTGGATTATATTGTTAATTTATTTTACTGAATTTCCTCTTTATACAATACCATTGTCATGGCATTTCATTGATCGGAGCTTTCGTCTTCATGTCATAGAGAGTCCTAAAGTCGTAACAGTGAGTATTGTAGTATTACTTTCATAGTATAATATTTGTCTCATATTATTCTGGCAAACTACAAAAAAATGCATCACATTAGAGAAGCTTTCGAAGCTTCCTTTTTTCAAGCTTTTTATTCCCCATTTCAGCTAAAACATTGCATCCTCTCTCTATGCAATAGTGATAGATGAATTTTGTTCCTGTTTGTTTAGTGCTGTCTTTCGTAAGGCTTTTATTATTTCTCATTCATAAACACAGCATGAAACAGAATCATAAACAATAAAAGAACAGCATATTCTTACCATAAAGCTATTACGGACAACAAAATTAAACCATACAATTTGTCAGTGTATTCAAGCGAACGTAGAAGCGTTCTGGGAAGCGCAATAAACTTAGCAATTGGTTGCATTTTATTTCACTTGCAGCAACGTTCTTATGCTCTAAAGCATTATTCTTTTAATTTTACAGCTTCCTCGTCGCATTATCACAGCCCAACTGTTCCTGAGGGATGATCCCCCCTGTCACGGGAAGTATTAACAGAACCCCCGTTTTGTCCCCCTGGATATCCCGCGGGGTAAGTCGTAAAACAATCATCTACAGCAGCGAAGTAACGACGCTACTGACCCATTTCGAATGCGTTGATCGGTTGATGAATGTTTTATTCATTGCACAATCGGCAGTTGTAGTCGTAATTTAGCTACACCATTTATTACACCCTGGAACGGGCTGGAAGAATCCAGTCAAGTCCCATGGGGAATGGGGTTCTGAGTGTACTATTAAATCAACAACGCAACGGTCCCATTTGTGAGCGCCCAAAGCTCGCGCTCATTTAGTTCGCTACAGAACGGCTCAAAACTTTTCGCATTATTAATGCAAACTGGCACCTTAATTGCGTGGTGGTGACTGGTTTGATGGCTTTGGGGCAATTTTAGGAAAGAATATATTTTATCTCAAACTTTTTTTGTTGCTCTGCTTGCTTGCATCAACGGCGCTACAATTACGCTGCGCGTTGTTTGATCATCATCTAATTCGGTTTAATTCAGGCAGAGTTTTTCATTCCATAAAATAAAAGGCAAATGGGGTCGCTCCATCAACCGTCAAACCAATGTTTGTCGAGCTGTCAAAGTTTATGATAATTCAAAATCCCCCACGCCGGGGGATGCGCTTCTGGAAGCAACCCAGCACCGTAATCGAAAAAGAGAAAGCACATCCGTTATACAATCTTGGTTTTGTGTGAAAATTTTAGAGTTATGTAGTTGTGCACAATTTTTCCACCCGAAAAATCCACCCCACTAGCAGGAAAAATTAAGCAGAAAAAAAGCACCATCCAAGTTTTTCCCTTTGCGATAAGGAATAAAATCGAAAGTGAAATACTGGCACTGCATTTGGTGCTGCTGCAGTTGTTCCCAGTCGCGCTCGCTGGCTCTCAGCATTGTTTATCATGCTCTCGTGTTTGTGGGCGCGCTTGGGGACGGTTTGGGGTTTAATTATTTTCTTTCGCTCCCCCCCGCTGCGGGGTTTCACGAGAAACGTCTTTCATATCCCATGGCACCCATAGACGCCCGCAAGCGATGGGTGACAGGAGCTGCCTTTTGTTGTTGGTGCTGTGCTATCACACTAATTAGCCGGGACGAGTTGTTAGCCCGAGACGTGACAGTTGCTAATCGCTGGGACTGGTTCGCCACAGCCGGTGTAATGCGACCGGTATCGTTTTACGTTTAGGCTCAATTTGCACCGAAGTTACCGAATTGTTACCGTGTGGTGGGAGTTTATTCTCAAATCCGGTCGCGCACTTGCCGGCTAATTGCGCTTAATAAACTTTCCTTTCGGGCCGTTCTTGAGAGCGCATTGTCGCAACAATTAGCGCTCGCCATCGATTCGCATCCAGCTGGTGGAAACGCAGGCAGTGTGCGCAACGTCATCCCATGTGCTTGTCTCTTTTCGCGAGCGAAAGTTAATGATAGGGTTCGTCGCTTACTCGCGCACGCTTTTGCTTTCTTCGCGTAACGGTTGCCGGGGTCGGGCGGATTTTTCGGGGTAATTGTCACATATTACGCAGTGCGCAATGTGCTATTAGCAGAACATCAGAGAAGCGATCGAGGGTTATCAGAATCCTTCTGCTACGCATCAGCTGGTACGACTGGTGCGATATAATTGATTCGCCAAATGGGCGCACGTGCTGGCTTGTCCCTGTCCAGCTGTGGCGGGATTATTCTAGGTCAGTACGTTGGACCTGCAACTAGGATGACGCGTAAGCGTGGTGCGATGTTCGTGATGCATACCCTGCTATTACAAGAACCATTCAGTTTAGAGCAACTGTTGAAGTAGAACAGTACCAAGGATCAAGCTGCAGCTCAAGTGGAGGAAATTGATGCTTGCATAATAGTTAAAGTGTACAGAAAGAACGGCTGCTGCTACCGGACAATACAGCGGGCTATTAATTACACTACTAAAACAAGCAAGATAGATTCCAAAAGTGTGTCAAATTTAATTCGACGGGATGTTCGGGCGGCTGTTTGATGGTGCATATGGATTCAGGCTAGCTAATTGCTTCTTGTTTTAACATGCAGATGCATTTGGGCTGGATGGCACCTGATGATAGCAGCAGGTTATGTAAGGTCTGCCATCAAATAATTATTTGTTACATTGTTACATTGCTACATTGCTTTTAATTGTGCAAGCTGTTGATCTTTCTTTTTCTTAAAACCATTTGCTAATAGATAATCGTAGACTGCATGTAAAGTGAAATTTTAAAGCAAGGACACCGTCCTATATTTTTCATAAACGTGGAAATTCTATAACATATTGTTAAGAAGAAATGATCAATAGTCTTTTTCGTTAGGTTTGGGTTGGATACGTAAAATCTATTTTACGAACGTCCTCATTTGAAGTATTTAGCGGAAAGTGGGGCGAAATGGTCACTTCCAATATTGGCAAATTAACACGTATTAGATGACTTTTGACCATTGAAAAAAGATTAAATACAATGTTAAATGCACGCCATGAATATTTCTTAACCTAAGATTTATACATAAATTAATAAATAAAGAAATAATTGGTCAAAACGTTCCTATTTTGACCGTCTTCGTAAGAATTAAAAAAAAAATTAATGTAAAGTTTTTAAAGTTAAAAATTCTAAAATGTTTCACTTGGGACATAATGGTCGTTCCAGCTTGAGTCCAAATGGTCGGTTTGTTTTTACAGTACCAAACTAATGAGGCTATGGTGTTAGCAAAGGTTGCTATTAGATTATTTTACAAAACACTGTTATACAAAACTTTAATCTCTACCCCTACAATTCTACGTAGATGAATGCCTAGTCCAATTCATCTACATTGTTGAAGTTGCTGTAGATGGATCATTTGACAGGATTTTTCTTATCAAATTATATTTAACGATTGCATCGAAATTGAAATGATTTTCTCACTTCAATATCTTTGATTGTTGAAATTGCTCCGTTAGAAGCATTTAATGAGCACATTTTCCATTACTTTATTTTAAATAAACGTTTTAACTACTGAACAAATATGAAACTAATTTAACAAACGATGTTAACTTTACGCAAATCTCTAACCGCGAGCGAGCTTTTTGCACGAGCGCTAAACATTTGTAACGTTTCACCCGTTTGAAATGTGGTGCGGGTTGCCTACCCACCAGGCGCATCTTTGAACATGAACGCAACCCCCCTTACACCATATATACCTGCAACCGGCTACGGTATAGCGCACACTTACCGCCTGGGCTTTGGTCGTACGATCTCGTGGTTGGCGTCGGTGATGCACAGCGGGCTGAGGGCACCGGCCAGATGCTCCACACCGACCATCCGGCCCGGATCCCAGCTGTGTCGGCCGGCGTGCGACGTCCAGTGATGGTTGTTCCCGTTCCCGCCCGAACCGGACGTGGCGGCGACCGGTGGAGGTCCTCCCGGCGTGGACACCGCCGCACCCGGCGACCCGACCGCCTGGATGACGCTCGCAGATACTGTCGTATGACTCATAGCGGTGACATGGTTTTTGGCCTGTTTGCGTATGCGCTCTCGTGCGCTCTCTCTCTCTCTCTGTCTCTCCTTTGTTACCACTATCACCGGGTGTCCATGCCGGCAGGAATGGTTTGGCAGTGGTTTCGCTCGCTTGTGCGTGTGTAGGCCCTGTTGCAGCGCACTACTCCAAATTAGGGCCACTTGTACTGCTGTTTTGTCTTCGGGAATCAGACGCTTTCACTACTCCCGCCCTTTTCTGGAGACACACCCGCACCCACTCAAGAACGCTTTGGCAAAAGGGTGCAAAAGAATTTCACTTGACCTGGACTTGGGGCGCGCTGGTGTTGAAGTTCCTTGTCTCGGGGATACTGCAGCGTGGACCTGAAATTGGAACAATCCCCAGATGGGTGGGCAGAAGAGGAATAAACAAACGTTAACAAACAAAAAAACCGTAAATAAGAATACGATTGAAATTGAGGTGAGTAAATTTACAAAGCAATACACAAACATCCGGCTCACCGAGGGACGGAAAGTCGCGGACTTTCCGCGCGTGTGTATGTATCTGTGTCTGTGCCCCTTTTTTCGACAACCCCCGAAACGGCGGAGGCAGCGGACAAAGGAAGGGACAAAAATCAATTTATTCGAATGCAACATGAACATAAATTATACACACGGGGACCCAACAAAAGTTGCCAAAAAGCCACCCGAATAATTCAGGTTTGTTCAGTGGTTTTTTTTTCTGTTACCGCCCGTGTCGACCGGTTCGGCCAGTCCGGCTGCTGACGGTCAGGAGCAGGGTCAATCGAGCAAATAAATGTGCCCGGTAACGACACATTTCATTTGCTCGGGCAGGGCAAGGGTTTGGTTTCCCTTGCCAGTGTGTCCCTGTTGCGATGGTTTTACGATGAGCAGGCGAGCGGTTCGGCCGTACATTATGTTGCAGAAGGACGAAGAAAATGGGACACGACAGAACGGATTCAGGTTGACGGCTCAGGTGACGGGGATGATGATGATTGGTGAGGTTGTATACTACCTTTGAACTGATATGAAGGACGTACGCGCGCTTGTTAAGGTAAGCGATGGAGTGTGATTTAAGGGACGAGTAGAAAGTCAGTGAAATTTTATTTACTGCAGGCCGGATTGGAGTCAATAAAAGGCAGCGAACTGTTGGGCAGTGAAACAGCCATCCAGCTGCAATGGACAGAAGGAGCATGTTTGCAATTAACACGCTGGCTATAAATATTACACACAAACGTGTGGGTCATGGATGCTTTATTTGTTAGCAAGAGATTATATATTTTTAAGTTTTAATGCGATCTGATTTTTAGAATAAACATAGAAACATCAGAACTTTGGTAGAGTGGTTTTATTTTTGATTCTGAAAACTGATGAAAGGTCGTAAATTATTTTGAATATTTTGTCGAATATTGCTTGTTGTCATACTTGCTCTGCGAAGGAAACCATGCCAAGAGCTTTGTTCAAGTGACAAACCTTTTCTCCAAAGTTAAGAAATGCCTCTTAATGAAGGATTTGTATAGCAATTTTTTTGGTTACAGTTACAGTGATATTCTTTATCACAGAAATTTGTAAAATTCACCAACTTGAACGGTATTCCAACCATATTTAACAATCGAAATATATTAATTTTGATTTTGAGTATTGGTCATAACATCAATGGTAGATAAAACAAACGAATGCTTAAACTGCATAGCCTAGTTTCCGTTCAACGTTCAAAAAACCCAACGAAGAAAGCGCAAAGTCTACGGCGAAAGGCTTCGTCAAAGTTAGAGTTTCGTTTTATATTCTCTAACGCTAGCAAGCTTTTTCGACGGAACTCTACAACAGCAAAGTGAGCTTGCTTAAGCCGATGGAATTTCTTGGATCGTACTGCAGCGTGGTGGCTTCTTGTTCCTATAGTCGCATAGAGGTTTTCCTCCTATTCTGGTTTATTTTTCAAAATTTTGATCTTTTTAATGTTGATTTTACATTCGTCTTCATCTTTATTTTATTTATTATCTTTGCTCGAAAGTTGCCTGATACGCTATGTAAAACAATTTGATTGTAGAACGATTATCATGGTATCGCCTAAGAACTGGGTAACTTGAAAACTGTCTTATAATCTTCTTCTAAAGCTCAACCGTAATCTTGCCGCCCCATCTTCACCAGTGACCCGTCTTCCGTCTGGATTTCTGGAGGAACTTTTTGTTTATGATCGAGTTTCAAAATCACGATAACCGTCTGGCCTCGGGCGAGGTGTTCAACAGTTCAACGTACACACACACGCGTGCGCGCCTGGGTTTGGGGCTCGGGATCGATCGAGAAAAGTCATCTTTACTTCCTTTGCATTCGCTGTCTGAGCGTCTGAGACGCAGGTTCGATTGCGTTCGTACCACGGTATCCCCCACCCTATTCTTCCCGTTGAAAGGTGAAGGACACCCGACGGCAGCTGGCCGGGTCCGACGGCTCTGTTCGCCCCGGCGCACACCCGGGTGCTTTGACAGAAAGCGCTGGCAGCGTTTAATTTTATTATGCAGGCAACAGATACGTGGTGATTATCAAACGGGGTACATCTACCCGGAGGGGTGGAGTGAACCGGGGCCGGTTTGCTGTACGCGCCCTGTTGCTGCTGCCGGTGAATCAGTTCGATTACGCTCTTAGATAGTGGACGCTCCCTATCCAAAACGGCCGAGTGCACCGAGTTGCTCCGTGTGAAGGGTGAAGAAGTGTCTTGCTACCTTGTGCAGCAGCAGCAGCAGCAGCAGCGGCAATTACGACCGCACTGCACCACAGTGCGGAAGGATATATCGCCCCAAAGGTCATTTTGGGGCGAACGAAACGGTGAACGGGCAAAGAATGTAAAGTTCGGACAATATTCACCCTTGCAAGCCATGAGGACCGAAATAATCATTCCGATCGCGCTGAAAGCGCGTTTGGGGCGAGAAAGCAAAGGTGGTGATGAGGAACAAACCGGTCCCTTGCCGAAAAACACCACGATGCGGCAACGTCCTAATGTTGTTGTGTTCAACCGTTTGCTGGCGAGATGAAAATCTCCATAAACGGAACTCGGTCGTACAGGATTCTAATGCGCGCGTCCTGCAGCGTGAAAATTCTCTTGCCAAAAAAAAAAACAAGCCCAGCGAGCGGGGAAGCAGCGCGTTCCAAAACAAGTTCCAGGACCAGCTCCAGCTCTCAGCGATCGAGTTTGTGGTCGACAAGCAACTGCGATGATGAGAGCACAAGGAGAAAGCATTTTTTGACAAAATTATGTTGTCTGCTTTTGGGGGCGCGCATCATCGTGGAAAGGCAATCAGGCAGCCAGTCAGCCAGCCAGCGCAAGGTAAATTGGGAAGCCCTTATTGCATCTGCATCACCCCCCTGGCCCGTTTCGAATTGTTCTGACGGTGCGCTCGGCTCGCTCGGGAGCATAATTTATGCGAGCATAAGTATTCTTCCGCCAGCCTGTCTGGCCCGTTGCGTACGGGCGCTCACTGTCGTCGACGGGTCAGCGATGGGGTTTGATGTGTTTGATGGCTTCCAGGCGAAGCACGTCAGTGGAATGCACAAACCGTACGGGCACAGAACGGGCAGCGAGGATCATTAACGTTTGATCGATTGCGTGACACACCTTCGTTTTGATTCACGCGCAATTGTTCCACGCAGATACTGCTGCACGGTTAAAATACCCCAAAGGGATGTGGTCGTATTTTGTTCGACGAACGATGATGCTGCTGCTGCTCGGTGCTGCTACGAAGCAGCAAACGAGTTGAGCTGTTTTCATCGCGAAGAGGTTGAAAGGGTTCTTTTATTTTCTTAAGCTCTGTGGCATAAAGCATAAAAGGGGAAGTTGTTGCTCCATTTCAGCTTTTTTTTTATTATTTTGTGTTGAGAGGGAAAAAAACGCAAAGCAATTTATAGACAACGAAAGTGATGGGAATAAAAAATAAAAATAAGGCTTCTGCTGTTGGGCATCGCTGGTGCTCGGACACAAATTGGTACTAATTTATGTGATTGCTCCCTTGTTTAAGATAATTTTGAATGAAATGCAAGCTGAAGAACAGAAATAAGGATGGGAAAAACTTTACTCCTAAATTGCAAACATAAAAACAGAAATAAATAAAAAATCAAATTCACAACCATAGACAGTTCCTCCCCTTGGAAGGTGTAAGGCAAAAGCCTACCTTACAGGCGCAAATCACCGCAATGACGGCGTGTCTGTTTCAGTGTTCAAAATGTCACTGTCAATGTCATAAATATATACAACCGAAACAACATCCATGTCAGCGTCACGTACTCAACTGTGATAATCAGCGATGATGCTCAAAAATTTGGTGTGACCAATACATGCTTTGTGACCAACGCTTTTTCACTTTTTTTTTCGGCAGTCACTTTGTCATGACTTTTTTTACTTTGATCAGTTCTGCACTGACTTATGTCATGTTTGTTATGTGATTCATGTCAGCGTCACGAGTTCTACTGAGATGATCAGTGGTGAGACTCACGCAGTTGGTGTGACCATCACATACTTGTTGACATTTTGTCCAACCATCTCTTGGACAGTCACTTGGTCGTGACATTTTATGTCGGTGATCATCACGATAGTCATGGAAGATATATGGTGCGTGCGAGTAGTCCAAAGCAACAAAATGTGCATGCTTTTCCGCTGAAATGTTTAATTGTTCTACCCAACATTCCATCAAAACAAAAATCAAGCTCAATTTTGTTGCTTGGGAATACTTGCCAAGTTGTATGGTCCAATAATGTTGCGATTATCATAGAAAGAAAATGTCATGATCAAGTGAGTGATCAAGAGTGGAGTGCTACAAAAAATGTCACCAAAAATGATCCACTAACTGTTTGACATTCACCGCTGATCATCACAGTAGTGTACGTTACCTGACTTGAACTTCGTTGACTGACTTGAAGCATTTTGCATTTTGTCGCACTGGCTTTCCGTATCGGTTGGGAAGAATTTCTCCGCCATCGAGCGATTAGTAATCCAGGCTCGGTCGAATTTCAATACCCATTAGCATCGCGCCTCGAACAGGTTTTTTTTCGAACCGGCTGAGGGGTGAGAATTACCGACCGACGGAAGCATCGGGCAGCACCATTTCTTGTGAACGGTGAATTTTATGGCGTTTTTTTAAGTGCGACGATTTGTGCAGGCCGCCGCCATACGCGTGTGTCGCGACGATACAGTTTTATGCCGATCGGTATCTCCCGCGGTATTGACGCTATTCATATTTAAATGCGTGCCAAGCAGTGGGGGCAGAACGGCTGGGGCAATCGGACGAGTGATAGCGTTCCAGCTCGGCAGGCTAGATAAGAAGGAAATGGAAATTCTATCCGCGGGTGCGTAAGACGACTCTTGTTAGTGGTGCTTTTTATTGGGTGTCCCTCTCCCTTGGGGTTTGCTGCCCCCAGGAGGGAATTTTTGGCTCGCTTTTGTTTTGTTTCTCCCATCCATCCCATCATTCGATCGAAACTAGGCTCACCGATGATCAAGTGGGTTCATTAGGGAAGCTTAAACAACTGCCTCACTCTCGGTCCACACGCTCCCTTCCTTTCCGCAAAAACCTGTTATCGGGAAATTTATCGTACCACCTTGTCTGTCGGCCAAGGAACGCATCGCAAGCATCGTTCCCATTTATAGAACAGTTGTGGGGAGTTGTTCATAGGCTCTCGCACCATTGAGTTCGGGGCGGGAGAGTGGGCTAGTGACGTTGCGCCCGGTCACGATTGAAATAACACCAAATAGTCATTAAGTAGTTCTTTGGGCCCGTGCCATATTAGGGTGCGTTCTAATGAAGGGTGGCTTTTCCCGCACCGACGGAAGAAGGGTGAAATTGAAGAACTAATGGGACAGGGCCCGATCGGAAACCGTCAACCCGGGGCTGGGAAAGGGCTCCGATCAGCTCGGAGAAGGAAGTTCGAGTTCGGGTCGGGTTTGCTTCCGTAAAAGGGCCGGTCAACTAATCTTTTATTCGTGATGTGTGGCGTTCGATTGATGTCGATTTAAATTGTAGTAAAGATGGGATGGTTGTGATTGTGTAATTTAAAAAAAAAAGGATGTTAAAAAGTATGTTTTTACAGGAAAAAGTACTTTGTAGATGTTTGAAAAGTTGGATTTGATGTTTGTCGTTAGTGCTCCCGTAGCGCCAGAAGTTATGCAAAATTGAATTTATTTGTTTTTTGACATAGAATTTATGATTCAAAGTGCGATTCTTATTAGTTTTTTTAAAAGTTACAAAATACTATGATTTTTATACGTATCAAATAAAGCCAGTTATTGTGGTATTCTATTTTTTTGTAATTTGATTAAACTATAAACGTGAGTTAATGGCCAAAAATTTAACAAGTGTCAACGTAAGATTTCTTAAATTTGCTCTCCAATGAGAATTTGGTACTCCAATGAGAATTAAATTAATTTATGAGTTAAAGATACTTCTGTTAAATAAACTTAAGTAAAATTATATCCTTCAATACAAAATGCATTTTGAGAAAAATGAACTTTTTGACTCAAGTCTTTTGTTATGTAAAATGCGTTAACTTTTTATGTTAAGAAAAAAAAAACTCTGAAATTGTTTCGTAATTTTAACTAATATTTCAAAAACTTGAAGGTTGAACGTGTCGCACAAAAAATACACAAAAACTGAAAAACTAGCAGCTTGACATACAAAAAAACGCTAAAAAATCATAAAAATTGTCTAAATCAAATGATAAAAAACATCAAAATCAAAAACTTAACCGAAACAAAAAAAAAACAACTAAAATAAAATCAACAGAAAGCACGAATGCATTCAACAAGGAAAATAAATGAAAAGGAAATGCTTTGCAAATCTGGTAACAATGAATTGTGCATCAGCAAAACCAGTGAATTCAACGAAACAATAAAGAAAAGGAAAGAACGATCGCACTCCATAACAAAACCGAGCAAAGGCGTAAACATAACCGAATCATAAACATAATTGCCCCTTACTCGTAAGCGTGTATGAACAAAAAAAAACAAACGGTGCAAACTTCCTTCCTTCCTGGGGTGCAAAACAATTATTGAACCACCTCCCCAGCTCTCCCCGCACCAAATAGTACGTTATGCGCAGATATGCCGTGATAATGGAGCATTAGGGCATTCATAAAAAACAAAAACACACACATGAAATGCATTTTTTGTTCATGCAACACACCGGTGCCCCGCCGACCCACAAAGAATGATGTGAACTGGTGTGTGTGTGTCGGGGGGTCCGTTCGTTCTCTTCCGCCTTCGGGGTGAACAAAAAAGGTAACATTTTCCGCACATAAAAACACACTGCTTCCGCACTGGACTGCCGTTAGGTTGGAGTTGCTAGTCGAAGAATCTCAGGGAGTGCTTCGAAAGGGATTGATAGCTTGTGTTTCTATAATAATGCGCCCTGCTTTGTCGATGCGTTGCGTGTGCTTTCGATATCGTTAACCAGGATCGCATATCACACAGCCAGATGTCGCCTGCGAGGTGATGCGGTGGGAAAGTTTATTTCGAAATGAAACTCTTCCTTCCTGTTTTTCCTGATGTTGTAACATCAGGGGCAAGTGTAAACGATCGAACGGATTCTAAACCGTTTAGTTATTAGCTGACAGAGCGGGCTGTGATGCTGCCCAAACCATATGGTTCCCGAACGGTTTCCGGACGTAATTATTATAATTAACGGCGTCCCGGCATCGCCCAGCACCCATTGGTTCGCGTTTTGAAACGTTCCATCCTCCGCAAACGACCAGCCGGCGCGCTCTCATGCGTGCTGATGGTCTGTCTGTTTTAATTGATGCTAATAATCGTCCCAGCCACCACGTCTATGCTGGCATGAATTTTGATAGTCATCTAAATTATTAACTCATGTAACAGTGCAGCACCCCTTTTAAAAGCGGGATGTTATGCCCTTTCGGGTGACATTTCGCTTGATAAAGATTAATTCCGCTGCGAATTCGAGCGCGCGGGATGCATTCCGGCCACACCACCTCCCTCCACACATATGAACACGACTGACGACTTTATGAGTGCGTGAATGGGGCGGATAAAATATATGTTGATGAATATGGACACACGTGCGGTGTGAAGTCGTTGCCATTCCGATGCATTTTTTTGTGTCCCCCCCCATTCCCTCCGAGAGCATTCTTTTGTATGGCTTCATTTTTTTCCATGCTGCTTTTTGCTGCCTCAGTGCTGCCCGTACGGGTTTATGGGCGGCGGTGAAGTATGATAAATATGGTTGGAATTTCTTTTCTGCCGTACCTTACCGAGCTTCCAATAATGCCTTTGATAAATCCGATGCATCCCGGTTGCGCTTGGCTTCAGGCCGCATCGGAGGCAGAAAGCGAAGGAAGCTACGCCGTCCCAGATGGTGCAATAAAATATGAATCTTTATTGCTGTCCGTGCACTCTTGGGCCGGCACGGGCTGGGAGAAAGTCGTGCGACGCGCGGTCAGCGGGGACGCGCGCGGTAGGGGAAAATTGTTAAAGGAATGTTGCGTGCGCGCTCGCGCGAACGCTGCGGAGGGATTGCTGATTGCGTCGGAATTTATGTAGGCGTGTTGCATCTGCCTTTTTACACATGACACATTTGCCAAATAATGTACCGTAGGAAGTAAACCCACCGGTGAGTGGTGAGTGGTGGTGTGGTTAAGGTGACGAAAACGGAAACTCCATTCTGCGACCTTTCCTTTTCTCACGGGGACGGAATTTATGGACAGTGGCTAATCGAACTGCTGTTACTGAAATTGTTGTTTTATTTTATTTTATTTTGGGGGGGGGGGGAACGTTTACAAACACAAAACGAAAATCGGATTCGGGATTGGAATTTGTGTTTTATGACAGCTGTCACACGGATGTGAAATGGCAATGCCAAACGTCACAGTGTTATAAAGCGTGTTTTTTTTAAATGTTGCAAGGAACGAAAATGGCTTCAAATATTGACCTGAACGTAGAAGTAAGAGAGGCTTTCTTCTTCTTCTTCTTCTTCTTCTTCTTCTTCTTCTTTGGCACAACACAACCGGGTCAATTGTTTGGATGTACCACTACTACTATTTATTACTCATAGTAGGATAAGAAGATTGTCTTCCATATGGAGGGCACGGTCGATTCGGGGCTTGAACTCATAAGGAGCAATATGTTATCAGTCGTACGAGTTGACGACTGTACCACGAGGCCAGTCGTGAAAGAGGTTAGTTGATTTCAAATTTAAATATTCCTTCATTAAGGAAGAACGCTTAATCACTAGGGGAATCTCTATTATTTAAAACATCGTTGAAATAACTAAAATTAAAATTACTTACTGGCATAAATTACAAAAACCATTTATTCTTAAACCACTACTAACGAGTATATAAAAAAGGAACCCTCATCGAGCACCTTCACACCCCTTTTTAAGTAGTTGCGTATCCGTGCCGGAATTGAATTTGCGTCAGAACGGAAATCGTTCCATTCTCGTTGTGCGGAAAACAAAGCACGCTGACGGGGGCAGGAAAAAAACGAAGTGTAACAAGCGTAACGCGATCAAATTTGTCGCGTTCCTGTTCCAGGGTGCGGAATTCGTTCCAGCCATTACCCAAACATCCTGTTCGATGGCAATAGCTCAGAATGATGTTTTTTTTTTTGGACAGAGCTTAGAATGTGTCTACCACGTCCGAGAGAGAAGCCTTACCGTGTGTTTCTTGTACTAGTGGGAACATGCCCTCGCACAACTCGCCCACAGCACGAACGTCAGTGAACCGTAAAAACAGACGAATTAAGCGACCGAATCACACACACACAAAGTGGACGATCCCACACAGGGCTGCGTGCGGAATTTGTGTCGTATTTGGGAAGATCTTGGTAGGTTGTCGCTGGAAAAGCGTTGAAAACGACATCGATTTGTTTCCCGTCTCTTCCATTGATGGCGCGTTGTAGGAGCCCTTTTTTTAACAATATTTTTGGGACGGGTGAAAGTTTGAGCCGTTGAAGCCCCCTCCCGAACACAACCGGAAAGTTATGGTAATGAAGGTCGACCGCGAACGAGTCCGGATTGATAAAGGATCGAGGAAGTTTGCACTCGTAAAAGGGTCAACCGTACGAGGAGTGGAAACACCCAGACAAGCGATGGGGCACAAGGAGAAAGTGAAACTCCTAGCAGATGTCGTCTTGGGGCAGGAAGATGTCTAATCTTCTCCCTTACAGCCATTCTCAACCGGTGGAGGCGATTGGTACAAACGCGCGCGCGATGTAGGAAATTTATGGAAACCACCCATGCACCCACATGGGGTCGAGCGGTCCATCCGTGGGCCGGGACAGTGGTCTTCCTCGGCGCTACGATGAGACCGAGGTGCGTTCCGTGGTAGAAACCCGGATTGAAAATGTAAATTTTGCATCGCATCGCCCAAAAAAGGAGAAAAAGCAATCCCCACAAAACCCCACCCCGTCCGCCGGACATGCTCTCGTTAAGTCAGATCAGATGTAAATCATGTTTTGCTGCGCGAAGAAGGCAGGGTGCTCCACCGTGGGGTTGCCACTTTTTAATGCCAAACCAGCGCGAACCGTTTGGCGTAGAAATGTCTTGCACGAATCCTGTGCGCTGGATAATTGGACGACGATCGGGGCGGACAACGGAAACAGGGAAAAATAGACACCGTAGCGAGTCGCGTCGTTAACATGTGTCCAAGACAAGATTTTGTCGTTGTTGTCATTTTTTACCCCTTTTTTGCAAAAAAAGAGGATAACAACACGCAAAGCTATGATTTGTCTAAAGTGTTTTTGACGCTTGCAGTGCACGATCTCCCTGCTAGGCGAAGTGGCTGGCTGGCAGGCCGCTATAATCCGCTTGAACCTAACGCACGCTGAGTACAGCACGTCATCGCGTCGTCCTGGGCCCCCGAGGCCCAAAGCACGTCCAGCGGTCAGGATTTCGCGCGACCGACCAACGCAGAACACGCTGCAGTCGACGACATGGCTGCGAAGACAACGAAACCCTACGCTGCGCGAAGGGATTAGGTTTAGCAGCGTGACATTCCCGACAATAAATCAATTTACATCGCGTAATTTATCTCCCAACTTCTATCGCACATCCATTAGTGAGGACGCTGCGCTGGATGGGGAAGATTCTAACAAGATGCCAACAGGTAAGGAGGACAGGCTAAAATGAGCTTTCAGTGCAGAAAGCAATGAAATAACGTTCCTGAATCGTTTAAAATTAGTATCAAATGAGTGTACCAATATTAATTACACATTCCCTCCTGAAAGCAAACGGCTTAATGGGGCTTAGGTAGGCTCCCCAAAGCTCAATATCGACCGTGGGGAGTTTGCGTGCCCGGAAAGCTGGGAAACCGGCGTTTAGGTTTGTGCGCACGCGCACCAGAACGGTCCATTAATTTGCTGCAATTTTGTGGTGGCGATTGCGATTAGATTTCGATTAAAAACTCCCACCGTGTGTCCCGAGTGTGTGTGTGTGTGTGTGTCTCTCGCCGGCCTCTCTAGCGATTGCGAACCTTTTGCGCAGTCGCTCACTTACTGGACTTACCATGCTGTGTGCAGAATTTCGCATTATACAGCCTCTTTTCCTATTTCCTCGGCGCAAAGACTCGGCGCGTTCGTGGACTTGCGGGCCTTCAGAATGATTCCACCCTCTATCGCGTCGGCTCAGGGACTTGAGCACACACACACACATTTAGTGAGAAACTCAATAGCCTATTCCCGTGCGAGGAACGTGCCGTTTTGAAATTGCCTGAGCGGCGGCAATATTGCATCAGGTTCACTTTGTGCAATTCGCGGTCCCTACACACCCGGGACGGTTGGGGGAAGCCTAGACCGAGGCTCAAATTATAGGATCGCCTTTCATGTTCAATTGAAAAGCCATAAATTTATCGGTCCGTTTATTTATTACCTTGCCCTGCTTAGCGGAACTCGTTGCGACAGATTTCGTCGGCTGTGATACGGACTCTGGTTGCTGGCCCGTGCGAGCGCGGCAGGAGCAACGAGCAAGGGATTGGTGGTGAAAATAGAATAGGTCGCTGTCGAACGTGTTGAGAGTAATGCCTACTAAGTAGAGGTCAATTGCAGTATGCAACAGACATTCCGGGTGAAGCGTATCCTTTTTGCGCATGGAATTCCATTCGGCTCTGAGTAATTCCTTCAACTCCAATAAATACTGGAGTGTTTTGAAATAAGTAATTAATACTCTGGCAGACCAATCCTTGGAGTGAGGCTTAAATTTCAAGCAATATTGGCTCATATATAACAATAGTATTTAATAACAACCTACAACATTAACGATCATCTAAGCTTCATAATTTGCTTCACAACCCGACCACAACGCTCGCCTTTCTTTTTCGCGATCCTTTCGCTTGACTGAACCATAACGATTTTGACATTTTGACTTCACGACATTTCCGTTGTCTGCATGCAATGATCTGCCGCCAACTGGGATGCCCTCGCAGCCGTCGAAGGGCACCGTGAATGGCACCGCAGGCTGCAACAAGATGCGGGGGGACACAACAGCCCGAGAGGAAGTTATTAAATTGAAGCGCTCTGCTGCACCGCGTTACTGCAGATACTGCAAAATTGTTGGACAAAGTCAAATGGCCGCAATGGCGTTGTAAAGTCGGCAACAATATAGCACACGGGGGGGCAGAACAATCCCTCCAACGTACAACATCCACGGGAAAGTGATGATGATGATGATGCTGATGCAAACTATTACGCTTGTCGAGGCGTTTTAGAAGAACGGAAACTGGGCAGCACAACCATGCCCATTGCCTTCTTCACTAAAGCTGGCGTTTAACTGTGTGGCGAGACAGTTTAAATAGCTGCAGCTGGGCTACCCTTGCACTGCAGAAGAAATGTCACCGATGAAGCATTTCAAGACGATCGGTATCTCTTTATTGTGCGCGCGTGTGCAGAGGCTTTATTGTCGCGAGATATGATTACGAGCCTGCGTGGATGATGTGGATGTGCGGGCTAACGCGACAGCGCAAATTGATGTGCGACACACGGGCAGTAGTCTTAAGCAGGAAGATAACGATTTAAGATTAAGTGTAGTGCGATAAATACGTCGGATGAGGGGTTGGTAAGATTTCATTTTAAAACCTCTGCTCAACACTCATTTAATGGTGGTTGAACTACGGCAATTTGCTTAAATGGGATATTGTGCTACTGGAACTACCTTTTATTGGAGTTCTTCAGTGTGTCGTGTTGGTTGGGGTATTTAGCACAGTTGAATAAAGCTTAGCGTATCATCTGAAACGTCTTGAATTCAAATCTCAGCTCAGTCAAAGGCGGTCCTCTATACACTGTATGTGTACAGTTGTTCATTACAGTTGCTTCAGAAGGCATTTGTATTTAGCTCTACCTACTACTCTTCAGTCTTTCTACAAGGCCGGAATGAGTTTGATTCTCATCCTGGTAGTTCTCCTTAAGCATGATAACTTAACTATCTGGTTAGCCATAGATTGTTGGTAAGTAATGAAGAAGACAACAACTAAGGAGACATATACTTATTTTTCTCTTTAAAGGACCATATCCATTGCCAAATGAATAAGAATAAGCAATGAAGAAGATAACAATTAAGAAGACTTCTACTTATTTATATACATGACCATGTCGGATATTTCCACTCTTGTCACAGAAGAGATGAAATGATCCAATTCCATTTGATGTTGTGGTCTATCCAAGACAAGAATGGAACTATGTCCGGCTTTGCAAGACCGTTCACCTGTACCATGAGACTATCGGACTACTCAGGACGATGGACATTTAAACCCCAATAAATCACAGATACACAAGACCATTGATATCGAGACACAGATGTATGAAACAGATAAAGAGTAAACACTCTTAGAATGGAACTATTCTAAGGAATTAAATTACTCGGTAGCCCAATTCTACGAAAAAGCCATTGCGTCGTTCAACCACAGAACAATTGCGGTTTGATTAATTTTTCCACCAACAAACCAAGCAAACCCTTTACGGCACTCCTTCCGAGGTTAGTTCAGCTCTGTGCAACTTCCTACTCGTGACGCACCTAACCAACCAAACCCAGGTTGTTGTACATCTGTTTAGACCATACATTCCTGGCACTTTATCAGCGCCGCACAATCAATGGGCATCGATATTACACAGTCGAGAAACACCACCCCGTTTCCAGCGCCCCTGTGTCTCCTACGGGCGTCATCTCGAACGCGCACCGGAACAGGTTTTGGGACGCCACGGGTTAGGAAAGTCATTCGCCCGCAGATTGCGAGCCACGGCCATTCTCGAGCTTTTTAACTACGAAACGAAAGCACAGCGGGTGTTGTCAGCAGGAGGCTCCAGCTCCAGCGGACCCGATCGCTATAGAGAGTCTGGAATCAGGCCCGGTTACCGATAGCAATCGGTTTTTGGGGGTCTGGTAAACGAGGAAACGGGAAAACGACGGCGATAAGCGAGAGCACTGGCGGTGATGGCAAAAAGGGAGAGAAAACACTCTCCACCGTAGTTTTGCTATTTGCTGTGGAAGGGAAGGAAGGAATTGCTTTGGCTCCCACATGGCGGGCAGACACGCTAGACGCATCGGTATAATGTGAGAAATTAATAATAACATTACACGCCTAATTAAGTTTAATTACAGATTTTATGATATCATTTTTTCGCTATTTTACTACGCCGCTCAACTGTCTAGCACTGAACGATCCGAGACGGTTGCGGACAGACGATTGAAAGGAGCTGTAGTTGTTGCTTCGGGGAAAATTTGTTTACCAAAAACATAATATTTTCCCTCGGAAGCTTGATGCAACGGACGGCTCAAAAATGAATGAAAATAAGACCCAAAACCATAGAACGAAACCAAAATTCGTTCTTAGAAACCCACCGTCGCGATGAGAAAAAGAAAAAAAATCAGCCAACCTGCAATGACAGAGGCCCTCTGCAGCAAGACATCTGCCATCTGGCCCCCCGGGATCGGGACCAAGGTCCATGGTGCGCCCCCGGGGATGGGTAGAAAAATGGCGTTGCAAATGATGTTTTTATGTTAATGATGAATCATGCCCGAGCCATTCTAACAGCAAAGCAGCGAAGTTTAGGAAAAAGAAGGAAGAGCAGAGCTGGCATATGACTTCAGCTGGAATGGGGCAGCAAATTAACTTCGCTCGCATATCGGCCATCGACTAAAAGTGAGAACGAACTGTGAACGAAAGGTGTAAAACAACAAAAACAGCAGGTTGTGCCGGGTTCGAAAAGTACGCTTCATCAAATCATCCCTTACCCGCAAGCATCATCACATTGTGCAGCTTGCAGGGTTGTGCAGGGTTTAGAAACCGCTTTCGAAGCAGCAGCAGCAGCAGGGAACGTCAATTAAGTACAACTTTTCCGATTTCGGAAGAAGACACGTTGTGGTGTCATTAGTTTCGTTGGTTGTGAGCGTTCGCTTTGGAATGGAAGGTTCGCATGTTGCTGCTAAAATTCAACACGAAACCGCAAAAGCCAAGGTCAATAGGAATGCGAAAAGAGGGGAATTTTCAAAACCCGATCTCAAGGTTTCGTTGCACTTGAGTTGACGTGTTTGGATTGAGAAATCTGAATCTTAACAACCAATTCTTAACTAAATGTGACCAAAACAGATATTAAATAGCAAATAAGAGATCGTTTTAAGTCATAGTCTGACATCATAAAGGGAAACCATTTGGTTTTTATTGGAATATAGATGTATGGGTACGTCGAGGTATTCATTTATGGCTTGAACAAGTTTAAAACATATTCATAGTAGCAATTATTCCCATTTCACAATGCCTCGCCCAGTCCCTGTCCCCAATTAATTTCACCAAAAACCACCTCAGTCTAATGTTTGTTGTTGCTGGCTTCGATGCCCTTCCCTTTCCAGGATGCAGCACCACACATTGTAATTACACATTTGCAACAACATTGTGCACCGGGACAGCAGTCAAAATTCCACATAATGGCACTTTTAGCTTCCGGGCAACAGGTGTAAGTGTCTCCTCGCCTGCACCGGATACGTCACCACCTGATGGTGTGCAAAAGAGGAACAAAACAAAAAAAAGAATAGTTTTTCCGGCAAACTTGAATGCACTGTTCGGTGGCGCATGGCGTGCCAAATGTATATAACCCCCCGGGGCAAAGGAGTTTTTTCTTTCTTTTGTGGCACGTACAAAGGGCTACCTTTGGTCAGTCGTCCGAAATGCCGGTGCTATTTGTGCACGGTTTTCTGGGAAATTTTGGTTTGAACAATGCGCTCAAATGTAAATTGGAGCCCGTACGTAATCGCTCCAACTAACCCATATTAGCCAGAGGTGTTGACGAATAAAGGATGTTAGTGTAAAATGGGAGGGGCCGAAAGCAATCGCATTACAAAAGATGCATCACCTCATTAACATTTGGCCAGCGGGTCAGCAGTCATTTTCGGGTAATGTATGATGCTTTGGGATAATTTTCGACACAATGATTGCTCCTAATGATTGGAATGTGGATAAATCTGTTGGAAGATTTCATAATGTTGTGAACAATTTCATGAATGTTTATGAATGAATGAGTGAAATTGTTTGTTAGTGAATTGAAGATAATATCAAACAGGGACATATTAAATTACCATCTGTTAAGCATAGGGTTATACAATTCTGAAATCAAAAGGCCCTAATTGAGCCTTAAACAATATGTTAGCTTCCAACAAATTACCATAAAAGCTCATAAGTCCAGTTTTCTGAATTACTATCAGACTGACTGACTTTGTGTAGGATCTTCTACAATCGGAGCATCAACTCCTATACGAATATTGTAATTCTTATTGAATATCCTTAATCGTAAGGAATGAACATCAATGAAGTGAGGACCCAAGCCGACCACTCTGGTAACTCACAAAATGTCGTACCGACTCAGAAAAGCAGGTCTACTTCAAGTCTATTCTAACAGAAACGTTAGAATGTTGGCGATAATCCACAAAGTGTATTAAAGTCCGGTTATTCTTGCTTAAAACCGTAAGAGCTTTATTTACTTCAGGATTTAAGAATGCTGCTGCCTACAAGCGATTTGCATAAGCATTGGACAAACAAATGCATTCTCCTGCGGCAAGTCGCCAACAATACGTTCTACCGTATCACTGCTCCAGCACTTTACCCTCTTTACCGCCAGAAGGTGTACATAAAGTGCGCGAGCGAGCGTACACCACCGATTACACCGATCAAACGCCTCGCCCGCAGCTCACGGAAGTCGTGTTGAGGCACTTTTACCGGATCACCTGTGACCAGACAAGGACGGGATGGGGCTTCCACCAGCCATTATAGGTTGTTTTGCTGATTATTAGGCGCCATTTATCCTGACATCACTGCGACATCACCCCGGCATCGCACACCCCCCCTCGGGAGACAAAACACACTAACCACACGGACACCAGAGTGGGGGAGCGGTGTGCTCGAGCCGGGAGACGATTAATCCGAGCTAAATTATAAGTTCACGTTTCCCGCATCACGGGCATTAACCGCTCCGGTTCTTGATGGCCGTGCGCATTTCGCCACGATCCGCGCCGTCTGATTACTGGTGAGTGTTGTTGTTGTTTTGTGGTGTGTGTTTTTTTTTTGTTGTGCTCCAATCCAAACGGTTCGACCCTGGAATTGGGTCACGCTGCTGTTGCTGCCGGCTGCCGTCTGCATTTGCGAATAGGCGCGTGTGTATGCGCGCCACGCGGATGAACGGAAAATTGCCGTAAGCTCGAACGAGCCGGAGCGACGTTAAGCAACGGATAAGGAGCAGGTTTTCCAACGATGTCCATTTGTGCGACAAAAAAGGGGATGTATTATTAAAAGTGCATGTAAATTGAAAAATAGTACGTTAGGCGTGAAAGTCGCATTGTGTCACTTGTTGGCGTGCTAAATCTAGAATTGGCTGTAATGATTATTATATTGTTTGTAGTATTCCATCTTGAACTGTGCAAGGTTGTAAATTTTAGTCAATGTAGTCAATTATTAAATTAAAAAACGAAATTCATTCATCAAGCTAAGTTGTGTACTTTAAGACAATTAAGTCTTGCTTAGGCAACTGCAACTTGCCTAATGCAAGCCACAAACTCATTTTAAATTCCTTTTCTTACTTGAAATGAGTTCTTATGCTCTATTTATATTTGAAAGTATCATTTATAAGTATGTTTTGATATTATTTTAAATCTAAAATCAAACTAAAAGTTTCTTCAGTTCTTCTGTCCACCAATTAGATATTTTTTAATAACTATTTATTATGATTTTATAATTATTTTTAAAATTTCAATTTGAGGGAAATTTGCTGGTTTAGTTAGGTGCTTATTTAATTAGTTTTAATGTTTATGGTTTTATAGTACTGATAATTTAAAAAATCAGTGTAGTTTTCACAGTGTAATTATGAAGGTGAGTAATCAATTCTTTCATGTTTATCAAAAATTAGAATTTCAGAAGAAAATAACCCAAAATTTACCCAAATTTTTTCTTTGAAAACGCAGCCCTAGCTGGTAGAAACACATCTTGATAATGCTTACAAAATTAACACAATCTTCCTAATTACAATCGGACACTTGTTTAACTTTACATCCAAACCGTCCAAACGCCGGGCTCAAAATGTGATTTTAATCGAACATGCAGCCCGTTCTCATCACAGGCACAAGAGTGTCATAAAGCAGGAGAGTGCCTGCGCGGCCAAGTGCCGAAGGAAACGAACAGTTTACTTTGCCCTCGTACGTGTACCATACGATCCCACCTTCGTGTTCGTTAGCATGTTTGCTGGCGGTGGGGAGTGGTGGTGCGCGAGACTTTCGATCAAAACAAAACAGTCATTAAACGTTTCCACCAATTATGCTCCCGGTACGCTCCGAATCCGATGCGGTAACGGGCGTACGATGGTATGGAGCAGCGTCGGGATGGAACACCACAGTCAACACACAGACAGCTTAAGCTGAGTGAGGGACAGGCGGATAAAACGAAGTAAAGGAAACGTTATGGGATAGCTGAGGCAGGCGAACGGAAAAAAGAAGGGAAAAATCAACATTATAGACATTCTGTTCGTCTTCCCAAGCAGGCTAATTGTAGTTATGCTGCCCTAGGAGGAATAGATTTGATTTTTGGTCTTTGGAACCGTCCAAGCTGAAAATTAAAACCAAATTTTACCGCTTGCCACCTTCCAGCCACCTCTGCCTCGATCGTCGGCAGTGTTCGATTCCTTCTCGCCCTTCTACTTTTTTCCAAACCGATGTTGTGTGGATGTCTGGATCTGTCCATCTCTCTCTCATCTGGCCTAATGGGTTTTAGGTTTTATTGAGCCCTTTTTCAAGCTCTTCGAAAGGGGATTCGGAAAATACATCCTATTTTGTGGCAGGGTATCAATTTCATTGCCCGTTTACTGCTGCCCGGTACCGATCGCGTTCTGCGCTAACCGGACGGGCGCCGTTTTGGGGAGGACCGCGGTTCGGTTTGACCCGGGCTCAACGGAAGTCGGAAAGGAAATAGATAAGCCGCATCTCGTCCCACCGCGCAGGTTGGGCCCGGTGCTAATGATAGTGTTGTTTGTTTGCGTGTGCTTCGAAAACGGCGTTGTTTATAGGATAGTTTTGGAGCCCCTGCGAGCCCCACTGGCGGCCGCGAAAGTCGAACGCGCCCCGATCGGTTTGCCTATTTGTGTGCACGTTCACGCGAACGAAACGGAAAACGGTTGGCCTCTAAAAAGCACGACCAACGCCATCGGACAAGAACGGACAACGGCCAATAAAAACAAATCACTGTGCCCTGAGGGTCTCCCCATCCGAAACAGGTTTCCGCGTGGCGTTCGTCAGTGAAATTGAGGTGGCGCTGGGGCTGGGCTGTGTTTCGTTCGTTTGCCCAGCATCAGGATACCTGTCGTGTCCCGGATTTTTTTTTTGTACTTGCTGTTCTCTTGGGCTGAATCTTTCTCCTTGTATGCTGGGAGCGATCGAGCCATTTTTGTGTCAGTAAGGTGTGATGAATTCACACCATTAAAATGTGTGGCTAATTTTTCGTACACCAGCGAAAGCTACTCACTGTCAAACTGCTCGAATTTTGGGCCCTGCTGTGGATGGTCCTCGTACAGGAGCGTACGTACCTGGAACGATAGAAAACAAAACAGCACAATTAATCAATTTGTCAAACATTTAGTGTTTCAAATCAAACCCATCATTTGCTGTGTTACGCAAAGAACGCAACAAGTCAGCAAAAAAAAAGAAACTATGATGAAATAAATCTTTTTCGGGGGTTCGTCGCTTTTCCGTCGTTCAAGTCTTTCGTCGTAACATTGCGTGACGTTTTGTCGTCTAAACATTTTTCTTCTGCAGTTCAATCTCGTGCTCATGTCGATTGCGGTTTAAAGAGAAAAAAAAAACGGTGGAAACAAAACAAAGCAAAAGACCTTCCATTGTTTTGTGACCCCGTCAGCCACGGTTCAGTGCGACCGTTTCGTAAAACTGTATGATTCAGCGTCTAAGCGTAGCGGCAGCCGCAGCACCAGCCTGAAATCAAACAAAGCAGCCTTGTGTGTCCCCGTATCGACAGCATACGCGGTGCCGGATCAGAACCGGAGCACCGGAGTTGGTAGCGATTGAAAGAGATTAGATTTGGAAGGAGAAGAAAGAAGGAGCAAACGAACCGCCGACGCGTCCGTTTGCTGTCCCTCGGCCAGCCGAATGGTGGTCTAAATATTTTCCCCTTCCCAGGCCAAAAAAAAACCACCAATAAATCAACTCGCTCGAGACTCGTGTGCGCTGCCGACAAAAGCAGATTCCGCAGAAGCATGAGAGCGAGCGCGCGCGCGCGTCACGGCGGTATGGAGCAGACACCACTGATCGTATTTGTCATAGAACACTGCATAATCCACGGCTCTGATCGGTTTCGGTTCGGAGCGAGAAAGATATGTATCGCAAGGGCGGCAGGGCATTTTGGGCCGCGTGCCAACGGCCGCACTGATACGCGCGTCGCTCTGTGTGTCCGTTGTTCTCAGGGAAGAAGCGATCCGTCGTGTCGTTCTTGTGTTAGATTGCATGCTCTCTTTTTCACCGTTTTCCTTCTTTTCGATGGCATCCAGCAGCAGCAGCAGTCAAAC
Organism: Anopheles gambiae; assembly: GCF_943734735.2. Lineage (NCBI taxonomy): Eukaryota > Metazoa > Arthropoda > Insecta > Diptera > Culicidae > Anopheles > Anopheles gambiae. The sequence goes on from NC_064602.1 coordinate 89,946,201, forward strand.
ACAAAGCCCGGAAAGAGGGCGACCATGCACACACACAGAGCCAGCTGATCGATTTAGTGCTCTCAGCTGACAAATGAATTTCAATTAACTCACCCAAAGCGTGTCCGATTGCGAGCGTTTTTCGTCATTCTGCTGGGTACATGTGTGTGTGCGCACACAGTTGGATTGAAATTCCTTAGCAGATTTGTATCGCTCGCAACGACCCGCAACGCCAAGCACCATGAGCACTGTGCAGTGAATGAAAGTGGGTTTTGTTTTGTTTTTGAAACCATGAAGATCATGAGTCAGTGATAGAGCGTCGAGATGAAAAATGTGGAAAAAACCCTCCGCACGCATAACATGAATGTATTAATTTTTGAAGTGCACACCACGCGGCTTTATGTTGTCTAAGATCGCGGGAGGAGGGAAGGCGAATGCTGTCAGAATGTACAATAAAGCACGGCAAACATTACGCAACAACATTCTCGAATCTCTTGGCCCGAGCTGGTCACGACGACTGGACGGTTTAATGTTGAAAGATTTCCCCAGAAAAAAAAAAAAAAAAACAGAAAACACAGACACAACCCTCTCGAAAGATCGACGCTGGTGGTGACATATTCGATGCATATTAAATTCAATATAACCTGAATGCTCGAACACGTCCTGGGGCTGTGACAGGGCAATTATAAAACACACCCCGGCTGTGTGTGTGTGTGTGTGTGTGTGTGTGTGTGGCTCGTAAAATTGATGGCAATGTTAATTAAAGCCTCTTCGGCGCAGCCTCCTTGCCACGGTCGCAATCGTACACGTTGTGCGCAAAACGGGCAAAAAGGGATATTAATCGATTGATGGTTGGTTTGGCTCGTTTGATTTTGGTGAGAATTTATAAACTTCTCCACACGGTGACAAATAACTTAAGACAAACAGCACATCCCCCCCTCCCGGTGTAGAACTGCTCTTGGTGCTTTGGTCAAGTTCAGTCACCTGGGACCGCCGCTGGAGCGTTTTGTTTGCGCGCTTAAGCCGGTTACCAAGCACCATGGCGGGTGTTCAAAAAACTCTGAGCAAAACGATAATCTGATAAAGGTGATTTTTAAGGAATCAATTTTAAGCTGCCCACTGCTCCCCCTCCCCACCCCATCACCCGAACCGCTGCCGGGATAATACCCGTGAAATCGGGCCTGGCGTGCTTTACGCATTAGTGTGGCTGGACAGCGCAAACAGAACATGATACCGAACCCGGATCGAGGCAGCAAACAAATATTTAAATTTCGATCTAAGCATAATGGGAATTAATTTCCAATTCACCTTCCCAGCTCGGCGGAAGACATTCGCGACGGTTGCTAGGAAACCCCTTCTGCCTGTGCTGATTGCCCAGGAGGCCGCCGTGCACCAGGGACAGGCAAAACAGCCATTAAAACACCTTTGTGCGCCACTCGGTAGGGACGATTTGATGTGAATTCCTGGGTAGAATCTGCGCTAAAGCAACCTCCTGCTCGATCGAAAGGGTTTTTTGTTGTAGTCGTTGTTTCTGTTGCTGTGTGCCGGATGGGTTTAACGATGGTACCATTTATTTCTTTCGCAAATTACTGTCAGCCACCTCAAGGTGATCGGTGATCCGTGCGCCGTGGTGCGCCGTTGAGAAATTAAATTTAATTAATTTCAATAGTAAACTTTAATTGTTTGAAGCTGCTCGCCGCTTCTGCAGCGAAGCTCTGGAAGTCGTGGGGATTGGGTTTTTGTTTGTTTTTTGCCAGGTGCTTTTTACATTCTATTATTTCGTAGCAAGTGGCACGGTGGTAGAAACATACAACATATACAACGTTGTGAGGTGAGAGAGTGCATGTGTGTTTGACTGGTTGGTGTTTTGATGCCAATTCTATGCCAGTTTGAAACTTAACCCTTGAGTGTTCAATGACTTTTTTTTCTTAGAATTATGAAGTCATTTTAAATACTTTACTTTCGATTGTTTTCGGTATTTTCATGCTTTGACCGTCATATGGATCAGTATTGCGTCATTAAAGGTTTAGAAATGTACTCTTATTGTGGGAATATTTTTAAATATCTGTCAATATTCTGTTAAAGGGGCCCTTCACGATTTCAGTCAGCTTTTTTATATGAAGTTTGACAATTAGAGGCTGAAATCATGTAAACACTCCATACAAAACCACACATAAAACTAGCCTGCAATTTTCAGTCTAGATAATTCTAGCCTCAAAGCAAGAATTGCATTCGAGTACCTCCTCGAAAAATGGCAAAACAAGGTGGTGTTTACCTTTATCCCAAGGTGCATTAAAGAGATCTGGTGATGGAATCCAGAATCAAAGTGCATATAGTCCAGGTGGTCTCACAGCATGTTTTTGATAACCAAATTTAAACACCACTTTTTGTCAGAACGGGTGAGAACTTTTGCTCAAACAGGCTTTCTGGAGGCTTGACGAATGCACAAAACATTCTTAAAATCCTCATTCAGAAACAGAATCGATAAAAATCAGTCTTCTAAATTCATGCACCTTGGGATAAGCCCACCTGTATATTATACCGACTAAGATAGCTGCTCGAAAACTGCAATACAATGCAAACAGCTGACAGGCTGAAATTTCATTGGCTGAGTTAGATAGAGGTGCCAAATTTTGTCTACTGACTTTTAGGATACTTTTATTGAGAGTGCAATAAACGGTTCGTTAGTGCGGGTGAATATAAACCCATGAAATATCGACAATATATGTCCATTTTTTTGAATGCAATCGTTATTAACGATTTTGTTTTATATATTTAATCTAATTTTGTTTAACTATTGTCATTTCAATACTGCTCATAACTGATGGCAATTTCATGTAAATTATATTAGAAAGATGCAAATTGGCATCAGAACATGACAGAGTATGGAACATAGTTGGGATTCAAGTATTTGTTGTGTGTGAAACGATCGATGCTGCTTACGCAAGTTTTTTTTAATTTGAATGCTTTTCTTTTCTACCTCATCCAAGTTCCTCAGAAATAGAATCTAAGTTTCCATAGCTATACAAAACATAAATTGTACACCAAAGTTTAAACTGCACTATTTAAACTGTTTGGTTTGTCTGTCTAAAATGACCGAAACATGCAAGGGTTATCCGCGCGAGCTTTTTGTTACATTCACCAACTTTTTCTCTTTCTTCTAACATTTTTATGCTGCCTGACCCCAAAAAATACTCCATCTAAAAAGAAAACAATAACGAACCGCCAGCGAAGGGGACCACTAAATGGCAAAAAACGAGTAGCGCACCGAATACGTGATCGAAGGGGGGGGGGGGGGGGGGGGGGTTGGGCAGGAGAGCCTGAACTCCACTGTCGATGCTAAACAAATGAAGGTCCAACACGTAACGATTCGAGCATTCTGATCAAGACTCACCCCATCTCGTCTTACCCCTTTGTTTGTACCCCCTTTTAAATTCAATTCATCGCAACCACAGCAGCATAGAACCTACCCGTACCGTTTGTGTGTGTGTGTGTGTGTCTTTGTTTGGGTGCTCCTCTCCAAGAGCTGAATGTACGACAGTGATCGCGAATCGCGTACCCCGGTCGCGAGAGAAAACCCCCCCGAAGGAGGTGGTGCCGTGATTTTTTGCACCTTCCTGTGTGTATCTCTCGCGCAGCTATTTCACCTTCGCGCGCTCGCGCACTTTCGGTTCGCCTTGCTCCTCTGAGCGCAGCGCGCTTGCATATTTTATGATGCTGCCAGGCCTGAAGCTTATGCTTTGATTTACCCTGCCCGTTGGAGTGTGTGTGTTGGTGAGTGTAATGGTGCAGCCAAGTCAGTTTGGAATCTTCGAACATTCTGTTTTTTTGTTGTTGTGGTTGTTGCTTGCCTGCTGCTACTTGCATGCAGCTTACCGCTTTCAAAGCAAAGAGCACGGCCCTGCATACCTTGGGCTTGGACAATGTACAGTTCGCTTGCGCTTGTGATGTGTAAATTATATCCTACAAACCGGTTTCGGAAAAGGGTCTTTTGTTTTAGATTCACTGTCACTAACCCGCCGATCGCGTGTGCCGCAAGGGATCGTGCCGCGGTACACCTGGCACACGGAGCAAAAAAAAAACGAAAAAGATCTTGCAAGAAACACGCGAACCGCGAACGGAAGTATGGTTCCGTGCCGGATCGAATTCAGAACGAGGTGAGAGATTTAGGGAAGGTGTTTTTATGTTGCTTTGATTTTGTTTGTGTGGATGTTGTGTGAAGACCTTCTTGTGATGTGGCTTTAAGCTCACGTTGTATTTGTAACGTTCGATGATGAAATTCGGCAAATGCGAGGATGTACCCGACATGGTTGGGAATCGATTTGTGGCGATGGTGAGCTATGGAACGTTTTGAGAAAGATCGCTATGCTGTTTGCGCAGCGAATTGGCATTGAAGAAACGTTCTTGTGCGTGAGGCAATCATAAATTTGTCTCGTTTCGTTTGCGAAGCTGAATATGGCCTGGACAGGCAGAGAGAGTTTGATGGTTCATTATAATCTTGCAATAAAAAAAAAAAACAAAAATATCGTAAAATACAATAAAAACTCCTTTTATGGCGAAAAGGTTTACCCAACGCCAAGCCGTACAAAAAACATCCTTCAGCATTCCTTTATGACGTATCGATTACATTTGCATAACGCCATGCAAGCACATTCCTTGCTGCGACTGTCAAGCTTGACCCTGGCATGCATTTTATTCCCTTTATCCCCACATGACATGGCCACAGCATTGATATTTACAGCAAAAAAAAGAGGCAGAAATATGCATCTTACCACCTTAAAAAGGCTCAGGCCTGGCCGTACCGCATCGATGCGGTAATAGCTCAATTACCACCACGTAAGCTTCCCCAGGACGGGTTTGCAATTAATTGAAAGAAAGCGTCACATGCAGTAGATGTCCATGTAGGCAGAGCCTCAGCTGGGTGTGTGCCTGTGGATCACAAGCCCGATACCCAAATAGGGGTGAGCTCGTATGGCGAAAGGCTAATGCGGTAGCCGTCATGCCAAATGCCTGGGATGCTATCAGTAGTGTGTTCAGAGGTCAGCCCAGTTGACACACAGAGAGGGTAAGAGCAGTGACGACATGGCCACCGCAGTGTATTTTCAACTTAAATTTCAACCCCAAAACCACCCTACTAATGATCTATCCGTGTGTGTGTGCGGTGAATGGGGGAGGGGCAGGCACGAAATCGCCCTGCACGAGTGTCGAGGGTGGCCAAGGTTGCGCCGTTGCGCACTAAAGCTTTTAACGAGCTGTCGTCTCCTGTCGGGTGGCGAATAGGAGTGGCTTTGCGTGAAAATCTGCAAGATATGCAAAAAAATAAGTGCTCCCTCGAGGAGTTATCTGAGAAAGAGAGAGAGAGAGAGAGAGTGGCCAGTTTGCCACCGGGAAGGTTGAACCGGTGTGTTGCGCAATCGAAACAATTCCGTGGCGAGGTACAGCAGCTTCCCGAACAATTCCAAAGCCTTCTAGGGGCCTGGAACAGCTCGTCCCGTTCGTACGCAAATTGACACGACTTTTGACGCAGGGGTTTCAGGGAGGTTGGAAGCTCTTAAGACCTCCGCTTGGAGTTGGAGGAGCATATTTTCAATATTTTTTTGTAGTGTGTCTGAAAAAAAAAACACGAAACTAACCCTAAAAACCAAAGTAGAACAAATGGTTTTGGGGTCTGTTTAGCCACAACAACCCGTTTTCTTGTCCAGTCCATGTACATTCCATGTGGAGAAAAGGATCAGGGGTAATAAATCACGCACGCGTCCCGAAGCACCGGACGACCTCCAGGTCCTGCTCGATTTATATTGACAGAGGCCTCGTGTACGCTCTGAACGCGCGCCGAGTGGGTTGCTTTGATAGACACTAAGCGTTTTTGTATTCTTCCTTACTGCCGCCGACGGGTGACTTATAAGGAATGGGCTACATGGATCTTCCTGCCCACCCGACGTGACCTGCGTGCGTGCGAAGAGGAATGCGGGAAGGATTGTTGTTATTTTGGTTCTTTCTTCGCTTTTTTCATCACTCGGCCCAATGCTTTGGGCCCGATTGGCCTTGTTTTGCCCACAAGTAAAAAACGCAAAAAAATAGGCTGCCTTTCACTCGTGAGCTCCGTACGGCTGGTGTGCTTGATGCGTTGACCTCGAACCTCTCCGCTCTCGCGTGCCACGCGTGAAATGTGAAGATAATTTCTCTTTCAATCGATGCACCGTTTTAACGTTTTGCGGGTTTGGATGCTGTTAGATGGGCACGAGTCGCTGCTGTTGGGTGGTTGAAGGTTTTTGGTGCTGAGATGCTGCCAGCCCTGCACCGACCACGAAGTACGATGGGGCACGAGATGAGGCAACACAAAAACCGATCGTTAGTGGTGGTGTTATGCGTAGATTCATTGAAAACATACGAGCGGAGATTGGTTCGCCATGCGGTCCTTTTGCCGTTGCAAAAGACATCAATCAATGCCAAATTGGAGTACGGTATGAATCGGTGAAGAGGATTCATTTTTGTCAATGAAAGGTACAACACAACACGTCACGGTGAAGTGATTAGGAACATCAAATCAATTCAAATTGGAAAAAAAGAAATGAAAACTCATTTTTCATCGAATTCCATCGGTTTATTCTAGCTTTCTGTAATGATAGACTGTAACTTCAAAATTTTGTCAAAACCTTTTTGGAAAATGTATGGACTATAAGTAGGTTCGTGTGGTTTTTTAGAAGATTTATGGTGACAATTGTGACAAAGATCTTGCTCGATTGAGTAGATTAGACAACAATCTGAAGCTTCAATGTTTAGGCTACACAGCGGGATTAATAATACTTTCAATTTCAGAATTTCTTAGTATTTTTTGATGGATGCCCTACGAGCAGTTCATTAAAAAGTGAATTAACAGGGTTCGTCGCTTGTTGGTCAATTCCCATATAACGCCCAATTTTCCACCTTGTGCACAATTTCCCTTGCTTTCAAGCGATGGGAAATTACTGGATAACATACTTGAAGTGTACCAAGGTACAATCGTCAATTTGTACGACTCAATAACATGCTCGTCATGGGTTCAAGCCTCATTTGGACCGACCCCCGTAGCAAGAACTTACTATTCGGCTAGGTGGTACTGAACAAGTTTCGACATTACGTCAAATAGAAGAATAAGAAGTGTGTCAACTTGACTTATGTGTTTTTAAAAATACTTTGACACTGGTTTTCCAGCCAACCTTCACACAAACCAAAATCAGTCGTTGGTTGTTCGGCTTTAACCCTTGTAAGACACACATTTTATTTAACCACCTCAACCCCTTTTTCAAGCCCCCATATGCAAACAATCAATTGATGTGGCATTATCGCCAGTCAAATCTTAATAAGGACACTGGCACTATTAACCTGCCAGTGGCAGCTCCATAATCGATCCGCCAATGGGTAATAATTTTCCACTTTAAATTCATTTGATTGCTACCACCACGCTACGATATTCGGCATTTTATTCGCCGTGCAAACAAAACTAACCCTGCAGCACAAACTCCGTTTGCAAACTTTCCCACTCATCGTGCGTTTTGGCGGGTCAGCGCCGGTGGTGTGTCGTCGCGGTGTGTTGCCCGGTAGCCCGAATCGATCGCATATTATTACGCGCGCTCAAACATTTACGGCAAATTAACACCCCCGAACCGTGGATCCGTCTTTTACGGCTGGCTGCCACTTTCTAAAAATCCTGACCTCTGCCTCCCTATCTCTCTCTCTCTACCTCCCTTTCCAGGGACTAAGCAATCAAAATGTTACAACCTTCCTTGCCTGCTCTCACCCCCATTATTACGCGAAGTGGGTGTTGTCCTAAATGAAAACAGCTTGCGTCTGGGCACAGCCTTTGAACCCGTCTGGCAGGTTGCGGAAACAGCCAAACACACAGGTTCGTCGCTTGCCCCGCAGCGCACGCGCAGTCTTTCGTTTTGCGCGAACACCGGTTGCTCTAATTTTTTGTGGCGTTTTTCGTCGGTAGCATCAAGTGAAATGACTTATTTTAGCTCGAAATTGAAACGCTACCACCCTCCGCGATGAGTTTTAAGTAGTGGGGCGTGTGAATATTTTAGAGCGTAAAGCTCTTTTTCTATGTATCTCTTTTCGATGCCCCGCAGACGAATAGTCTGGTTAGAGCTTATCTGTGTCGTTCGCTTCTTTCTCTCACTCTCTCTCTCTTTCTCTTTCTCTCGGGCGCGTTATTAATATATTCATTAGAACGATTACACGGCTTCACGAGTAGTTAGACCGGGTTAGGAACGTAGTCAAAGTTCGCTTGTTACGGCTTGCCACTTGTACACCTTGTAGCTCGTTTTCCCATCAAAAAGGTGCGACAAAGGTTCCCGCCCAGCCGTCATACGCATACGGGAACGGCGGTGGTCCATAAATTAGCTGCTCAACCGTTCCGACACAACGCACTGGCAACTTCGTCACGGGTGGATGCTTCCCGGGTTCCCTGTTTTGTCCCTAGCCTGTGAGGTTGGTGTGAAAAAAAGCATTCTTTCCCAGCAGTGCAGGAAGCGGAGCTATCACGGACGGTTGAAGATGATGAAATTTTCGGGATAAACCCCACTCTGTATACGTGCGGTAGAAACACAAACACAAACCGGGATGTTAAACAGCCTGAGATTTGTAATTGCTCGGGCCAAAAAGGGGGTAGAGCAGAGGAGCTGGCTACAAATTCAATTAACATATTACTGCGATTCCTACGCTTTGTGGGTTCTCCAAAAACTGAAATAAAAAAGAGGTAAAATGATTTCAGCTTTAAATCTCTCCCCCAAATCTCCCATAACAGCAATCACGGTAAGTTGGCAAATGAAAATCCGCGACCACTAAGAGAGCATCATAAATTTGTCCTCCTTCTTACCTACACAATTTCGCACTAGCAGAACATGTGTTGGTTTTGTTCATCCACTTGAAAATGGTTCATAAACTAATGTTTTAAGTATCGTATTTTATTTTAACTACATTGTTTCGGATGCCACCCTCTTCTACAGCTTTTCTATACACAGGGGGTTTTGTGGTCATCCGCGGGTGTAAACAGTCGAAACGAATCTATTAATGAGCGAAGCGACTAAAAGGAAATGCAAATTTCTCGCCCCCGCCTCTTCTACTGTATAGAGGTAGTAAATTTGGGAAGGCTAGAAAACGGAGCAGCCAGCCAGCCATCCAACCGACACCAACCACCTTCGTCTTGTGATGCTTATCGGCGCTCGGGTGGAAGAAGCGTCGGATCGGGTAGGTTCCGTTTGAGACAGAGAGCACGGTTAACAACCTTAAGCGGCGGCACACAACATCTGCCTAATAGTTTAAAGGGTACGAGTTGGCGAGTATCTTAATTCATCCCCGAATTAGGCGCTGTGGAGTTGTTTTCTTCTCGTTGTGCAAATCTCACATAAAGTTGGCCACTTTATTAGAGCTGCCCCGCAAGCCCAGAAGGAAGGGGAAGCTGTGGTTGAATTTATGTCGATATGGTACGCATTGCTACGCGATATGTGTTTATGCTTTTACTGCTAGAAACAGACCAAACAGAGCTGGCATTGACCGTCGTCGTCGTACAGCGAAAAAAGCAGAACGAATTTGTGCTGCCATTTTCCCAGACGGAATCATTTTTCGGTAACGCATTTTGATTTCTTCTGCTCTAAATTTCCCTTTTTCAACACTCAACAGCGCACGAACCGCGTCGAACCTTTTCCAACGCTAAGCAACAAGGGAACACACAAGAGCAGAGTGAAACACACAGGTGTGCGTATATGTGGCCGCGGAGGAGCACTCGCATATTGCGGAAATCAATTGGAAGTTTCCGTTTCGAGCTCCTTTCACTGTCCAGACACACGGTCCGACACGGAGCAAAAAATCGAGGACAAACGAATGCGCCTTAATTTGGTCATTAACGAATTTTGTGCAAGACAATATCGAAACGAAACAAAAAGCAAACAAAACTAGACCATATGACCATCGGGGTGCTGCTGTGTTGATTGTTTTCACACACATACAGACGCATAGCTTGCTTGTTTACGTTTTTACTTACTGGTGCACTCAATAACCGTGCTGCACCGTGTTTGATCAAGATCACGGAAGTGATGAGCGATCGGGTTGGGAAATTAGAGGAAGATTGTTTTTTTCTTTGCTTTGTTTTTAAAACCCTCTCTCATTCCGTTAATTGATTTTAGCGGAGAAGTGAAAAGCCATCCGATGTAAGTCTATGGCGCATTTTTCACGCTGGCATTAACTTTTACTGATGGCGTGAAGCTAATGCGCTAAAGTCGTAGATGCGCAGCATCGGCCAAAGTGTGTGTGTGAGAGAAAAAAAAGTAATAAAATCGAGAGTAAACAAACAAACAAACACCCCCGGAAGAATGGTGAAACAGGTACGGTTTTTTTGCCGGTCAAAGCGACTGCCTTTCACGACGGGAAGGGTAGAAACCACGGTACAGTACGAATTATCTCTGTGGGGGCACGTAATGTGAAGTAAAACACACGCGAAAAAAAGTAACGAAAGGTAGCATTAAACAAAAAAAACATGCGCTAGAATGAACCCCAATCTCGAGCCCAGAAGAAATGTTGCTAAACTTGTTGAAGGGCAGTGAAAGATCGCAAGCTCCGAAAAGCGCAAAGCGTTGCAAAACAACGCACACAGACAGGTCCCCTGAACGGTCCTGAAGCTGAAGCGAGTTGCGGCCCAGGACCAGGTCCAGACCATTAAAAAAAATACTGTATGCCCTCCGGCGAGGTGATTGAAAGATTCTTGTGTAGTAAGTGGAATGGAATGCGCTCCTATCCACCTATGCTTACTTGGGGAGTGTGTTTTGTAGTGGGAAGAAAGCATTATTTTTGAGTGTTTTTTGTTTAAGAATTTCAATTAGATATTTTGTTTTTAATAACTTTACATTTTGCACAAAATGTGTGTGTTAAAAGATATGAAAAATTAAAAATAATTTTCTTCTTCTAAAGCTTTCTTCCGAACAAGGCGGCACTGGCGCGTACGCACACGAAGAGTGTTTAAATTCTGCGTCCCCCCCATTGTCCCATTTCTCCTATTCCTTTCATCTCCCATTCCGCGCCGTACACAAGCTTTACCTTTCGCAATGACCAGCTTGGCTTTCTCTCTCTCTCTCTCTCTCCCTCCCTTCTACGTACAAAACATTCTGTTGCCCCGGGGCGATCCTCATCCTCCCGTACCAGGCCGTCGTCAGCGTCGACGCGCGTCTCGCAAAGGATCGGCGTTTCGGAACCTGCGCATCGCATAGTTGAAATATTTTAACATTTTTACTCTTCACCAGCACTACGGGCAAGGAAAAAAAAGAAGACGAAGAAGAGGAGGAAAAAGACGCACACACTTATGACCCCCTCGGGGCAGAGACACGCTACGAAAGCCCCGGTCGAACTGTGGTGGGCTTGGCACGGGCATTAAGACAGCGCTATTCCAGCATCACCAACGGACACTAAGGCTTCTGCTGCTGCTGGTCCCTCAAAGCAAGAAGTATCTGCTTGTCCTTTTTTTCCCCTCTTCTTTTGCTTTCCTTTGGAGCGTCGTCACACGCAGCTGCCAAATCGCTCAGACGTTCTTGAAGCGTTGACTTTGAACCTATCGCCTCTAACACACGCGCTCTGTCTGCCTAACCCATCCAGAGACTGATTGATTTTTCCCTCACTCACTGATTCTTGCGGCCAACCGTTTATTTCCAACGGCACGCACGCACATCAACGGACACACACACACGCACACCCAACCCGAAGGCAGTCATTTTAATGTGTTTTTTTGTGTGTGCGAATTTTCAGTAACGAACGAGACACGTAAACTCAAACCCCCGCCGCAAAACGGGGCGAAACGATTTCAGTCGAACAAATTAGTCTAATTTTATGATGCTGTATACTTCTGCTTTGACAAAGTTATTTCGTCCGTGTGCCTGCCGGGGCATACCAAGGTGAGTAAAACGCGTCCTAAAATGGGGGAGAGAATGCGAAATTGAATGCACTTGAAAGGGAACATGAAAATTAGCAGTCAAAATATGGCTCACACACAAAAACAACGCACAAAATCAAAGATGAAATGTTGAAAAACAACACGCAAACTGTACAGCGTGTGTGTGTGTGAGTGTACAGATCGCAGATGATCGTAACGATAATGAGTGCTCGAGTCTCAGCAGAGTAATGATCACTCGCAACGTTTAAAGATGTACATCAGACATTTTGGGTTGGTTTATTTATCGATCCCGAAAAATTTTTCCCAAGTTTCTTTCATTTTTTGCACCAAAAATTCACACTGATTGTTTTTAAATCATGTTGCGATGAGAAACGGTAATATTTCTCGGACACACTCAATCACAGCTTTATCGACGCTTTGGACGCTTTCCTTTGGCCGGTGCGAGTGAACGATCAATGGCAATCTTGTGGCCTGCGAAAGGCTTACTGGCTGGCAACCAGATTGCCGATATATGCGGACTGCAACTCTTGAGCGGGAAACGGGATCCGGGCGTATCAAAAATCGATCAAAACTGCCTAAAGTTTGGTGGAACAGTTAGCACGTTGATTTGGACGCTTACGAAGGGTAGTGGTCTGGCAAATGATTGATTATCGGCAACGTAATGGCAACAACTGTGTATGCGTAACAGTGTTTTAGTCCCGTTCGAGGCTCTGTGAATCACAGATGTACTCGATTTAGTGAAATTAAAATAGATCAACCATTTCTATCTTTGACAATCAACTGCTGCTGAGCTGAGTAATGGCGCTATACCCCAAACGAAGAGGATTGGTACAGAGTTGAGGATTCTTTTTAATTTAAAATATTATTCTTAATCAAAACTTTGTCGGAAATTCATGAGATGAAATACATCGATGCGTAGTTCAAATAACTACTTTCGTATTTCAACTCAAAGTATTATTGATATATTTATGTAGTACATCCTCGACTCTTAAACCATTCAGCTCGATGATGTAATGATGGCGATAACATAAATTCGTCAATGTACTTGCAAATAATCTAAAGGAGCTTTTGTCCTAATCATACAAAAATTTTTGAGAAATCGATAAAAATGTCATTAAGATGAGTGACTTGTTTGGTGTTTCAAGATGCTTAGAAACGTGACGAAAGCTCAATCTCAGCATCGGTTTTCTTCCATTTGATGTTTTTTTTTTTTTTTTTTTATAAATTAAAGCTTGAAATTCCTTTATGGCGTAATTGTCCAAACTACGAATCGTTACATCCAACATAAAATAAAAATGAACAATTTTAAAACAAATTGTTTAAATAAAATACGTACTCACACTCACTCACTCATTAATTGCCATGTAGAAACTTGTAGCACAAAGAAGGGAACAAATTAGACAGAATTTATTAACGCCTCCGGTCCGAAAACCGATTAGCCCCTCTCCATCTGCTTTAGCGCATTGTCTTTAACCCTTGCAGCTTCGTCCGGCTCTTTTGCTTCCCTTTCTAACGCTAAACTCATTCTCCGTACCGCAAAATCGCACCAGCACCGGAGAGAGAGAGAGAGAGGGAGCGAAGCGTTTAAAAGCTAATAAACATAAATTACGTTCGGTGGTACATTAAGCACGCGAATTGACAGGCGCGCTTCCCCGCAAAGGGCTACCGTGTTTACGCCTCGCGGACTTGAGCGCGCGGACGGCGATCTCGCGCAAAATGCTTTGCTTCCCGGCGGGACCGCTTTGGGCTTTGGCAAAATTTGACACATACAAACAAACAGAAAACGAATAAAAACCAGCGAACCAGCGAAAACAGATGCCCACAGATGCTCTCCAAACGGTCAGCGGCGGCGGTATGGAGGTTTTGCAGTGTGCGCGTCTTATTCGGGAATGTCTTTTTCCATGCGAGAACCATCACTGGAGAGTGCCAGCTGGAGCATCTCAACTCAACTGACCGTGCTGTTTAGTGCCGCCGGGCGTACGATCGAGAAGTGCTGGGGGAACATTTTTGTTGGGAGGGTAGTTTTCGTTTTGCAACCGAAATTCCAAAACTCATCGTCACAGGCGTACGCCCCGGACAAGTGTCTGTCCATGCACGTGTGTTTGTGTGTGTGTGTCTTTGCGATGCGCACATAATAATAACAATAAAGAGAAAGACACGAGGGAGCAACAACAACAAAAAAAAAACGCGACATAAAACAATCATCAGCGTGCTCAAAAATGTGCGAGGGTCGGGGATGTAAAGATTGCTGGCTGCTGCTGCCTTTTGCGCTGAAGTGCGTCGATCATGCTGAGCGGATCACCACGAAGAACAAGAAGAAGAAGAAGTAGTAGCAAGCAATCCTTTCGGCAAGCGGGCCCAAGCGCAAATGATTAATGGCTCCGATAAAGCGCACAAGAAGCAATGATCTTTCGATTCTCTGCTCCGCTTTTGGGCCCGCGCGCACTGGACGGCGCTGTCAGTTGTTGTGCAGTCGATGCTGCAGTAGCGTTAAGCCGGCGGTGTCTCGTCCTTTCGGATTCGCCTGTGCGGGGATTTTCGAGCGACCGCTCACAGGGGGGGGGGTCCACAGGAGAGGGCTCCTAAAAGTTTGCAATCCAACCCACTCCCGACCCCCTCGCTCCGTTGCAGTGTTGCGCCGCTTCGCGTCCAAAATGAGGCCGAGTGTGAATGCAATTTGCAGTCACATTGTTGAGGAGCTTTACGTTAGGAGCTAGATTTCGTGCGGAGGAATGCGTTTGCGGAGAGACAGAGAGGGAGAGGTCGCCGCCAGAAAGTGAGCGAGTGAAAGAAAGAGTGTGTGTGTGTGTGAGAGAGTGCTGGAGAATAAAAGAAATGCGTTGTGCATGATGCAGTTTTGCGGCTCGCTTTCTGCACGCCTGGAACCGTAACCAATGCCTGAATCCGTGACCGTGTCCGCCGAGTCAGCGATTCCTGCAGTTCCTGTAGATATCTCGCCTTAAACCGATACACACACACACACATATGTACAGCGAGGAACGTATCCATGGGTTACAAAAATGGGCAAGGGTTGCGATTTGGAATGACCTACTCAATAATTAAGGTCAAGCGATTTAACGAAAACGAAGTGAGAGGAATAGAGAGATAGAGGACGCAGTGGCGAGGAAGATATTCCCATCGTCACGAGTTTAGCCTCCGGTCTTAAGGAGACAAATATTTCCCGACCCAAGGTGGCAACTTTTCCCCCCAAGATAATATAGCCAAAAACCCGTTTGCACACATCGGAACCGATTGGGTCAAGGTTAGGAAAGCGCCGAACATTTGAGGTCATTCCGCTGAACCTTACCAGGTATCGTTGTACCCAGCGGAACTCCCTGTAGCTAAATGCTCTCGTGTAGCGAAAGCCCAATAGATAAACGTTAAAATCGAACTGGAAAAAAGCAGCCTGAAATCTCAAACCAACCGAGCCAGGCTAGAGGAGGAAGAAACGACACCGAAAAGTAGTCAGCACAAATACCTGTCAGCACGGTGAAGAAATTTATATCCCAATAGCACCGTGCCCGTGCTCCTGCCGAGTCCCAACCACCATGTGAGGTGGTGAGAGTGTGTAGCATGTATAGGGAGGTTTCCCCACCCATTGGGGCAAAAAAAAGCGACATCGAAATAAATCTTTACTGCTGCTGCTGCTGCTGCTGCTCCGAGGTTCGACCTAAATTCGTAATCTTACCGGGGGAGTTGTAAATGAAGAAAAGCGTTTTCTATAGCCGAGTTGTGGAGCCGGCGTGGAGTCTCTCTCTCTCTCTCTCCCTACCCGCACACAAATACGCACCACCGGATCCATCGACGAGATCCGCAACCCCCTTTTTGTGGTGTGGTGCAGAAGGGACTTGAATTGAGCCTTTGCCACATCGGCGTGGCGTGGTTTGGGAAGGCTTTGGACGTTTCGTCAGTGAAAATATTTCTATTCCTGCGGAGCGGGATGTGCGGCTGCTGTTGTTGCTGTTGTTGTCTGTGAAGCGGAAGAGAAGATCCCGCGTGGCAGACGACGATGCCCGAGGGTATGAAACAAGTTTTCCGACGCTACCTCACCACACATACATAACACAAAAACTCGTGCTGTGTGGTGAGCTTTCTTCGGTTCGGTTGGCGAAGGAAGAGCCATTGCTGCTGCTGCTGCTGTACAGACATAGGAGGGGATGGGTGTTCTGTGGGTGAGTCTTGGAAGTTCGATTTCCGTGGAGCGTTCCACCTTTTTACACGGTTTTGGTGGGGGACAAGGAAACGAAGTTAAAGCGTACTGATATGGGTGTGAATAGCGCAATGGCTGGAGGGTTACGGTGAGTGTACACACACACACACTCCATGGTGGAACTGGCGCCTCTGGGAAGGAGGTGCTTAGAAGATCACAAAGATCGATGGCATTGGGGAGTCACCGGCACAGGGACCTGCAGAAGTTAGACATTTATATAAATCGTTCCGAGTGGAGATTTTCTTGGTAGCTCTCTGATACTCCAAGCTTGAGTTGCTTGGAGTCTTCCAACTCTTGGCTTAGCTATTAAGATGACTTTCTATGGACGCGGCCCACCTAATTGAATAAAAAACTTGAAGTCCCCAACTCCACAGGAGGAGATAACCTACCCTGAGAACCTACTGGATATTCAGTCTGCAGAGCACTGATTTCAAATGCCCACTGAAAGTCGAATGCCTGATTCTGAATGTTCCAGTTGCATTGTATACAGCACCGGGGTGGTGCCTGCAAACACCCCCCGGAGAAGGAGAATAATGATGGCCCATGAATAAGGCCTGTCAAAATATTGCATGCTATTTAACGCGCCCCAAGTCACGGTAGGTTAGGCGTAAAAGATTGAGGCACTAAATATGCAACAGAACACACACAGACACACGGACACAAAAAATGCTGCTTTTGCTTGTCCAAACTTGTTGTTACTCATGGCGGTAGCTTGGTGTGTGACCTCCAAACTCCCAGAAGTGAAAAACCCCCGCATTTGGACTAACATATATCTAGAGTAGAAATACCAACCGCGTTATCGGGAGCCGTATATCTCCCGGCTGCACCAATTTAGCAGACTTTTTGGCACTCTCACACACGGCACTCCACAAAAATATGGATTCCATTAGAGCCAAACTGCTCGCCACACCAGAGCCTGTGCAACATCTGCTCGTTAAAAAGGTATTTCGCAACAACAAAAAAAAAGGCACCGTACGGTCGGTCAACACAATCAATCCACCGCAAGGGAAGGAAGGCTCATTAAATCGATTATGTTCATTCCATTCGCACCATAACGTTGGCACTTTGATTAACTGACCGTTTTTAGGAGCTTGTCGATCGAAGGGAGGCCGTGGCCGGGGGGGGGGCTCCTTCTGGAGGCTGAAGTCGGTCGTTTCGGTTGGTTCCGTTTCGGTGCGAAAAGTAAAACATTGTTTCTGAATAAATATCATAAATTAAGCCATCCCGCCTCATCTCCATACCTCACCGCTGCAGGCTAAACTCTGCTCTGGGGAGTGGGAGCCGGTAGAAGCCCAGGAGCCCGTTGTCAGCCATTTTAAAACGCACGGGTGCTCCAAAACTTGGGTTGTGCTGTTTCTCAACCCGCCCGTCCTCCCTTTTTCACGTGAAGGAAGCGTGGTCTGACAGCCACGTACAATGGTCACTCGTCAGTAGGTCCCCGGTAGTCGACGGGGAGCCTGGCTGACCTGCTATCGATAATGGTGAGGCGAGCGAGCGCTCGGGCGCGCGCGCCACGAACATGGCAAACCGGAACGAACCGGCAAACTGCTGCTGGCCTGCTGAGGGGCCTCCTTACAATTCCTTACAACGCCCAGCACGTGTCCGGTTGGTGTAACGTGAGCAGTTCCCGTGATTCGGAGTTTCGGAGGCAAAACTCGATCTTGCTGGTAGCTGCTGCTCGAGCGATCCCGGAGCCCAATATAGCTCCCGTAATTGGACTCTTTCGAGCGGCGTGGTGTGGGTTTCCCGGGATCGGGTTGGTGCTTCTTCGCCCGGTGAGCAGATTTATTCCACGAATCCCCAGCGCGTTGCCATTTTTGGGGGTATCGCGATCACGGGCTGGGCTGGGCGATGCTGGATGACGTAGAGAGCGAGAGCGTCGTGTTTGCTGCTGCAGGAGGTATTCAGGTTTCCCTTGGGGGGGGGGGGGGGGGGATTCTTTTTGTCGAAGGCCCTCATGCCAGCCCGCGCATGCAGATTGGAACCAGAGAAGGAAGATCTTTGCTCCTGCAAAACCATCCTGCGAATGCGAACACATGACGAAGCCTTACTACACTGGCGAACAAAACGAGTGAAGGGGCACGCACACCATCCGCACTGCCGGCTTCGCCAAAAAATACAGTTATTCTTACGGGAAATGTAATGAAAGAGAAATTCGATAAAAGAAGGCATGACCGTTTCGGAATTTACATTATTTGCTGCTGTTGCTGCTGTTGATGATGATGATGATGATGGTGGTGGTCACAACACGCGGCTAACCGATGTTACCAGCGCGATGCAATACAAGGCGACGGTGATTTGTGGTGCTTCTGTGTGTATGTCAGTGTATACCTTTTCGCAATGTTCTTCTTTTTTTTGTTCAAAACCTTGCTCCTCACAAAAGAAGGAGCAACTTCTTGTCTGACGAGAGTGCAGAGTGCATTCAGGGCGCAGGAACGCATCCTACAGACCGAGGGTGGTTGAGCAAGGTACGAGATTTTGGGGTGTTTCATTTTCCCGGCTCTCCCGATGCTTCCATTTCGGGTGCGCCGCTGCGTGCTCGTTTGCGCCGATTTGCCATGGGTCCATTATTTATGGTTGCATGACCCTTATGTCCATGAGTGGCAGTGTATCATGCAGCACGAGCTAATGGTGGGGGGGGGGGGAGGGGTGGAAGAAGCAGTAAACATTTGATTTTTATGATGCACAGTGTCATAATGCCATACGTGGAGAGTGCTGCTGGATGTGTGTCTTATAGTAGGTGGAAGCCTTTCGGATCGTGCTTCCGGGAATGGTGAATTCTTAACCGGTTGTTGGATTCAAAGTCTTAACATCCATAGTAACAGTAGCGATTGTCTTGGTTCGATAGGAACACCGATTAAAGAACTACAAAAATCCAATCCGCTTCAAAGGCTTTACCCACATTCTAAGCTGCATACGATCAAACCCGAACCCGAGCGTACCATATTCTCGGTAAGGGAAGGTCACGCGATAAGCTAATTGCTTAATAGCTCTATCGCAGGGTAATCGGCTTTTTAGATACAACGTCCCCCATTGCTTCTCAGTTCCATTCACAACGAAACAAGGGACGCCTTGATGCCACGGCACGTTTTAAACGATTCTTGTGCCGCGATGGAATAATGGATGCTGGCGGTATTTAGCAAAAACCGACTCGTGCACAGTAGCCCGCAGCGTCGGTAGGCTCGTAGTAGTTAACTGTATCGTAATTTATTGACGGTGCGTGGGAGCCTGCGCCCGGGAATGGCCTGCTGAGCTTGGGGATATTGTTTCTAGTCGTCCACTCAGTCCACGCTGTGGATATTCATCACTGTAACCGCTGGTCCTTAGGGGGAGGAGGTAGTTGTCGAAGTCACTGCACAGTAGAGCTTTGGTGTAGCAGTCGTCGCATTTGTTCGATAGCCATCAATATTTGCACCGAGTCATGGTCCTTAATTGTGCGAAGGAAACGGTACCTTGCGTTGTAATGTGTCTGCCAAATGTCTGCCCCCTTGAATGCTCCAGTGTCCCACAAAAGAGACTGGAGGCGTCAGTGGGACAGCCAGGCCAGAGTCAAAATAAAAGTTTCGAAATTCAAACAAACAATTCATGCAACTCCTCCAAAAGCTGCCCAATTTATCTGTGTGTGTGTGTGTGTTTGTATGTGAGCTGTACCAACAACTGCTATATTCCCTTCTACTTTTGTACCCAACATCTCCGTTCCGATCGCTTCTCCGATTGACGAACTATGGGTTTTTTTTTCTTTCTTCAGCTTGTTCTTAAATCGTTCGTGCACCGGAATGGTGGCTACAAATTGCCGGCAGCAATACAGGACAAGGTTTACCTCCTCCCCGTAACGGTCTGTATGAAAAAAAAGAAGCTTAAGCGAAGCGGCATAATGAAATCACTCCCAGAGACGGGTAGAGCAAGTGTTTTGTTCTTTTACTTTCATTAAACAACACACAGAGCTCAGGCTTTGCAGGAGCAGACCCTCTTTTGTTCTTAAGACACGGCAGAGACGCAACGAAGCAACGAGCATGGAGTCGGTTAATAATTACGGTCAATAAATTATTAAAGTGATTGTGTCCACTTTTGGACACTCTTCGGGAGCGCAAGGAAGGGCGACAGAGCAGACCCTCTCGCGTAACTACTTGCGCGAGTGACTTGTGCCGTCACATTTGAAAGTTCCCGGAGACGTCCTCCTATGTTCGAAGGCTCTATATGGGATGCGGCAAGAACGGGACATTCAAAACAATCGAGGTAAAATTGTTATGGAACGAGTTTTTTTGGTTTTGTGTGTGCAGAGAGTGAAGGGTACAACGAATCTCTGAAGTGGTTGTAATTATTGGGATGTTTCGATCTCAACATCTTCTCAAGCGTACAGCGAATGATACGATACAGTTCATAATTATTTACGACACACGGGCTATTTCGGAACAGATTTACCTCCCCTCAGGGATGTAATTTTCCGTGACGGAGTACATTTCACTTTCCAAATATTGTGTAATCTCACGCACGGCTCCAAAAAAAAGCCGGACATTGAGAGTTGCGGGCGTCCGGAATGCCTATTTGCTGATTTGAATAAAGCCCGCGATTGGTCATCTGGAACTGGCGGCGAGCCGGCTGACCTACTTATGCGTGGGTTTCCTAGACTCCATTCTCCTTTGGCAGGAAAACTCTGTAGCGGTATCACGCAACGCTCAGTTGTCGATGATATGCACACCTTACCCATCCCCCTCCGGGGTCGCTCCGTTTCCTGGGCGACACGCAACCAGAACGAGTCCTCCTCGAGGTACTGCGCATTAATGCAACGCTAATTAAATGCCACGCCTGCTTTGCTGGCGTGTGTGTTTAGTGTTTTTGTTCGATTCTGCACCACAACTATCCGTAGGAAATTGTTCCATGTCCGGAAGGGTGATCCCCTCAACTGGGAGAGGGAACGATTTACGGTGGTTGAAAGAACATCAAATAGAGAGAAATAAAACGTGGGAGAAGGGAAGGGCGGGTGCGGGCTAGAATTAATTTTCCCGAACAACCCACCGCCCCACAGTCAATTCCATGCATTTTTCCTTTGAAGTACCTACGAGACCGGAGAGGCCTACGAAGACTTCCTTTGCTGGGTCGCCAGAATGCGGGCGCGAGGGAAGCCCTACAAGCTGGCTGGAGTGTCGACTATTATTTACCCAGCGAGAGACAGTTATGTTAAGTCCCCCCCCCCCCCTCCCTCACGTGGTGAGCTGCATTGTGTGCGCTTTCTGATGCTGACCATGCCGCTGGAGATGCCGGACGCCGCCATCCCATCGGGGGGGAGTTCAGCGTAGCTCACGGTCTTCGCAGGCTGGATGCGCATAATTGCAGACCCCTTGGATGCAGGCTGCAAGTTGGTAATGCATAGACTTGCTCGTTGCACTCTGTTCCTCCCCTTTCCTGTGAGCTGTCCCACAATGATGTCGCCGTTGCTAGAACTCACTGTGCCAGAAGAAGGCGAGGTAGTACGGAAGCGCTTTCTCAGCGCTAAGTACCCGTCCGATACAAAACAATAGAAATAATGGCTCCTCCGCGTGGCGATTGGCGATGGGAAATGGGTAATGTAGGCCGCAAAGTCTCATCGCAAGGGGCTTTAATTATTTGCTATCCAAATGACCTGGCCCGCCTCCTGTTGAACAGGGTGACCAGACAATTATTAGTTGTTGAAGGGAAGAAGGTTTAAAATGCCATTAGGACTTAAATAGCGTACAAGTTTGTCTGGGAAACTGGCCAGAATATGGCGGAACTTCAAGAATCTTCAGACATTTGTAGGAACTATTGATAAATCTGCCGTTTATCACCCATTCCACCATAAGTAACTCGCACTCCAACAAGTTACGGAGTCCAGCTCCCAGTACCCACCCAAAGGTAGTTGACCGTTATCGGTGGAGAAGTAAAAATTATGGCCAACACCACGTTTTGAACCGTGGTGTTTTGAATTTATTTCCGCGCCACAGTCACTCGTGCTATCGCCACCTAACACGCCGTCCATTAGTAGACGGCTGAGGTCAATAACACATCGCGCAAACCATAAACAACCACCACCACAGGGCTGCGCGGGAACGAATCGGCATGCAGTACGTGGCCGGTACGAACGGTAATGGAGAAAAATTGTTATCATCAGCGGGCAGATAGCGTGAACTAAGGCTCCAACTTTTGGTTCTTATGGTCAGTGACACCCACACGGTGTTGCGCCAGCTCGCCTAGCTCAACGCGAACTCTGCGGACGACGTGCCGTGCAACTCCAGTTGAAAGGTCCACCTGGGCCACTCTACGTCCCAGTGGACCATGAATAATCGGACGCTGATGTTCTGATGTGCAATGTTTTTCATCCACAAACACTTTCCACAAACCCCCACTGCCCACGGTGGGGTCCCTTCCCTCGTCTAGCTCCTTTTGTTTACTTGTTCGATATTTTTCACCCGACTTTTTTCTACTCTTGCTGTTTGCTGTTGCTTCTCCAATGCCGCTCCAGGAGGAGGTGGTTGTTCCCCTGTCGCCTCTTTAGCGTTTAGGTTGCGTCGCATTTACACACACACACAGGGGGAGAGAGAGAGAGAGAGGCTGGTAAAAAGGGACTTTGACATGATGGTGGATAAGTAAAGTTAAAGCGTCGAGCAAACAACGGGCGGTTCAGTGGACAAAAGCAGCCTGCATCGCCGGTACGCCGGACACCTGGAGCGTTTTCCTTCGCTCAGGCTACAGGATGGATTATGGTGGCACAACAAGCCTACGAGGTAGACAAAACATACGGGACGGGAAGTTTGTTTTAACCCCCTGACTCTGCCGAACCATCGTTTTCCCGCATCCCCTAAGTAATCGTGGGGCACTTTAAATGCTGTTTAGTTTAGGGGAAGGTTTGGCTGAGCATCCAGCCGCATCGTCAAAAATTGGACCAACCAGCAATGTTTTTTTTTTGTTTTTGCTGCTTGATTATCACAATGTCCCAGCGTACGTATTACCTCTTTCCGTCGCATCTTTATTGCTCCAATATTGGGCAGACTCTTGTCCGAGACATCGGTCGGGACGTGCGATTGGTTTGTGATCGCCGAAAAAGGGATTGTCCCTGTATGTAACCCCAGCCACAGCCACAGCCAGTCCTGTCGGCATCACCAAATGGAACAAATTTACGAACTTCATGGCGATAGCCGGGAGTACCGAAACCGGCCGGCGTACGCCAATTTTTCGCTCGTTCGCTCGCCCCGATCCGCGCCTTGTGTTGTGCGGCTGGCTGCGGCTTTCCATCTACGGACATTCAACATCATCTTCATCACCATTTCCGTCCGTGTCCCATTGATTCTGCCCTCGCCGGTGTCCCTCGCTCTCTCTCTCTCTCTCTCTCGCTTGTGGGGTACTTTTTTTCGCTGTTGTTGTTATGATTGTGCCCTGATGCTTGCTGTAAACAGTCTGTTTTTGTTGGTGCGCTGACAGCATGTCTCGGTGTTTCTTCTCCGATCGCTTGATATGGTTATATGGAAGAACATGCACAAGCCAAAAAAACACGCACAGCGCAGGATTCCCTCCAGGGATGACTCAGTCGATCTTACTGTTAACTGCTTTCTAACGAAAAGAGTATTGCATTTTTGGAGCATGGGCAAAGCAGACAGCTTTGGATTTATTCATGAACTTATCAACGCACAAAACGAACGATCGACGGCGCGAGAGCGAAAGAAAGATACATTTAAAAACCTTTCGTACCAATTTGAGACGACCCACACGCATTGGGACATTCGTTTTGCTCCAATATTTACCGATAACATTGTGAAAGATTACGCCCCACAGCAGACGGAGAACGCTCAACATCTGTAGGTAGCACACGCATCGTCCCGTCGCACGACTTAATTAAATCCCTTTTTCATTAATAAATTTGTAGCATTTCCTGTAAGATCGTTTTGTGTATTTTGCTTTCAGGTCTTCTTAGCGTGCCGTTCTTAGCGTACAGCGTTGCGATTCGCGGCTCTCGTGCACATCTCTCAGCGTGGGTGTCCAGCTCGTGCTCTAATGAGATAATCATTAGCCGGTACGGGTGGCTGAAAAAGGAACAAACAGGACCATTCACAGAGGACCCAGAGGTTGTTGTTTTAAGGCAGCGATAAAGGGTAGCGCTTTGTGGCCACCCCTCACAGGAATGGGAAGAGTTTAATGAGTTCAAAGACCCAGCAGCGCCCTCGGTGAACTCCTCCTACACGGGATGGGAGTAGAGTGAAATGAGTCCACTGTGGGTGTTCTCGGGAATTTGCTGGCAAATTCTCATCGTCCTGATCTCCTGAGAAGGTGATCAAGCATACAGGGTTTACCAAGTCACTTTGCGATGTGAGCTGCACAATTCATCTCACTTGAGACGTATTTCTATTCTGACGTGCTACTTCATTTGGCCCGAAATAATTTTCTATTCCGCCGCATTCATTTTCATCCATTATATGAAGTCTTTTCACAGGGGATGTTAGCTGGAGCCGTCCGCGATGTTTACATTTTTTTCAAAAATAAATTTTTGGGCTTTTAGTGCTGATTTGTGATACAACTATGTTGTTTAACAAAGAATAGAAGTTTATCTTTGCTCCGCTGTAGCATTCTAGCCGAAAAATGGATTAATCGTTGAGATATTAGCAGTTGAACCTGCTCTGTCAAATCTGCTAATAACTCAATTAATAACCCATGTTTCGGCTAGAATGTTGTCCATTATATGTCCCCTGTGAAAAGACTTCATATAATGGATGAAAATGAATGCGGCGGAATAGAAAATTATTTCGGGCCAAATGAAGTAGCACGTCAGAATAGAAATACGTCTCAAGTGAGATGAATTGTGCAGCTCACATCGCAAAGTGACTTGGTAAACCCTGTAAAGAGACAGACCCGAGACAGCCAAACAACCCAGTCACACACACGCACACTTTCGCTTTGCGTCCGTTTGTCAAAATTAGTGACAGCTACTCTGCGATGTGTGCCAGTATCTCCAGCAAAGCTAGAAAGCAGATGATATCTTAGACGTTTAGGCTCGAATGGACTGAGCAAGGGGAAATAGATGATATAGATGAATGTCAGCAACATTTCCAACGTCTCTGAGGGCAGTAGTGCGATTTCAATTTGCTTGCGGTGGGCAATCGATATGCAAATGAGCGTTTGCACTGGTTTGACGCGTACTTTGCAAACCTCTTTTCGCACTTCCCTCCCCCCACCAATCACCGCACTCTTCCAAAGACAGTCTTCCCATTTCTGGGGCGTCAATTTCTGCATCTTCGGGCGGCTACTCAGCAAACCCGGACACCACTGGTCTGGGAGCTAACGGGACAGGCACATCACATTCGCGCAATCACGGCCAATCGAAAGTTTAGCACCGTGGCCGCCAGAGTGAGGCAATAAAAAAGAAAGTCGATAACGCCGGGGCGCTGCAGGGATACGGGCGCCACTAAAATGTACCACTTTCCATCGCGTCACTGGCAGTGACGGGAAGGTTCTTGGCATGCATTTCTCCAACGACTCTCGAGCTGTTTATTGGGTCGTTAGAAATGATGCAAACTATGGTAGCGCGGCCTGTCAACTAGAAGAGCGCACCAAGAGCGATCTATTGTCAATCAGCTGATATCGATCGGTACTGCAACCATTTCACGCTTATCGCCAAAGCGGGTGCTGCGGAGAAAAACCGCCAAGATAAATGCATCTTAACGCAGTGTACGGGCAGTTTAAGCTGACTCGCCTTCCTCCGCACCATAAAGAACCTGTGCAGAGCCCGCCATGCGCACCTGGCACCTTACAAATGCGGGCGAGCGGCAGAAATGGCCACCGATCTTCACTAATCGCTCCGACCTGTAACTCGTGGTTTGCTGTTGTACTTTCACTGCCGCAAACGCTATTATCCTCCCATGGCACAGAGGCACATACTCCGCTAAAGGAAAAGCTACATTAGCGCAGGCCCAATAATGGTACCGCGCTCAGACAGACGGACGGGCTGCTGCTGCTCCACATATTTGGTAGCACCCGGATTGATGCACGGCTAATGGGTTGTGCCACCGTGAAGTAGCGGGTTTTAAACTTTTACTTTCCGTGCCAGCTCGCACGTCTAATGTGCTCTGGTGAGCTCGTAGCATTGGAGCATTCAATTTGAAGGTAATTGACGGACGGTGGGTTTAGTGGTGGCTCGGAAGATGTCAGCCAATGAACTCTAAAGCACTGATCAGTATATCACGAAACAATAGCAAACAATGCCACACACACACACATACGGAAAGGCGCAGGCGCTATGAATCAAACGTCAAGAATATGCCAACATCAGTATTACGCTCTCTCTCTTTGCTCAAGAATCGTATTTGCACACTCACTGCCTAAGCTGGCAACGCAATTTGTTCTGGGACGTGCCCATCCCGCAGCCGCCGTCCGAGGCAAATCCGCTCCGATCGTGCATGTAAATTTTCACAATTTATCACTCCCGTCAGAACTACTGGTATCGTCATGTAGCAAGTCTGCGCATGCTATGTTTCCCTGTTTTCCTCCCGTTGCTATACCCTGTGTCTGCCTCATCGCCAAAGGAAAACGATCGCACTGCACCCGGTATTCCATGGGCAGAGATCCTCCGAGCGAAGAAGTTACCGCACGAAGTACCGTGCCGTTTGCTGTGCAAATACAACTCACTTAAGCGCAAGAACCTTTAAGCGGGTATTTATCATAGAAGCACACCACACGCTCCCAGCCCCATCTGGGCAGGGGCTGTGCAATGTAAGTGCCCTGCGCAGCACCCATAATATAGCATTTTATGAACTGGTTCTAGTCCAATTCGACGGTATGCCCATTCGTATGGGGTCCATTTGCTTTGGCTAAGGGAACGAGGGGGGGGGGGGTCCATTCTCGGGAATGATCATTATGCACTCGGAACCTCGTTCGAGCCGCCGAGTGTTCTTGGCCGTGTCTCGTCCTTTCTCGAACCTCGATGTGGAGGAGAGTGTTTGAATTCTCGTTACTGGCGCCCAGCGTACAAAATAGATGTGCCCTTCAAGTAGATACCCACACACACACACACACGCATACAGTCATCTAGTTGCCATTGACTGGAAAGTGCTTCCGCAGCCCCTCCTTGGAGGGGCTTGGGCCCGGTATGCAAATTTAAACACGATCGTGAGTGACGTTTACATCGTCCGATTGGCCAAATCCAACTTCCTGCGGGCTCTCGTTGGACGTTGAAATGCATTCATGCAATCGCATTGTTGGGAAATCGGGCGAGCAGGGAATAGAATGTTGCAGTTGCAGTTGCAACCCACGGCACCATGCGCACAACAAGCAGGAAGAAGGGCCCATTCTATGCCCAAAAGGCTGCCCCGTCCCGTCCCGATGCGTACCATAATTAAAAAGAGATTAAAATCTATTTTTCATCCAACTCCCAATGATTTGCTCTGGAGTATGTGGTAGGGTCTACGGAGCAGCGGGTTTGCATTTTTTTTTCATTCTGTTCTTCTCCAGAAATATGCTTCCCGTGCGTGTCTGGGATGCATAAAGAAGGTCTGCGTAGACTGCGCAAGAGCGCAAGAAATGACTCAGTGATAATCGAAGCTGGACACATCAGAGCGTGAAAGAGTAGAGTGCTTGTGTGGCTGTGTGTGCTATCTGACATTCCTTCATCGTCGCCGTCTGAGAAAATGGAACATAAAAATACACACACACACGCACGCGCGACTCTCTGAATGTCTGTAAAAGGCAACAGAAAACAGCACAAAATCCTCAACAAAACAAGTGAACGATACCTCTGATTGGGTTGGTATGCGGGGGTTGGGGAAACCCCCCCACAAGCGAAGGAACCCATAAACCTCCCTGTCCTCCATTAGATCGTCTCCGCGCGGAAAGGAAACGGTCACTACTCAGCGATCAGAAAGATGTGGAAGATTTGATTTTCTTAATTTTTTATTATTATCATAAACGCCACTCGACGTCCGTGGATCGTCGTCGATGGCTGGGGCCAATAAAAGAGGCACAACGACGGGCTCGAGAGCAGAGATCGATCGATGTGCGATCCGATTCCGAACCGGAGTGGCACCGAATGCAGTTTATTGAGGATAAGATCGATCGGGCCGCCGCGGTTTGGGGAGGATGGAAGGACAGGAACAGACATTTGAGTAACGTTTCATCCCGCACATGCGTTCGTCTTGGACCCACCGTAACGGCCCCCTTTTGGATCGTTTGGATTGGATCGCGATCGAACGCTCTCTATGGATCTATCCACTTCACTCGACATCACTCACGCAATAATCCGACCGAACGCAAACCAACACAGACGTCACTTCCGCCCAGCGATGCTCTTAAAGATTAATTCATCATGATAAACATTCTTTCCTGCTCCGTCGTTGTGCCCTCACCCGCCTTTGAGTCATCGTCACAGCCTCTTCCATGCGAGTCTGATTCGTCGCGCATGAACGCATCTTACGCACAAGCGCAACCGACGCCGAGACAGAAGACTAGACAACCGATCGTTCTGCCGTTCTCGCCGCAGTTTCGCAGATCTTTGCAAAACTGGGCGAACTTGCGGGGGAATCGCGATTTTTGCGCGCCCCCGGGCGTAAGTAATTAAGCACATGCAGACAAGTCGCGCACGGCCACTATCATTCAACGCACACGGGCTTAGATCTATCACGGGCTCGCCGTGGTTGGCAATGACGAAGAGACATCGCGAGCCAGTCGCAGGCAAACAGGGGACCGATATCAAAGAAAAGATAAATCGAAGCGAAGATGTGCTCACATTTGATTTATCAATCAGAGCGCATGCATCCAGATGGCGATGGACGGGTCGGGTCGGGAATTGAAATATCACCTCACTGGACATGGTGAGGAATGCGAAGCATTTCGCATAGTATGCTCCGTCCCCGTCAAGACTCTCCAAGCAAGGGCTGGATGGGCACGATCGACAGCCTCCCCGGGGCGGCTTTGGTTGTGCGCTATCTTACGCTTCTCGTTCGCCGATCGGACACGGTACACAATTGGGACGGATAAGTCTTTGACTGTTGGTTTTTTTTTTGTTTTGTTGCATTCATTTCTTGCGCTCTTCATGATTTGCAACGAGTCTTCCACTACAACGTGCGTAGCTATGAGTCTTGCGTTTCTGCCGTTTGTTTTACTTCTCGCTTCCATATGGGATCGAAGCGAATGGACTGAACTTGTTCCAGTTGGAGTGAAAACCGTTCCGATTGGAGTTCATTTGGAATAATTTCTTCGACATGCGCTTGATCAGATTTGTAGTAGGAATTCAAGGGTAAGAAGAGGTTCAGTTGATTAAACTCACCTAAATCAATTCTGCATTGAATTGACCGAATCTTAATAGGGCGTGTAAATTGAAACTGCCTGTTTTGCCTACAAATGTGATGTCATCTTATCGCGTAAGCAGGATTAGGCACATATTTTAGCTGGGAAATAGGGCACATGGGACACAATGATTAATGAACCATTTGAGTCCGACAGGAGCATTTAAATAAACCTCCGGAAATCTACTCGCCTGCACTATGTAAACGGTCAATGATTTTCCCCGATAGACAACACCAACAACTGGGCCGTAAATCATACACAGTTTACACACACAGAGACACAAAGCACTCAGACCGCTCGGACACCGACCGTATTAGCGGATGGTCCTAAACAGCCCATCTATCAAGATCGTCTATTAATGAGTTAGGATCATAAGGGGATTATAGCCGCTTGCTCGCAGGGACCCCTTGAGTGTGGCATTAAACAGTCAGTTAGCACCCCCGCAAAGCCTAAATGGTTGAAGACACAAGGGAGTATAGGGAAGGAGAATGGTCCCCTCCTCCTCCTCCTCCTCTCGGACCATCTCAGCTTAGGGCCTCGTCTTCACTGCGTCCACTTTCCGCATCCCATTTTCCACCTATCAACCATCACCGGAGCACAGACGGACAGTGTAAGGGTGTATTACCACGCACTTCTATTAACGTATGCTGCGGGGCGCATTTGATTAATTCTTATTCAAACCCGATCACAATGTTGCATCCAGTGGCGTGCCCCGCGCATCCCGACCGGGGATGAAAAGTGGAGATCGGAGTGGAGAAAATGAATTCAATCGTCCATCGCGACACGTCTCCCTTTGGGGAGCGATGAGATCCCATTTCCGCGTGCCCAATGGCCTAGGATGACGATAGAGCAGTCATCGCGTTCTTGGAGGGCCCTCACTCTCTCTCTACATTGTGTGTGCGTGCACGCGCGCCGAGACTGACGCTGGAAGAATGCGAACCATTCCGGATGCGGACAACGCCTACGGATGCCAATCTAAAGGTGCGATCAAGAAGGGATCGCGCTGGGTGACGATTCTGCATTTACTGCCGACAGAGGTCTACATATATGGGTTTCGGTTCAGGTTGCGTTACTAACGACGCAATGATTAGCTCACGACGGTACTACAACTCGTGGAAGATACAATGTTGCAGTAACTGGCTGAGGATAGATGGCCATGGGTTTAACTGAAAGGCATGTAATAATCGTAGCGTCTACGAGGCTTTCCGTTTTATGTGTGCCCGTCTCGCACCGTACTCTTGTCTGCCCTAAATGGAGGATGATGTGTCTGTGAGGCCATGTCTGGAAGAGGTGAAACTACTGCCAGACGTTAGACCAGATATAAGATTTTGATCTCACGATCTAAAGCCTGCAAGGTCACGCACTTGTCCCGACACTATTTGGGGGGATCTTGATGACTCGGCTTATGGGAGTGCCGTTAGTGTATCTCGTGCGCTTTGAGTTCCAAGAAGTTCCCGACAGGCTAGCGTGCAACTTCCAGCCGGTATGAATGCGTACAAAAAATGAATAAAATCCCATATTAACCTACCTCAATGAGGGCCACAGCGTGTGATCTTCAGTTCTGCCAATAGGTACCATGCCATGAAGACGAGTTCTTTGCATCAAAACTGTACACACGTTCCAACGCCTAAGCAGTGACACAATAGCACTACGAGCATGATGTACATAGCAGAACCATACCAAAAACAAACTACATCTGCACACCTTTTTTCCACGTCAAACCAAAACTGGATCACGCAATCACTTCCGCCGAAACGGTGTGTGCCCGCACACCAACGAGCATCGAAGTGCGGTTACTTAATGGGTTCAAAATGTGCTGCATTTGCGGCGCATGGTTTTTGGAAATTGAGCAAATTGCGTTCGGGAGTAGTGTTTCCTCGTTTTTGGTGCTTTTGGTTTTACACTTTTGGAAGCAAAACAATGTGCCACGCGCGCGTGTGTGTGTTACCATTGCGATGCCTGCACGACGACTTCAGCCGTCCGTCTCGGCTCGTTAGACACGGAGGAGGATAATGTAGCGCACTCGTTGATGATGATATGGCGCTCGCTTGTTAAGCTGATCCGATGCAAACTGCCCCAGCAAGTAGGGAGAAGGAGATTCGAGAAATTATCGGACGCGCGTGCGCTTCTTACGCAACCAGAGCTACAAGTCATGCAGAGGAGCTTGACATCGCGCCGGAAATGGAAATGGTGTCAGCCTGAACACACACACACTCACACTGCTGGTGAACTCCGTGAAGCTGTTGCCAAGCATCTTTTTAATACCTTTTTAATATCACACCGAGTGTAGCCGGTGTGTGTGTGTGTTTGTGAGCGTGTTTTAGGCAACGGTTCTTAGCTTACACGCGGAGCCATTCGCATTCGTGTCTAATTGCACTGGAAAGCAGCGCAACTCCCGTGGCAGAGCACCAAAGAGAGATCAACCTGTCAGGAATGGGGGGAGAGGGGGGGGGGGGGGGTTGAAATCGAGCAGTTTTTTTTGCACAACAGATAGCAAGAGAGACCAAAACGTTTTAACCGATGGAGCGCGTGTATAAACATTTGACGAGTCACATTAAAAATCGCGCTCATCCTCCACCCAAGGTTCGCGCCCAAGAGAGTGTGCCAAAGTGAACAAATCACCCTGCTTAATCCACCAAGCATTAAGGGTTAGGACGCCGAACACACACACACACACGCACACAAACACGCGTTCCCGAAGCGACGAATCAGGGTGGAGGGCGGTTCGTGATCAGGTTCGTCTAATGGCGTTCGCCCCGCGATGCCATTGGATTCCAACTGGATACGCACGAAAAGGTGCGTGTCTGCGGCCGTCAGAAACGGGCAGGCCCGAGGGCGACCATCCTGGCGCTGGAGGAGCGGTGCCGCGGGTAGAAGCAATCTAATTTGCCTCGGAGAGTGGCACACGGGCAATAAACTTGCCACCCCGCGCGCCAGGCTATCACAAATCTTTCACCAGCGGTACGGTTGGAAAAAGTGGTCGCTTGGGACCGCTGAGGACGGCTCGCCAAACCCGTACGCGGGCGCGCGCTCGACCACTGTAATTGACTGGAGGCATTGATTTTCCTTACCTTTATCGAGATGCAGAGATGCTGCGCTGATGTGTTTTGGATTTGCTCCTGCAAGTAGGCAGGACGCGGTCAAAAGCGCGACGTAATTAGTACCTCTGGCATGTACCTCTCTGCCCATCCCAAAAGGTCTTACCATCGGGTCGTTGGTGCAGCAGCAGCAAACCGCATTTGCGCAAACGGGGGGATTTGTAACGCAACAGCGGAATGCAAACGGAAACGAGATCTAATGTAGAATAAAACGAGCGAAGTTGAGCGCGCAGCGATCGTCAGCTCGACGAGGCGACGACATTCTTCCTGGAGAGGCCCTGTTGCGTTGCGTGTGCGCGCGGAGTTCTTAGCGAAGGGACGCTTAGGAAGGAGCGGCACATCATTGGACAACCAATCATCTTCCGCGCGTCTAACTTTCACCCCCCTTCCAACGTGTATGTCACCCCCCCCCCCCCCCCTGCAGTCTCCCCGAGTTTCGCCGAGAAGCCGAGAAAATCCGATTAAAGCTCGTTTACATATAATGCCGGTGTGGAATTGCCCTGCCTGCTTGTCTACATGCCGACGAAGACGACGATCGTTGAAATGATTCAACCTCTTTTTGTGCCTCGCTCTCTCTCTCTCTCTTTATCAAACTCTCTAGTGATCAAGAAGTCCTGC
This sequence comes from Anopheles gambiae, assembly GCF_943734735.2. NCBI lineage: Eukaryota > Metazoa > Arthropoda > Insecta > Diptera > Culicidae > Anopheles > Anopheles gambiae. The sequence goes on from NC_064602.1 coordinate 89,979,307, forward strand.
TCGAGAAGATGTCGTCCAATCGCGATCGGTTCGATTTGCGCTTTGCTTGTTCTTCCGCGGCCGCGGCGCGATATAAGCCGTTTGAAGGCAGGCAGGGTGTTGCCGAACGGAGACACACCGATTTCAAAACGCCGGACGCTAATCCTATCAATACGAAACTGCGATCGTGGCATGCTTTCATCTCCCACTGCTGGTGAGTGTACGTCCCAAAACAGTGCTACCAGTGTTTAGCAGTGTGACAGCCGCCCCAAAAGCCCCGCAGTTTTGAACAGTTCGGCCCCGGCTACTAAATGGATTAGGATGGCTTTATTTCTCAATTTAGCCAGAGTGTGGGGGGGTTGTTTCTTTTTTCTTATGAACCAGCTACCGGTTCCAGCATCTCATCCGCCATTCTTTGGGTGTAATAAGTAGAAGAATGGCCATAGCCTCCTACCCTCAAAGGAGTGTTATAAGGCGTAAAGTTATACGAGCGGTTTTCATGTTTCAAGAGATTACCACCGGCCCGCGAAAGGGACGTGGAGTGTAACACGAGCTTTATACATTGACTATCATCAAACCTCCCCAAAGGGGGCTTGGCAGATATTCACCCACAGGCACACACATATACAGACATTCCTGTCTATAACGAGTTCCATTAATTCATCCTCTGCGTTTTCCTCATCACACAACAGGCTTGGACGATTTCGGTACGTCTCAGTACGCCGTCATCGGGGCAGGAGCGGTGAAGTATGCAGATTTTATCGAACCCGATGCAAAGCACCCGAAGAGGGGGGTGATCTATGGTGCTCTATTGCGGGGCGTGCGTATTGCAACTTGAGCCGATGCGGACCACTCCGGTGCAGCGGATGAGCGCTGGAGCTAATAAAAAATGGCAATCAATGGTCGTCTCTGTTGCTAAAGAACTCCACAAACGGTGACCGTTCCTAAGCGACCATTTTACTCGTAGCACAAAGAGAGCTGCCTGTCCGTGCAATGCATCATTAGTGCAGCAGTTCATGTGTTTATGACTCAACCACCATCAAATCCCCTCAAGAACTCTGTCTCATCTAAATCACGTCAACCTTGTACGACTTTATTATACATCAGATCGTAGACTTCAATAGATAAGCGTCGACAAAGCGTCGACTTGATGGCAATTATTGACTGCGTATCGATCGATTCGAAACGGCAAATCGGGTAATAGTGTACGATCGGTACGATAATTAGTGCAGAGCTAGCAATCAACCTGTGTGCGCACGCGTTTATCGCTCGAAACCGATCGTTTACATGGCAAACGAAAACGTACTGTCGACATGGTACAAATGCTGTCTGCAAATGAGGGATGCAAATTTTATGTAACAGCACAAGCACAAGTAACATTCAAGACCCGAGATCGTGTTGCACTGTCCATGTGTGTTGTTAAGTGCAACATAAAGTGTCGCTACTCTGCTGTGTTTCTACCATACGCTTGATCCATTTAAAAGCCCCTCGCAATGAAACGGACCTCGCGGGAATGAATCACGAGGCAGCGAGTCAGAAGCAGGAAAATCTAAACACCAAAACCCACCACTAATCCCACCGAACCCGGGTTACCGGGACCTACCTGTTTCGCGTTGTTAAACCTGCCCTGCCGAATGGGTTTCCTCTTCTAGGTCACAGTGCCCGCGTCCGGAGGAGCACGGTTGAGGTGTGAGGTACGGTTGAAAAAAAAGGGATCTATTGCTGCTGCTGCTACAACCGAATGGGCGCGTATGAACGTTTTGCGTAATGCGTTGAAAATGTTTTAACACCTTTACCTCTGCCGCGCGGGGTTTTTTTTTCTCAGCACTCACTGACTGGGAATGGGACACAGACACACACATACACGCACTAAGAAGCGAGAGAACAGGCTCACATAAACACTAAACTCACGTACGCACACTAACACGCAATAGGCACAAAATAATGAGTAATAAATGTTGCCAATTAAATGTTGGCCCGTGGAGAGCGGCTGGCGCGCGCTGGCTCTTGGGAAAGAAAGCACACGGTTGAAATAAATTTGCAGGTTATGTTGTTTTTCTTCTTCTTCTTCTTCTTTTCCTTACGCACTTTTTTGAACAGGGATTAGGCAACCAAGCACTTGATGGCGATCAAAACACGATGTCACTCACGATGCTGCTGCCGCTGCTGCTGCTGCTGCTGCTGCACAACGATATTTCACAACGGCATCTAGATCGCTTAGAGAAACTGGATTTGTTTTCCCCTACCAATGATCCGTAAGGTATGTTCACTTGATTCACTGTTCACTGAGCACACCAAATCACACTGTGCTGAAAAGCTTGTAATGTTACAGTATTGCTTGTTTTCTTTTTACTTCTTCGCTTGCTATTCACGCTGTGAGAAGACCAAGGTGGAATAAAAAAAAAGACACATAGACAACAGATTAAGCGCAGCTGATTAAGGGCCGTGAATCCACGAGCGATGTCACGCGGAAAATGTCAACGGAGGGTAGTGTTTGTGTGTGTGTAGTGTGCACTTGTGCCGTTAAAGTGGCCATTAATTCGTGGCGGCTCGTTACGGTGGCAAAAGGAGCTGATGGGGTGTTTTTTCCCACACACGAAACTTCCGCCGCGGTTGTGCAATTGATGTTTGCAGTTGAAATTAGAATTGATTTGAGCCTCTGTCCTGCCACCACAGTCCGTGGTAAATCCGAAGAAGCGCACGGTGTGTGTGTTTGCGGGTGTATGTGCTCCTTCGTCACCGGATCAGGATCGTTGGGTGGGCGAACTAACACACCAGGTCGAAGTTTGAACCTTCAGTGCACTCAAACAAAACGAAGCGAACGGGCAAAGAAGAAACGAACCCAATGTCAACATGCACATACACACAATTATTCGTGTTTTTTGCCCTTATGGGCAAAGGGAAACACTCACAAAAGTACGTATACAAACACACCGACACACACACACACGGTCCTGATGGTGGTAACCTAACCCCTCCCCCACCCCCTCTCCCACCCCTCCTCCACACGATTTGGTTGCATATGCAACGTCCAACGCCGAGAAGTCTCGGCGCAAATCGCAGAACGCTCGCTGCTAGACGAAAGACTTGAGCGGGCGCGCAGGCAACGAACCCGCGCTCGAGACGTTCGTGCCTTCGCTCACTGTTTGTTTGTGTCGTCGTTTCGGGCCGCGCTGGGTTTATTTGAATTTGTTTATCAAACACATGCACTACATTTGGGGGGGTTCTGTGTGGGGCTTCAGCGATTGTTTTTAAGCCGGAAGGCTGAATGAGGATAATGACCAATTATATTTAAAACATTTTTTAAAAAATATACAAAAATTTAAGAACTGCTGATGTAATTAAACATTCAGTAGGATATTATGATTAGCATAGAAAATTTAGTGTATTTTAGAAAATTTTGCTTGCATAGAAGACGAGGCAATTAATTAAAACATTTTATTCAACGACCATTGACGCCACCAATAAAAGGTCACAGTAGGCTGTAGGATGCACTTCTGCCTCTTCGGCCGTTTGTCAGCGAATTCGAAATGTCATTTACGTTGCCAACTCGTCACAAACACACACACACATTCCACAGCTTCTCCAGTCGCCAATCGGAAAGACATCTTTCTTGCCGTTTGCTGCCGGTAGCGAAACAGTGTGTTGTTGTACATCACCATTATCTTGTCAGTAAGGGCCGGACACAAAACCGAAGATCACAAATCAACCAAAAAAATATAAAAAATACAACAAGCAAACGGGATGCGAGTGTCAAAGGAATGTGACCATCCGAGAGGAAAAGGAGTTGAGCGGGCAGGTAGGCGACCATCAATTTGACAATTGTAAAACAAAAAAGTGCAACAAAAACGAAATCTGCAACAGGTTCTGGCACCAAACGGGCCACTGAACCGTGAAGTGTGTCCGTGTGTGTCCGTGTGTGTGTGTGTGTGTGTTACTACGGTCGGGGTCGCTGGCAACATTTTTAAAGCACTCTTTATAAACCCACAGAATCTCACACAATTTTCTCAAACATACTTTAAATCACCTTTTTTTTCAATTCAAAGCTTCCAACACAAACTGCACTTAAAACAATATCAGCACAACTTACACAAACCAAAGGCACTGGATGCGCTGGTATGTTTTGTTTATTCTTTCACGTTCAGTGTTTGTCGTAGTTCATTTCTCACACAAATTTGCACTTCACTTCTTCACTCTAGAACACATACACCCACAGAGGGATAAATGAGGATGGGGGAGAAAGAAAGAAAAAGGGCAACTCTGCCGCGAACAGCACAGGCAACGCGCACTCCCGACTGGCACGACGCGTCGAAGGGAACTGTACGCGAGCGCTCGCCCGAGCCACAAACTGGGCGACTACGCGTAGAATGGAGCGCGAGTGTCTGAGCGCGCGCGCGCGGGCGCACTCACGTCGCGCGAGATCGGCTCAGCATGCATATTGCGATCATGTTATGCTCGGTGCGTATGCTCATCAATACACGCCAGCATCAGCATACTTTACGCGCATTTTTTCTCTCTCTCACACACGTGCGCACTCATTTCTTTTGGCTCTTGGCTCTCGGATGTAAGTGAGTGTGCGTTTTGTACGATGATTTCTCGTTTTATCATCGCAGATTCTTTTCTGAGCCAGGCAAAGAGCACAACAGCATTGAGCGGCTGAGTGGCTTGCGCGCTTCTGAGGGCCGGTTTGCTGCGGTTGCTGTTTCGGGAGGGCTTAACCTTTTCTCTTTGCTCCTTTGAGAAGGTGTTCTTTCTTTTCCCTTGGCCTCCTCCTACCTTCACGTTTGCTCACCTCGTGGCTCGAGTCTTTTCTTTGTTGTTGTTTTTGGTTTGCTTACAGCAACCAACTTGTAAGACATTCCAGGAGCGAGGAGCGAGGATACGCTGTATCTGCCCTTTTCTGCTCTGGTCCGTTTTTCTTTTTTCTTTTTTTGCTCTTTACCTTTATCGTTACGTTTTCTTGCGGCTTGTGTATGTGTGTGTGTGTTTGTTTCCGTTTTTTAGGAATTTTTGTTTATTTTGATTTATTTTTACCAACAATTGTTCGTTTTGTGTGAAGTTTATTGATTTGCATGTTGATTTTTGCACTTATATTAAAATATTCAATTTGCACCTGAATAAGTCTTATTTTAATTATTCATTACTCACTAATTAAATGTTAATATAAAAAAATAATATTTTAAAATTTGCTTCATAAGTTCGGCCTATAGTCATGCATGCATCAAACTACAGAGGCATTTCTATTATTTGTGCGTGTTCTAAAATCCTCGAGTCAATTGTCCATTTATCTGTAATGCCTTGTGTAAAAAATTATATTTCTACGGAACAACACGGCTTTATGCCCAATCGCTCAGTGTCCACCAACCTAATGTGTTTTTTGTCTTCTCTATATCACTATCTGTCTAGTGGTAAGCAAGTAGACACTATCTATACCGATTTCAAAGCGGCATTTGACAGTATACCTCTATCATTACTTGTTGCTAAGCTTCGAAAACTAGGTTTCGGTGGCTCTATATTGCCGTGGTTCAACTCCTATCTTGAGAATCGTTCTTATGCAGTTAAAATCTGTGGCTCTTTCTCTGAATGCTTTCTTAGTTCTTCGGGAGTCCCTCAAGGTAGTGTCCTTAGTCCCTTACTGTTCATTCTCTTCCTCAATGACTGTACTTCGATCCTTCCTCCTAACGGCTTCTTGCTATATGCGGATGACGTTAAAATTTTTCTTCCTGTATCTTCTACAGCTGATTGTCTAGTCCTTCAATCCTGGCTCTGTAAATTCTCTACATGGTGTGCTTCTAACGGTTTAGTCCTGTGTCCTGAAAAATGTTCTGTCTTGTCTTTCTTCCGATCTTCTACAAGTATAACTCATGCTTATAGTGTCTGTGATGCCCCTATTCCCCGTGCGTCCTTGTCTAAGGATCTTGGCGTCTTCTTTGACCCGAGTCTTTCTTTCAAGGAGCACACGGACTATGTCATCAACAAGGCCAACAAAAGTCTTGGTTATATTTGTCGCATGTCCACTGAAATTCGTGATCCCTTTTGTCTTAAGTCCCTTTATTGTTGTTGGGTCCGTTCCGTACTGGAATATGCCTGTGTCATCTGGTCTCCTGTCCAACTATCTCTGCTCCAAAGGATTGAGAGGATCCAGAGACGTTTTACAAGGATCGTATTTCGTAGGTCGCTGGGTCATCACTCTATTCCGCTTCCTTCGTATGAGGATAGATGCACTTTATTAGGCCTTGCCAAGTTGGAGCACCGCTTCTCGGTCGCTCAGGCTTCTTTCGTCGCTGGCATATTGCTCAATACGATTGATACCCCTTCACTTCTGTCGCGCTTACATTTGTATGCACCTTGTCGCACCTTACGTTATCGTTTTCGTCTCCAGTTACCTATATGTCGTACACGTTTTGCTCGCAATGAGCCTTTTGTAAGAGCTATGTCGTCTTTTAATAGTACTTATGATCTGTTCGATTTCAACATATCCTATCCTGTCTACCGATCCCGTCTTCGCTCCTTTTCCGTACCATAAACTCCTTCCAACTCCTTCGTGAATAATTGTTATACTATAGTCAGTAAGCACTATTGCTGTAACCCAACGTGGCCGAGCAATTAATAAAATAAAAATAAATAAATAAATAAATTGTTTACGTTTTTTGTTATTGTTGCGTTTTGACAGCTAGGGCTACGTTCATCCAGCATATTGTGTGCGTATTTTCACTGGGTGAAGCGTTAGCGTTCGTTTGAATTGTCTATGTATTAGTGTTAGGTCCGTTAGGCTAAGAACAAAATTGTCAACCATTGTCGTTAAAGGATTCGGAATATACTGACGCGTACGCCAAACGGTCACCTTTAAACCCTGAGCATTTTTCACTGCACTTCAACACAAAATATCACAACGTAGGGCCGATCACGAACATTTGGTGCCGTGACCAGGATTGGTGTATTGTGAAGTGAATTGTTGCTCGTTTTTTGTGATTTTGCTGCGTGTAAAAATCTGTTGACTTTACGTTTTTTCGTCACCGACCATAGACAACGAACAGTTTCTTTCGAAATTCGTTGTCCAGTGCTTGTTGCGTGTTGTGACTTGATTGTTGAACATTGTGTAATTGTTTGATTGGTGTGATAATTGATCATACGCACGGACAGAACATTTGTGAATTTGTGTTTCGTGTTCAGTGTCCTGTGTTTTTAGCGCCATCGTTCCATCTGCCATTACGAGACTGATATGGCTAACGCTGTAAATTTGCTGTCCAGACGGCGAACCCTGGAAGAAAAAATTCAGCGAGTTATAGCATTTGCTGATAATTTTGTGCCTGAGCGGGATGAATTTAGGCTTGGCTTGTTCATCTCCGACACCGAACGTGTTGCAGCAGAGTTCGATACAGTGCAGCAGTTGATCGAGGATGGAGCAGCACCCGAAGCGCGCGAAATGGAGAGCCATTTTCGCGCTACGACTGAGGACGCCTTAATGGCCGCGAGGGCCAGCCTACAAGCGTTGTCGCGGCCATCGTATAATGCTATTCCCGCCTCATCGACCATTGCTACATCTGGAGTGAGGCTGCCAACCATTTCTCTTCCAGAATTTGACGGCAATGAGATGCAATGGGCGACATTTCGGGACACTTTTGAAGCACTAATCCACTGCAACGAAGAGGTGCTAACTATCCAAAAGTTCCATTATCTTCGAGCTGCGCTCAAGGGTGAAGCTGCAAAGTTGCTGGAATCGATTCCGTTGTGTGCATCTAACTACAACATTGCCTGGAAATCGTTGGTGGACAGATACGCCAACGAGTATCTACAAAAGAAGCGTCATCTACAGGCAATGTTCAACATCGGCAAGGTGACCAAGGAATCGAACGCATCGTTGCACAGGCTGGTTGACGATTTTGATCGTCACGTTAAGATGCTGCATCAGCTTGGCGAACCAACAGCGCAATGGAGCACCGTGCTAGAATATGTGTTGTGCATCAAGCTTCCCGATGAGACGCTACGGACGTGGGAAGATTATGCTTCCACCCTCAGCAGCCCGAACTACAGCATGCTAATTGAGTTCCTGCAAAGAAAAATGAGAACATTAGAATCGATTTCTATGAACCATCCGGCAACGAGAGAAGCTACTCATCCTAGTTTTGTACGGCGAGCCCCACAGCACCTTTCTTCCTGCTCAACCATGGCGAGCAGTTCAAAAGGGTGCCCGCATTGCCAGCATGATCATGCCTTAAGCAGTTGCTATAAGTTTTGCCGTCTTCCTCTGTCTGAGCGTTTTCAGATAGCTATTGAGAAGAAAGTTTGCCATAATTGCTTAAGAAAAGGTCATTTGGCAAGGAACTGCGCTTCATCGTCCCGGTGCAAACACTGTGGTGAGAGACATCACTCTCTTTTGCATCGTTCGTCTGCAGTCGGTACGGAACCGAAACTCGTGTATGCGGAAGGACAAGAATCTACAGGAAGGAATGATCGTTACCAAGCACAGTCGCTCAACGTTACTAAGCATCCTATTCGATCGGAGGAAGTGTTTTTGCTCACTGTTCGTTTGAGCATAGTTGATGCTGATGGTAAAGAGCATTCGGTACGCGCTTTGCTAGACTGTGCTTCTCAACCCAACCTCATGACAGAGAAACTTGTCAAATTGCTGCAGCTACAACGGTGTCCTTCTAACGTTAAAATATCGGGAGCTGGAAAGATATCTCGTGACGTTCGGGGATCAGTGTTTGCTGAGATACGCTCCAAGAGGCAACCATTCAGCTGTGGTGTTCAGTTCCTGGTAATGGACAAGCTGACATCCAATTTGCCTTCTGAGACTGTAAGTGTCGGTCACTGGTGTATCCCAAAAGGCCTCGAGCTAGCTGATCCCGAATTCAACACATCGCAGCCGGTTGATTTGGTGATAGGTGTCAAGCACTACTATTCATTCTTCCCCAGTGCAGCCAGAGTTCATTTGGGTGATGAGTTGCCGCTGTTGATTGATAGTGTGTTTGGTTGGATTGTTGCTGGTTCGGCTACGTTACAATGCCCGGAACCACAGGTAACAAGTTCAAACGCTATCTGTATGATGTCGCTGGAAGAGAGCATCGAACGATTCTGGAAGACAGATTCATTAGTGATGAAGGATGGCTACTCGCCTGAGGAACGAAGATGCGAGCAGATATTCCGTGATACAACGGCGAGAAATGAGACTGGGCGTTATATCGTACGCTTACCCCGTCATCCCGATTTCGGAATCAGACTGGGTGCTTCCAAGGTAAGCGCAGTACGAAGATATGATCTGTTGGAGAGGAGGTTCGCTAAAAATTCCAAGTTGAAGGAAGAGTACCATGCGTTTATGAAGGAGTATCTTGAGCTCGGGCACATGAGTTTAGTTCGGGATGGAGATGCAGTACCTGCTGAGTCGTATTATTTGCCACATCATCCTGTGTTCAAGGAGTCTAGCACCACAACGAAAATCAGGGTCGTGTTCGACGGTTCTTCTAAAACCACCAGCGGGTACTCGTTGAATGATGCTTTGTGCGTGGGACCAGTGGTGCAGGACGACTTGCTAGATCAGCTTTTGCGGTTCCGCACGTATAAGGTGGCATTAGTTGGCGATATAGCAAAAATGTACCGCCAAATACTTCTTCATCCTGACGATCGACCGTTGGTGCGAATCTTGTTTCGCTTCGAGCCGCAGCAGCCGGTGCAGACCTACCAGCTGAATACTGTAACGTATGGTCTCGCACCTTCATCCTTTCTCGCTACGCGCGCTCTTATTCAGCTGGCTGATGATGAGGGTAATGCATACCCACGAGCGGGCCCCGCTCTACGAAAGAATTTTTACGTCGACGACTTCATCGGTGGAGCCCAATCAGTTGAGGAAGCCACCTGCCTACGAACTGAATTGGCTGAGCTACTACAAAAGGGCGGATTTGAGCTGCGGAAATGGACGTCGAACTGTGTTGATGTGCTGCATGGGCTGGATGAGGCACAGGTTGGAACCACAACCAAAATGAGCTTTGATTCTCACGAAGCCGTGAAGACACTTGGCATCAGTTGGGTTCCACAAGGTGATTGGCTGGTGTTTGAAGGTGTGTGCCAGCCAGACGACGATGTGATCACCAAGCGATCTGTGTTATCTGCCATCGCAAAAATGTACGATCCTTTGGGGATGATAGCGCCGATAATCATCCGTGCTAAGATGATTATGCAGGAGATATGGGTGTCGTCACGTGATTGGGATGAATCGTTGCCAGAAGACATCGTATGCAAGTGGAAGCAATTTCAGAAGGAGATACGATCTCTATCACAATATCGAATGGACAGATTCATACTGCTTCCTGAGGCGCGAAACATCGAGCTGCACACTTTTGCTGATGCATCTTCTGCAGCCTATGGTGCTTGCACATATGTGCGGTGTGAAGACGCTGGGCGAGTTCGAGTCATGCTTTTAGCGTCGAAGAGTAAAGTTGCTCCGTTGAAAAATCTGACTATTGCTCGGTTGGAGCTGTGCGCCTGCGTTCTAGCCGCGCACTTGCATCACCGCATAAAAGGTGCCATTGATGTGGCCGTAAATGCATCATATTTTTGGACCGACTCAGCTATCTGCATGCATTGGATCAAGGCGCCACCGAGCACATGGAAAACGTTTGTGGCAAACCGTGTAGCGGAAATCCAGCATTTCACTAGTGGTGCCAAGTGGAGGCACGTAGCTGGAGTCGAAAACCCTGCTGATTTGGTATCGCGTGGGATGGAGGTGTCCGAGTTCAACAACAGTCGAGCGTGGAGGCATGGACCAGCTTGGCTTGAGCATTCGCAGGATGCTTGGCCCATGCCCAATCCACAAAGCATTCCTGAAGTGGCAGAGCAAGAGAGGAAGGAGTTAATTTCGGCAGTTACCGTATGCCACAACGAATTGTTTCTGTATTGGTCATCTTATACTCGCCTGGTGAACGTTGTCAGCTATTGCATGCGATTCATTGCCATGCTCCCTCATCTAAGGCTATTAAGAGGAAGAAGAGTTTTACGATCCTCCGAGGGGAATGCGCAACTGAAGGACGTTTCATCTCGTAAAGTTCTCAGCGCTCGGGAGCGAGCAGCAGCAGTTAATGCCTTAACACGCCTTGCCCAACGTGAGTCTTTTGCTGAGGAGCTACGCGATCTGCAAGGAGGAAAGAGGGTCAGAAAACAATCAGAGCTGAAAAGACTCACCCCGTTTGTGGACGAAAAGGGTATCATCCGGGTTGGTGGACGACTGAATTTGTCACAGCTGCCGTATCAGTCGAAACATCCCGCACTGCTGCCGAAGGGTCATCCATTGGCTCGATTGATTGCTGAGCATGATCACAAGATGCTTCTTCATGGAGGAGGACGGTTGCTGCTGTCAGTCATACGAGAGAAGTTTTGGCCTTTGAACGGAAGAATGTTGGTCAAAAGCGTAGTTCGGAGCTGCATAAAATGTATTCGGTACCATCCTACTCTTGCAGAGCAGCATACTGGCCAGCTGCCCGCTGCCCGAATTATACCAAGCCGGCCCTTTGCTGTTACCGGGGTCGATTATGCAGGTCCCCTGTACCTAAAACCTGCGCATAGGCGCGCAGCATCGTTGAAAGCGTACCTGTGTGTCTTCGTGTGCTTTGCAACAAAGGCGGTGCATTTGGAGCTAGTGGGAGACCTGTCAACTGACGGTTTTCTCGCGGCTCTACGGAGGTTTACGGCGAGGAGAGGTGTTCCGGATCATCTCCATTCGGACAATGGGAAAAACTTCGAGGGAGCGAGGAATGAGCTACGAGAGCTTTTTGCGACTTTGACGAGTGAAGCTGCGCAGAGTACCATCGCTTCATCGTGCGCGGACCAGGGAATCTCTTGGCACATGATTCCACCGAGAGCTCCTCACTTTGGCGGCCTTTGGGAAGCCGCGGTGAAAACGGCCAAACGTCATCTGTTCCGTCACCTCGGAAGTACTCGGCTCTCCTTCGAGGGTTACTACACCGTACTGCACCAGATCGAGGCAGCTATGAACTCTCGTCCTCTCTTACCGCTTACGGATGATCCCAATGATTTAGCCGCACTAACACCTTCTCATTTTTTGATAGGCTCCTCATTAACGGCACTTCCGGACCCTGATATGACGATGGCACACACTAATGCACATGAGCACTTGGCGAAGCTGCAGCTATTGGTGCAGAAGTTTTGGAAACACTGGCAAAAGGAGTACTTGCAGGAGTTGCAAAAGGACCCGCGCGTTGCCAGGCAGGCAGATCAAATCCAACCCGGTCGAATGGTTATCCTGATGGACGAGTTGCTGCCTAGTACCCGTTGGCCGTTAGCGCGTGTGATAGAGGTGCACCCCGGTCCGGACGGGCTGGTGCGAGTAGTTACCTTGCGTACGATAAAAGGTTTAATTAAGCGTCCGATAGCCAAAATATGTCCTTTGCCAGTAGAAGAGAGAGGAAATAACACGTTGCCAGCAGCTACGTAACCGAAATGTCCGTATTTGTCGATTTAATGTTTGTGCACCGCGCTTCGTCGTTGTATAAAGAAAACCACGCGGTTTATGTCAGGTCTGAGTTAGTGTTAGTGTTAGTGTTGATGGTACATCAAGGCGAGGAGTATGTTTACGTTTTTTGTTATTGTTGCGTTTTGACAGCTAGGGCTACGTTCATCCAGCATATTGTGTGCGTATTTTCACTGGGTGAAGCGTTAGCGTTCGTTTGAATTGTCTATGTATTAGTGTTAGGTCCGTTAGGCTAAGAACAAAATTGTCAACCATTGTCGTTAAAGGATTCGGAATATACTGACGCGTACGCCAAACGGTCACCTTTAAACCCTGAGCATTTTTCACTGCACTTCAACACAAAATATCACAACGTAGGGCCGATCACGAACATAAATAATCTACCTTTGCTACACCCTGTAGATAAGCGCAAAACCGCGACACGATTCTGACTACAGCTTCATCTCGCTCACCGCATCACTCTCCAGTTGCTGGTGCTTGGTATTGGTGCGATCCCTAATATGTGTTCAATACAATCTCGCCAACGTTGGTTTGAACTCTCGGTCGAACGGCGGGGTTCCTTTTTTTTTTAAACAAAAAAAAAAGCACCACAACCATCTTCAAAACATCCAAACACACCAGCGCACCATGTATTGTCCCAGCATCCCAGAAGGGGCGCAAGCAGCGAAACAAAACAGCAAAAAAACTAGACTCGAAAGAGAGCCTTCGCGCAGGAGAAAGATCTCACAGAGAAAGAGAGAGAGAGCGACAGTGAGAAATAGTAAGGGAGAGAGTGAGAGAACACGGTGAGAATGGATGGCTGACACGAAAGCAGCATTAGCACAATGTCCAACCGGGAACGGAACGCAAGGTTTCTGGTCAGTGGTTTCTATTGGTTCCATTCTCTCGCGCTCAAGCCTCCCCAAGACTGTGCGTGAAGCGTACTTTGTGCAACTGGGACACCCACCACCCTGGGTGGGACGGGGTGGGGGGGACGCGCCAAAAAAGTGTGGCCGGTTTGCCGCAATTGCTTCCTGGCTTTGGGGCGCGCTGATAAGGAGAGGAGGTTACCGCTTTTTGTTCGGATGGTGCGGTGGTGTGGTGAGCTGCCGAAATGTTGTTTGATGAATGTGTAGCGTACACCAAACACGCAGTAGGCAGAGACAATTTCGCTCGTTGAAGTCTCCGCTGTTTGGTTGACGGTTTCGTATCTTGCAGGAGGCGCGGTGTGACCCCTGCGAGAATGAGCGAGATGGAATGAGAGAGAGAGAGAGAAAGAGAGCGAAAGGGAGGTGTACACTCTTTTCGGACAGGTTCATTGCCTTGACCGAAAGGTAAAGCGACGAACCCCCTCCTCCCCACAGGCGGCAGCCCTGGAAAAAGGGACTGAGCCAAGAGCTGCCACAGTTGTGGTGTTCTTCCCCCCCCCCCCCCCCCCTTTGGTCTCCAAATTCTAAGGCGGTTCTTGAAGGCAACCCTTCCATACATTCTTTTTTTGTTTATCGCTCCGGGAGAAAGGCATCGAAGCCGGCGTCGATCGACGGGTGATCAGACGCCCCACTACTCTCCACCTTCTCCATCCCCCCCTCCCCCTCTCTTTGGTTGTGTTTGCGCTTGTTTTTCCTGAACCTTTTTGTTTCTGTCTTGTTATTGTCTTTTTTTGGTGTCGCTTTTTCCTCTTCCACTTCTGCTTCCTCTTCTTCGTGCAGTGCGTACGCTATAAAGGGCGAAACGCTAAAAACGAAGACACAACAACACAACGAGAAAAAAAAACGCAACAGAAAATGATAACTGTCAATCGTGTGTGCGGCGAGGTGCGCGAGTTCGATGGTTTGCGCTGAAAATGATACATTCCAAGCAAAAAAAAAACACAAACCGGGCAAGCGGCCACCGCAGGGGCGAAGATGAGGCGACCGCGAGAGCAGCGCTCCGAGGATCCGGGAAAGGACATTATCATAATGCCAAAATAACGCTGAAAAGTAATATGTCATTTCGGTTGAGGAATTGGTCGTTGCGCTGGCCCTCGCCCATTGTGCCCGACGGACGGAAAAGGAGCGGAGAGTGGTTTAGAGCGCGCTTTGAAATATGACTCTGTGATATGGGGTGGTGGCCCTCGTTTGCTCGAGGAGGAGAGAGAGAGAGAGAGCAAACAGAGGGAGCGGGAAGCTGATTCCGATTCGTGCAAATATGTTCATTTATTATGCACAGGAAACTGCTTCGGTTGCTGCGGAATGGTAAGGGTTGCGCCTGGTCATGCTGCGATAAAAATTGATGATATTAATAGTATCTGCCCAGCGCGTGGACTAGGAACGGTACGAGATATGTCATACGAGCGCGTCCGAGCTATAAATAGAGTAGGATTGGAATTCTATCGTACTTCAAGTTGCGTTTGCGATTTCCAAAAGAGCCTGTTATTCGCTGCTCTGATGAAATGGAAACTAAGAGACTACTGAAAGACTGAAAATTGTATCTTGATTACGAACAACATGGGTAGACTGACACAAAACACAAGCCGAACGGTCACCAGGCCGTAGTGCGTGGACGTGGAATGCGCATTCCAAACACACGTCACGTTCTCAAAAAACACGCGCGAAGAAAGTATGGTTGCGAAACGGCGCGAAACAGCAACCAGCTTTGCGTACGCTTCCAGCTTCTTCCCAGTCGAGTTGAGCATCGGGCATCGAAGTGAAAGATAATACGCAACGGTGCTTAGTGGCCTTGGGCGAGTTTTATTGAAAAATTATTCACACCAATTTAGGACAAACCTTCCCGCGCCAAACCGGGGACAACTTCTGCAGATGATGAGGCATGAGGTTTTATGACGACTCGCGTGAAATGTGGCTACACACTGCGTTCTCGAGCGACCGAGCGATGCTTGGTAAAATAATCGATAAGCAACCATTTGTGTGGTTAACGGTCCACATAGAGAGAGAAAGAGAACTTAAAAAAGAGGTAGAAAATGGTGGTTCAGATGAGGATTGTGTCTAAAATGATAGGCTTTGCTGGGGAGCGAGAAGTGAGACATTTGATAATAAACAAACCTTTTTATTCCGCTCACATGTTAGTGGGAAGGAAAGGGAAGTTAACGAATTAAATTATTTTAGTATAAAAACATACTAACCAGCTATTAGGAAAATAATATACAACTTATTAATGTAATGTCCGAAACGCTAAGGACTTTCTTCATTCTCCTAGTCTTGTTGGACTTTATTGATTTAAACCTCTTAGATCATCTCTAGAAATGTAGGATTTACGATCACTAATATTAGCCACGATGTAACTGGAACAGAATTCAGCTTAGAAGGAGAAATAGCTTCTCTAAAACACCTTCTTCGAGCTTAATGTGTGCCTCGGAGTTCATCAACATCTCCTGGGATGCTAATTCATCGCAACCCATGTCTGGATCTCGATCCTCCTAGCGATCTCGATCCAAACTGAGAAAACGTGCGTTTCTCTCTAAATTACTAAAATACAATGACTCTATTTTTCTCCGCAAAGTAATTGTGTGGAATGTGTTGATAACGTTTATAGCAATCAAAAGTTGTTACGGACTTTGGAGATCATTTTAGATGGCCTAGACAAACTTTACATACTTTCGCACACTTCCATATTAGCTATAAAATCTCTCATGACAATAAATCATGAAGAAGCTCCTGAGACGTTTATTTAATTTATTTATTTTAGGAACTTTGCTGATGTTTTCTATTGCAAGGACGAAAAGTCTACAAATAAGCAAGTACAGGATAATCATTGTCGGACACTTGGATTTGATTCCAGCCTTAATGGCGGACGCTTCCACGCCATAACATGGCCAGCAAACCGGAGCCTGGCGAGCTTGATACAGATGAGGATAGATGACAAATGCTTGACGACAGATGAGGTCGCCGTACATAGTTCGTATAGCTCGACGTTATAGCGGCTCCTCCATTGTCTTTCCACACATACGGGGCCAAGTATCCTTCTGAGCATCTTCCTCTCGTACGCGGCTAAGAGAGTTTCGTCAGATTTGAACAGTGTACATGTCTCAGAGGCGTATGTGAGGACCGGTACAATATAGGTAGCTACGTCCGAAGCGGCGTCCGACTTTCAGGCGATATAATGATCGGTTGGCAACCAGCATCCTTGCGCGCAACTCAGCTATCAGCTACCACCAACAGTTTCGTCTTTGCCTCGTTTATCTGCAATCCGAGGTTCTCTGCTACCTGCTCGATCCCTTGAGAGGCTTCTGCTACATAGTAGAGCCGCAGACCAATGTTGTCTGTAATCATCAGCATATGTCAGGATCTGGGTTGACTTATAGAAGAAGGTTCCAGTAGTCTCCACCCTCAAGTCGCGGATGGCCCTCTCTAGCGCCAAGTTAAATAGGAGACAGACAAGCCAACTCAACCCCCTGAGAGTCTTCCATCCACCTTCGCCTGGCATTGACGTTGGTCAATGTCAGTCTAACTAGCCTTATCAGTTTGGCCGGTATTTCAAAAGAGCCCATAGCGTCGTACAGTTTTACCCTGGCTATGCTATCATATACGGCTTTGAAGTCAATGAAGAGATGGTACGTGTTGTGTCTGTATTCAGCCATCTTCTCCAAGATCTGCCGCATGGTGAGGATCTAATCAGTGGTTGATTTTCCGATTTCGGAATCCTCTTTGATAGTTTCCGACTATCTCTTCGACGTGCGGGGTAAGACGACCCTGAATAGGGAGGATCATCGAGAATAATTTACAGGCGGTATTCAACACCGTAATACCCATGTAGTTGTTGCAGTCCAACTTGTCTCCCTTCTTGTATGTGGGGTAGATGATGGCGAGGTCATAAGGCATCCAATCATAAGGCATCCAATCATAAGGCATCGGTTCGCTATCCCTCATCGATTCGCGGATAGCATTTTGTGTTTCTTCTATGCTTGGTGGTAGTAGCATGACACTATCTGCTAGTGGAGCCTCTAGCTGTTCGTTAAATTGGTCGTTGAGTAGTTCATCAAAGTACTCAGCCGATCGCGAGAGGACCTCTGGTTGATTATTATCTAGATATCCATCCTTGTTGCGACATATAGAGGCGAAAGAACTCCGCAGCAGACAAAGCCTCTCTAAACTATTCCAACAACAACAACTTGTTGCGACAGCAGGTTAGCTTAGGTATAACATTGTTTCGGTGACCTGCCATCGCTTGCCAAATGGGAAATTGGGGCTATATTTTCTTACTGCAGTCTCAACTACCTCAAATGCCTTAACAAAACATTCTTATAAAGGGACTGTTTAGGCATTTGAGTTAATACAGCCCATAGTCCGTGCCTGTAAAATGTTTCATTTACTGTGAAATGTTTCACCGGTTTCCCGGGAGATGACAGTAATATATAGGAAAACTCAAAAAGATGACGCTTGATTTGTATGGAAGAGCGTAAACTTCCTGTCAAAAGATTATGGCTGACCGTATTAATACACGATGCGCAATCTCAGATTGCGCATATATTCGTTTTATCAAAACATATGTCATTTCGCGTAGCCAACCCTGAGCCATAAACGTCATTTTCATACAATTTCAGATTGCGCCAAGATTGCGCATAAATTTTCAAGATTTTATGTCCGAGATATATAGATATTTTTTGACAGATAAATATATCAAACCGATCCGTTTGACAGATAAATATATGCGCAATCTGAGATTGCGCATCGTCTATTGCTACGGTGAAATCCAATTTACGCCAAAGCTACCGCTTCGTGTGACGTCCCTATTATAACATCTTTGTGTTTTGAAAATTTGTCAGCATTTTGTCACTCTCGTGGCCCTGCGCCTTTTCAGAGCGATTCTTCTCACTAGGCACATCTACAGCTGTCAAAGTGAACCGTTGTTTTGGTTGTTATCAGCTTGCGTACAATAACAAAATCGAGAGCACGGAATAAATCTTGTTTGCTCAGGGTCAACTTTACAACACGCCGGTTGGTCTAATTTGCTCATTTTGATAACAACGGTATGTTTGCTGTTTCTAATCCATCTGCTCCCAAGCCTGTTAAAGCTCTTCTCAATTCGTTATAAGTGTGGCATACTTTTGTCTTAACTTGCAGAATCAGTCACCGGACGCGCGAGCGCTTATCAAAGATAGGACAGCAGAGAGAGAGGACATTTGCGTTTTTTGGGGGCCCTTTCAGTTCGTTACGGTTGCTTGAGCAGAGTTAGAGCAGAGCAGTAAACATGGCCGCACCAAGGAAGGTAATTATCGATCTGGATGTCGGTACAGACGACGCATGGGCCCTGTGGATGCTGCTGCAGTGTGAGAAGACGTACGGCTACGAGGTGATCGCCATCACGTGCGTGAACGGCAATACGGGCGTGGAGAATGTGGTGGAAAACACGCTCACCGTGCTGTCCGCGATGGGCCGTACGGATGTGCCCGTGTACCGGGGTGCCCACGAACCGCTGGTCCATCCGCGGGGAACGAAATACGACGGCAACTTCCACGGCCAGAATGGGCTCGGTGATATCGACTTCGGGATCGAGGTGAACCGCACTCCCCTGCAAGAGGAACACGCGGTCACTGCCATCCAGCGTCTGCTGAACGCGCACAAAGGAAGCATCGATTTGATCTTTATCGGTCCGCTGACGAATTTGGCACTGGCCATGAAGCTACGGCCGGGGCTGCTGAAGCAGGCGAGCCATCTCTACATCATGGGCGGCAACCGGCACGGAGTCGGCAATATCACGTGGTCGGCCGAGTTCAACTTCCACACCGATCCGGAGGCGGCCCATATTGTGCTGCAGAGCGATTGCTGCCCGATCTCGATCGTACCGTGGGAGACGTGTCAGCGGCACGCCGTTCCGCTGGCCTGGCGAATGGAGGAGCTGGGTGCGGATGAAACCAAACCGATGCTGCGGATACTGAACGCAGTGGAGCGCAAAGTGTACGGCCAGCGGCCAAACTGGATGCCGTGCGATGCGTACCTGGTGGCGGCGTTCATTCAACCGGACTGTGTGCTGAAGGCCCACAGCTATACGGTTGACGTGGAGCTGCACGGTGCGCTTACCCGCGGTCAGATGGTGCTGGATCACCGCGGTGCTGGCGCGGGCCACGTGCGCATCATCGACGATATTGATGAGGGCAAGTTTAAGGAGCTGTGCTGGAAGACGGTCGCCTGAAGCGGCTGGAATTGGCAGGAGATACCGAACAAGTGTGCCTTATGTAGATGGTTTGTTTGATTTTACATTTATTTGATTGCTTTTACATACTGTTAAACGATCTTTACGACGACAATAAAACAACGATGGTTGTTTCAATAAATAAACATAATATTAATAAGTAATAACATAGTCCCTGAAAACACACGGGCACATAAAGGCAGTCAGAGATACTGGGCCAATACCGGTAGTTAACCAGATTCTTAATAGTGTTGGGTAAATCTGATTCAGATTCATGAATCTGTATGACTTTTTTAAATGATTCGTTGAATCTTAATCTCAGTTGCAAAGATTCATGAATCTCAAGGGATTTACACATCTCCAAAACTCCAAGAGCGTGAGCTTCTCATTTTTCTTCTTGTTGGCGTAGCAACCAACGTGGTCATCATGCCAGCCTATACAGGCTTTCGAGGCTTCTTGGCAAGTATCACACAGCCAGATAGTTTGTTTTGCTACGGGGAGACGGATCATGTGTGGCTTGAACCCACGCCGGGCACGTTGCTAGGTGGGATAGCGCAAATTCAATGTTTTGAAAATCATACATCTCTAAACATTCATGAATCCTTTGATATATATTAATTTGAATGGATTTATGAATCTTTTTGATTCATGATTCTTTGAAGATTCATTTGTCCTTTGAGATTCATTAATCGCGAAGGATATCATTTATTCCAGATTCATGAATCCTTAGAGATTCATTAATCTTTCGAGATTTATGAATCCTTGGAGACTCGAATCACTCATCACTGAAGATTCATATGAATGAATCTCAACGAAAGATTCAGGCAACCCAAAACAAATGTTTAACCCACACTAATTTCGGGACTGATCCTGAATACTTATTGGTCCCGGGACTGATTTAGCCCCATTCCATTCCTGATTCCAATTGAATCTCAACCTAAACCAGGAACTGATACCTATTCCTACCAGTCTTGGAACGGGTCTTGAACCCACACCGGTCCTGGAACTGATCCCATGTTATTTGTGATCCCAGTAACTGACCAAAACCTATCTCGATGCTAGCACATCTCCTGATGCCGAACCTTTTATCACCTGGTTCTGATCCCGAAACTAGCCTGGACTTGGACCTGCTCCCACCTGGGCGTCTGTAATAGAGGTGGGCATTTCGATTGGATTTTTTTTCTTAGTTTTGTTGTATCAAAATAATCCTATCACACTTTCCTTTGGGACCAGTTCATTCATTTTTTTTTACGTGAATTGAATGAACTATGTGGTTCTGATTCATTTGACACACCTCTATAATAATACAGCAAATATTTTAAAAATTATAATGCTTTAAATATGCACAGGCTTCAATGATTTAAACTGCTTTTTTCTGTAATTTACAATTTAATAGATTTTCTGTTGAGTGTTGAGAAAATGATTCCCAGAACAAAATGACCACCGGTGCCACCACTGTCATCGCGAACTGTTTTGACAGCGCCCGCAACTCTGACATTTACACGTCAAACAGGTACAGATGTCAAGTATGGGGATGAGACTTTTTTTTTCGCCAGCAAATTTGTGTCTGACCCGTCCGGGTTTTTTTTTGTAGTGTATTCCCGTGCGTGTTTTGTGGACCATTTTGAGGGGTGCCGCACCGTGTAACAGACTGTAGGCTGAAGAATCGTTTTCCACTGGGTCCCAATCGAGCAGCAGGGCTGTGAAAGTGCCGAGACACCTACTTGCCTCCTCCCTTACACCTTGCGGTTGCGGTTGTCCTGTGTTGACACCGTACGTGTGCACAAAAACACAGCAGCAGCAGCAGCAGCAGCAGCAGTGCTAAGAATGGGTACGTCTGACACGGTGGCTGGTTGGCTGGGAGAGGGGGAATGCTGGTGTCTGATAAGGTTTCCACCCACCCGCCGTGCAATGGTGGACCCAATATTGTGCTCCCTCTGTGGCATGTTTTGTTGACGCTTTCCCTCACTTTACTTTCCCAACCGCCAGGCGGACTGTTCAGCTACTTCCGGGGGTTGCTGGGGAGCCGGGAGATGCGGATACTGATACTCGGGCTGGACGGCGCCGGCAAGACGACGATACTGTACCGGCTGCAGGTGGGCGAGGTCGTGACCACAATACCGACGATCGGCTTCAACGTGGAGCAGGTGACGTACAAAAACCTTAAATTCCAAGTGTGGGACCTCGGCGGACAGACCAGCATACGGTAAGCGGGCGTAAAAAGCGGTGCCACGAAGCAGGGAAATGGGATTTTACACGGCGATTTTACGTTTTTTTGTTTTGTTTCGCTTTTAGACCCTATTGGCGTTGTTATTACAGCAACACAGACGCCATCATCTATGTGGTGGATTCCGCCGATAAGGATAGGATAGGCATATCAAAAGATGAGCTACTCTACATGTTAAGGGTAAGTGCGGGACGGCGAGAGCCTTTGCACCAGGCCCGAAATGGACACTTTTTCTTCACACCTTTCCCTGCACCCCAACCACTCTACAGGAAGACGAACTTGCCGGAGCAATACTGGTCGTGCTGGCCAACAAGCAGGACATGGAGGGGTGCATGAGCGTGGCGGAGGTGCACCAAGCGCTCGGGCTGGAAGCGCTGAAAAACCGAACGTTCCAAATATTCAAAACATCCGCCACCAAAGGGGAAGGCCTCGACCAGGCGATGGACTGGCTGTCGAACGCGTTACAGGCGCGGAAATAGCTCCGGCAACAGCAGCTGGACCCCGTTTTTTCCCATTTTTTCCTCCGCCCCAAACGCTACCCAAACCCCCTGTTTCCTTTCACTTCCCCTCTATTATCATTCTTACCTGCCCACTGACGCTGCCGGTTCGCTGCAGGATGGTGCGTTTCGCCATCAACGGCCTCGTGGCGTGCGGCGTGTGAACGATGTGTGTAGCTCGTAAGTTTTTCGTGAGCAAGATGCAGTGCGCAATTTCTGTTGTAGATTAGAGATTGGGGGTTATTACACTTTGCCCCCTTCCAGCGACCTTCGGATCCCTTTCTATGCAAGATTACTTTAGACGACGCGATGCGCGACAAACACATTAGATACGCGCTATGGCATACATATATACATTACCGAGAGATGGGACAGCCCAACCGATTGCTTTCCAAGCCACACACACCCACGAAAAAAGCTTTCCTTTTGTCCCATGCTGCTGGGTGTTAATATGCTTTCCTGTTCGTTTCCCCTAGCAACAGGCGAGGGCAAATCCCCGCTTTATATGCGCAACACGGTTCGCTTCACAATGGAGTAGGCGCATCATCGCCGCTTGCTCTTCAGACCATTCTTGCAATATGCTTTTACCGGACGACGATCCCGGATCAGCACCATTTGCCAGTTTCCTTTGCTCCCCTTCCAGTCACAGTCAGTCATTAGAATTGGCAAAAATCGGCGTTTAACGGTGGTGGCAGCAGCGGAACGGACAACGGAACGAAAATGAGCGCGCGCGCGCGTTTAGATTGAAAAGCATTAATTTTATATTTAAAAAGAAAAAGTATGTACCATTAAACAAATATTATACAAGACGGATTTAAGTTCACAAGTGAATGCTGGAAACAGGAGTTGCGTTTCTGCTGAACAAACAAACGAACGAACGATAGCCTTACAGTGTTTTCCAAGGGTTCTCATATTTGTGAGACACTTCCCTGACTCTTTCTAATGGGAAGTGAACTTCATATGATGGAAATTCGACTCTATGGCACTTCTCATTGGAAATTCCTGTTGGATTTGTCCAGCAAGGATGCTATAGAGTCCAATTCCCATTACATAAAGTTCATTTCACATAAGAAAAATCAATAAAGTGTCCCACAGTTATGAGAACTCCTGGAAAACCCTATTAATCGATACTAATCTAATAGCTTAGATGTGGGGGAAGAAGAACACATGTTTTGTTAAACCCCCGAACACTTCAGATCTTTACCAGGCCGGTACACCGAACCGAGCCACCCGCTTCTCCTGCGTCTCCAGCTCCATCTTGATCTTGGTGCGCATGTAAAATATCGGACAATCGCGGCTCGTACAGATGACCTCCTCGTGCAGCGACCCCTGGCACCGCTGGCACTCCGTCCACAGCCGACAGAATCGTTCCTCGAGCGTACGCTGGGCCGCCAGCTCGCCCTGATACAGTGACGCCTCGTTCGGTGTGCAGTGCGGGCACAGCGCTTTCCCCTCCTGCCCAACGGCCAGCAGTGCCTTGCAGCCCAGGCAAGCGTCACGCTTCTTCGTAAACGCCGCGAGCGCACCCACCTTCGACGTGACCACCGCCCGCGTTCGCGTGTGATCGCCCCGCAGCAGGATCGATTCCGCCTTCTCGCCCAGTATCGGCTCAAAAATGCGCAGCAACGGTTTGGACAGCTGATTCTCGAGATAGTAGTTCGCGTCGATCGGCACACAGTTCTCCAGCACGTAGATCGGATCCTCCGCCTTCATGTAGGCGGGCGTGTTTTTCGCCGCCGCTATCAGCACGTACGGCACCCGGTCGCCCAGCTTGGGCGCGTTGCCCGGGTCGCGCTTCTTCATCTTGTTCGCCAGCTCGACGTGCGCCTGCTTGGCGGCGTAGTCGCTCTTCGCCAGCTCCTTCGTGATGACCAGCTGCGAGATGTCGATCCGGTTGCACAGCAGGTCGGCGATCGTTTGCTTCGCGTACTCGATCGCCCCGTCCGGGTTGCGCTCGATCAGCAGCTTCTGCAGGCAGCTGTTCATCAGGTTCGCCACCAGCGGCGAGTTGTCGCGCCGCACCGTCTCGATGCCCTTGCAGTCCATCTTGTCGTACCGGTCGGGGCGGGTAAAGTACAGGCCGGCGTACCGCTTCTTGTTGATCAGCAGGTACGGATAGTACACCTTCTCGAACTCGAGCTTGATCGGCTTGACGAACTTGGCGCTCACGTAGTCGGCCGCCTCCTTGCCGAGCTCCATGCTGCGCTCGAGCGTCTTCACGCCAAAGTTCACCATCACCGAGTCGGTGTCGCCGTAGATGACGACCGCATCGTTCTCGTACCCGTGCTCCACCGTGTACCGCTGCTCGACCTCCTGCTTCGTCTGCTCGATCATCGTGCGACCGTACGCCGTGACGGAGCCGGAAATTTCCAGGCAGGGCAGCTTGCCGACCTGCGCGCCGGTGAAGCCGTACACGGAGTTGGCGGAGATTTTCAGCGCCAGCTGGCGACCGTCCAGCACGCTCCGCTTGAACGGGTCCGTTTCCACCTTCAGGTCGGCTTTGGCGCGCTTGCGCGCCGCCAGGAGAGATTCGAGAATTTCCGGCAGGATGCCTTTCCGGACCGACGCCTTCACGAACACGTTGTTGGCGGGCGTGTGCGTTAGCTGGTCCGGGCTCAGGCCCAGCTTGTCCTTCATGTTCGGCTGCACCAGCGTGGTGTAGCAGAGGTTGTGCGCCATCATGATGCTCGGGTACAGCGAGGCAAAGTCAAGCGTCGAGATGGGATTGGCGTAGTAGCCGCGCTTCGGCTCGATCACGGTCGCGCCCTCGTACTGCTCCTCCGAGCCGGAGCTCTGGTACGACGGGATCAGGTAGCCGGCGACCCGCGACTTGCGCAGCAGCTGGCTCATCACCTTGATCTGCTGGCCGCGCGTCAGCAGACAGGCCAGCGGTACGCCCGTCACGCGCGCCATCTCCATGTAGTTCACGATGCACATCAGCTTGTTCAGCAGGCGCAGCGGCAGGTACGCATCCTTCAGGCAGTACATCGCGAGCCGGCGCCGCGTCTGCTCGCTCTCGTTCTGCAGATCCGTAATGATGCTGTGATGCACGTCCTCCTTCTGCTCCTGCAGGAAGTGGTAGCTGACCGCGTTCAGCGTGTACGAGCGCAGCTTGTAGTCGCGCAGCAGCACAAACAGCAGATCGAACGGTACGCGGCCCTCGAAGTTCACGAACTTGTTCTCCCGTCGCCCCATCTGCTTCGACTGTATCACCGTGTCCTTGATCACCGACCGGATGTTGGTGACGCGCCCCAGGTACTCAAAGTTGCGCACCTTCAGATGGTTCGCGCGGTTCAGCAGGTACGGCACGTCGAAGTTGTTGATGTTGTACCCGGTCAGTATGTCCGGGTCGAGCTCGCGCACAAAGCACGCCCACCGGTCCAGCAGCTCCTGCTCCGTCTTGTGGCTCAGCACCTGCGCCCCCACGATCGGGGCGCACGTGTTCAGCGTGAACACGTTGCGCAGGAACGGTTCCTGTTCGCCCTGCCGGATCACCATGTTCGCGATCTGGATGACCGGATCGTGCTGCGGCTCGGGAAAGATGCCCTTCCGCCCCGCACACTCAATGTCGAAGCTGAGGATGCGGAACGGGGCCACCTTGGCCCACTCGCCCTCGGGATCGTGCGCGACGAACGCGTTGAACGCAACGTCCACCTCGAGCTGGCAGCGCGTTTCCGGCACGGGCTGGACGCCCTTGCGCCGTGCGGTCCAGCTGCCCGCCGGCAGCTCGATCCAGCTGCACCCGACCACCCCCGTGTCCACCATGAACCGGATGTCGAAGTCGATGTTGCTCTCGTACACCCGGCAGTCCTGGAAGTCCATCGACGGCATCAGCTGCTCGCGCTCCAGCAGCCGCTTGACGGCGGCCAGCAGCTTCGGCAGCGCCACCGTCACGCGGATGAACGTGAACAGATCCTCCCCGTTGTAGCCCATGATCGATTGCCGCTCGACCAGCTCCACCTCCAGCACCGCCTCCTGCACGTTGTCCTTGTTCGTGCGCATATCGTGCAGGACGGCCTTGTCCAGGGCGGCCCGGAACTCCTGCAGGTGGGCCTTGCTGAAGCCGCGCGGCGCCGCCACGTACAGGTAGGGTAGGAAGCCGTGCACGTGCGCACACACCGAGTTGCCCTCCATCGTTACGCCGAACATGCGCATCACCGGCACGGGACCGACCTGTGCCCCGGGCATACCGGCCATCGGCTGGCCGATGTAGTTGTCGATGTCGATCTGCTGGAACACGAGCGCATCCCTGGCCGGATCGAGCGGGGCCGGTGCCGGGCGGCTCCACTTCGCGCAGGTGTTTTCGCTCTCCGGTCCCAGCCCGATGCGGGCCGTGTCGGCATCGTCGTCCAGGTTGGCCAGCTCGGCCTCGAAGTAGCTTTCGAACTCTTCCTCCTCGTCATCGCCACCGCTTGTGTTGGCAAGAGAGGTTAAGCGCACGTTAGTTTTATGTTGTGTACGTGAAAACGAAGTGGAAATATCGACTGTTTGATGCTTACCGGAACTTTTTCGGCCCACTGGACGATGCCGCTTCGTTGGGTTTGGTGAATGGTTTGCGTTTGGTGTTCATTTCGGCGGCAGAGGGACATAGACAGTATGCGGAAGCACACCGACTTGCGAGTCACAACGTTCGAGGAACTTCAGCAGCAACCGCGACGGTTCAATAAAAAAAATCGAAACAAAACACAAACCGACAGCCTCTGGTCGGCAATGATACAGGAAATTACTTGATTAATGCCGACGGTTACAACAATTTAACCACACAACGTATATTTATCCAACGACCCACATACACACCGGCGCGGGCTTGGGTTGTATTTTCCGCGCGATCGAATTGTCATCGAAACGGAGTGTGACAGCTGTCGGTGGGTTGTTTTGCTGCCTCTTTGAGTGTTAAAAAAAGTTGCACAAGTTTTGGATATTTTACAAATCGCGCAATTATTTTTTGTATTTATTATTTGGGAAAATAGCGGAAGATTATGTTTTGCTTTGATTTTGGTTAAAAGTCAGTTTTATAAAAAATCTAGTTAATTTCACAAGGTTAGAGGGCTGCACATCTAAATTTCAAAGATCTTCTTCACTTTGCAAAGTACGCCGAAACAAAAGGCCTCAGTTATTAATTAAAATGAAGTACATGTGACGACCCCTGAAGAGACCTAACACCATAAACTGATCATAGGCCCATTCAGGTCTGGGAACCTATCATGAGCCCATTGCGGCCCTGGAACCGATCATGAACCCATACCTGCTCTGGGACCTATCATGAACCTGTCCTGGCCCTGGAACCAATCATGAACCCATACCAGCCCTAGAACCAATCATGAATGCATACCGGTGCTAGAACCTATCATAAACCCATAAGTGCCCTGGAAGCCTTATCATGGCCCCATATCGGTCCTGGATCCTATCATGAGTTCATCTCGGTCCTGGACCCAATCATGAACCCATTGCTACCCTGGAACCGATTAAGAACCCAAAACCGATCCAAAAATAGCTCGCGAATTCATTTACTTCCTGGTACAGTACCTGAACCAGGAACTGTTCCGGATTCTTATTTGGAACGATACTTGAACCAGTTCCAGTTCCAGTCAACAAACCATACCCGGTAGTAAATGCACCGACAAACCGACGTGAAACTGGCGTTACAAAAGTGTCCCACACGAAAGTACTGTCATTTACCAGTGAGGCGATCACTTCTGTCAAAGTAAGCTCTGTTCACTGCTGCTTCGATGTAAACAACTTTTCTAAATACAAATTGCGAAGGAAGTGTGAGGCAAGATTTTGTGAGAATTCTTGGACAAAACACCCAGGAAAATCATTTTATAAGTTTCCAAATCAATGCAAAAGATGTCAGAAGTACATAAAACAATACGCATTGGAATTTGCGAAGAAAAACAAAAAGGGGATTTAGCAGTTTCTTCTCTGTGTCAGTGTAGTAAGCGAATCATTATAGAGATGGCGCTAGTGTTTAACGTATTTTCATTTGAAATAAGGAGACAACTTTTGAAGCTCATTTTGTTCGAAGTGTCACGTCGGTTTGTCGGTGGTAAATGTGCGGAGTAGAAATAGTGTAGGAATCCAGCGTAGAAATTCAGCGTAGGAATTAAGCAGACGAAATAGTGCAGGAATTTAAGTAGAATTTGTTATACAAAATGGTAAGGAATCTTTAGAACATGCATATTGTTGTCATCCACGCGATGTTCCAACCGCTGCTTTTTATCAATCTCTTGCATTTTATTTCTTTTTCTTTCCCAAATGAAAAAAACACAAACTTGTCACAACTGTCACCACTGTCACAATAACGAAGAGGATGAAAAAAATCGAAACCTGCGGATTGATAAAAAGTGCGATGAATGAATTTAATTTCGGAACATTAGTGAGGGGCCGCCGCGAAAAGTGATCCTTCCGTGCGATAACAACCCTCGAACTGCGGGGGAGCAGCAGGAAGAGGACGAACCCTTGTGTTGTGTTGGGACGAACATATCATTTTCCGGTTCAGTGCAGTGCGGAATCTAATCGCGCGGTTTCCACAGTACGCCAAGCGTGAAAATAAATTAGGGCGCCCTTCCGCCTGAGATTAGATTAATCCCCAAACATCGATAGGTAGAGCGAGAGAGAGAAAGAGAGCATCTTCCCCTGTGGGCCGGACTGCAACGTACGGGGTGGACTCGGGAGGGGCTCCGTTTGGCTCCAAAACACGCCACCGCCTAAAGCGAGTGGAAGCATGTACCAAAGCGCTTGCACTGCGGCGGCCGCCGGCGGTTGCTCCGAGCCGGAGCGCCACGACCGGGACGGGCTGATCACGCACGAGACGGCCGTCGCCCCGGTCGAGCACGACTACAGCGGGTTCGATATCGTGAAGGCCACCCAGTACGGGGCGATAGCGCGCGTGAAGGAGCTGATCGAGGCGGGCTGGGATGTGAACCAGCCGGACAGCGAAACGGTCACGCTGCTGCACTGGGCCGCCATCAACAATCGCAAGGACATCATCAAGTACTTTCTCGACAAGGGCGCGATAGTGGATGCGGTGGGCGGCGAGCTGAACGCGACCCCGCTGCACTGGGCCACCCGGCAGGGCCATCTGGGGGCGGTCGTGCTGCTGCTGGCGGCCGGTGCCGACCCTAGCCTGCGCGACGCGGAGGGCTGCTCCTGCATCCATCTGGCGGCACAGTTCGGCCACACGGCGCTGGTGGCGTACTTCATAGCGCGGGGCGTCAATCCGGACCTGCAGGACCGGGGCGGCATGACGGCGCTGATGTGGGCGGCGTGGAAGATATCCGCCCTCGATCCGGTCCGGTTGCTGCTGACGCTCGGCGCCAATCCAAGCCTGGCCGATCACACGCACGGCAATACGGCGCTGCACTGGGCGATACTGGCGCGCAACGCGACCGCCATCAGCACGCTGGTCCTGAAGGGCAAGGCGAACATGGAGGTGCCGAACCTGCGGGGAGACACGCCGCTCACGATGCTGCAGCCGCACCTGGGCTCGATCTGGATCGGCACGAAGGTGTCGGACCGGATCCGGGAGGCCACGCAGCAGTCGCACCGGCGCAACCCGCTCGTCCGCATGACGCTCGACAAGCGGTTCCGCTGGTGGAGCATGATCGCGACGCCGTTCCTCGTCTTCTACCTGGTCGGGCTGGTGTTCTGTGCCGACACGCAGATCATCATCAAAATATTCCTGCTCGCCTGCCTGTACAGCGTGGCGTACACGATCGGGCAGCACCTGTTCGACGAGAATCTGATGGCGCTGCTGCCG
Organism: Anopheles gambiae; assembly: GCF_943734735.2. NCBI lineage: Eukaryota > Metazoa > Arthropoda > Insecta > Diptera > Culicidae > Anopheles > Anopheles gambiae. Next base: position 90,009,360 of record NC_064602.1, read on the forward strand.
CTGAGCGTCTACATGGCGACGAAGCTGTGGTTCTACGTCACCTGGCTGACGTACATTGCGCCGACGGTTTCGTTTCTCGCCTCGCTGGCGTTCCTCGCGTGCAGTGCAGGGCTGTGGGTGTGCTTTCTCAAGTCGTGGCGCGGCAACCCGGGCGTCATCCAGCCGACACAAGAGCAGCGGTTTAGGGTGCGTTGGGAAAAGAAGGGTTTATTGTACGAAAAATAGGCAATTAATGGTTTGTTTGTCTTTTCTTTTCATTTCCAGACCATCATTGAACTTTCAGAGCGTGGTGCAAGCGGATTTGAACCGTCGGCTTTCTGCTCCGCCTGTCTGGTCCGGCGGCCGGTACGCTCGAAGCACTGCTCCGTGTGCGATCGGTGCGTCGCCCGGTTCGACCATCACTGCCCGTGGGTGGGCAACTGTATCGGTGTGTATTGGAGCGCATTGCGCTTCCCCTTGCGACCATTGTGTAACACGTAATTCGTTTCGTTGCAGGTGCGAAAAATCACAAATACTTTATGGGATTCCTGTGGATGCTGCTGATCATGTGCGGCTGGATGCTGTACGGCGGCTCCAATTTCTACGTGCAAACGTGCTCCATCAATATGGATGAGGGTAAAGGGGGGGTCTCGGGCACAGAATCAAAGGAAAAAAGGAGAAATGATTATTTTAGTGATGGAAAAGATGAAGTTTTCGTCGGAATCGATTCCGGAATCAGTTCCTTGGTCGGAATCGGCTGCAGAATGGGTTCCGAAATCGTCTCCGGAATTAGCACCCGAATCGGAAACGAATTGGAATTGGCTTCGGAATCGAACTCGGCGCCGGAATCGGAATTAGCTCCGAAATCAGAATCGGGTTCGAAATCGGATTCGGTTTCTGCATCTCCATAAGAAGAAACGTTTGGATTCGATGATGCTACGTATTTATAATCGCAAAGAGTCAAAATTTACGTGTGAACGATCCATTCTCATGGAGATTCCCGGACTGATTTCGCTTCTGGGGCTTTTTATTTGATTCTTTTATTTGATTATTTGAACTGATTCTCATTCCGGAGCTAATTCCATTTCTGGAATCCATACTTAATTCCGTTACCGGTGCAAATTGCGGTTCCCTGTTCGATTCCGATTCCAGAGCCGATTTTGATTTCGGAGCTGATTCCGATCCAGCAATTGATTCTGAATCAATTCCAGAATCGGCTCCGGAATGGGTTCCGGAATCGGCTCCGGATTTTTTTTCCGGAATTAACTTCCGAATCGGAATCGGCTCCTTAAATGCCTCAGGAATTGGTTCCGGAATCGAAATCGGCTCCAGAGTCAACTCCGGAATCGACTCCGAAGTCAACTCCGTAATCGGAATCGATTCCAGCATCGTAATCGGCTCCGGAATTGATTCCGAACACGGAATCGGAATCGAGTAGGTCTATTTCCGAGTTCCCACCACTGAACTAATACATATTTCCTCTACACCTCAGGTTTATGGTCAGCACTGCAAGCGATCGGTTCCTGCAATCCGTGGGTCGGCTGGGTGATGGGCAACGCGCTGCTGCACATGTCCTGGGTGACCGTGCTGACCATCTGCCAGAGCTACCAGGTCGTCTGTCTGGGCATGACGACGAACGAACGGCTGAACCGGGGCCGCTACCGCCACTTCCAGGCCAAGGGCGGCAAGAGCCCGTTCAACCGTGGGCCGGTGAAAAATCTGTTCGACTTTCTCGAGTGCAGCTGCTTCGGGCTGGTGCAGCCGCAGCGCACCGACTGGATGCAGTTCTTCGAGTTCGACAAGCACGTCGAGCACGAGCCACTGCTGCGGCCCGACAACTTTCAGTACGTCTGAGCTCGGGTCGGCAGCGAGCAAGGGGACGCACAGGAAGACGCAGCAGGACAGCAGCCCGTTGAGCCCGCCGACCGGCAACCGGAACCGCACCAGGCGGCCCGCCCGGAACCCGGCGGAGCGCGAGTTGGCCACGCTGCTGCGGACGGAAACGATCAACGCGATGCTAAAGTGTGGCAGCAAGTCGAAACTGTACTGATGGTTCAGCAGGCGACCGGCGAAGGCCGTGGTGCAGCAGTGTGAAGGTAACCAAGGTGGCGGTTGAGCAAATTCTCTAGTACCCATCGATTGCATCGATTCTCCTCTCTCTCTCTGGCTTTTTACGCAAAAAAACAGTGATAGCTGAGTGAGTTTGGATGGTGAAAGTGTGTTGGTGATTTAGCGAAGCAGTTAAAAGTTTTCCTTTCCCCGTTTCGTCCATTTTCGTCGGTGCATTTTTCCGCCTCGTTTTGTGCATTATTTACGCAGACGGCGGATGGGATAGGGCAAGCAGGTGGTCGCACTATCGTAGAATTAATTATAGTATTTTGGTAATCATTTTCCTGTGCTGTTTTTTTTTAAACATGAGTGTGGGAGTGCGCAAGAACCGAAAGGCTTTAGATAGGGAGTTAAGAAGATTACGCAGCAAATAGTGTGGGCAGGAAACGCTTATAGAAAAAAAACATAAAGCACAGAACAATGCCCCGTTCACACACAGACACACCAACCATACCAATGATGATGAAATAAGTACGCTATACAAACGGGGACAAAAAAGGGAAAATTAGAGCACGTGTTCGGCAAAAAAAGAGAAGGAAAACGAACAAATGAAAGACACAAATTACTAGCATGTAAGAAGCAAAACATATTGAAACTGTGAAGGAGTAGGGTGTAGGATTAAGGGCAAGATGAAGAAACATTTAAAAGTCAGACACACAAACCCCCATACACACCAAACAGAACGGTCGATCGTAGTAGGATGGGCGTATTATGCGTACAGAAACAAAAGATTACAATTCATTCCATTGATCGCGGTGGAAACGAGCCTGTAGTGAACCTTTGTAAAGTCACAGGACACAAAACGCATCTCGGTCACTCGGCTGACCGATTGCCGCTGTGTGTATTGCATACCATTTGCATCCTTTTAAGAGACATAAGCAAGTGACACGTACGCACTGTATTGTAAAGTGTATTGATTGCATCCAACTATCCCGTTTCCCATTGTGCTCGGTGTGTAAAAAAAAACAAAACAAAAATATGAAGAGAAACGGTTCCGTTTTGTTCATCGCTCGTGCTCCTTGCGCCATCATTAAGCGCCGTCACAAATGAAACCATTATCGATCCAGCCCAAAATCAAGCAATAAGTGTTGTTGCTAGTTGTGTTTCCAAACGTATATTTCACTATCCTAACCTAGAGCGAAATCCATGTAGATAGTGTTATAAAGAAAACTGTTGGCCAGTGCTGAGGGTCGGCGTTTCGTTGTTCGTGCCGCAAAACCCGATATGTGTGCGTGGAAGTACTGGGCGGGAGTGAGGTGACGAAAATGGGGAGGGACAAATGCAAACTAATCAACGCTGCGGTGAGCTCTATCTCGTATCCTTGCTAAACTGTTAGCTGCTATCTAATGAAGTACTATATTCAGGGAGTAAACTTATAGGGAGAAGAATTAAACACACATACACAGAGAGAAAACACCACCGTCCCTTTTGCGAGTAGAAGAGTGTTGATTTTGTAGATCGTTCTTAGTCGTTTATTCAGCTTTTTGCAAAAGTCTTTCCATTTGTGAAATTTCATCCCGCTTTGTTTTGGGCCCTTTCGATCGTCAGCACAGTTTGATTGATTGGTTTATCAAATCCGCACGATAAGCTTTCCGCAACAGTGTAAGGGTTTACTTCAACCGTTAGCTAATCTAACCCCACTCGCTATTACCGAACTATTCCTTCACAATCGTATTCCGTTCTGAAACATTCTAGTCATTCTTCAGCAGAAATCCTCTGTGCAGAACGGGGACGGCATGCACACTATTACCGGCACACGGTCGGTACCAGAATCAGAGAGTCAGTAGGGTGGTCAAACCTGGTTAAGCGAGTGCGCGGCGGAAGAGCTGTAAATTCTTCCAGTAACAAATACACACACACACGAAACAAAACAAAACAAAAAAGCATCAATTTAGGACTAACTGAACGCTTCTTCCAGCTCGCTTGTTCTTATTGTTCCTTGTGGCCCCCGCGGAAAGTGAGGAGCAGAACGAGTGTTTGCAAAACGATTCTCACCCTTCCGACCACGCGGTTTGGCCAAGCGCGCGCGCACACACACGCACTATCGTTAGGAATGGGAGAAAGCTCCTAAGCAATCGGAAAACAGTTACAAACCATATAAGGCCACCTTAAAGAAAACGGGCCCCATTGTATGTGTAATATTTCCCCTTTATTAAATGCTGGGCCCGAAGGGGGGCCTCGATGGTGCATTTAGGCGAACATACGAACCAGGCAGAGGCAAACACAAAATATAGCCGTACATATAGGAATAGAGTATCTAAACGTTAACCACCAAAAAAACTTGGAGTTCCATTCTTCTATTCGCACACCCACAAAGCACAGGCAATAATGTATTGATAATAAAGATAATAAACAGTAGATAAACAATACATAATCCGTAGGAATCGCCAACGCCAACGGGCTTGCAACGGAAAGAAAGCGTTCAATTCAAATCCAATCACACCCTTCGGCAGCTGTCAAACGCGGTCCCGCTGACGTTGACGTTTGCCGCGGCTAGTGACAGCCGGATCGTGCGGAAAGTTTATTTACATGCCGTCTTCTACCTCCCGAAAAACACGATCCCTCAGCAGTTGCGCATCGTAAAACAAGTGATTTTTTGTGTGTGTAAAGCTTAACAAATTCTAACCTGTGAAAATGCCGGCCGATATTCTTGGATTCGCTTACGCAGCAACGGTGGCCGCCGGTGGCATTGTCGGATACGCGAAAGCAGGTTTGTTGTGTGGAAGGGTCGGTCGGGGGGAGATGTTTCGCAATCCTCCGAAAGACTTTATTTTCATCCACGTTTGTTGTTGTTTTGCTCCTTTTTTGTTTTGTGGTACAGGTTCCGTCCCCTCGCTGGCAGCCGGTCTTACCTTCGGCGCACTGCTCGGGTACGGTGCGCTGCTGTCGTCGAACGAGCCGCCCCGGCCCCTGCTGCAGATCGGCACGGCCCTGGTGCTGGCCGGTATGATGGGGTCGCGGTGGGCCCGCTCGGGCAAGTTCATGCCGCCGGGACTGATCTGCGTGCTGTCCTGCGCAATGCTTGCCCGCGGTCTTATCTACCACAACCGCTATCTGCCGATGATTGGCGCCAAGCAAGAGTAGAGATTGCGTACGGGGCAGGAGGTCGTTAAATTATGCATTTATGCAACGGGCGCTGTCGGACGGGCCGGCACTGATGCAATATTTCACCCAGCGCCCAATGGGGTCGAAGGTTGTGTCGTGCCGTGGGTCGTGGAAGATAGCGTGCGCAAAGTGACAAGAACGTCGAATCACGGTGATGGGAATATAGCGATAAAATAAAAGTACTAGTATTGTTTCCATACGCTAAGGTACATTTTTGATGGTAGAGAAGGAAAAACAACACGAAAGAACGAATTGAGCTCGGTTGGATAGATACAGAAGTGAACAGAGTGATGAGAAACCTCACAGAATCCGGGGACAGAATCCGGGGAGCGGCGCAATTAGAGCAGGAATCGCTTGTCCAATGTCATCAACCGCATTGACTATGTCTGTCCGTCTGAATCAACCAGCAATAACGTACTGAGTAGATCACTTGCTGGAGCTAAGTCAGAAGCTCAGCTCAGAGGGATAACACCTCAGATACCTTCCCCTGTATCACTCGAAGCAGACTTGCGCCGGATTGGTGTCTCCAGTTGGAGATTTGCAGCACAAGACCGGGCGTTATGGCGCCACATTCTGTTCACGGCACGAGTCGACCGATGGCTCAAGTCCGTTATATATATAGGTCCCTAGCAGCTCAACAAGCTCCTTTAGCACAATCTCCATATACTGAGGAATCAGTGGTAGGCTCAATGTCCTTGAACAATATCCAATGTTAATACACTGTGCAAAGAAAGTGGAAGATATTTCCTACCTCGAGATCATCGTCCCGTTTTTTGGAGCATCTGCCGAGGAGTAATCTTCTTGACCAAGGTCTGGAACAGAATATTCATATTCATATTCATTTTTAGTTATCTACCTTCTAAAATACTTAAATAATACTTCTTACCTACGTTCCTAACCTTACAAAAATTAGGGCAGCACGTGATTATGGTAGGTTCTGAGGCGGTGTCGGAAAGAGGATAAGGGGAAGGGTTGGGGTGGATGGGGTGGGATCTTCAATCATGTTGTTCAAGAGGTTTTATTACTATTTTTTAATTCAGATTAATTATTTATTGAGTAATTATTATTCAATATTTATAATTGTTAAGTAACATTGTTGATATAGTTTCATATAGCAGTTGTTATTGATTGGTAAGTTGTTAATGGCGCTTAAATATGTGATCGTTTAACGAGCTTTGATTAGAGATAAAGTTTAAATAAAGATAAAGATAAAGAGATAAAGTTAAGCGGCGGATCTAACGGTAGGCGGACTAAGCGGCCGTCTGGAGCCCGTCGATGTAGGGGCCCCGTAGATCGATATTCTGACCCTCCCTTTTGCTCTATCATCATCTATAGGGGCCTCCATTCGTCGTACCGCTTAGCGCCCCTGATATTCTAAATCCGCCTACTAACGCCTACTAATATTGAATAAACCTACTAAAGGCACTCAAAGGTTCCAATTGGAACCTTAGCTCCATCGTTACAAATCTAATCCATCGTTACAAATTTCAAACTTTTTCTTACTTCGTACACATCATGTAAGTCACGAATTTCGATATTCGGAACGTTGGGTAACAGTGTTGCAACCTGTTGGCCAATGTCATGCCGCCGAGAAGGAAAAGAGCATATAATTAGTCGAGTCAGCCGAAGCATCGGTTCGATTGTTTTGAGAAAAATAAAACAGTTCGAATATACAGAAGTTTCTAGCACGAGCGTTTCCAGCGCAGGCAGTTTGGGAAGTGCCGCAGCTAGCTCTCGATAACGCGGCCGATCTGAATAGGAGTAACACTTGAGCCATAGCGTGTGTAGCCGGCGCATGCGTTCTGCAAACAGATCACACAGTCCGTTCAGCTGTGAGGAATCACATCTAATCAGGAGACATTCTATCGATGCAAACTGCGCCAACGATGGCCAATCAATTTGGGTGGCGTCTCCCAACTCAAGTCTTTCCAGAAGTGGCATGCGAAAGCCAGCGAACGATAACATTTTGTTGCTGTCCTTAATTGCCAAATGTCGCAGGTTCATTAGGTTGGAGAGGTGATGGAAGGATGCCGGGTTTATCATGCGCAGATACGAGAGCGACAGGCGCTCCAGCTGTACGCACGTTTCGCCAATGGCTTGCAGCGTCTCATCCGTCACCAACAGAGGGTGAACTTGTAATATCGTAAGCTGTGTTAGCTGCCGATAAAACTGACTCCCATACGTTGAATTGGCTCTCACGAGCAGGGAAAGTGAGCGATGCTTCGATAGTGTCTGCATTACCAGCTCTGTCAGCTGCTTCAGCTTCCAGTACGGTTCCTGGCCACCGTGCTGTACATACTGCTTACCAATGATGGACCCCAGATCTATTTCTAACACCGAAACGTTCAGGCTCCCCATTTTGGGGCAATCGATCCTGCCGGGCCAAACGTTGCTCAGCAACAGCTTTTGCAGTGAACGGTTGACAAGGCTCAGCTGACTAAACGGGTACGGATTATCCGTAGCTTCATGTCCGATGTACAACACTTGCAAACTTTCCATCTTAGTCACCACACCCGAAAGTTTTACGGCAATTTTGTGCAATTCATACCCGAGATCTAGCTTCAGCACAACCAATTGCTGTATCAAGCGCGTCGCGAGTAGCTTGTCGTGGGCAGCTTGCACATCATCGAGACTGCCTGGCTTAGGGTGACACCTCACGTCGAGATGAAAGCGGCGGTAGGAACGTTTTGTACGCTGCAGCAGTGTGACTGCCTCTTCCATCGTTTCTAAAACGTTTCTCAGTGGCGGAAGATCTTCTTTTCGGTTGGTTTTCTTGCGGCTGCTCAGCACAAACCGACGTGCACTGTAGTCGGCAAACATTTCCTCCAAACGGTGGCATGTTAGTGAAACTGCCTTCAATGATTCGAGATTCAGATGGTCAAAAATGAAGAAAATGAGCTGAAAGGTGAAACGGAACCATGAAACTATCCAGGAATTATTTAAAAGCTGCATTCTTACCTCTGGAGACAGCTTGTCGAAAGGGGATCCGGCATCGGAGGGTTCCATTATATTTCCGCTCCTATTAACGCTTGGATTGTTAATGTATCTGTAAAATCAGACGAATTGCTATGCTACATTCGGCTAGCGTCAAGGGGTGATTTCCTGTAGATGTGGTTTTGCGAAAACATTGGGTTTAAAACATCTGGCTGACAGTGTGTTTGGTCATAAAACCATGTTCGGCCATAAACACACGAACTGGAATTTCGCGGGCGAGAAACTCCGCCTACTGTAGACGGTCTGCCAGCGCCACAGTGGCGACATCTGGAATAGTTTGCGTAAAAGTCCATATATAAAAAAATTGTGGCCAATTTTTGCGGTATTTCATCCACACGAACTGTCAAACGATGGTTCTGGCCAGTATGGCCAGATTATTTTGGCGGTTATGGTCACTTCCAGACACACCGAAAAATCACCGTAATGAAAAAAATCGGATGAAATATAACGCATTATAACGTTTCTTTTTTCGGTAGACCGATTTCGGCCCACCAGTCGATACGGGGAAATCCAAACGAAATTGCTGATAGTTTGCCTCTATTGCACAAAATAATTCACTTTAGACTTTAACCTTTGCATTTCCAACCTTTGCCGGAATAGGTTGATTGGTTATATTTTAGGTACTGAAGCAACGTTTTTATTCCAACGCACCTTTTCTAACTCCTTGTCTGCACAAATTTTGATTCTTTCAACGTTGGGCACCAGTATTGGAACCTCGACCGGAACAGTCGTTCCGTCGCTGCCGAAAGAAAGTTGAACTGTTAGTTTAGTTAACTGCAGTAAGGGTTTCATTACATTGAGGTGATTCAAAGATGGCATATTGTGCAGTACGAGCGTTTTCAGCGCAGGCAGTTTGGTGAGCGCTGCAAATATGTTTCTATACCACGAGAGCTCTAAATCTATTGATAGCTTGATCCATAAAAAGCGGAGACGGTTCAAGGGCCCAGCGAAAAGATCACATATTTGCTTCTCCTGCCAAGGAAAGGCTTTGATCTTCAGCCATTCGATTGAATCAAATCCTTCGACTGGGGGCCAGTAAATTTCCACAAAGTCTAATAGAAGCCTTTTCAGATTGGGCAAGCGAACGTCAGCGAATGATATGACGTTTCTGGCGATTAAAATGTTCAATTCTCGTAGGTTGGTCAGATTCGAAAGGAAGCGTAACGAATTCCGGTCTTCCACTTCTAGCATTAGGAAATATAGGAGCTCCAGCTGGACGCAAGATTCGCAAATGGTCTGCAATATCCAATCTGACGCGCCGTTAAAGTTGTAGTACAATTTTTTAAGGTGTTTCAACTGTCGATAAAACTGTACCCTATAGCTTGCAGCTAATGCCGAAGAATCGGGAAACGGATTACTCTGTAAATGTTTAGTAATTACCAGCTCTTTTATGTGCTTCAGCTTCCAGTAAGGTTCCCGAACACCGTGCAGCGCATACTGCTTACCTACGATAGCCTCTATATCGAATGGCCCTTTAACGGCAAGGCTCTGCATATTGGGGCAATCGATCCTGGCCGGCCAAACGTAGTCTAGGGACAGATTATGCAGTGAACGGTTGATAAGGTTCAAGTCACTGGACAAAGGCAGATTGACATTTGTCAACTGATGTCGATAACAGATGTCTAGCTCCAGCAAGCAGTCCATCTTGGCCACCGCGTCCGACAGATGTACGGCCAAATTTCCCGATAAAGCCGGTAGATCAAGCTTCAGCACGGCCAGTTGCTGCAACAACTGCTTGTCGAGTATAGCTTGCATATGCTCGATACTATCGGCCTCAGGCTCGTACTGCACATCGAGATGAACCCGACGGTAGCGACGTTTTGTAGTCTTCAGCAAAATGGCTGCCTCTTCCACCTTTTCGGCAATTGTTCCCAGCTGATAGTTATAATATGCCAGTCTATTCTCGCGGATGCACAAGAAAAACCGATGAGCACATTGGTTCGCGCATATTTGCTCCAACCGGTGGCATGTAAGAGACAATGCCTTCAACGCCTCCAAATCAAGATAATCGCATATGGTGCAAATAAGCTGGAATGCGAAATAGAGTTGGAGCTGACACTGCCTAGGATTGATTTAAAAGTAGTTACTCACCTCCGGAGGCAGCTTGTCGAAAGGGGACCCGGCATCACACGAATCCATTATACGTTTCGATTATGATCTTTGAAAATCTCTGATTGATCCGAATATCTCTGAAAATCTCACCAACTCAACGACTCAAGAGTTAATGTTGAACGACCACGTTGCTTGGATGAATTGTATGTGAACTGCGTTACTTGGATGTATTGCGTCAATCATGTTACTTGGATGTCTTCCCATCGGATGATCGGTTGTTCAGAAGTGAGTTGTGAGAGAGAGAGAGAGAGAGAGAGAGAGAGAGAGAGAGAGAGAGAGAGAGAGAGAGAGAGAGAGAGAGAGAGAGAGAAAGAAAAACAGATACATTAAGAAAGAATTAAGAAAGGAGAGAGAGAGATAGAGCAAAATCAAGCTTTAATGTTTTGTACGCACTTTATTTGATTATTGGTAAAAGTCGCCTGCATTTCACATACTTGTACAAAGATTCGCTTACACACTAGCAAACCTCCAAACTCGGCCAATATTAATAACGGTCAGTTATGTTCGGTACGATCTCGCACTACGCAATCCCGTCATTCCAATCCAATCACATATCCAAACGCTACTACTACTGCTACTACTAAAATGGTAATAAAATAGAAAACTCAACCACAAACAACAAAAGCTACTGTAAACCCTTAGCGAACTGTGTGTATGGTGGTACATATCCTGTGTATGGTTCTATAAACCCTGCCTCGATGCAATATAGATAACGTTTGTGTATACCAAGCTGTAGTATGTAGCAGAAAGAAAACAAAACCAACTCTTATGTGAAAAAAAGGTAAAGCATATTCCCTTTCCCTGCTCTAGAGTATTAGTGGTGGATGAGTTCTACTTGATTGAAATTGATTGGTTTGTGCCGGGGCCCGTGGACGTGCGATAAGAGTACTCGTATTCTCTGTACTACCACACCGTTTCTTACGCTTCTATGTCTGTCTTAACTTAATCTTAACTTCTACCGAAACTGCTTGAAATCGGTATGCGCGGCTCTCGCTTGAGTTGCGTTTCACGCAAGGTCCTGCTAAATGTACAACTTCAAATTGATGCATTGCAAATGCAGCATTCGCTCGTCCTTGTCCAGCTCGGTGTGTGCAACGCAACGCGGTGGTTGCAGCATAAATAGCATATCTGTCGCTTTGTCTTCCTTTCCCTTTCCTTCTGGTGAAATACCTTACATTCTATGCAGGTAGTACATACACATACTATATATATAAAGCCAGAAAAACTGTACGGTTGAGCGATGGTGCCGCCCGCTTAGCTCATCATACCCCAAACGGACATGATCAGCTTGTAGAGCAGCAGCAGCACGACCACCTTCGTGGCCTGATGTACCCAGTAGAGGCTGCAAACAGAGCACAAAAAGCTCATTAGAATTGAAACCAGAAATATGTGTGTACGCTAAACCGTTTTCGCTTACCGATTCCAGCGCACCACCGCCTGCGGGACGGTTTCCATCGGATCGTTCAGCAGGTACCGGCGGATGCCGCAGAAGTACTGCTCCAGGAAGTAGTCCCAGTTGATCTGGCGCATGTCGAAGAAGAACAGCTTCTGGTCCGCGCTCGACAGCTTGCGCCACAGCCCGTTCATGTTGTCCATCTTGAACTCCCACTCGCGCATCGAGAAGTACTCGATCACGTCCATAAAGCGGTGAATCTTCTTGTAGCTTCGCAGCAGCCTGCAAAAGGTGTGGAGTTGATGAGTTCGTTTCGTAAGTTGTTCGCGCATCATTTGCATACACATCGGAATATCTCTGGCAGTGGACCATTTGTCAGCGTTCCCTTTAGACCCTTTAAACACACACTCTCATCGCAGATATTCCCGCTCCTATGCCCCTTCACACTTACCTCGGTTTGCGTCCAATCAGCACCGCTATGATGTCACAGACGACGGCGGGCGCATAGTGCAGGAAGATGATGGACAGATAGTGCAGCACAATGTTCGGGTTGCTCGCGTAGCACAGGTACCAGATCGCCTTCATCGTCGGGTACATCGAGCCAAACTTGATCGTGGTGTGCGTAAAGTCGCCCCAGGTGATGCAATTGTTCGGCTCGGTGCAGAAGTTGTAGATTGGAATTTCCGGATCGGGCAGGATCTCGCTGGAAAAAAGATATAAAATTGAAAGTGAAGTTGGTGTCCAGTTTTTTTTCAGTGTTGATCAAGCAAAGCTTGGCTTGGATCTACCGGGCCGGACTACTTACGTTCGGAACCGCTCGGCAATGTCCCAGGCGGATGAGATGATACCGTTGACGCACAGATCGACCGGAACCATGTTGGCGACCTTGGTCGGGTCGGCCCGCAGCGTCCGCAGTACACCGGTTCCGGCGCCGGCAATCACCCCGGTCGGGCCGTAGAAGTTGTCGATCCATCCCGGCACCGGCTCCTGGTAGGTGGCAATGACTGTTGGCAGGGAGAAAAAGAAGAAAAATCAATTTTCAATCGTTCATTTTTTATCTAGGTCGTCACACCCACAACCCGATTGGGAAGAATTCCTCTTTCCAAAAATTTCGCCCAATTTCGCTTTCACATGGCGTGCGCACGAAGCTCGTGCGCATACGCCATAGTGTCGCTTGAAAGAATCGTGCCCGCCACCATTCTGCGGGGTGTGCGCGCGTGGTTCCAATCCAGTGGCACCAATTGTTTGGCCCGATCGACCCGGGACCGATTCGGGCACATGCACGTTGCAGGCTTAACGTGGTGAGTTATGCCCGTCACGTGCTCGGGGAAGCTAATGAGCCAATATCAGTGCCTACTTTCCCTCTGCCCCTGAGCTGTTTGCTAGATTTTCAGGTGGGAGTGTGTGTGTGTGTGTGTGCTCATCCGCTACTACACACGGGGTCTCTTCCCGCACGACCATGGCCATCATGGTGGGTCATATTATGCTTGATGCGCATCTAAAACCTTCAAATCGCTCGCTTGTGCACCCCGTTTTGCGGTTAAACTTGACATTTCGTCTGTGGTGCGAATTTCGCCCGATAACGACAGCTTCATATGCATAAAAACATATTCCATCCATCCTCGGCAGAAGCTGCTGGATGTTGGGTTCGGCTTCGGTGCCGTTCCGGTCCCGGTGGTAGACGGTTTTGCTCAAGGTTAACGCATGCGCTTAACTGTTGCCAAAAACCGGGGCGGACGGTTGACATTGGTGGAGGGAGTTGAGAATCGCACGGTGCAAAAAAATCGGCGACTCCCCGGCCGGCCTGCTTGGACGGCCGAATTTTGTGGAATGGAGGAACAAAATTTGCCTACTGAACCAGTTTTGCGATAGTAGGCGATGACGATACGGTTACCTTCACCATCATCCACCGGAGGCCGTCTACATCGGGGGTGGTAAAAGCAGTCTAAAACCATCCCTCACCACACAAAAAAAGGCCGTAACAAAAACACTTAAAACCGTTCTAACACGTTGGAGAACATTCCAAGTTCCGTTGCAGAATTTTCCAATTCATGGTTCCTTTCTTTTCTTTTTGCAGCGGAACCGCAAGAATGAACAAAATCCACACCAGCAGCAGTTTCTCCACTGCGTGTCGTCACCGTCACAATCGGACGTCCAATTCTGGACGAAGCGCGTAACGGCTCGAAGGGCAGCGTCGTGTCGTGCAGCATGGGCCTGACTCCCCAGCAAAGCATTGGCGGACGTCGTGTTGAAATGACCGGCTCGACCCATCGATACATACCAATTAGTTCGCGCTCGTACGGTGCCGAAATTGCGACACTTGCAAAACCCAGCCAAAGCAAAGCACACTGCGATGCGTCGCCTTACAGTGTCTGTGTGTATGGGGCCGTTTGGCCCCTTTTATGTGACGAGTCGGCAACGACCGTTCGGCGGGGCGTATGTATTGTTGTTTGCTGTTGCTTGGTGCACACAGGCCTCAGCTCTGCAAAAGGCCGGCCGTTTGGGAAGGGAGTGACACGTTGGGAGCGACACCTGTGCGGCCCAGCCTTTGGAGCAGCCAGGCGATGGATGCGTCACCATCCACACTGGTCGCCTATTATTGACACACGCAAAAGGGACGGCAAACGGTTGTGCAAAATCTGCCCAACGCTCCCTAGTGCAGCCAGCCCGGTTCACAGCTTGGACGAGTGGGGACATCGATGGGGACATCGTGGGCAAACGACCTCACCGCGGTGTGTGTTACACGCGCGTTCGTAATCACTTGACCGACCCGCGTGTGCTATCGCCGGCCGTCATCGCCATCACGCGTGAGTCCTTCGTGAAAATGGATGCACGGCTGCAGGGGGAGGGGTTTGGCATGTTTGCTTGCGATGTACGATGCTCATTTATCGCCCCGGTTTTCGGTACACACGCGCTGGTACAATATTGACTTTTTTCCGTTTTGCTCAGGAGACACCAATCGGGTCCGGCCGGTCGGTAGCGCGGACGCTCCCGAGGCCATAGTAGATCGAAGCCGTGTGGTTCGGTTGAAGGTGTTCTTCTCTCTTGACATGGATTTGGATGCTTGGATGAGTGGGCTGCTGTGTCGTAGAAACTAGCGCCGCTGGTTGCTGCTAATGGCATCCAACGGGCAGCCGAATCTTTCGAAGGTCGCTGGATTTGCGCTTGCGGTTTTAGGTTTTACGACTTACTTTCCTAATTCCGGTGACTTAGCGTGGGATTATTTGCCATATATTTTTTGTTTGTTTTACTACCAAAGCCACCCGAAATCAAATCTTTGATCAATAGAATGTTTGCAATAAATCGATTCCGTTAACAGCGCTACGGGATCAAGGTAGGTCGTCGTTATGTATCATGTGAGGAATTGGGTTAGTCGGCGGAGGACTTAACTGAATACTCTGCAGAAATGGCCCAATGCAACAGCTCAAAAACTTCACACCTGTGGGTTCAAGACAGTTCGTTCAAGACATCAAGCAGACACGGTGTGTCCTCGACTTCACTCTGCAGTGAAAACGGGAAGACTTTCGTTTGAACTTGACTTGAGTCACAGTTTGGATACAGATCATGGTAGGTCATATCCTCTTGATGATGTTCGTCATCTATTGGCGACATTGTTAGATATTGGGACATTAACTTTTTGCATTATACTTAGATCCATGAGATGAGCTGTCATTAACATGCTTTTTGTAGAACTTTTCGGTGTTTTTTGTTTGTTGGGTTTATTGTGTGTCATTAACTGGTTCACTCATAATGACACCCATAATCACCTATACGGGATATTTTGGGATATTTTGGGGGCATTGAAAGAGAATACCAACGACACCGGTCTGGTATAAGTTGTCTAGTAGGTTCAATTAGGTTAAATGTCTGGGTCATATTGAGGCCACAAGATACTGAACCTTTTTTTTGTATACTGTACCCATTTTTAGGAACAGATACTATTGAAGAAATGTTCAGATTAAATATTATCCCAAAAATCAAAAAGGATTTAAAAAGATCTGAACTCTCCTGTGCAACTCAACATTTTTCCTGACGTAATTATTGTGCAGTTCAGAGAACTTACAGGATTTTCCAAGACACTTTCGAATGTGCACATCAAGATTCACCTCCTCCAAGATGTTTTTTTTTTCAGTTTTTGTTCCAGTTCTTACACCTGATTTTTAACACATCACAAAGAACTGTCAAACTGAATACAGCTTGAGACGTGTTGAAAATCATGTGGAAGAACTGGAACATTATTGTGATGCAAATACAAAAAGTTGGAAAACCCTGTAATTTTTGCAGATCTTTCGCGGGACATTTATTCTTTTGGCGAGTTGAAACTGTCATGACAAAAAGGTTTAATCACCGTAGTGAATCATCGAAAGGTATCCTGGCCCTTTGACCCTAGACCTTAGGTTGTTGCTACTAATTCCATATCTTTTGGATGGACCTTTCTGGCTTTATTATAAGAAATCATCCTCAAAGATTGAATTCGTGAATATGATCTGATGGATTTAAATTCAGAAAGCAGTTAATGTTAAAAACATGTGTGGCTGAACTTTCGCGGCTTATACAAAATGATACATCACATATCCAAAATGGCCTGTGGTAATTTATTGGATATTTTTTAAACATAAAACCCAATTTGCATAATTCCTTCAATAGCTTCAAAGCTGCTAAACTCACACTATCAGCTCAGGGTCGGGGTTTCACGTTTCGGTTAACACCTCACCAGTCATCAACAAACAAAAATAGTGCCAAATGTAACTGGAATACAATTAAGCAAAAGTGTGTGCAATCGCATCGCAATGGCCGGCGGTAATCAATCTCGAAGCCACCAGCCCGGGCACAATGTGTCATTCGACTGTATGTGTGTGTGTGTGTGTGTGCAGCTCGGAACGCACTCAGAAGCAGCAGCACACTGCACAAACAGTGCGCCAACCGCTTTCGGTCGGTCGGACAACACCAGACAGGGACAGGTTGACGACGACAAGACGGGTACAGGCTACGGGTACCCCGACCGAGTGATTGTATAATCAAACATATGCACCGGCCGTGGGACAAGTGCCGTGCGCACCATGATGCAAGCCAGACCCGGCCAGCAGATCGGTTTTGGTGATGGTGATATCAGTGACCCGCGCGTCCGAAGCGTCCACCGGGCTGGCACGCTGGCAAATGCTGTAATTTTTGGCCAAACTCTATGCGTGTGTGAGTGTATTTGCGCGTTATTACGGTGACCGGTCGGCTTGGGCAACTACGGGACATAATCTCGATCGTGCCCGGGTAATCACTACCGGTTTATGGGCTGAATTATGCGCTAGAAACGAGTGTGAGCGATCTGCATTGAACGGCAGCGGTGATCATTGGCAGGATGGTTTGATGTTTGCAGTTATTACAATATCAAAAGCCATTTAACCATCAAACACCAAACCCACCAAGTAACGAGTTTGAGAGCTTAAACAACCCGGCTAAGGCTGACACTGTTTGCGGAAGCGAACAATCGACACCGTTTTCACCAAAGGTGACGATCAACATGGTGACGGCGATCGCGTCATGTTTGAAAAGCTTCGGCCAGTCGTCGCACCTTAATTTGCTAAATCGCCATTGCTGTTTGACGTTGTTTTAGGACACTTTCCGTTAATATCCGGGTGTCCGGCTGTTATTTGTTTCACGTTTTGCGGAGGGAAAATATTTGCGACATCGTCCGGTACGTACCCCGCACACGGTCGGTCGGTCTGGAGTTCACACTTCCGTCAACATAAAGTTCTAGCGGCGGTGCCCGACAAGAAAGCAAGCAAGCAAAGCAACAAAAAGTAATCCCTTTTTCATGGTTGTTTGGAGGAAATTAATTGCTGCTCGAATGACGTCAGGGAAGCAAAACAGTGTCGCAAACAAGTGAAGCCGTTTAGTTCCTGGTAACCTAGAAACAATTCTACCGACATGAGGGCAGTATTCAAATGAAGCCCCATCTCTGCGCCACGAGGCATGTTTTGCTCGATAGGGCTATTATAGGGCTGCTGCATGTTGCCGGCGCTTGATTTTTATTCTTCAAAGTCACGCCGGATTAAGTAGCTAATCGAGCATGGCAAAGTCACGGTCGCGCTGGGGCTTCTGTTCGTCACTTTGTGGAACAATAACAGATCAGTACAAACGCTCCGTTTTATACCATTTTCTCACCCTGCTCCTTTGCATGAGGGCGGTTCCGTCATGCGTGACAATAGTAGTAAACGAACCTACCCAATACTACTAATCATCGTGCTGCGGGGAGGTGCTATTTTTGCGACTGGTGGTAATTAATTGCCATCGTTTAACTAGTGCGATGAGCGATATATGGGTGGGAGGAGGGGTTATATATTTTTTGTTGTTGTACACCCAACTCTTCAATTCCAAACACTTGATTTGCCCGAGGCGCTTGGATTTGCGGTTTTTTTCCTTCTTCTCTTAGATGACCGAAGCAGCAAAAAGCAAACAACAACAAAAAAAGCCTCCAAACGGTGGTAAACATTTATGAATGAAACTGTCGTTCGGTTGGGAGCGATTGAGGGACGAGGGGAGGATTTGGTGTGTTTGTAGCGTACGCTGGGTGAAGTGGGTGATTACTGTGGTGAGACTTGTTGTTGTTGTTGTTGTTGTAGCCAACGGGGTATGGGAACCAAAGTCTTAGGAGGCGGTTTTTACATCGTTATGCTATTTTTTTGTTTTTGTTTGGAAGATAGCTTTGAATGTCTTCATTAAAGCATGTCATGACACCTTTAGTGTATCTGTTCTCTTTTTATATATAAAAGCTCGCGTGACTGGGGATGATTATGATTTTGTTTACATTCTGGCGGGCAAGTTTTTTTTTTGAAAGATCATTCACCTGCGCTTCAAATTAAAGGTACTTCTTCAGATTTGTAATTATGTTGTTTATCTAACGAAGCTGGATTATCGTCTTGTTTTTAAATTTGACATGTGACCAAATTTGTCTACTTGAATCCATACATTGCGATCATTTCTTCCTGCTGAATTGTTGTGTTTTTTTAACTTTTCACTTAAAATTGTGCTTAAATATTGGATGTTATGTTTTTAGAAATACAGTCTTTTCTTGAGTTACGCGGGTTCTTGGAGCCAGTGGGAGTTTGTTGGAGCCAAGTGTTCTGATTTGATGAATAATTTGCCCTATCTCAAATCAATTGTCTACCAATCTCTACAACATTATCGGTATATGATATGCATTTTAGGCGAGAATCGTGATATTCAACTTCAGCGCATATTCGTTGAAGTAGTCGTCACATTAATCTTATAAGTCGAGAACCGATAGGATGCAACATTGCATCAGTAGTTGAGCTGTAGCACAAGATAATGTGTGTGATTGTTCCCATGTTTCTTTGTGTTTAAAGCCGGGATATAATCAAATATGGATTAAAATTTCAATTATTGAAGATTGGGATTTAACAATTTCCTTTTTGTTTTCAAACCAATGAGCATCAATAAGAAGCTTTCTTTTGCACAAATCCGGTCTATTAGATTTCCTAAAATTCTGCACTTCTTCCTTTTTTATTCTTCTTCTTCTTCTTCTTCTTCTTCTTCTTCTTCTTCTTCTTCTTCTTCTTCTTCTTCTTCTTTTTCTTCTTCTTCTTCTTCTTCTTCTTCTTCTTCTTCTTCTTCTTCTTCTTCTTCTTCTTCTTCTTCTTCTTCTTCTTCTTCTCCATCTTCTTCTTCTTCTTCTTCTTCTTCTTCTTCTTCTTCTTCTTCTTCTTCTTCTTCTTCTTCTTCTTCTTCTTCTTCTTTAACAAAATCCAACCGTAGTCGGTCAAGGCCTGCTAAAAATCATTCATAAGCGCAGCTATCTGTGTAAACCTGGTGGGTTCCTCATCCGGTTCCTCAAAAAAAACTGGTTTGTGAGAAAAACTTGTTATTTCGGGAGTAGAAATGTTTAGGGAACGATTTTTATGTAAATCATTCCCACACTAGTTGCGCCCGGATGATGACCACACTCTTTTGGGGCTAATGCTTCGTGATCTGTCGGTTAGTTATGAAGTTAGTTGTTTTTTTTTTGTTATCAGTAAGCTTTTGCTAAGGCTCAAAAGGTAGTACTAATTCCTTCATACTAGCGCTACATAAACGGATGTTTATTTAGCTGGCAAAGAAAGCAATGCAGAAAGTCAGGTTGACCATGATGATGGACGAAAATGTAAACGTTTGCTGCTGCTTGGAGTCGATGATGTCCATGATGATGGTCGAAAATGTAAACGTTTGCTGCTGCTTTGAGTCTAGCTTGTAGCAGGATTCCTCTGCTCAGTTTAATCACTCTTCGTAACTCGACGAATCAAACCAACATCTTTATGCGCATAAATGACCAACATATTGACGCAACCGGTTCGAACCGGAACCAATCAACACTCAATGCATTTCAAACTACTAATCAAAACGTATGCAAAGCAGCCACCGCCATTTAATGCCTTTATTTGTTGTACACACCAAAAAAAAAAAAAAAAAAAACATCCCTCGCAGAAGATATGCTTTACAAGGATAGCAGTTATGCTCTCGGCTCAGCCCAATGCTCATCGCGGACCGTGACCTTTCCCATAAAAATGGAGAGCTAGCCGCTGCGCCGAATACAGGCCGTCCTTGAGCAAACCCGATCATCGGATCATCGGGTGGCGTAAATTGACGGTCAATTTAATCGTTAGCATCTGCCGCGCAGAGCACCGCGTTTGCTGTCCCGCAAACTAGGTAGTAGGAAGGGGGTAGCAACCGTTCGATCAGGGACGTTCGATTGCAATTTGAAGAAATGCGCGTTACCGCTGACAGACTAATTGTTCGCTGCAAGGAGCGCCATTCTCAAGGAAAGCTCAAGTGTTAGGATAATTGTGGCTTCGCGCGTACACGCCTATAATGATTTGGGGAGAGGAGGTGGGGTCATGGAGTGTCAGCGTTAGAGATCTAACCTTGGTATGATAGAGCACGCACACTGCGGTGGGCTCTGAAAAAAAAAACAAAAAAGTCGACGCGGAAGACCGTCTAACGCGTTGGACAAACAGTCATAAATCATCGCTGCGCGGATATGGCGGCGGCGGCGGCAGCTGCGACAATTAGGACGGCAACTCCCCGCCCCCTGGGTCGCTGGTAAGGCCAGATGTAATAACCAGTACTTCAAACACATGGTACGCAGGGTAAATCCCGCACCGACACAAAAGTGCACTAAACAACTTCCTCCGAAAAAGTCACCCCCAAAAATACGCAACGCGCGTCAAATTATCGATCCTTCACTAAACGCCAAAGTCTGTATGGTTTCCGCCACTGCCCCAGGGGCAGAGGTAATCCAGCAGCATCAACAAACGGCTGCGCTGAAGATGTGGTTGCATCATACGCACCGGGAGGAAAAACAGGCTCTCTTCGGAGGAGGCCGCGTTTGTGCGTTTTTTTGGGGACACGTTCACCCCGACCATTCCCGCGCCCGTTTTCAATGTCAATGGCAGGCGGGCAGCAGGTAACGGCGCAACGAAAACAACGTTCAGGTTTCGGATGTGGCCACTGCCACAAGCTTTTTTTTTGTATGGGGAGGCGTTGTGGCTTGTACGCGTCTACGTGATCTCTAACGGCAGAGATGGTGAAAGATGCTGACCGCGAGAGGAGGAGGATGATGATGATGATGATGATTGTTGCTTGTTTGAATTGTAAGTACCATCGACCGTCAAGGTTGATCGAGGCCTGTGCGTCTGTGTGCTTACTAGAACGTCACGTGTTTTCGCGTTTGGCCGCCTATTGTGTGCTGTAGCCTTCAAGACAACTTAACAGCAGCACTTGAAGGTTTGAAAGTGCTGCACAGCTCAAACCCGGTGAGTCACTTGGCGGGATATGATCGTATGATCGTATGGCAGGCTCTGCAGGGATATCATTAAATGCAAACACTGCTGCGGTGGCCCTTCCCAGATTTTTGCATTCCAACCCGGCCCGCGTACACGTGCAGTTAAGAACAACTCGCCAGAACGCACGCACGCTAATTCTATTCTCGCGCTTTGTTGTTAATTTTCACACCACGTGCTTTTAGGGATCGGACAAACCCTGCAGCGTACTACCCCCAGACATTCTAATGCAGCAGGTGTAAGCTTTGCTAATTTCTGTATCAAGACACGATCACCATTATCGGAGAGTGGAGTAACATAACTGACCAACTCTACGTCAGGAGAAAGTGGCTTAGTTATGCAACGCACATTCCTGCACAAGAACCTGCCCCCCAGAAGGACGCCCTGTCTTCGTTTTGCGCCACATCCGTTAGAATCATTATCGGCAACTCCCACCGTGTTAATGTGTCGAAATGTGTCCGCTCTAGCCTCGCCCGAACCATGCATAATGGCGCAACGCAGCAGAAGCCAACCAGTTCGATTGGCGATTAATACCCAGGCGCTCGCGCTTTGCCAAACGGACGGCGGCGGTGGCGGCGGCAACAAAGTCGCGTCTCCTTCGCGTCCGCGGCGACTGGTTTTGCATGCCAATTTCGCCGGCCTTTCTGTGATCGCGCGACCTTTGGCAATGCGCAAAGACACACAATCGGTGGTGCTGTCCGTGGGCATGAGCATCGAGTGGCCATCGGTCGTCGACACGAAGGACACACCTGCTGGTGCGCATTTAGAGTGTGGGGGGGGGGGGGGGGTCGATCGTTGCTGCTGCTGGTGCAAGTGCAGCTGCTAGATTAATCTACGCATGATGGCGAAACGACAAACCCCGAGACTCGACGAGCAGCGCGAGCAGAACGCGGATATTCGAACAGGGCTGTTGTCTGTTAAGGGAGTAGTTGTTTGTTGAAGTGTTTACAATCAACATAGGTGTGTGGCTGCAATCTCACCGATGTCACCGATTGCAAACATATTGGCGCGTAATGATGATTGTGTGATAAAGGTGTACGTCATTTGGGCGATTGTGCAAAATTTCCGCTGCTGCGTGTGCAATTAAACAAACAAGCAAAACAACTTACCAATCCCGGGCCGAAACATTCCGACCGGCATGCCGCGGCTGTTTTTGCGCACCACATCCTCGGCGATCGCCTTCGTGAACGTGTACGTGTTGGGCCATTTGTCGAGCAGTCTGTGCATATGGGGGGGATGGAGGAAAGAATAACGATGGGTAAAGGCGTATTAGGACAGCTGGGAGAAAACAGATCCCGATTGCGTCACGAAGCTACTTACACCGGGGTGATCTTTTCGATCATGCCATCGGTGACGCAGTCGGTCAGGTGGATCATCTTTTCCGACTCGAGCGGCGGCTCGTAGAACCGCTCGTCGACCACACTCTGCGGGCACTGGGTGTAGGCGGTCGAGACGTAGATGACCGACTTCAGGTGCTTCATGTCGTGGCAGAGGTCCAGCACGTCCCGGCACGCCTTCACGTTGATCTGCATTGCCGTCTTCATCTTCTCATCGAATCGCACCGTGGCGGCTAGATGAAACACAATGTTGACCTGTTTTTGGGGGAGAGGGGGTAGGAAAAAAGAAGAAAGAACGTCACATAAGTTTGTGTCTTCCCCGCATTAGCACACACACTGTGGGCCGAACACATACATTCTCCGTCAGCACTTCACGATCGGACGAACTGATGCCCAGGCCCGGCTGCATGCAGTCGCCCGCGACGGCGCGAATTTTGTGATCGTACTTCGGACAGGCTTGCTTCATTTTGTCAAACATCTGCGAAATGGGGGGAAAAGTAGGCGACGAACCCCGTAGGCGATTAATTGTGGAGGGTTTTCTTTTTTGTATTTTTTTTTTTGTATTTATTTAGGGTTGCGGAGATGCATCGCGCCTACTTACAGCATCGTCGAAGATTTCTTCCACCCGCGAAAAGATGTCTTTGCCGCGCTTGCTTCGCACCAGCAGAAAGATGTTCTCGATCCCGGGGCAGCTGGTCAGCAGTTTGTAGATGAGTGCTGGAGATTGATGGGCGAGAAGGAGAGAGAAATATATTAGTGTCTTCAGTAGTCTTTAGTTTGTTGGAAATGGAAAATGCTTTCTTTTTTTGCATAGCTGCATGTTTCATGCAGATCAGCTACCACGAAACATGGGTAAAAGTAGATAATCGCAGCTTCTTCATCTCCAAAACGTACGGCGAGAAGAAAGGCCAGCATTGAAAGGCGATAAATTAGCTTGTTCGTGTGAAACTCGCCTATTTTTTATGTCGAATTCGTCGTGTTTTAAAAAGATTTACAAGCGGAGGACATCTTTTTTTTTGTTTTGGAAGCACCTCAAAAACCGGCACCGGATGCTGCCCAAATCGGATGATGCCTGTCCGCGCTTCCTGTTGCTAAGGGACACCGGAATATATTGTGAAATAGGTGGAAGACCGAGGGATAGAAAGAGAGAAAAGGAGACATCAAACCATCATCTCCCCCAAAACAAGAAACAGGTTTCGTCACGCACTCTTGGGAGTGCGATCGCTAGTCGCAGCCATGTTTCACGGCGAGGATGATACCTTATAGAAACGGGTTGAAGATTTCGGGTCGCATCGGGAGAATCGGGAAACATACGCTTTTTTTTTTGTTCGCAAGGAAGCGATAACAACGCTATACGGGTCGAACGTCAGACGGTAAGGAGCCGAACGTTTGTCGAACCAAAAACCAGCACGAATGCCGTTCCACGCTTGACCCTGAACTAGGCACAGTTGGGGAAGGATCTAGCAAAAGCTTCCCAAAATCATGGTCATCCGTATCCGAATCCCGCCACCGAGGGAGGCCACGTGCAGGTGTTTGGGAAGACTTTTGTGGACTTTTTTGGGTTTTCAACCCTCCCCCGGTGGAGGTGTGCTCTCCGAGCACCGAGCACCGATTGGCATATCATTATAAGCTTTCTGCTCGGGATCGTGCGGCTAGACGCGTCTGCCCACCCGCCGAGAGATGCGTCCCCTTTCTTTCGGGTTTGGCAAGTTTGGCATTCTTTGTTTTTTTTTTTTCTTCTTCTCATTTGAATAACTGGTTTGCTTTTTAAACAGCGAATTTATTTGGCTAGTTAATATTGTATAGTTTCTCGCTTGCCGTTTCTTGCTGACACCAGCTTTTCTGCAAACAAAAGTATCATGTGTTACACACAACGCGCGAACCAGCCGGAACTATGCTGGGGACACTGGCATCTAGGGGTGGCATCCGATAAAATGCCCACGTGTGTGCCCCGAGCGCTTTTGTTTTGCCGTTTCTTTGCTGCTGCTGCTGCTTCTGGGGGAGCTTTTATGATTCACGACCCGCAGCACCAGTCCGCTGAGTTGGGGTTGATTCTACTAGTTTGTTTTTCTTTTTGGAGAAAAGTCTCTATCATTGGATGTAAATCCCTTTGCGATCATTTACCATCGGAATGGCAATAAAACCAATCAACAGAAGAGACCAAACTAGAAGTAGGGTGTAGTATAATGAGCTACATCTTTACATGATGGCTCGGATCGGATGCAAAGAGAAAAGAGCAAAGCGGGTTGTTAACCTAAGCCTAGGATGCGAAATACCGCATGAGGGCTCTATGCTATTGAAGGGCATTAATCTTTCTCCCTTTACTATCCTGTATGTGAAACGCTACTAAACGGATTCAAACACCACTTCTTTCGCTTGGCGTGCATGGTCGTGCCAATTGGAACGTGGAAAGGCCGTTTGGAAAGGCAATTATCTAATAAATGGGGGGCCACCCCGTAATCGCCCTTTTGCGACAATAAAATTGATCCTCTCCGATCGGTGCCGCGATCAGTTTGGTGGGACGAAAAGAGGGAGAATATGTTCACTTTTGCGGTAAAGATATTTTGTGGGTGATAAAAAGAGGATTGGAAACTGAAAAAAGAGTTACCAATAATGAAGGGTTCGTTTTCGTGCCCTGCATTGAAGTCTTTCGTATATGAGTACACGTGTACTTTGTTGTACGCGGGCGCTACAACACTGTTTTGTTCAGCGTGTGTGCATGTGTGAAAGTGCCGACAAAAATGGGTATGTGTAGTGTAGTGTGGCTCCTTTTCGCCTGCTCACCCATACACAGACACATGCACACACACGGCATCTGTGTGTCGCCAATCTTCCGTGCGGTTGCAGCATGCTGCCATCCTACCGTAACCATGGTGCAAATTATGTAACCTGATACCCGTAGGTAGTAGTAGCAGCAGCCAGTCCCTCGGTCTACTTGGATGAACTTTACTCATTTGCGGTGAAAGCTCGGGTGCAGCTCGGGTCCCCCCTTTCAAAACATACTCCGGCTCTGGACGGGTCCCAAGCCGCTCCGGTGCTGGTGCAGAATAAACAGCTGATTGGTGGTGTGGTGAGTGTTTGGTGAAGCTTTGAAATCAGTTTGCAATCGCCCCGTACCGCCTAGAGAAGCGAGTAAGCCCGTGCCGTGACAATTCTTGAACCGAGTGGCAGGGACGGTGGCTCAATTCAATCGGTGCGGTCAATTGGCTGTGCAGATCGTGCCACTGTGCGAAAACCAGAAATGAAAACCGGGCTGTCGGGGAGTTTTTTGTTGCTTTTTTTCGTTTTACAAATTTCCACACCCTTTTTCGGTTTTCGTTCCAGGTTTTGAAGTCGACACGCTGCACTCGCTGCACGCTGCACGGGACGGGAACGCTGGAACACCACAGGACGCTGCTGAGCGTAGCGAGAGGTGCACGGTATGTTTCGTTGGAATTTATATGCATATTTACGTTCGCTTGTGGCCAGTACGCCTCCGTTCGTGTCCGTTAGTACAGCTGAGGACAAAGTTGGTACGGTATGTTGCGACATAAGCATCTTAGGCCCATGAGTACTCGATCAGCGCCGAGGAAAAGCTGTCAATTCGTACTGAGCTATTTTGTCAATTTATTCCGTTTAATCCGTCTGAACACATCTGACGTCATAATAGGAAAAAAAAACGACAAATTGTTTAACATACTAATCAACAGAACAAAACGTCTTTCGTGTGGCTACAAGAGCAAAGGAACTTCTTGGTTTTCGCGGTTTTTGTTTTGCATAACAATATGCTAAACGGTACCACTCAGCTGTTGCTGTCCCACTCTCAATGCAGCCAATTAGAGCTCATTCACGAGAACATCGGGCGACTGGTAGGAGCACGCACACACACACACACACACACACACGTACACGTAACCCGTTGGTGCCAGCATGGCTGCCAAGCACACAGAAGGAAGACAGTAGAATGGGAAGAACGGTGGACGTACAACGTGCAGCTGGACACACAAAAAAAGCAACGATCAGAATCGAAATCACGCGCCAACGACCATCTGCGTGCGTAAAGTCTAGTGCGAATTATATTATTGACCAACGCGACCGGCCGCCCGAACGTCATCGTTCTCAAGGTGAAGGATTTGCATAAACTCCACCTGTGTTTGCTGTCGTCATTAGGTTTATCGATCGGCGGGGGAAATTTTGGGGAATATTTTGGAGCTCGGTGGCCAGAAAAAACCCAATTTATGAGTGTATCGTTTGGCGTACAGGGAAATACCAATTTGGTGGATGAAAGATTGGTGCAAACCGCGTGTGCTTTTCCCCTGTTTGATTTCCCCGGTTTAATTGATGGTGGTGAAACAAATTGAAGGTGATTTTCGGGTATAAATGCCTCCCAAAAATTGAATTCTTCTTGAACATTCTGTACAACGGCTACTACCACAAGCAAACGTCGTTATGACGTCTATACGTGAGGGGACAAAGTCTGTAAGACGTCTGAAACACAGATTTGTCCGCTCACCTCACCTCAAGATTTAACAAATTGCTGACAATTTGCTTGATCGGTTTTGCGTTCCAGCGTTAACTGTACCTTTTATGGGATGATTCATTTATCTTGGTGTGTCTGTTGACGAAAGCGTATTGGATAAGGGCGTCACGTGGCGTATGACTGCCAACGAGCATAAATAGCTTATAGATACTTATAGCTGCCCATTACTGCTGTAAACACGCGGTTAATGTTCAATAGCCCTGTACTGCGTTTTTTCGTGTGCAACGATACCACACACATACTACTATCACTGGGTTGGTGAAAGGTAGTTGGACACACAGAAAAAAAAAGCAAACACCCAAATCACCCAAAGCATCTGCGCGCCAGCCTTACCAATTGGCTGAAGTAGCAGCATTGTAAGGAAAGTGATAGTTGTACTATTTCCTCTACGCGCGCGCGCACACCCTGTATTTGTCGAAAATTCTGTTTGTCGGTCAAGGTGAAGATGAAGCAAAAATCATACCGACGCGCAAAGGTAAACATGCACCGCGTGGGGCGGTATTTTGCGTTTTACATAACATTGTACGCGCACAAGCCGTTCCAGTGGGTCAGGATCATGGGGAGAGCAAGAGTGAGCGTTGTGTGAGAGAGATTTGGTTTGAGGAACGTTTTTCTGGATACATTGGTATGTAATAATGACCGATAAGAGGGTTCAAGTAAGCTTTTTGAAACGACTCGTTTGTTGAATGGTCGCAAGTTTTAGGCTGCAGTAGGCACAGCAAATGCAGTACGATACGATTTACGATTTCGATGATGATCTGTCGTCGATCGTATGACTGGAGCGGTCTAGTCATCTTCCAAAAACAAATATTGAACCTCATAAACAGCTACAAAAAAACCCACAGAAAAAAAACCTCTCATCGAGTTCGTCGCTTGTTCCCAGAGTCAAACCATTACAGTCGATGTGCCGGTAGGGGGATGGGAAATGGGAAAAGGCGGTGAAATGTAAACAAAATTTACACGTTCACTGTGAACGGGTGGTGCGCGAACGAACGGTAGATTTAAAGGTTGGACGGTTGAAGAGAGACGACAATACTCGGGACGCCATTATTTTTGGCGAAATTGCGTACAGCAAAAAAAAGGACACAGACGGAAAGAGAGAAAGGGTAAAACATTTCAAGGACTGTTTAGCTGCAAGCCGTCGATGGTGAGTTTTATGCGTAATTTAACGTGCTAGTGCAATTGAACGATCAATGCGCCGAACCGTGCCGTGCCGAGTGTGAGTGTTATATTGCTCACGTATGTGGGTGAAAGGTGGAGGGCGGAGGATCGCTCCGCTGGCCGCTTTGGCCAAGGGTCACCGATTACGTCGTGTGGCCGTCGTGCATTCTTGCCCTGCACATGCGTAATGCAACGGTTTGGACCAAAGCTAGATAAAACAAAAATCGCAACTAAATCGCCTCCGGGAGGTCCAATTCGGAGGGTTCGTTTTCGTAGTTTTCCCACCCGCACGAAACGGAAAGCCCACCCGAACGGGCAAAAGAATAAATAAAAGCAAACGCCCTTAGGGCGACGTTTACAACACCAAACACAAGCACACACACACACACTCACTCTCTCGTATGGTGTAATGCAGCGGTGTGTTAAGTAAACATCTATATTAAATATGACGCCCGGCCAAACGGAAACCCGCGGTAATGTTTTTGTACACTGCTTCTTCCTCCGCTTCTGCTTCATGTGCGCACTAGGTTAGGTTGCGCAGATTGTCAATTACAAAGTCGGCCACCTCAATGAGGTCAGCCGGAACATAACAGGGCTGCATAACAAAAGGTACGCGCGCAGCATTGGGTTGGGTTCACGCGCTTTCTCGCGCGCGCTTGACGAAACACTCAACGAGCATCCTTTAAGTGGTGCCTTTGCGCAATTGCATTAAAATGCTTGCCGATCGGCAATACGATTTGGGCAAGGATGGCGTAGTGCGCCCTTTAATGCGCGAAATAAAGTTGAGCGCAAAAAGCTCGTATACTCACTCTTGCCGAGAAATCCGGTTCCGCCCGTAATGAAGACGTTACATTTGTCGTAAAACTGCTGGATGGCGGTAAGCTGCTCGTCGATCTTGCCGGTCGTCATCGGGGTCGGCTGGTCCGGTTGGCCACCGGTCTGTGCCAGCGGCTCATCGTCGTACATGGAAACCGTCATCGTCACGCTGTCACACTGTCACACTGTCACACTCAACACACACACACACAGAGCTCACTTGCAACACTTGGGTTTAGCGGTTGTTCTTCTTTTTGGTAAACTGCACTTTCTGTTGTGATGGGGGAGAAAAAAACAGTCACAGAGTTTAGATGTTTTATCTGTTAAGTTTAAAAAGAGTGATTGCCTTAAATAAATATTATGATATTGATCCGAGAAAAAGGGCAAAAAGCGTCCAGACCATCGTGAAGTCTGCGCTGGAAATCTAACTATCACATCTCACGTGGAAACTCTAATCTTTTGCATCTAGCGAGCGTTATTTGTGTTTACATAACAGCAACATTTTGCACGGCATCTGTACCGTGTCCATTGCTATTGCTCAACAGCCTTAAGACGACGACGAGTCGAAACAAGTCCTCCTGGGAAGGAATAATTTCATACCCCTTGGTTCTGGTTGTTGCGGATACTTTCCGCACCCAAACCAGCTTGAAATCTATTTTTCTTTTCTTTTTAATTAAAGCTCTTCGGAGGTGGAGAATGATTATCGCTTCACGTGTGGAACCTGGCCCCACAATCAACTACTGTGTCGCGTGTGTAACTTTGCCTCTGTGGCGGAAGCAGTTGATCGTTACAAGTGGACTCGTGCAAGGGAGGGCTGTGGATTATGACACCATGTCGCGCCGATTATGATTGGCCATTAAGGCTTTATATGAAGGGTGAACTATTGGCTGCCCTGTAGGGAGACAATAATTATCGAACGTATCAATTATAGGATATGATCTGCCTAGGGTCGACAAGATTGAAATTATCTTCTCACTTCCTTGTTTGCTGCGAGCTGGGCTGTTTAATACAGGGAAAAAGCGTTTAAATTAAATCCCTACAATGCTCGGTTTTCACTGCAGCTTTTAGTGGCTTTAAATTTGACTTTTGGCTTGAAAATTTTGCAAATATTTATCCCACACACAAACTAAGAGACACTTGAAATGCTATCATCGCTTATTCCAGCAACCAATTCAGCTGTATTCTTTTCGCTTTCCAAAACCCAAATATGTCCATCGTCCTATTATGCACGCGCCACCGTAATCACCGTAATGCACTATTCACTGTCCCAATCGATTTCCTGTCACGTAAAACTTGACACAACCAAATTTGATCTCCCCCATCCCCAGACTGTTGCACATGCTGGACAGAACGTTTTCACCGCGTTCTGCACCGTCGTCGTCGTCCACCTACCATCCAACAGGGACACTGCTGTGACTGCTGATCCTCTATCGGTGACGATCGGCTAAAGACTGAAACGGCGACTACAGTCAGCCGGACGGCACTGCTGCCACACTGGACCCGGACCGGCTATAGAGTGGGTCCGCACGGCACGGCAAAGAAAGCGCGAGCGAGAGCGAATGGAGCAACGCGAGAGCGGGAGAGAGCGTACGCGCGTACTGAAGTGCCTCCGAAATCGATCGGATGCGGACCTTTCGGTTGCGGGGTTCGTCACCTGGAACCGCGTGCGAATCTTTGCGTTGCGACCGTTGCGGCCGCTGGTCAATCAAATACTGTGTCGATCGCACGATCGGGGTACACGATGCCCGCAAACGTCGCGCGACATGGTGGTTGGGGGGTCGTTTTTTTTGGACACTTCCCTTCCTCGATCAACACCGCACCCAGTACCGTCTCTGGTGTGTGGTTGTGTGTGTGTGTGATTTTTTTGCTGTTGTTGGCGTCGTTAACGGCAGGATCGCGGTCATCTTTTGTCGACTGTCGTGGCTATTGTTGTGGTGTGGCTGTATGGCTGTGGGAGAGGGAAAAGGGGTTGTGAAAGTGGGTAGCAGAAGTTCGGTACTGTACTTAAAGCACTGCAGAAAGAGTGAGAGACAGGTCGCAGCAGCTGTAGTGGAGTAGTGCTGCATTTCGTTTGGCGGTGGGCGAACTGCGTACTGAGCTGGTTGGAGCTTTTGCCAGCCCCCGTGCAGGATCGGACGATCGGTTCATCTTTAATGGATGAATTTTGGCTGGCGAGAGGAGTCGCTCGGTGTGGGTGTGTTTGTGCGTATCAACCAGAAACATATGTTGCTTGCAACAGCCGAAAAAAGCATTGATGCTGATCGTCTACGTCTACGCATCGCTGGTGGGTAAAATGGACGAGGAGTCGCGGGAAGGGATGGTTAAAGAAAATGAATTTTTAAACAGATAAAAGTTACAAACGTTTGCTTTTCACTTTCGTTTCGGTGGTTGTTTTCTTTTCCTTTCCCAGCCGCTGGTTGAGATTGCTAACGATTAGATTGCGTCGCTTTGGAGACGAAAGCGACATTTAAGCGACGAACCCTCTCTGCCCCTTCGATCGCAGCGGCGCGCTGGCGCTTGTTAGCAGAATCGTTGGAGTGGTTTGTTTTTCCCTCCTACACCCGCGTGTTGTGTAGGTTTGTGTGTTGGGGCTTTTCCCCATGATTGGCGTTTGCAAGTTAAGCTAGCCTCAGAGAAGCAGCAAAGAAGGAACGGCGTGTGTGACATCTCGCGCGAGACTTCTCGAGGACGGAATTGGGTCAATATTTGCACGTTACCGCGAGTAGGGACACACGAGTAGCTCACTAACGCACATCGCTGTCTATTTATCGTGAGCGGTACAGTACGGGGACCACCAGAGAGTGAGTGAAAGAGAAAGAGCCACACAGCATAAATGGTGCGGCCAAACATGACACCGGGTACGATGGGCGAGCAGGTACAGGTGGGCATTGCAGAGAGTGTAAGTGAATTGGTAAGTGTCGATGGGTGTACGGATATTATGCTGAATGCTGTTGAAGCACGCGCGGATCCTAAGCCAACTGCTTGAAGAGCGGTTGTTGGCGGGTTGATGATCGCCAGCACGGTTGCTGCAATGGCTCTTTAAATGCTGATCGTCGCAATTGGATGGCGATAGATGGGTAGCGGAGACGGCAGGGCAAGCCCCGATGACGAGGATCACTATCTCTCTGTCTTCGGTCGTTTGGTCCCGTTGGTCTCCGTCGACGGAATCGAATCGACCGACTCACCGGCTCTCTTGTGGAGCACTTGCGAGCCCCGCACGTGCATTATATAATGGGTTTGTGCTAATGCGCGAACTGGAATCACTTGCCGAAGATGATGCTCAACCTATGTACATCGGTATGTTTGTGTGGCTTGTGCCCACGTGTGTGTGTGTGTGTTCACGTTTGTGAAGAAAACTCGTTTTTCATGCCGATCGCCAGGGGTGTTGCTGCGCAAGTAAAGAAAGATCGCTCAGAATCATTAATCTGTTGTGCTGTGTGGCTGTAGCTGTGAGAAGTGAGACTTCCGCAATAATGGCCATCGTGCATGGTTCAGCAGCAGCAACAACAACAACAACGAAATAAAAGACGCTCGATCGTACGATCGAACTTGCACTCTCGTGCACTTTTACTGCACAGCCATTTGCAGCTGTCCCTGGTAGCTGTGTGTGGATATAGGTTCGCTCCTACGGGCACACTCGACCTCCGCCACGTTCCCGTGCATTCCTTGCGCGCCCGTGATGAGTGTTGAATGGTGCGTAACTGGCGGTGGCGGTGACGGTGGGTGGCGTTCGAAAAATTGAAAGTAAGGTCGCACTGTACCCGAAGCACGGTGCCGATAGCTGCGCGGTCGAGAGGATTTCAGTTGTCTTAGGTTACCACGGTGGGATGTTGTCTGCTGAACGCAAACGGCTGAACCTTACCGTGGTTTGTGGGGACAGGTGCACTAGCCCGGAAAAAGGAATTAATAAATTTGGTTCTACAAATATTTCCCAATCACACCGTACCTGTTTGGATAATTTGGTTTCGGTTTGCAGAACGCTCCAACGAGAATAACGCGTAATGAGAAAAGCAAACAAATGGTTCGAGCTTTTCGTACGCAAACGCTATTAACAAAGCAAATAACGGTCTGCTTTCCGTGAGAAACGATTCTTAATACAGCCGTACCAGAACGCAATGTTCGAGGGGTTTTTTGTCGTTGTTGTTTGTTGCGCATGATTCTCCAAAACGGTCCTGTGATTTCAACCATTAACTGTATCGGATGGATGGAGTCAACAAGGAGAGAAATGCGCACGATTGCTAACTTAATATTAGCGCAGTTCCTGGAAGATGACGGGAGAGATAGTGCTACGTATTTACAGTTGTGCTTCCGTCCGACTGTTGTTCCGCAAATGCACTCTACACTATCAGTAAACCAATCGAAGTCGAACGTAAATTCAACGTGACAGCAGCATGATTTTATGACCTTTTTCCGGATCAACTTATCGGCATTGTTAGAGCAAATTCGACCGTAATCAGTTGAGTTACACGCAAAGTATCAATTTATTCAATGTAAGCTGATTAGCGCTCTCTTGCATCATAACTACCAGTTTAGGGATCTAGTTTGGAACTATCCAGAACAACACATCCATTATCACGTTGTTAGTCTGTCTGGTCATTGTGTATAATTGAGACTTAGAAAGGCATCACAGGTTTGCTGTTTTTTTCTCTCAATTATTTTGAGGAAAATTCTCACAGCTAGATTGTGGCAATTAATTCAAACTGAGGGGTTTGGATTACCGTATTGCTTCGAAATACGGACACCTACGGCATATAAAGAAATTCATTCAAAAACATGACGAATTTCCGAAATTTAAAGCTGTCCGTAATTAGAATCATAACGGTACAACGAAAAACGATTCGTATTCGTTTCTAGTGATCTTATTGGATTATTAGCGTCTCTTCCACGCAGTGTCCGCATGGTGCCGAGGTAAACGTATGGCCTGCTATATGATTGGACGATGGATCAAATCTAGCTTCGACCATGACGTTCTTGACCTACAGTAGTTTGTATCCGGCATTTTATTTATGACTGTCTCAAATATACATTGGAGTATCTTCTGAGAAAATGCTAGTTTTGTAAAGATCTTAACACAATTCTAGATTATGTTTCCCTTTAAATTATAGAAATTGTCTAGTAAAAAAAGAAATACTGTATAGTTGACACTGCAAAACCGGCGTATCGCATAGAACGCGTTCCATTTGCGGGCTTGCCTCACACACTAACGCGCGCTCTGGTGCATTATTTTGTGCTGTTTGAGCAATTTTCGGCTGTTTAAAGATTGTTCGAGAAGAGCATAAGAGCATATGTATTCACGTACACACGCACGTACCAGCGTGCGCGAGAGCGTACATCATCCCCGAACAAGTATTGAGTAATCGTCAAGCCAGCACCACCCCGAGAGATTGGTGCGACCTGGGCCGGGAAAAGTGTTTCTTACGCTCTTCCTCCACTCGCTCGCTCGTTCACTCTCTCTTTCCCACTCTCGTCTGTGTGTGTGTGTGTGTCTGTGTCAATGGAACAATACGGCACTGTAGGCCGTGCTGGCCGCTTCATCCGCTTTGGGTGGCTGGGTTCGGAGCGAAAGAAGGTCGCACAGTAATTAAAACATTACGGGATACGTGGACACACACACATGCCCACTCCAACAGTGCGCAGGGTTGGTTTGGACGGTGCGGAATTGCTTACTGCATTGTGCATCTGTTATTTTTGAAAATTTATTAACTAACAGACAGGTGCCGTTCTCGCACACTAAATGAATGTTCGTTCTCTTGGCAAATGACGAAACACTTCGAAATGACTTACACTGAAGGAAAAGCTTCTCGGCGAAGCTTTGCCCCTGTCCTCGTAGTGTATCTGCTTCACCGACATAGTGTGCTTGTTTAGTGTGCGCATTGTTTACCCGTGCCTTTGGCACCCGATCGCTCTGAAGCTGTTTGGCGTACGAATAATTGCATTGCTTTGGGGCCGCGCGAATGTAATCAACGCATTACGCTTGCGCTTCAAGTCTGCGCCTGCCTCAGGATCTCCGTCATCTACATTCGCTGTAAGTGAGGGAAGAGAGAGGAGAGAGAGAGAGAGCGAGTGAGAGTATTCTCTGCATCGCTGGACAGTGAAATGGTGCTCGGTGAAGGTTCGACCGGAGAGAACTTTGTCTCAGGCTGCTCGGATGCTGAACGTCTTTTCATTTTGCATCGTCTCGAACGTTGCTGCTGCGTATGCAGGATTGCCTTCGTGTAGTGGCCCGCTCGCACGCCGACAAAAGGCTCGCTGCGAATGTTCAGGAAGGTTTTCAATGTCTTGTCGCTACCGTTGCCGCTGCGAACGGCGTTGAAGGGAAGGAATAATGCTACGTACCTCCTTTCGCGGTACGGTAAGAAGGTGTTACTTTGGTTGATTTGTAGCTGCAAAGCACTACGCGCCTGCATGCACGTGTTGGTTGTAAATTGTCCGGCGACCAGTAAAACAGTGGTTTGTTTGTCTTTTTTTTTGTAAATGTCGGTTGGACCACTTCCTGATTTATTGTCGTGTCTTTTCGTCTTCCCTTTTTGCGTCAGTCAATGTGGTGTCGATTGATGTTTAACATGACATCGATTGGGAGAGCAACCAAACGACCATCGATCGTAGATAACATTTGACGGTTGTTTAATCAACGTTAGGTGCTTTAATTTATTTATGCGTATTGCTAAAACTTCATGTGACGGTTCCAGCGAGGATTGGGTGATTATCCGTTTGCTGATTAAGTTACACATTTTGTCATTGGATGGAGTGTTATTTTGCCTCTACATTTGCGGTCTGCTATTGAAACGTTGTTCTTCTTTTTGCTCCAACGCGGTCATGTCGAGCCACATAGGGTCTCGAGACTTTTTAAGTAAAATGCAGTCGAATAGTCGAATACGTATTAAAAGAATTTGATTGATTTTAAATGTTTCCTAAAACTACATGAGGCAAACATTTTATAGAAATAACTGAATATATTCCTGGAATAGTCTTATTTTTCCCATTACTTGTTTTATTCCTGAAGATCAAATAAATAATTTCATAAAAAAAAACAAATGAATACATTTTTTGTACGGTGCATAACGAAATTAGATCAGCAAAACTCAACACGCCCTGAATTATCCGCTGAACTCATGCGCCTTTGCTACCGGCAATCCGCATTGCACGCAGCGCAAAAGGTAGGCAACCTGCCGGACGCTGTTTCGCCCAGCCCATTTTCGCCACGTTCATTCGGCGCTCAGGTTATGGAGCAGGACATTCGTTTAAGAAACGCACGTGTCCATCATCTGCGAAATAGTTTTCATCATTAGAAACAATTAATGATTGTTTAATGGTTTCCAACACTACTATTTGAATGGATGGATGCCTTGAGATAATTGAAATGAAAATAGACGCATGCGTTTTCTGCTTTGCCCCTAGTGGTTATGCAAAATGCGTTGCTACACCTAATATGATCGGTTTCTGGTCATGTTCAATGATATTTTTTGTTCTATTAGTAAATATGTTTTATTTGTCGAGCTCGGATTTTGATCAATGCATTTTGGTAAATGATATGATTTAATTATAATAAGCCATTAAACATACAGAAAATGCATTGAAAGCATTATATATACGGGAATCTGTTTTCTTGTAAAAGGGATAAAGCCTTAATTTGTTCCTAAAAGGTATTTCATCTCAAGCAATCAGATATTATTACGGAATAATATATTGCAGATATATATTTATATTCTTTTTCAAAAACCTACGGCAATGACGCCTAAAGCTATGCAAATTGTGAATGAACTATATTTGTCAACTTCTGGTACAAAGCCTTGAGTGCAACCTAATAAAAAGAAATATGTGAAAGTTTTGATGATCTTTCCTCACTGAAGCATCAAATCTGATGCTGTGTCAAAATCATGTACTTTTAGCTTATCATATTGTTCAATGGATTGGCACACCATACCGTGCCAAAACCGTCAAACCCGGCTTTGTTCTAGTAGCCCGATTGTTCACCGAGCCTTCGTAGGATGAAAGACCATGCGTCTCCATTATAGCCTGATGCCAGTAAGGGATTAGGGAGATGATGTATAGTTTCAGTCAAATAATGTTTCCAAAAATCTTACTTTACAAAACAAAGAGACAAAAAACAACTGTCAAAATATTTGTTTTATAAATTTAGTTTTTTTTTCTTTATTGATATACTCACTTTACAAAATACATAAACGAAATACACTCATTCGCCTTTGCCTACCTTTCGTTCTTGCACTACTATAAACGTCCGAACGAGTTCACCTTCCTCCTTAATACCCTCCACATACACACTATTCGCGCGAAAAATTGCGTACCTTCGTTACGTGTGGACGGAGGTGTATTGTACTCGCTTCGATTGTTATCAATTATCAAAATTCCTAATACCTAGCACTTCTCTGGTGTGTAAACACCCTTTTTTGCTCGTCGCCGAAAACTTCCACGGCGGCCGATCGAATCAACGATACGGCGCACGCTCACTGTTTCAGCATTCGATTCCTGCACGAAACGCATAGATCGTTATCGTTGCAAGAATAAGAATAAGAAAAAACAAACAAAAATTCTAACACATATACAAACGCAGTGGAGAAGAGAAAAGAATCACTATCCCATAACTTAAATCCAATAAATTAAAACTCTACATTATGGTGGCAACACACACCCAACACGGTGCCAATCTCTCTTCTTGGCTTTCTACATATGCTTCCTATCTTCTCGATTT
Organism: Anopheles gambiae; assembly: GCF_943734735.2. Taxonomy (NCBI): domain Eukaryota; kingdom Metazoa; phylum Arthropoda; class Insecta; order Diptera; family Culicidae; genus Anopheles; species Anopheles gambiae. Next base: position 90,047,425 of record NC_064602.1, read on the forward strand.
GCTCGATTGCCCTCTTTTCTTTTACCTACTACGGGTGGTTTGCTTTCTGTGTTTTCATTCCATATCGTTTACAGATCCTTCCCTTTTTTGTAATCACCCCAAAGGGCGTTTGTTTTCCTTCCGCCACAAAACTCATTCGCTCAACGATGTTTTGCCTGTTTGCTTAGCTCGCTAAAAAAAATCCCCTGTTCGAAGGTACCGTTTCTTCTTCTTAACTCTTTCGCTTAGTATTATATTGTTTTTTCGTCTTCTTTTGTTCATTATTTCGTTGTAATGACGTCTCTCCGGGGAAAAAAGGGTTAAGAGAAACACCTACATACATACACATTATTAGAACAACAGAAGATGTTATCGAAACGAGCTAACGCTACCGTATGATGCAAGTACTAAAACGAATATAATAAACAGACACTAACGCACTAACTATTTACATTGAACAGATAAGCAGGCAGCCTATGAAGTGTCATACAGGAATGGGATGGGTTTGAAGCCCACCCAGTCCACCTCCGCGATCGTTCTGTGTGTTTGTGGGCTTTTTTATCATTATCATGCAAACGCTGATGATGAGCGTTTACCGCTTGAGAGACGAAAGATCACTCTAACGTGTTCGGTAGCTTACGTACGTTACTACTAAACGGCTTACTAAGTTCGCTCTAGCTCTTAGAACAAAGTTGGCGGCAGTTTCAATGCACGTATGCTAAGCAACGTATGATCGTTCTCTTTTTTTTTCTCTCTCTCTTTCTCTCGCTTAGCTCACAGATAAGCTTTCTTTAATGAACAATTTGTAGTTTTGCAGTGTAAAATACCAAACAGAAAAAAAGCTAAAAATGCACCTAAAGTCAAGTCAAAAGCGTAAATGGAGCAGTAAATTTTCAATTTTCAGTTTTAGCTCTCCTCGCTCTCTCGCTAGAAAAGGAGTTTGCGGTTTATATTGGTGAGCTGTGGTGAGCTGCTTAATCACTACCGGCCTAACGTTTGCATCTACACAAACTGAACTGAACTTGGATATCCTTAGCGGAGGGTTTTTGTTTTGTTTTGCTTTGCTTTGAACACAGATACACCACCCACACCCGCTACTGCTGGTTGCTGACGAGCTCGGGCTGTTGCTGCAGCTGCTGCAGCTGCAGCTGTTCCTTCAGATGTTGTAATCGCTTCCGCTTGATGGCATTCATAAAGTTTTTGTAACGCTTGTCCTCATCATCCAAAGCTGTTGTGGTCATGAAAAAGGGGGGAAAGAGCGAAAAAAATGTCCATTTAGTTGTGAGTGCGACTAGGCATAGGTTTAGGAGCAACTCTAGGATGGAATGGATGGAGTGTTTTATCTCTCCTGTAGTTGCTTCAATTGCTCTTGCAAGCAGCTTGATTAGGGCACTGAGAAGTGTGACACCATTAGAGCGTGGTTCAGGCGAGCAAGGGAGGAAAATAAACGGATACATACAAATGAGATATGAACTACTACTATTTTACCACTACTTTTACTACGAGTGTGAAATGGGTGAATAATTTGGCCTGTTTGCAAAGGAAATTATCAACAAAGGAAGGAAGGGGATGCCGATGGGAGTGTGTTTATGTACTAAAAACGCATGCATCGCATCGAGATGCATGCTGGGGTCGTGTATGTGTGAAGGAGAAGTATTTTTGGGTGTTGTGTTTTGTTTTATGGTTGAAAATGGTGGATGGTGGATCTTATGATAATAGTACAATTTGAAGGTATCACGTGCAGTAAATTACAGCGCTGGCATATATCAAAGTTGGTACAAAGGGTTTTGTAGTACTAAATATGCTGGAAACCAAACCTCGAGGAGCTTAACATTACCACTATAATTTAAGGGCCAATATATATGTATAAAGCTATATGCGATTGTGCTATAATTACTTAACTAACTACAAGTAATGTACATAATTTGTTACATTTTTGTTTTTGTTTGCGATTAATTTTGCTTTCATTCGTGTTCATGCTTTGGTGGGCGAAGATGTTTTGCTTTTAAATGGTGTAATATTTCATGCATTTTCTTTTAGTTTTTATTACCTCCAATCAGTCCAATTTCATTGAGTTTTATAACTTTCATGAAAATTTCTCTTTTTCTTTTTTTTCAATTTAATGTGCATCACAAAACAAATGTTCATCGTTTGTGCATTAGAAGGTGCACTATATATTGTTCGTCTGTGATCAAACGTACTAACATGTGCACTCGTGCGCTTGTGCGTGAGCGGGTATAGTGCAGTAAACGAAGTGCCGTTTACCTTTCATCGGTGGCAGTGAGAAGCCGATATCATTTCCATTCGTTGTACCGTTTTAAGGGTATTTTTATGTATTTTTTTTTTCGTCTCGTATTTCGCGTATTAAACAATTGCAGTAGCATCTTCACTCTCGCTCTCACAGGCACCTTTAGCATAGCCAAAACGCGTATAATATACACCCGCAGCAGGTTTGTGTTAGGTGTGGTAGGGTACGATTCGGTTACGTCCAACCATCAGATATAGAGACGGTTCCAGGTGGACCTTGTGGAATGAGGACTTAGGGAATCCGATAATATCTGAAAGTAAGCCGAAAGACGAAAGACTACCAATCAAGCACGCACTTATGTACACGGCCAGTGCCTCTCTGTGGTGGGTGGTTGGTGGGTACAGTTTAGTTGGTAGGGTTTTGTTTGCATGTGCTCTGTACGATGGTGCTAACTTGGAAAATTCGAGGAAACATTGGGGGATTTATTCCCAACCATAAAACGGCAAATGGGACGACGAATAGGTCAAACTTATATTGTACACTATCTTACACACTAATAAGCGCTACTTGTATACTTGTTCCGGTATGACGGGTTCGGTTTTATGGGGCATGCAGCGGTAAGGGGTTCGTGCTGATGATCTTACATGCAAAACCTGGGCTGGTTGGCATCGTTTCAGTGATGCATTTGCATGCAAATTTTCTGCGTGTCGGCGCATGTACAATTCGAACTTAAATGCTATATACAGCTAAGGAAGAACTCCAACCAAGCACTAACCACAGTCGCGCTGTTCCGTTTGTATTCCGTGGTTCTTTAACAGCTAATAGATATATTAATTTCTAACGCTACTGGGTTTTGTTTTTTACTGTTTTTTTTTTTGTAGTTGGCTAAAAAGGATTGTAAGCAAAAGGCACAGGTATCCACAGCAGCAAGCTTCCCTCTACTACGTTCGAAATGGATGAGGAGATGATCATGTGAATAGAATTGGGTTTTGGTTGGTAATGGGTTCCGGATGTCATACAGAGTTGTTTCGGTAGGTAGGGAAAGACAGTAGAGACAGTCGAAAAGGTATCAGAGATCGATAGTAAAAAGTCCGTACAGTTGTGTACGAAATAGTAGGTAGAGTAAGTAGAGTAAGTAGAGTAAGTAGAGTAAGTAAAGTAGAGTAGGGTAGAGTAGAAAGTCTTCCACAGTCGAGTGTTGAAGTAGATCTGAAAGGTGATCATGCAACAGAAGTAGTTACTGGACAGAGTAGGCGAGTCAGATCACACACTATTATATCTCGATCCGATCCGGTAGCTTTGAAGAATAGATACTGAGAAGATCACAGAGAAAAAATAGAGTAGATGAAATGTGCAGACAGCTGTACGCTTGGGGTACGAGCAGGATACTCCTAAGCGTTCATTGGAATCCAAACAAAATCAGGTTTAATGTAGTAATATACAAGTAACCAGGACACTGGATGCCTGTTGTTGTGCCTTGGTGTGCAATGGTGTGTTGGATGAAAGGGCTGATCATATTGTACAGTAGTAAACAGCCAAGTACCCACAGTAACCCAAAGAAAGGTTCCAAGTTCTCCCGCACCGACGACTACTCTCTCATGCAACGTGGTGAGAAGCGACAGGATAAGTAAAGTACATTGGTTGCCTTAGTGGGAGGCAGTAGTAGTCACCACTACAGCCAGTGCAGAGTTTATGTGTATGTGACAGTAAAAGAGAGAGAGAGAGAGAGAGACAAGGAGAGGGAGAAAGTGGTAATTGTAAAATAATATTCTTACCGATCGAAATAGGTGCGAACACGGATGCGTGCAGTCTCACACACACACACACACACACACAAGTGGGTGAGCGTTTTCGCCTCTTCTTATATTGTACGTGTGTTTGTGAGTGCTTAGTATGTGTGTATGTTTTATTTTCTTTGCTTCTCCGTATCCTTTCCCCGCTTCCAGCTATTTCTTAACAGATTTAAAATGTGCAACAAAGGTTTTTTTTATGTTTTTGCTTGCTTTTAAATCTTCTGCCTTTGGCCAAGCAAAGTGGAGCAGTACGTTTTCGAAATCCAGCGAAAATCTTGCTCATTGTGAAGTGTTTTTCTCCCTCCTTTCCCTTTACTATTCTGTTACCTTGTTTTCCCTCCTTTAACAGGGGTTTTTCCGTTACATTTACGTGTCCTTATCCTTACCAGCTGTTATCTTTATACGTTAAAGCCCTACCAAATTCTCCTCCCAATGCACCGTAAGTTCGCAAACCAGGTAAACTAATTAACGATAAATGTTGTATTAAATGAGCCAGTTCGATTTCGTATGTTTGTGTGTTTGTTTCACGCGTGAAATGAATCTTAAATGGACCACAGTCTAATTTTTTCCCGTGCAACTTGGCAGACTTTTGAGTTTACAAACTTAAGCAACTACAACTTATCAACATTCGTGTTTATCATCCCCATCATCATCTTCAAACCTGTGTGTGTTTTGATTTCTGTTCCAAACGAATAAGTTCGAGTTCTTTTCCTTTTCATCGTCATAAGAATAAGAAAAGTGATAACAAAATCACAAAAAAATCAAAAGTGAAAAAGTAAGAGCTTAAAAACATAAAACTTTCAAAGTAAGTATAAAAAAGTGTACACAAAACACAAGCAGAACTGAAAAAAATATAAAAAATAAGTGCAAGAACAAGTGAAAAAAAACATCAAAGCAAATGTACAATCCCTTTTTAACAGCCTTAACGACACGCGCACACAAGCTCCCCGACAAGCGCGTCCATTCCTAAAACGGATGTAAACGCTTGCTGGAAACACTGGCATGGCGGGAAAGCTGAATGGGAAGATTGCTGTGTGTTGTGAACAGAGAGAAGAACAGAACACCCAAAGCGTGCACATTAAAAGCACACTAACACACTCCGCACACCGTCTTTTAGTGCGCTAGTACCACAAAATATGAAGTAAAATGAAGCTTTTCTGGAAGCTTTTACCGACCGACAGCTCAGTAGTAACGGCCTGTCCGTGCTGAAGAAGGCTGGCTATTACTACTAGCGCTACCGCTACCATTACTACCACTACTACTACTGCTGCTGGCCGGCTGCCGGCCGCTGGCAACACTGGCCACGCTCAGCTGGCTGTTCGCGCCGAGATAGTTGCCGTTCAGTGCGTTCGTGTTGGTGCGCTTTGCAAAGTAGGAAAAGTTGTACGGGTTGCGTGTGGTCGTTTGTGCGATCCGGTTGAAGTACACGTCGAACACCGGATGGTAGGTGGCTTTCGGTTTGCGTGTGGTGGTGGTGGTGATGGTCGCCGTGGTGGCATCATGCGCACCATCGCCGTACGCGTGCGGATAGCTGTTCTGCTGTTGGTGGTGGTGTTGTTGTTGGTGCTGTTGGCTGTTGTAGTGCAGTGCGTTACTATTGTCATCCTCACGGTTGTTGCCATTGTTCCAGGATGGTCGGGGCGTGGCGATGGTCGTTGGGCTTTTGGTCGAGCTGAACGTGTACTTGCTGAACACGTACGGCGTCTTGGTCGTCGTTTTCGTACTGTACGGTGTCGACTTGGTCGTCGGGTTGTAGTGATTGTAATTATTGTTGTTCCCGTTGTTGTTGTAGTTGTTGTTGTTGTGGTATTGGTTGCCATTACCGTTACCATTATCACTAGGGCTAGGAGGGCTTTTAGCTGTATGGTAATCATTGGGATAGGTACTCGTGGACTTGTGATGGAAGTACTGGTAGTAGTTCCTCGTCGATGTCGCCGGCGGCGGTGATGGTGTTGTAGTGGTGGTGGTGGTGGTGGTTGTTGTGGTGGTGGTGGTGGTGCTGGTTGTCGTTGATGTCGTTGGCGTGCTAGACGGTTCATAATATTCTTCCTGCTGATCTGACTTGTCGTCGTAGTTATATCTAGAGAACGGTTGATCCGTTAGATTGTTGTTGCGCGTTAAACTCGGTTTGCTTGGGGTTTTGATTTGATTTGGTTTTGCTCGATGCTCGACAGCTTTTGCTTTGCCGACCATCGGTTTTGCGGGTTCTACTGAGTTGGTGTTATTGCGGACGATTTGAGGTTTCGCTTTTTGTGCAAATAGGATGAGACGGACAGGGAGAGAAAGAGAGACAGAGAGACACGAGAGACAGACGGGGACGGGAGTTCTGGGGTGGAGTTGTTGATGGTGAGATCACTATTTACAAATCGATGGTGTTGTTGCTGTTTTGCATGTGGACGGTATGGTGTAGATGTGTGTGTGTATGTGTGTGCGTGTGTGATACATGACTCCGTGGTGTAAAATCGTACGCTATCGGTGTGTCCGGAACTGTGTCACTGTTTGCGCTATCACGCTCACTAGGAGCCTGGTGCTGGCTGACTGGCTGGCTGGCTGGCTGGCTGACTGATGGGAGTGTCTAGACTTTAACGGCTTGAGGATGAGATTGGTGGTGGAAGTAGATGTAGTAGATGCGATCGGTGTGCTTATGATGTTGTGTGGAAGTTGTTGATGTTGAGCAGGGCATTGGGAAATTGGGAGAGGAAGTTAAAGACAGAGTTCTTCGAGATTGTTGTGATGTGTTCTCGCCGAAATGTCGGATGATACTACGTAGAAGCGATGTACTTGATGTTCTGTTTGCCATCTTCACCTCTTCAGGCTGTTCAGGGTGTACTCCACGGCCGCGCACGATGTTTGATGCAAGTGTTCGATTGGATGTTGATGTTTTGTGCGTGTATATGTGTTTGAATGTTTGATGTTAGGCGAAAGAGAATGGAAATGGTGGTATCGTGCAAAACTCTCTGTACCACACACACGGTGGCAAGTGGTGGAAGGAAGGGTGGGAGTGACTTATCATACGTACTTCACAGACTGCTGATTGTAGCGCGTGTACGATGGAGTGTGTTGCGAATAGTCCGGTATAATGTTTTCATGCTCTGCAACACATCTACCATCGAGACAGTGCTATTGATATGTCAATATAAACGGGGTTTAGGAATTAAGAGATGTACAACGTTTTGAGAGGGCAATTGGGCAGGGGACCGCAAGCAACGAGCGCACACATTCGTGTAATTGTAGCAAAAAAAAACGTCGACAGTCAGCAGGAGAATTGTTCGTAGAATTTTGGGAAGAAAAAGAGAAAAAAGAGAGAAAGAGAGAGAAAGACAAAACATTTCGTTAGTAGTGTAATGGAGCTTCCCGATACGTTCGCTCGAGAAGGGCGTTTGGTGTATTCTGGCGCGCATATAATACTTGTCCATCTCCGCAGGAAGATCCTTCGGCGGCGGGCCGGTACGCGACGCAGTAGCCGCTGGCCGAATCGAAGCAGAACAGCTGGGCGCAGACGCGCTCATCCTTGAAGCAGGCGGACGTGCCCCGATCCCGCCGGCACTGGGCGTCCAGGGACAGCAGCGTACCGGGGAGCGCTCGTCCAAGCGCCTCGTCCTCGTGCGGTGGATTATGCAGGCAGCTGGCCGTGTCACCACTAGCGAGGGGAAAGACAAAACAGTATTTAGATGTAGTTATGGAGCTTTTCTTCCTTAAAATCATTCCTAGAACATACTTGAGGAAATGGTGGAAGCTTTGCACACTGCACGGTGACCAGCGGAAGCCTCGCTCAGTGTGCCGCAGATCGGACATGATGTAGCCGTCCTCCCAGCGGCACTTTTCCGCACCCGGTCCGCCAAGGTAGCTCGGTGGTGGCGACCCATCATGGACCGCTCCCAGGCTGTCGAACCAGGCGAAGCAGAAATAAGATGACACATTATTAATATCTCATTGAGGAGGCTCTATCCAGCGGGTTCGACGACCTCGAGGTCGGATATACGTACAGATGGCCAACTTCATGGGCGGCAACGATAATGCCACTGAAACCGCCGGTATCCTCAATGATGGCAACACTGTTGACCTTTTCAAGGCGCTTGTTTACCACGCACGCTCCACCGACGTAGGCGAATCCTGCAGATGTGTCCACGAGCGGGAGCATGGGGGTAGGGAGAAACAGAGTTAGTAAGGAACATTCGGGCGGCTTAATCTTTGCTCGATGCACACCACCTGTGGTGGTGCGCCTCTATCGCTGGGTTGAGACTGCGCTCTCTCCTCCCGAGCCCGAACCAAACCAAACCAGTTTTTCGCGTATGAGAAATGGGTGGATGCACCAACCACCGTATCACCCTATCACCACGACATTTACAGCCGACACCCTGGGGCAGCCGATGTTGTGTGCAATCGGGCGGTGATGGTGTGATGGGTTCATGGGATGCCCTCTACTACAGTCCCCCGAGCAGGTTAGTTTAGCTATGGTCCAGCCAGGGTGGACGTTGAATTAAATTGATTCTACAGCGTGAGCAGTAGTGATGGTAGTAGCGGTAGTGCATGCAGATTAGGAAAAGCGTTAAAGATTACAAGAATACAGTAGATACTCTATGTACACTACGTTTAGTATCGTCCTACAATTTGTGATGGTCATCGAATCTAAGGTTTTTTAACGGTAAGGCATTATCTAAGAGTAAAGAAGTCATCGTTTTAAGACAGAGGGCGCTAGAGTCGTTATTAGAAGGTATACAAGAAAGTGTCATAAAATGGAGAAAGATAAGAGACGTTGAAACAGATGAAAAGAATAGAAGACAAATGGATTGATATAAAAATAATGTTTCCAACGGATGCTGCTTTTGTGTATGTACATCTGAATGAAATATCTTTGAGTCATGAAATTGCTGAAACCTACTAGTTGCGACGATATAAACATATATATAGGCAAGCAAGTCTTGGTACAAGACGTGCATGCTGGTGCTCCACAAAAGCGTGTGTTTCGGTGTATTTGTATTTATTATTTACATTCCTTGACAGATGTCAAAGTCGAAAAGTAATATACAGCAAGCAACAATATTGATCATTGTTGAAGAAGACAACCTGTGATGGATCAGTGAGTGGAAATAATGTACAAGTACGGTGTCACAGATAGCTTCAGAAAGTAATCACACATCGATATTGTTTAAATTAAACGTCTAAAAATGCTAACAAATCATAAAACTCTTTTAAATGTTCAAACTAAATTGTAAAACTTTTTACAAATGTAGAAAGGTAATAGTATCACAAAATAGAAAAAAAAATACAAATAAAATAGAATACAATGAAATAGAAGTAGACACAAATACAGCAAAGAATAAAGAAACATGGAATAATGTAAGAAAGGAAACAGCACAATATGAAATAGATGCAACAGCTTGTGAAGGAAATCTGTAAAACACCTTAACATCAAACACACATGTGCAGCGATCGTGATGAAACGAATGCAGGAATGAACAGTACCGTAAAGTATCATTTGCAACATCAATAGATGAGCTCAAAAAGCAAGAAAAAAATGTACAAGTGAAGTGAGGTGAAAAAAAGAGCAGAGAACAGAGTTCACAAATCATTTACACGAAACATAATCACGATAGTGCGTGAAAAAGCGAAAAAGAAAGAGAGCGAGAGAGCTATAGCAAAGGTACAAACAGACAGTGATAGTGAAACGGTGAGCAAAACGGCTGATAGTGAATGCGTAGTAAATGCGCTAGCCTAAACAAAAAATAAAACCCAATGGTGAAGGGGTGTAGTGTTTGTAGAAGATAGCGTGATGGAAAAATATCCTCTACGAAGAACAACAGCAGCAACAACAACACAGTAGTGGAGTGGTAAAAAAGAGTGATGCATTTTTTGAAATGTTTGTTTGGTGGTCGGCTGGATAGGATTTATGTGAGTTGTGTGCTACAGGAGCAGCAGCAGCAGCAGCACCCAATGCAGCAACACAACACAGCGAGCAGTCGTGTGCGTGTGCCGGACGGGTGGCCTATAATTACCTGCGGTACCGCGATTACACGCGTCATTTGCATATTGCCTTCTACACATATCTAGTCTGCAATGGTAATAATTAATTGGTTGGTGGTTAACGATACGGTTAATGGTTGCGGGTGGGCGACACCCTAATAAAATGCATCAATTCCCCCGTTCTGTGCACAGGAGGTAACGACTGTAGAGTGGACGACTCTGTTCAGGGAGGTAGATATCGCAAAGAGCATGTGATGTCTTCTGAAGCGTTTTTTTTTTGTTGCGCTATAAACGACAACTCTTAACAGGAGTGGTTCGAAGTAGTTACGTCTTTAAGTCGGTTGAGTGTTTGTAATGTTAGTAAATCGTTGTGTACTGTGTAGCACATCTTATTCACTGTTTTGCGTGGCATACCAGGAACATTGGATGTAATCAGCCTTGGGACGTCGTTTCGGTTGAGGCAGCAGAACCGCCGAGGAGATTAGTCGTTAAACCAACTCCACAGATTATTGAGGCATTGAGGTGCTCATAAAATAAAACTGAAAACATCTAACATCTAACCGACGTAATCAGAACACTAGCCAGTTAAGTATAGGAGTGAGTGAAAACGAAGCACAAAAAATTAGAAGTAAACCAGTTAAACAAGATAAGTAACTAATAAAAAACGGGAAGAAGTGGGAAGTGGTTAAGTTGAGTAGTAAAATGGTAAAAGAACAAAACTAGAACAAGATAATACTATTAGCAAAGTACAGAATAAAAAGGAGTAACTAATAGCAATTAAGGGTAAACAAAAGCACATAAGAGTAAAGGTGTGTAAGTGGAAAAGAAAGTAGAGGAGGAAACATTTACCGGCTGTGCCCTTCGTACAGCGGCCACCTTTCCTTCTTCGGCACATATCATACCTGCGAAAGAGCTCGATTAGTGCATAGTAATAGTGGTTGGTTTATAGAGTTTTCGTTCCAGAATTTAAAGTGTCAAACTTAGGAAGAGAAGAGGTTTCGGAGAGGTTGTTAAAACCGACACGTAGAACGTAGTTTCTACATCAACGATGAAGGTTGTAGAAGAAGGAAAAAATAGGAAAGGGGACAAATGTTAACCTATAGAGAACAGCTCTACATAGTCGGTGTCTTGAGGGATTCGGTTCAAAGAAATCTCAAAAAAGGGGTCATCTTCCGAATCGGTACAATTCTGAAGGATTACAAACAGAAGACTCGCAACACTTGGCGACAGCTTCCTGCAAACTATAACCTCGGCCAACCCCATTCTCTGCCATCTCTATAGTACGTGTAGAGGTGTAGTCACTGATTGTCACTTGCATCTCTTGCATCTCGAGACACTCCACTGGCCTGGAATCACTTGCTCCGCGTCGTTCTCTTAGTCCGCCTGTTGTGTCTGTGCAGTTGGGTAGATTGTTCCGCGCGTCACTTGCGGGCAGACGCGAAACGCGCTATACTTACTTCGTGATGGCAACGGCAATATCGTACACCGGGAGCCTCCGTTCCCGGAACAGGTACTTGCCCATGTCGGTGAGGGCGGCCGCCGAATCGATCGCATCCCGTCCGACGCGGTTCCGCTCCAGGTAGGGCGTTGCGTCACGGCCCTGGAGAGAGGGGGGGGGGGGGAGAAATCATTGTTGAGAGAATGTTTTGTAGGTTAAGCATGTGATAAGAAAGAGAAATGGAAGTGATTATTGGTCTTCTAAACCTATACCATCGCCCACTGCTGATGTAACACAGTAGTTCCTGAAGATCTTCTTCATTTCATAAAAGCTCAGCTTGCATTACCTCATCTCTCTGGTGGGAAGGAAACGAATTGAAGGCCAAACTAGCAACAGACGACGAACCCCGCTCGTGACGACAATTGCCAATTATCGAAAGCCCCTTCGCAAGTCCAAACCAAACTTGCTCTCACCACACCATTACCAGTAACTTTAGCTCTTCTTATGCCATCCACGAGCTACAAGGTATAGAGCACTTCCTCTGTGCGCCCGAAAATTGCAATGCAGCAATGAGTTCCACTTCCCCGCGCTGTCACAGATTTGCGTTTTGTCATGCGATACAATGCGGTGAAAGTAAACCGTCGTCACCGTGCATCATTAAACCCGATAAACATATGCTCCCGGCGGAGTTGTGTCATTTTCCCGGACCTACTACCGATCAGTTGGAAAGTCTGCAACCAATGTGAGGGGTAATCGGGTACAATCGAAGATAATTTCCCCGTGAAGGTCGTTGTTGGAGCAGGAAAGAGATTGGCTACGAGTTTCCGTGTCGTCTCGGCCGTCAGACATGTGTCATGTGACGTGAGCAAACAACAAAAAGCAAGCAGTTTGAAACTATTTCCGATTCCGTTGGGTTCGTATGCTGCAACAAGCTCTCTTGCTGCTGGACTTACAGCGATCGATAACTTGTCGCTCACTGTAACGCACATTGACACTGCCGTTCCACAGCTCCCACCCAACCTAGGGGCCCTCCCCTTTTTGTCCCAATTGTTTGCCGCCGCGGCTGGGCCTGTGTTTTATGAATGGACTCATTAGCATACGAAGCACACCTACTGCCCGGTGTGTGTTAGCTCGGACAGACGAAATGGCGGACAGCCAAGCGACGAACCCCAGCCGAAGACGCACCTGATGAGCGCAGTGTTGGAAACAGGTGTGCGCTCGCGCACATGACAGCTGTATGAGAGGAGCTATATTTGTGGCTCCGTGTATTCTCGCACACACACACAACAACCCATGGTTGATATGACGTGTTTCTGCGTCCGTTTTTGGCTGGTTGACCTTCACAGCCGAGACGCGGTGTTTCCGATAGATGGTAATTTTTTATCTACCCAACAACAAATTTAGATGTTGATGTTTCCTTTCCCGGGGTTTTTTTTTCGAGTTTTCGGGTGAGGTGAATGAAACGAGCTCGAGGGAGATACGCCCATAAAGCTCGAGAAGCAGAGGGCCCCCTTCGAACGGTCCACCGAACGGAATCAAAAGGGCAATAAAAGTTCTTTCGACAACACGCATTAAACACGCGGCTACCCTCCAACGGCAGTGTCGTCTGCGGGGGGAGGACGAGGTGGCGGTTTGATAGTTTACCGATATGGGAAATCTCGTACATCGCTGTTATCTGGAGGGGAAGAACGAAACATCAATATTTTACGCAGGACAGAAGGAGTAAAAGTGAAACAAAAAACTGCTTCTGATATTTCAAAAAATGGTGCAAAAATGGTTGTGTGGTTGACTTTATGAATGAAGTCTAAAGAAACGGGAACGAGGCTGTGTGCTCGTAAAAGCTGAATGACACCATTTTTGCTGGAGTGATACGTGTGCCATACTTAAGTAAACATAAAAATGCAACAATGTTGCGAATACAATTTTTGAGGTGGAACTCTTTGCAAGCTTGGAATGCTGGAGTTATTCTTCGTGGCTTCTTTTGCCTTTGGGATGGAGTTTCCCATAAACGCTCTCCGGGAGGTCTTCCCGTTTCTACAGCCAGCAGTGATCATCCACGAAAGGAAATCTGTTCTTCTATGTGTGTTGGTTCTTGCTTTTTGCTGTACAGCTTAGTGGAGCTTAGCTTAGCTCCAAGACAAAAACTTTTACTTCCAACCAACCAAGGCATTGTAAAAGCTCGCGAAGCTGGGCAGCTTCCACAAAAAAAGTGGAAACCAAAGCTCTTGCGGGCGCATTTCGACTCCTCTGACAGTGTTGTGTTGTGGTCTCTGTCTCGAATTTTCGGTACATCGGACATGCAAACTCAAAAACCCTCACCAAGTGTTCCAGCTGTGTGTGTATCATAAATTTTGTTGATAAAAAGAGTGCTCTGTGTCACCGTACGAGAGAATCTCGGGGCAAGAGAAAAAGAAAGCACTAACCAACCTTCCTGAATGTGGCAGAGTGGAGAACTTCCAGCTCATCAACGCTTCTTTTACATTTCGGGACGTACTTCCATCCACACACAAAAATAAAAAATAAAAACGCACCAGATGAATCGACTTTGGGCCGTCGTCATCCAAACTGGCAAAAATTCCAAACCCCTTGGCCGGCCCCAAACGAGTCGACCCAGACGACTGGGCGGGCCGCCCTGGAAGTCGGCGTCAAGCAGCAAAAACCACAGCCAACGGCCACAGCGACACGATGTCGAAGCGTACTCAAATTTACGACCTATTCTCACGACATTTAGCGCTTATTGATAATTTATCGTTATCCACGCTTGCTCTGCCTTTTTTGGGCGTTTGCTGGTATGGTCGGGGCAGCCCTGCAGATCGCCTGGGAGGGTTTCCAGGGCTTCGGTACCTTCCCGAGTGTGGGGAGATATTCTGGCGGTGATCTGACGGTGATCTCGGTGGTCAAGAGCGGCTTTTTCGCTCTTCCGGCCGTGCAAAACCCGTATTCCGATTTCTATTGGATGCACAATTTATGGCCATTATTTTAAGAACTTTTAATGAGTAATTATATTTAATGATATTCGGATAATTTATTATTTATTTTAATTTGTGGATGGGATTTTTTTATATTAATTTTTCACCACCACTTTTGGGCTTCGCACAGGTGATTCAAGGGATTTTCCTACCGGTTAGCAGTATAAATTCATCCCCTCTCTACCGTTCTTGGTGGTCACCGCCACCGAGCCAGCTTATCTGTGTGGTTGCTATTCCGCTATTCAAATAACCACCAAATCACACGCACACACATCCAGCAAAGACACACACAAACACACACAAGACAACACAAAATCGACTGACATCATCGGGTTTGGGTTCTTGTTGGGTGTTTGCTCGTCAGACTTAAGATTAGACTTTGGCAGAACAAGAAGAAGAAGAAGAAGAAAAACGCTTCTCAACACCTGAGCACCTGGCCACCAACAAAATGTCGCGCTGAGATCGGTATTTTTGATTCTTTCTTTTGCTCCCCCGTTTTTTTTTGCCCATGGGCGTTATCGTTGCTGGGTGGGTGACCGGAGGTCCAGCAGTGGGAGAAGTGTCATTAGGAGTTGTTGCGCTTCTTGATCTTGATTTTAGCTTCGGCCGCCGAATCGTTAGACGAACCAGCCACCTGTTCCGATCGGGACTGAACGGTACAAATCAGCAAAAACAATCGCTCCATCTCCAGTTCTCCGGGGTGACACGAGGAAGAAAGGAACGCATTCTCTGTGCACACACACACACGTGTGTTTGTCTGGGGGGGGGGTTTCACCCCCAACCCGATACGTTTGATGAGAACGAGATGTGAGAGTTGAGATTGTGCGATATTAAGCGAGCGTGTGCGGCTTTTGCTCGGCGGGCAAATTCAACCCTCCGCCCAGCCAGCAATCTTATCCGCTATGACAAAGTAGCAGCATTCATCAGAACCGATACCATCCGCCAAAATCCAGGAAGGGCAGGGGAAGCCAGGGCAAACGCACGGCGAACGGACGGCAAATGAGACGGCCAACAGTTCGCTGAAAGGGTGAATGATGGTGAATCAATTTGCATATTCACATTAATTATAGCCGGCCCCGAAATCGATTAATGAAGCTGGATCATAAAAACGGATACTTTGGATAGCATTGCGGACGGGACGGGGTGAAAGAATGGAGGTGTCGTGAAAGTGATGAATTTTGCGTATGGGTGTGTGTGCGGTGCTGAGGGTATACAGAGGCGAACTAGTTTCAGGACGAAGCGAAATTGAACAAAAAAAAACGAAAGAATGCTCTTCTTTTCTGTTTTTGCATCTCCCAGATTAACGGTCCTTTCGAAAGGGGGGAAAAGGGAAGACAACAAACAAGAAAAAAAAATCGGCAAACAATTTCGCAAAAAAGGGTGGCATTCTTAGCATGCCATGTGTGTCCGTCGACCCGGGCGACGATGGTGATCGTAAATTTGGCAGCATAATCACGAGCGGAAATGGTCGGCAGAAGGGGGGAGGGATGATGTCCATTGTGTCGCAGGTGAATTCTCTATGGTGAAGCACCAGTTGTGACAATAATCATAAATTCCGACCGAAAATCATCCACTAACCCATGGCCGGCGGAAGGTGTTGGAACTGCCGGTCGCTTCGAATTTAACGCGAGAATAATTAACTTCCGCTAAAGTTCATCCGGCCCCTCGGGCTGCCGGGCGTTTCAATTAGCAAAAATAAACTTTACAAGCAGCAGCGAGCCGTGCCAGCGAAGGTGTGAAAAGAATAACCTTTCCTTGGTTGTTGTTGTCGGTTTTTTTACCACCTAAATATATTAGTTTTAATCGTGGTTCGCATTTTTGTGTGTTGCTTTTTCAACAAAAAACGAAAAAAAAAAATACTCCCAAAGCGTACACTGAACGCAACACCGGCGTCAAAGGCACAGACCGCACCCTCACTGGGTGGCTGTTTCCGTGGCATTATGCTGTTTTCGTTGTTACGGGTGCGAAACGAAGAAGATTCGTAGCCGAAAGCCCTCCATTGTCTTGCGGAGTTTGAAAGCCTTTAGGGGGTTCGCACAAGAATGACAATCTCGCACTCGTTGGCTTGACGCTCGTTGTGTGTTCAATTATTCTGCATTCTACCCTGCCCCCTGCCGAAGGCTCCTGTGGTCCCCGCGTCTTTTGTCTTGGGAGGAATGGTGGTTGGAGCGTAAGTGTTTTGGGTAGTGCGCATTAAACAATCACTGAGCACAGCACTGAAGAGCATCACTGTATGGTGGCTGTAAAAGTGGTTTACCAGTGGGATTGGCCGCTTCGTCTTGCCCGGTTGATTTTGTTTGTATTTGTGCATCGGTCGGCTGGCTGCGACGGGGTCTCAAATGGAAAGTCTCGCCCGAAAATTGTCAAACGCGTCATTGTGCTCGGTGGGCAACCATTTCGTCGTTTTGGTGGTCTTTCGTAACAGCAATGGATACTAATTCAATTGTGTAAAAATCACAAACGATAAAAGGAAACATTAAGTTTCAGTTGCTTCATGTCGTTCACAGAAATTAGATTACACAGGGATAGATTCTTTTGGAAGAATAAGCTTTCGGACACAATGATTGATGGGTTGCAGAGCACAGACAAAGAACATTAAGTCATCGTTTGGTGCGTTTTCGGGTAAAACACAACCTCACATTGAACAAATGAACAACATTCTCCCCGCACATAATCGCTCACTTTCAGCAGCACGCGCTTCAAGAACAAAAGACTTCAACTGGCACACGGAAGCGACGAACCTCACTAATGAACGGCGCTCGTGTTCTGAAAACGGCTCGGGTCGCGGCAAACCCCACGGTACATGGTGCAGCTTTGCCCCACACCAAACGTAACATTTCCTTTACACAAATCTCTTTTAATGGGGCGTTTAAAATGAGTTGTGTTGCGTGTTGTCTAAAAGAACGCTCCGCTGGCTGCGATGCTCCGCGTGGTGGAAAACAAACAAATTAGCGACTTGCAGCATAGTTTACGAGCAGCGGAAGCGGAAAGGTCCGGTGGGGAGTTTTTGCTTCCGTGTTGATTAGATTGCGATGTTTGGGGAATTTTGTGGCAGCGCGCGTCGCGTTTTGCTTATCGAAGCGGCGTGTAGCATAAACCGTTTATCTTACCGGCCCCAGTAGCCTGAGTAGGTGATAAAGAATTCTCATCGACTGTTTTTATCTCTCTTCTAGCGAGAAGGAGGGGGGGGAGGGGTTAAAGTTTTGAATTAAATGTTTATTAATTAATGTGCAACGGGTGTATCGGTTTCGTTTTATCGGTTTCGCTTGACAGCGCTGCAGTCTTGGCAGAACGATCTTGGCCTAATCGCAAAGCCCGCGTGACACGCTCGTGTGTTCTCCAAATTGGTAATCCATATCAAATCAGCTTCGGTAAATACGCTCTGCGAAAGCAAAACCCCCCGATACAAGTATGCTAATCGGTGTTTGGGGTCGCTCATAAAAATGTATCCTGCTTTACGATCGGGTCGACGCAGCCCGAAATTGGTGCCCGCCTGCACGCCATTAGCGATTAGCGGTCGAAACACACCGATCGCAACCCGTGCCCGCGCGATGGCAAATCGGTATCGAAATGGGCTAAAACTTGCCAACAGATCGATTTGATTTGCGATACGCGGTCGCGGGTATTGTGGCATTCGCATCCTTAGCGGGATGGCGTTAACGTTTTGCACAATAAATCACACATTAATGCAGTGCTCACTGTGACACTGGACGTGGGGTTGCGTACGGTTTGACCATTATTGGCGTAATAGAAATGGCTGATTTATTCACGGTGAAATAAAAGTATTTCTTTTTTAATTAATCCAAAAGTAACGACCTCAACGAGACGCCATCAAACTCCGCCAGCCAGTTGTAAAGCAAAACTTTGTTACCAATTTACGACATTTCTAGCGAAATGTCAAACCCCAACCGTTTGTTCTCAGCCACAGCCACAGCTGACCTTTCGGCCGCTCGGGCCAGCTGTGTTTTCTCGTTTCGGCCGATTCCCATGTCTCCCGTACAATAATATTTTACAACTGTAAAATGTCAAAAATGACCAATCAAGACCATGGCGATATGTGTGTATGTCGCTCAATAAAAGGCGATTCTCCAAGGGACAATAAAATGGTACTACAGCAGCGATTGCAAAGGAACCTGGTGCTGCGGTGGTGGTGGTGGAACCCTTGTTCCTGCGCGAGGCAATAAATTGGCGAATGCCCGTTTGCGATTCTGTGGGTCGAAAGGTACGCCACTCTACCCCATTGCACAACTGCTCATCCACGGCACAGCATTTAAAACGTTATCGTGCCGGCGCTTGCAGCAACCTTTCAGTATCCGGTTCAGTTGCGATTCCGGGGACCAAAAGGGAGCAACCGGAACTACCATTTCCTCCACCGTTTTGCAATGAACCTGGTACACCAAGGTACACCGGAGGGCATGTGCTCACACATTTCACACTTTCGGTCATTTGTGCCACTGAGAGCGCTGTGCTTGCGCAAGAGGGCAAGCCGCGTGCGGGGTATGATATTGTCTCAAGAGGTCTCAGCACACACACACTTGAGACACGGGGCGCATTTTCCACCCGCTTTGTGAAGCAGTCGGTGAGGAAGGAAGAGGGGGCCATGATGTAGCACTCTTGCGGTGGAGTCGATCGATCGAATGCCCAATCATCGTATCGATTTGTTTCTCGGCACTTTCCCGTGAAATTGGCGCTGTCGGCCGCTCAAGAGATAGGTTAATAGAAAGGAATGCACTTTGCGCAGCTGCGTTGGGGTGTTTTCAAAATAAAACAAAAGCTGCACACGGGCTTACTGTGTTGCATCACTTTCTAGTTGGTTGGAAGCTGGGGAAGGGGGCATCTAAAAGACGATTTTAAGCCAGTCCGATCGAAACTGTTGCGAGAACGGCTCGGTAAGAAGCGGCGAAAAAAAAAACAGGTCTTAATTGAATCAAACAATCGATACCGTTGTGGATGTAGGTCGTCGATTCTTTCGTGGCACCACTAATTAGTGTGCGCGGGCAACAGTAAAGGTCAATATGGGTAATCGGAGGGGTATGCGAGCGTCCGTCACGATGCTCGCGCGTTGCGACACGTTAATGTTGTTGATGGTTTTTAGCGTGCGCGTATGTTGCTTGCATCCAAACACACAGACAGACAGAGAAACAGGTACCTGCACACCGCATGCGTCATGCGAATCGCCAAAGGGCTGTCCGGCAACTGTCTGTGCCCTTTTACGAAATGCGAAAAATGGATGAATGGCTGACCGTTTGGGATGTGTTTTTTTTCTCTCATCTTTTCTGTTTGTTTGTCATTCGAACTCGTTCTCGTCAAAACAAACAACTCGGTGCAAGATGTGGAATGCTGATTTAGAATTGGGTCAAAGATGCAGTTGGGTGCTTTTGATGAGGTCGTTGACAGGTAAAAAAGGCGACAGGTTGCGCATGAAATCGCAAAATTACGACCGAATTTAACAATTAATTACGATTTTTCTTTCTTCTAAAAAAATTGGCATACTTTTTCGAGTCTTGGTAATGCATTTTCGAGGATATGTCACCTCAAAAACAATACATAATAGTTCACTAGATACTGTAAAGCAAGAAACATTTATCCCCAGAGAGATCAACTGTAGCTGAAATTATATTTAAATTGTTCTTGACAATTCTATTGTCCAAAAACCTCCCAAGAAAAGCTCATTAAAAGGCTTTTCCATACTTATTTAAATTCATAACATAAAATTACAAGCCCTATAAACATGAATGTAATTTTTGAAGTCATCAGGCAAAGGGAGATTTCAATACCATAAATTTTAACATAACCTATTAATGATCCATTCATGTACGGATTAGAAGACCTAATCCCAAAGCTAACCTTGAACTGCTTTAACATCGAATTCTAAATGAATCAAACGTCGAATTGTATGATCTGAACAACTAAACAATCAAATCATTCAAACACACAATGCTACCATTTTCAAAAGCGAAGCCTAATATATTTATTTATGCGTGCGAATTTCGCCTGGAAAACCCTTGCCGCTTGATGCTTGATAGCAGTTGTATCACTTGTCAATTCAGTCCGGTTGCTCAAGCATGCGAAGGAGTGTCCATCTCACCGGAGAGGGGGTTGCAAATAATTGTCGATAATTTCAGATAATTGCCACGTTAAACGTTTCGACAGGTTCCTACAATTAAGACGTAGTTAGCGGAGCGTGGAGCGAGATCAAAATTAACACGACTGCTTGGGGACGGGAGGGAGGGGGGAGGGGGAGGATTTATTTCCCCGCGCGCCGACCGGAAGTGTACGTTAGATGGTGGTGCGCCCGTCCAAACGTGTTGCTTTGGAGGCGATGAATTAATTTTGTTCTACACGACGTGCAGACATTAGTTTCAACATAGCATCTGTAATGAGGCATACCAGTAAGTGCACTACATGTTTCTAATGCATTCTCTCATACACTTCAGAAAACCCCAGTCGTCATTTTAATACCTTTTACTGAGCATGGGGTTTCGTCT
The DNA here is from genome assembly GCF_943734735.2 of Anopheles gambiae. Taxonomy (NCBI): domain Eukaryota; kingdom Metazoa; phylum Arthropoda; class Insecta; order Diptera; family Culicidae; genus Anopheles; species Anopheles gambiae. The sequence goes on from NC_064602.1 coordinate 90,068,304, forward strand.
ATTGTTGCAAATTGTAAAAAAAAAAACAAAAACGCACAGTTGCCCAACAGCAAGCTTCAATCGGCCCCGCGTACTAGATCGTCATCGAGAGCGCTCTCGTTTGTTCCAAAGCGTGTGTGGTGCCCTACCGGTCTTTGCAATCATCTCAATTCAATGCCACTAGATCCCATTACGGGGTCGTGCTGAGCGATCCAATCTTGGACATCAACGTCGTCCTCGGACAACAGCATTTTTTGCTTCTTCTTCTTCTTTTCTTCGTCTTTTACTGCTGCTGAAAACGCGTATTGCGCCAAACCACACAGGGATTCGTTCCCTGGGACCAAAAACCATCAATCAAAACAGTTTCGCCGTCCTAAAAGACGTCGCACGTGATGTGTCCGGGTGTCCGGGTGTGTGTGTGTGTAGTGTTCACATTGTGCGGTCATCTCATACACACACAAGATCGACAGCGTCGTCCGCGCATCGTCAAACGTCTGCAGCAGTGTGTTTCACTTGCACAAATGTGCATTTTTGTGTGTGCACTTTGGTTCATTGGAATTCAATGCTCAGTTTCTCATCGCTGCTCCTCACCCATTGGAGAGTGGGCACAGCCGAGAGGATTGCTGTGCAAACACGTGCTCTGAAGACGATGTGGTGGTTGTGGTTTTGTTCAAACCCATTCCGACCCCTTCGTCGTCACAAACGCTGTTTGATCTATTTGCTCATTATCGACGGTTTGTTTGACAAGCTCTGAAGGTTATGGAGCGGGCACGGTGGGTGACGGATGTTGTATTTAACCTTGCCCGGTTGTAACGTGCAGCAAACGATCGGCTTGGCTTCGGTTAGTTTGGCAATGGTAGTTTCGCTAGTATTTAAGCAAGTGAGTGAGTTGGTTTCAAGTTGGTTAAAAATATTCAAATCCCATCAACTCCGGTCAGTTCTACCTGTTTCACTGAAACGCACTCACACACACTTTTATATTCTAAATGATTCACGGTGTAAGTGTGACAACCGCACCCCTGATTATCTAACCCTTTGCCGAGCGGACGGACCATCTGGACGGTTGGAAGTAGTAATAATGACGACATTCTAACTCATCCATATCCGACCGGCTCGTTCGCATCGGTCCGGCCCGGTCCAGTCCAGTCTCTTGTGGTTAAAGGTTTTTGGTCGTGATTTTAGCCTCCCCAAAAACACACACACAAACACACCAAGAGACTGCAGATAAAACCTCCCTGACAACTGGTCAGTTTCTACAGCCGATTAAGATAAAGGCACGTACACATCGAAAGCCACTCGTAGCGGCGATATCGACGGAGCAGAACTAGACAAACGGGTATGCTAATTTGCACTCCGCGACCAAGCCAGCCAACCGGTCGTCAGCCGGGCTGCTGGACATCTTCGCTTCGGATGGGGAGTTTCATCTTCATCTCAGCGGCCACCGCGACCGCCACCGCACGAAGACGAAGACGCAAGCCATAAAACTGTAGTTTATGTCTCGGCCGCCGGTACCGTCGCGCCGATCCGTCTTCTTCCCTAGGCCGCGACCGATTTCGCATTCGCGTGAAACACAAACCGCCACGCCACCAAGTGTTTGTGGATCAGGTGGATTTACTCGATCCACCCATAGTCGGCTGTTGCTGAGTAGCGCAGACAAAAAGCCCCAAAAAAGCTCATTTTACTGATTTACAAGTAAATGAACAAGTGTGTTCTGTGTGTTTTTGGAGTTGATATACGACCGGCACGGAATGCAAACAACCTGCGAGATGGCATGACAGACGGTCATCTCAACCATTGGTACACAACATCCCGAAATACGGGGAATGGACGATTGACCTTGGAAAACCGTTGCCCTACATGGGTCATTACACACAGGATGCAAAATACGATCTAGATTCGCCGCTCCACGTGAAAGATCACGTGAAAGGCACGAGGTGATGGACAGGGTACTCCGTTTTTTTTTGCTTCACTGTCAACGAAGATGGAAAGGTTACATCAGGCTCCCGCAAAGAGGTTGACCTGTGCAGCATGACGAAATTTCATCTCCGAATGACATTTTGCCTTTTTCGAAAGGAGCTTTTGCAACGAGATTCCTGAGATGTCCTCGCTGTACGCGGTATGCACCGAGCAGAGCACCCCCTAGGTCATCGAGACCTGATCGTGGAATCAAGAGCACATATATGACTGTGTGTTTTGCATTGGAATTGTAAAATATTGCAACAAAATGTGGCACTTTTATGTGAGGATGCGATTTCTGATGATTTAGAGATCGAAATCTTGGGTAAGGGCTTCCCCGTCAACTACCTGTCAGATCGGACGGAGTTACTCGATGACTCACTTGACTTCCAGACAAGGGCCTACGGTTGGGAATGCATGTTTTATGTCTCGATGGCGGCAAAAACAAGGAATACATTTCCATTTCAAAAACGTCGGAAAACCCCCAGAACCCAGAAAAAAGTGGTCGTGCACCGTGCGCAGTGTGAGGTCCGGTGGTGATTCGCGCACGGAGAGCACCTAACCTTGACACAGGCCTCATATCCATCCCTTTGGCGGGCTGTGTCATACGCACGTCATGTGCGGGTGCTGACAGGTGTTTGATTAATTGTAAACGCTCACCATTAGTGTCGGTTGCTGTGCGACGCGACGCACAATGACACAGTTAAGCCCCGCTTGTGTGGGCAAACTGGAGCGATGGAGTGGTAATGAAATACAAAATAAATAAAATTACTAAATATCAACACGAGACGACGGGGCAGGCAGTCTCGTCCTTCGACTTGCGTGCAGAAATAAAGTGATGACAAGTGGTCAATAGAACGGGTTGAGAAGTGGCAGCACACAAAAAAAAAACCGCCATAAGCGAGTCTATGCTTTATTTATGCGCTCGCGTGCGAATAAAAACGGGTAGAAATTAAAACGCACTTGCCCCTGAACAGATGAGCCGATTCTGATCAATTCGTTATTTGCTCTTTGTCACTCACAGATTGGTCGAGCGCGAGCGTTGATTTTTTGCGATCTGTCACTTTAAGATCCCCCTCTCTGTGCATTGGAGGATCAATGGTTTACATTCGTTCGCGATTAATCAATGTCCCCATGTGATGATTGCGCTCGATCATCGCCGTGTGTGTGTGTGCGATCAATTTGGATCGGAAAGCAGATAAATATCATCCTCCAGCAGAGAACAGTTTTAACTTTTCCTTTCACCAACGCAGCTTCCTCGCTGACTTAACAAATGGGAATCGGATTTATACTAATTTAAACGGAAAAGGTGAAGGACTCGACCTATCGACAGCGTAGCTTGGGGCTGCAGTTTGCATCCAAAAGAGTGCTTTCTTGCTCTTTTTTTTCAAAATTAAAGATCTCAAGATTCAAAATTGTACCTATTTTTGGCTACCCGATTCCGATCGTCATTCAAGCCACACTTTATGACAGATTCGCGCGACGCGATTAGCTCCGGACGCACACGGAATTGCCATTTGATCGTCTGTGACACCCTTTTGCGTTAAGATGGTTCCGAAATTGGTTACGGTTTCCTGCCTTGATGCTTGAGCGCGTATATCTTCGTCAGTCGCTAAGGTTCGTCGCGTGCAGTTCTTGCACGCAACAAAAGCGCGTTTGCTGACCCAGTGCCGGTGGCTACGACGAATTCATCCGCTTTGACGGATAGATTAATCGTTCGAGATGGCTTACCTCCGGGCCTGCGTTAAGCGTTTTGTGTATGTGTGTGTGTGTCAGTGATCACATCAGCTGGTACAGGCTGGTAGAGCGGCAGGGAGGACACCATTTCGCTAAGCCGCACTGGCATTGGACTGGTTGAGGTGCTTGAGGATTTAGAGCTTGATGGATGTAGCATGCTGACCATCGTTTGCCTCATCACCAAGATCCTGTCCACTTGGGGAGCTGGTCAAATTGACAACACTGTCTAGTGAGACTCATCTTCACACCGAGGGAGAGAGTGAGAGAAAAAAAGCTAATGAATGTAGTCGCAGTTGCGCAAGAACCGGTGTCGCAAGTCTGAAACTATTTCGGTAACTGCGCTAACGGCAATGGTGGTTGCTATTTTGGGAAAGGATCTTCACAGTGCATCAGGGAGGAGAAGGGAAGGGGACGAAAAGAGCGGTGTAAATGTCACGCAAAACATGTGCGATGATCAGCGTGTAAGCGGTTAAATTGGGATGTCTGGCAAGTAGTATTCCGCAAGCGCACATGGGGAGGTTGCACGTAGCTTTCCTCTCTGAGCTGTTGTTAATTTGACATGTGAGCTGTTGTGCATGAGTTCGTGTCATTCTGTGCCGTGTGGTGGCCAATCGTGCCTTATAGCACACTAATTGGAGGTTCCGATGGACGTTGAGGCACATTCAGATGTTGTCAGCGAGATTGTTAAATTGGTCACTTATTACAGCATTGTTTATTAGTAATTGCAGCCCATTTGGAGGGAAAAATAGCAATTCTGACGCAAGTAAATGTGCTACCAAAAGTGATTCAATACTATCAAAGAAAGCTGATGTGAAATGATTGCATTCTTGAGCGCATTCTAAATGTATTATTTCTTTGTGTTCTTATCATTTGCTCGTACAAAACCCACACCAAGATCGTAAAATCTTGCACAACCAATTTTATGGTTGTCCAAACCCGAAAAAGAATCGACTTAAACGCTGTCGATCCTTCGATAGCAATCATTTGCTGCTCGTAAAACAGGGCGGGAAGACCAACAGCATTTAAATGAACTCATCTTTCCCACACAAGGCGCGCCGGGCCTCTAAACTCTAAAGGCTGCAACAAATTGGTGCAACATTCACTGCACTCCAATAAAACCGACACTTAAAACAATCCCCGCCCCATGGGGTTCTGGCCCGGGCGGATGGACCTGGGGCATTAATACGGAATGGTGGCCACTTACCCGTGAGATAATGATGCCCGCGATGCTGATGCGAATTTTCGGCCCCTTCAGCAGCCGGTACCGCAGGTCGACACCGTTCCAGAAGGAGACAAAGTAGCGCTTGACCTGCACGTTGTCGCCGCCGTGCAGCCGGTACCCGTCGTAGTCGACGATCACCAGTATCTCCGGGTAGATGGTCCGATCGATGGCGCGCGAGCTTTTGTAGTACGCTTGCGGGCTCCGCTTGGAGCGAAACCGTTTCTGCAGCCGGTCCGGTTCCATGAATGCTGCATTTTTCGAAGCAAAAGGAAAGAGGAATTTCATTTTAATTGCACCACGAACTGTGAACTTCGCGCGAGGTGTGAGAATGTGAGACCCGTACCGTAATCACTAAACTGGTCGTTGTGCTCCTCGTGGGCTTTGCGCTTATAAATAACGTGATGAACACTTCCATCCTCCGCCTGGGAGATGTCGGTTGGCACTGGCTTTATCACTAGTTCATGACCTATACTACCCTCCTGTGGAATAAAGAGAGAGAGAAAAATGAAAGTAAGTATGAAACATTTGTAACCTTCTTCAGACAACCACATCACGCTAACGGATCTAGCGCACACGAAACACGTGCATCGTCATGTTGAAGCATTGTCATCCTTGAGGTGCTTGAGGGGCTTTTCCAACCCATCTCAAAATGACATCCAATGTGTATGTTCAACGGTTTCCTAATTTCTAGATTACATCTTCACCCTAGACTCCCCCGCAGCGCGCCGGAGGGACAGCGCACTCAACGCCAAAAAAAAAAAACAACATAAAAGCTCATAAAAATAGTGATGCTTTTTGAACTACACGCTACGGGCTGAAAGGTTAATGGACGCAAGGGCATTTGCGTTTTCGGGAGTGCTGGCCAATGTGTGCGTGTGTGCGCAGCATCATCTCCGAAACGCGCCGAAACGATCCGAGTGAAGTGGCATTTGGCCTTTCGGGTGACCGTTTTGGACGATCTCGTCGAGGGAGCTGCGCACGTGTAACTTAAAACAAAGCGTACAGCTCATAAACTCTGTCCGGCACCCACCGGGCCGCACCATTAAACTGTCAAGCTGTCGCAATCGTCTCGTGCCCGTGGTTTGGAGCTTGGGGTAGCGGAGTTGCACAGTTTTCTGGTTGGACTTGGGGTTATTTTTAAACGCAGCAAATACAAAACAAACGAGAGCCCTTCGACTGGTTCCAGCAGGGGCGTTATGATTTAAAAAAAAAGGGAATTGAATATCGGTTTGATTGGGTTTTGATGTGTAACCAGAAACGAACTCTTGAGCTCCAATATCTTCGGTTGGCCGGTTGGTATGTCGCAGACATCCGCTGAAATCCTGTTTCGCTCTCCCGGGTGCAACCTTGAAGATCGTTCCAGATGCAATCGTAATCGGTGCATTCTTCACGCTCGTGCGTTCACGTAATCCCGGCTCGATCCGACGACCAACATTGTTCGATAGGCCGAGCGCAACCTGGCAATCCATTCGCCTTGACCGCATTTCGCGACCCGAAAATCCAACTCATCGTTGACCTTCGATGTAGGCATGGAACCCGGGATGCAACCCACAATCCCGTCCGTCCGTCTGTTTGCTCACACAGCACGCTCGCTTTCTGTATCAACCGTTAGGCACCGTGTTAATCCGTGGGCGAAGCGTTTGGAAACACGGCGTTGGTGATGTTGTAAATGGTTGAAAATTAATAAATCGTGCAAGAAACAAGCTCATCCAGAACTTATATAACATCCTGCTCGTGCCGGCCCCGGTCATTGGGTCAGAAGATGTTGTGGCAGTGAGCACCGGTTGAGCCACCGATTGAGTCTCATGGGGGGTTGCACAGTTAGACCGTCCTTGCTGGGTTTGCTTGGACCGCATCTGGTCGACCTGAATCCGCGGACAGGCAGGTCTGCCGCGTTTGCATTAATCGATGACGCTGATGTCGATCTTCTAGCTCCGGAGCCTAGTGTAGTGTCTTTGTAAGGGGGATAAAAAGGTGTGAAAATGTGTTGCGGCTGACCGGTGGCTATAGAGAGCTGCACAAAACCGTCCGCTGGGATTATCTAATGCGGTCAGCAGATGGTCAGCGAACATAGAGTGGCACGTGGTGTTAGTAGCAAAGGGCTCTGAGGGGATTAAATCAACCGAATCTTAATGCAGTATGGAACTCTCTTGTGGGTTGCAAGGATTTGCAAAAGGTTGAGCAAGTGTTGGGGAACTCAGATCCATTTGAAGATACTGAAGAATTGAGTGTTTATAGCTGGTACTAGTGGGATTAAATAGCAACTATTGGGGAATCAAACATTGAGAGTTTGATTCTTGCTTATAGGTCCTTCAAACTTCATATTGCTAACATCAAATGGTCAGCAATGTTCCTAAGACATCGCTCTTAAAACTTCCATCACATCACAAAACCACAACCACATGCGGCGGTCATTTCCATCATTTGCAAATGCTTTCTTCAGGCAATTGCGCAAAAAAGCTCGCTTCTTCTCACCACAAACAGTATTGTGCAATGCGCGATGATTGATGCTTCTGAGCCGCACAATGTACAGCACCGGCCAACGACACGAAGTATCCATTATTACCATAAAAAAACCACATCTGTGCCTCGGTATATTTTTTTTTATTGCCACAATTCGTCAGGGGGTAGCATGACAGGATTCGATTCGGTGACGCTTGGCGGCGGAGTTCTTCGGCCGGACGCACCCTACATCGACGATCGCTATCGTCGTCCACCGGGCAGGTGATGATGGATCGTTTTGGACGATTAGCCGGTGAACCCTGAACGGCGGACGACCGAGTGGACGACAGAATGATGTCGAAAGGTTTCGCGTGGATGCGACGATACGCCTTCGCTGGGGGGTCTCTTAGCTTTACGACCAATCATTTGCTAAATCAATACTCGCGAGAAGGAAGGAAAATGTTTTGAAAACACTTGCCCTGTAAAGCGCTTTGCATGGCTCTAGCCCAGTGCGCCGTCGGCGGTCGGAGAGCATAAACTGGAGAGCCATAAAACGGAGCCTTAAATGTGTACAAAAGGTAATTAAATAATGTATCGTTCGATCGTTTGCCTTGCCCGGGGAGTGCTGTACGGCCATCGTCAGTTTATCTGTGCCCGCAGCAGAGGTTTGATTAGCAATCAAGCATCTAGGAAGATGCTTTATGATGATTAAATTTGTTATTTCGTTGATCAAACCACCTGATCGCCGAGCGAGGATCTACAGGATCTACATCTTTTGTTGAAGATACTGCGGTCGAAAGAAGACTCATTTAACAAAAAACCATCTGTTATGATTCTGTACGATCGAAATCGTACAGAATTGACGGATGTGTCTGGATGGTCAGGGATCATAAAACGGTACAACAACGTCACTTCCTGGCTACGATACAAGCACTTCAAAGCGGAGGCACAGCAGCATCGGTAAACTGTTGGAACTATCGTTTATGCTTGCCAATCAACAGTTGATTAGTGACTTCATCTGCTTTTTTCGTCCCAGACAAGCCCTGGTGAGCTATTGACAGCTTCCTAGGATTGTCCATTTTCCCACACAATCGATTGTTCAGAACAAGCTGATTTATGCAGTGGATGCCGATCATTGATTAACTCTGCCCAGGTCACGACTGTGTATCCTTCCCTCTAAGGGAAACAGCGCACAGCGCTTCTAATAAGCCTTCTTTGTGCGCCTTATTGATGATAAAGATGATGCTTCATCAGTTCAATCAAGGAAGCTACTGATTCATACAAACATTTTGAATATTTATTACTTATCTCGTTATAAGTTGTTTTCAAAATTAAAATGCATCCGCAAAGTTCTGATTTCAAAATACAATTTCACATGAAAAACATGAATCTTCGTAAAAGGTTAATACGCAATTTGCACACGTAATCCCGGCAACATTTACTACGGCACATTGCTCTCTCGCTTCATCCTCCAGCTAAGCGGCTGTGGCGTCTGGCCGGACGATGATCGGCGGGCAGTAATGTGCATCGTGACCATCTTTCAAATTAACCTCCCCGCCGGTCCGAATGAAAGTGAAACCATCAAACACACACACACACATATACTCCACGCTTCTCGTGGTAAATCACGAGCAGCAACAAAACAAAAAAAAAAAGAGAAAGGCCATCAGGTTTGCGGCCCATCTTCACGCGCCGTCTCCCAGCGCAGACAGCAGCCGCGGCCTGCTCGAGAGAAGGGAAAGTGTGTTTGGAAACGGGCAACGCCAGATCACGCCACGACACGACGAAGACCTTGAACCCTGGCGAGATATTAACCCACAAAAGGTTGATCGACGGGACGGGATGGGACGGGATTCCTCAAGCGACGAACCCTCCGCCTCGGTCAGTCAGAAAAGGGAAGCTGATCGCGGGATGGAAATGATGCACACTCATGGGAGTGAACAAAATGTAACTCCAATGTTTTGTAAACGTTATACCAATTGGAATGTTTTGCAATATGCAGTTTTGGGTCTGTGGTGACGGATGAAAATTCCACAAAATTTGGAACATTGAACCCACCCGGTAGACCCGAAAACCGGTGAACAACTTGTGAGGAATTCAAAACATCACATTCGCTGTTGTGTCTGAGCCTCCCCCAGGGCATTCGTTAATGATACACAGGTCACTATCACAACCGATTTCGGAACCGTTGGGGGGTCTCGCCCAACTTTCGGGTCGGTCCGGGTGACAGAGCTTGAGGGTTATGCAACACATCGCTCGACATCAAAACAACCTTTCTCGGTCATTCCTGTCCCGGTGGGGTGCATATGTTCCTTCCTCTCCTTTCCATTTTCGGGGCAATGTCGCCAAACCGTTGTCTACCGCGCGTTTTTGGCACGTCTGCAACGCGGTCCCCGTCGCCGTCGATCGATTGACACCCGATAGAGCCCGACGGTGGCGCGCGATTGCGTGCGAGATTTGACGAAACCGCATCGCATGATTATGTATCAATCTGTGTGTTTGTGTGCATGTGGAGGGGTTCCCCTCGAAACTGGGTCGTCGGTTGGCGCCTTATCTCTTGCCTCGTTGGGAATGTAGCTAACCCGGGGGTTGTAGTGCGTCCCGGTGCAAGAGTGTGTGGGCCAAGTTGGGGGAGTTCAACCTACCCGGGAAGCCGCTCAAAAATACGACTTCACCACGGGTCACGCTAGGCTACATCCGTTACGCAAAATCGGGTGATACGGTACACAAACATCATAAATTGACTGTATGCCTGTGTATGGAGCATTAAATTATTATTTTATCAAAATAACAACCACGCTGGACGTTAAAAAGCGGCACATAGGAGCAGCGAGCAGCTAGCGGAAAGGTGTATTAAAGCTATCTCATAAATAAACGCTCATTAAGACAGATTAGGAGGTGCTTTAAACATTAATGCTAGGTTATCTCACCAGCACATGGAGTTGACGAATCGCAACGTTTAACAAGTCGTTATTATTGTAAGCTTAACGGCTCAAACGGCTAAAGAGCAACTGTACCAGATAATGAAACCTAAGTGTGATAAGAGAGGAATAAAATCCAACCACCAAATCAAACATTTGCCACAACATCTCATGCCACTGACAAGATAATTAAAAACGTATTATTTTCTCAAGTCAAGCACTACAATTGCATGCACAGTAGCACAAACGGAAGCCAAAGGGTTTGCGCCAGGTTCGATTAATCATCGCCCACAATTGGGAGGGAAATGTACGGGGTAGCGCCTCTGCCCAGATAGCGATCCAGCCAACCGATAGATGTGTTCGCGTGCACACATTCTAACATTGTGTGTTTGGTCGCGTACAGTGGCTTCGCTTGTTCACTTCCTTTTATCTAACATCAGACGATTTCCTTTTTGCCATTTGTGAATGCGTGTTGTTGTCGTATGCTAACGGCGCGCAGTAGCAGCTCTGGGCCTGCTCCAACAGTGAGGCGTTGAAAACGTCGCTGAGTCGTCGTTTCATCTATTCATAGCGATAGCGCATTGCGATTGCAGCGCAGTGCATCGTTGCGCAAAACCACTTCACACATGCCCATGTTCTGCGGTGACGGAGAGGATGCTCCGGCGGTGGCGGCAGTACTCTGCAACATCGCAATGGAATGCAGTTGCGAAGTGCATCGACGAATGGGTAATTAATTAAACATTAGTCGTCGTCGTTGTACCGCCGGAGCAAACATAATCATGATGCTTCGGTGACGCAGCGTGGCACCGCTCGGAAAGGGCAGACATTCTGAAAGATCACACCGGAGGACAACCGGTGTCTGGGGTGGAATTAGAAGTTGCCGCTTGTGCATGGAAGTTGCAACAATGACTAACAGTGGTGACCACAATGAATAGGAACAACATTAGCGATATGCCTTTTGATGATGCTGTTTGCTTTGGCTGGAGAGTAGATCAGAGTTTCTTGGGAGTTTTTTTAATGGAAAGCTTTTCACACAAAAATAGGCTTTGTGTGATGCTCTATAGAATTTGAAATCTGGTCTTAAGTGTGGAACTTCATAGCAATTTACTCAAACATCTCTCCACGTCTTTCACGGCAATCAACAAGAATAACCTCAAGATAGTTATTGGATCACTAAAGATCACTCAATTCCATGCTTTAATTCGCCGACGAGTCCCACAAGACAACTACCTATGTACCCGTAATCGCTTTATTGCCAATTCTTATACCTCTCTTAAGGACTTCTGGTCTTTACCGTCATATCCATCCACCTACGAACGACACCGCTTTGCCTATAACTCACCCGCATGCATCGTAGAACGGTTTGACCTTTCCCACGCTACAAACCGAACTCTCCGGTAGCGCCGAGCACGCGATCAAGTGCGTGAGAATCACTTTCCAACCGATTCCTGGCGCCTTCGCCGCAAGGGGGAAAAAACAACCTTAATGCACATCTTTGCAAATCGCACTATGTGTGCAAATTTCGTCACAGACACAAACGCGCGCGCGCGAGTTGAAATATGAAGTGCGCGTCTTTGCCCCAAATCGTAGCAAAGCTCTCTCGCGGGGCATATCAAATCCCGGCCTAAAGAAGACACAGTGGGATGTCGAGCGTCGGGTTGCGTCGTGACATGATTCATTAGCGCGAGTGATTGAGTTCGCCCGGCGTGAGTGGAATATTATAATTGACAAACGTAGCGGGAGGGCGCAAGAATAATTTGCACAAGGATACACCGAAGAAGCTGCGAAAATGGTTTTGCTCAATCAGCGGTAGACAACGCAGCAGCCACATCGATGTTGGAGATTGTGATCGAACGGCGAATAAATTCACAGCACCCTTTTCGATCGTGATCAGGATATGGTAAATCAATTTCAAACTTGCTCATGTGTACTACATTGCCTTTTACTTGTGCCACGCAAATTATCGCAAAACATAAGACACCGATCGCAGCTCGTAGAGCTCAAGAAGTGCTTGTGGTGTTGCACCCGCGCGAGCGAACGGGACATTCTGTACCAACGTTTTTGTTCGTCCTGAGCGTCTTGTCGCCTACAATGTTGCGCAAAACTGGGACTGGGGAAACGCGAAAGACACCACCAGCAATGGCTAAAGTTGCATAACGCAAGAATTGTTCCCCGTCGAATCTGTTCGTCACCATAACTGGACCACTTCCTTTCCCTTGCCGATGAAGTAACCTCTCCCTGTGGTGCGTAGATGGCGTAACGATGCTTTCACCCAGACGTCTGCTGCTCGTTTTTGGAGCGAGCGTCGTTTTTATATCGTGCGGGCAGAGAAATTTAAAACAGATTTACAACAATATCTTTAATCTTCCCCATTATGTGCTTGTTCGCTCGGTGCTGAACTCTGACTACTGATTGATCCGAAACAGATCCCAAGGTTTTGGATACTGGACATCATGTCCGACGAACACTTTCGCTTAATTTGTCACCAATATGTAAGCGAAAGTTCCTGAGGTATTTTTCGAGCGACATCACTCCTCCGAAAGGTGTAATGCATCTCCAACAAAAGTAAGGACAGTTCCGGACATTGTCCGAAGATATTGTTGCGTCCAATTAAACGATGTCAAGAATTGTCTGATCCCAAAAGAGTAATGTGACACTGATGATGGAATTAACTCCAACTTATACGGCTCTCCAACACAGTTCAGAGATCCAACTATACCCGAATCGTTACGCAATGCCGCTGAGACTCAGAGGTCCAGAAGTCGTGCTGGAAATTCGCAAACGGAAAGGATCTTGTTACAATGGACACTGTTTTCATTGGTTAATGTTTTTTTTTTGCCCGATTTCGGTTACTCTATACAGATCAGTTACCAAATTCGTTTGTCGTGATCTTGAACCAGGCCTTCCCACACACACACACACAGCACTTCACAGCCGACAGAAGCCGATGACGTAGACGATGACGAAGATTGACAGGGTTTCGTTTGCTGAGCGCAGTTCAACGTCAGCCACAATTAACCTTTGCAAAATGTAGCTAATTATGCATATGTAGAACAGAAACGTGGGTCACAAAACACAATCCTCGTTTCAGATCCTCTTTTGGAGTGTTTTAGGTGCCCTCTCAGCTCAAAACGAAAAGCAAAAAACTCTGAGGGTCAATGTTGGCTGGCAGTTACCGGCGGGTCAGTAGCACATCAAAAAGTGTGCAAAACTCTAGACAACCACTCGAACGCAAAGGTTAGCTGTGGTGCTTGTTTTAGGAAATGGCACAGCTACGGCAGGGACTGTGATTGAGCCACATTGTTTCCAGACCGGACTGGCTGGCTTTTGTATGTGCTCACTCACAGTTCACGCACAGAATGGAAGATCCGATCGGTCGTTCGATGCGCATCTCTTACGTCAGCCACACGCAAGGGGTTAAGGCCATCGCACGCCGAGGTCGTAAGCGTTCGAACTCTAGCTCTAGCCGGGGGAGCCTCGGGATGATTGCACCAGCTCCAGCGGATAATCGACAGCTTATTCAAGGGGGTGTTTTCGGTGCGTTCGTGATAGCTGTGGGAATGTTGGAACTGGCCGCTAACAATTAGCATGAAAGCGCGAGATGTGCCCTGAACTGATTGAGCGAGAGTATGATGCGTTCGTTGCACAGATTGCAACGCATTTGTACCATGTGCACGTCAATGTGCTTCTAGGTTAATAAAAGGTTTAGCACGCCAAGTAGAGTGGCAATCAGAAATCAGAAATTGCACATTAAAGGATATTAATTGCAACAAAAAATCAAACTACGATCAAGGTATGAAAAAATGAGCTCCTGCGTAAGCCTAGTAAATCATTTCTTAATATTAATTTGATTTAAATTGAGTATCAACTTCCTGATTCTTACACCATTTTCTCTTTGATTGAAATCGTCTACAAAGATCTCAACAATCGTTATTCAATTTACCCCAGCAACGGGTATTATGTTTTATAGTTTTCATTCCCCTTCCTAGTCTTGTTATGTAGAGTAAAAGCAGCAGTACACGATGCTAGATAGCGAGACTGATAGCAAGACGCGAGATCGTTTCAATCACAAACAAAAAAACAGCAAGTAATAAATCTCACACCCGCCCGGTTAAACCTTACGAAATCAATCATTACAGCCAATTACAAACGGCTCAATCGATCGAACACGCCACACCGGCTCCGGGCGGCCTCTCTTCCTGATGCTGGTGCAACAGCAGGTGAATTATGTTGTCCGATCGTCGGCACACTCGATCCGTGGCACGATCTTCTAGCCGGCCGCGCTGGGAAAGCAATGAAACGCAGCTGGTGACGAATTGCACACTGCAGCACAAATATAGAGCAGCGTGAGTCGATCAGACCAATCGCTCTCTCTTACCCAACCGAACCGGGCCGGGGGTCGGGAAAACACCCTCCGCGCAACGGGTTACGTCACTGGTTCGTTCTACTCCATGTTTTACCCCCGATCGATATCGATCAGTTTTTCGGTGCCTTCGTCCCGGTGCCGATTTTATCTGGAGCAGCGCAGCAAAACGTGTTCCAAACGCAAAGGGGTGGAGTTCCAGTGCTCCAGTTTCAGGTTTGCTTCAGGTGTGCTCCCGGACCAGTTTATTTGTGCGATTATTGCCGCGGTGCCCCTGCGTCCCTGTACACTGCACTACCGACTCAAGGTAACTCCAGAACGGGCCGTACCCACGTGTTTGGTGATAAGTCGACTCCATTGGGTGGAACGTTGGCTCGATGGTAAAGGACGCGGCATGAAATGTATAACATTAAAACAGCGACATCCTTGTAGCGTGATCCAGTTCGACCATGGCGTGCTGATAGTGCGCTTGATCCTCTCAGACACGCTCTTTCTTCAACCCGCTTACCCACCAACAGTATGGTTGGCTTAATCGTTCGCCAAACCCACGCGCAATTCGCAGCCGGCTGCACTTTAGCCGTGCCTTTTCAGGTTTTTTGTATCGTGTGGTGGGTTTGCGGCTTTTTTTTGTGTGTGTGCACGCATAAGTCCGAAGAAAGTGCAGCACAGCGAAGAAAGCGACCGCACAAAACCGCAACAAACTGGGTGTTAATTAGCCGCAACGGCATCCGAAAACGCTTTGGTTCGTTCGTAACAAACGGTGGCATGGGCGTTTGAGGCAAATTGAATTTCATGCCAAACCCAAAAGCTTTAAGCTTTAGCGTTAGACAAGAGAGCAGTAGGGAGAGAGAGTAAGTGAAAGATATCACCAGTGAAACGAGTGTTATCTAATGCAGCCGGTACGAACTCGGTCACCTGAAGGGGGGTTGTTTTATAACGCCTTGTGGTACTTTGTTTCGCACTGATTGCTGATTACTGTGCATCACAGAGATATTGCTGAGCAAGCTGAGGTGTTGTTCAAGGAAGTGCAATGCTTTGATGTCTTGAGTATTAATTGAATTAATTTAATTATTAAGGCATCAGTTATTTTCCTGAGGCATTGGTGCATCAAGATAGACCTCATCCTCATCGATGTCTCGACTCGGAGGTGTGTGACTTCGTATGTGATGACACGATAACTGAACATTGATCACCAAAACAGATGTCTCGACTTGTAAGCTTGATGTTCCTGAGATGTTGCTTTCAGGAGCACAAGTTCACAGCTGCATGCTATTCACGTTCTGCAAGAACCGTTCTGTATCCAAGAGCTTTTAAGCCATCTTCAGAGCATCGCCCGGCGTAACCCCAACACTGGTCTGGATGGAAAAATTAGCATCTCCCATTCCTCAGCTACCTCGGATGTGACGAAAGTGAATAATGACGCCCAGTTAGCGTGCCCACAGCGTGATGCCGTAACGCCAATACGCTCGATTTGTTTGCGATTCGATTGCAATCGACGCCGGGCAGGCAAGGCGGAGCTCGAAGAAAAGGGTTTCCAATCGCGTCACTTTACAGTTTACATTTATCATTCCGCAGCGCGCAAATGCGCAAAGGCTAAACGATTCTTATGTCAGTGTCAAACGCTGGACGCTGTTGTCGAGCTCCCTGTTCCCCCCGTTGACGGTCGATTAGCACCTTTCGATGGTGTAATTGAGCCCGTTCGTCGTGACACCCTACGGAGCGTGAACTTGAACTACTTCTGAGGGGGGTTGACGCGAAAACGCGATCGCAGAAGGGTTTTATGGGGTGTTTTCCCGTAACCCGATCGAAAAGAAGGTATAGACACGATTGGCACGAAGTTTGAGCTAGAAAATAGATAAATATGTAAATATGAGCCTAAGCTTGCGGTGGCGTACGAGTCGAGTTCTTAAGTCTAGGTCTCGCTATCTTGGCTCTTACATCTTCCTGCGTCTAGCAACTGTCAGTCAAACGATAATCTGTTGGTACATTTTACCTTCACCAAATGCCTCTTGGCTACTACTAGGTCCATTACGGATCCGACTGGCTCCATGAGTTCAAGGATCAAGGATTAATTACAAAATCGTATGACGTCCTATCGACCACAAAGGATCAACTAACCACGTGTGCAGCCGCTGTGTTTCGCGCTGCAAACCGGTAGGTCAAGTAATTGTGCAACGGCTCTACCGCAACACTTTATTTTATTACCCCCTCGTTGGCTAGATTAAGCCGTGTGCAGCCATGATTCATCGTGCAAGGTGCAACTGGACAAGACGGATCTTGTGTCTTGTGCGGTTGTGATGCAACCACCAGTACAGTGCGGCGTTGGAAGTGATCCTGAATGCTTACGGTGCGGTAAAACTAAAACAAATAAAACACGTAAACCTGTTTCGGATTGCTGTATCATTCCTGTTCGGGAGGGAGTTGCGGTAGGTTTTGATTAGGCAAAGAACCCTTCCAAGTCGTCGCGGGGCTGCTCATTACGAGTCATTTCAATTTTATTGTCCAACTCGATCAATATCGGTATCCGTTTCAAAATGGCTTTTCTACGGAGATGAGAGGGACAATGCTATCGGGCATAAAGAAATTCAATATCATATGCTCGTAGTCTTTAAAGTGTGAAGTCTTCAGAACTGGTGCCTGTAAACTATGCCCACTCATGTCAACAGTGTCAAAGTTGTATTGAAAGTAATCTCTTGTATCGTGCGATAAAATGACAGCAATATTTTAATAATTTTGTCACAAACCAGCGATCATGCAACGTGCAAAGGTTAACAGCTGTAACTTATTTGAAAGGGCAATCATCGAAGAATATCACATCTGGACGCACCTCTGGCTGACTGCTTACCTCAAAACGCACGCATAAAATAACACAAAATTGTTGAAATCCTAACCACCCAGCAGCGTCCGAATCAACGGTGCACGTAAGTGCAAAATCAACACGGCCCGTCCCACCGGCCGGTTGCACGCGCGCTGGCGCCTTCCAAAGCGAGGGCGTCCGCAAATGGACACTCCTACTCCCCCTGCCCGCTGCCGCTAATTAGAAAAGGCAACATTGGCGTGCATAAATATTCATTCACTCGCCCGTAAGGCCTCGCGGGATTGTAGCCAGCCGCACGCGATCCGTTTGCCATTTAGGAGGAGGTCCATTTTTACTTTCGTTTTCGCTTTCAAGTTCAGCTCACGGTCAGTCTGTGATGCATGCGGGAGCATGCAACCATCCAGGGAAAGATTTAGCGCCAAAATTGTTACGTGTGTGTATGCTTTTTTTTTTGGTGCCATTGTTCAATATGATAGGAAGATCGATGAGGATCGATGAGAATCTCCTATGTTCAACGAACTTCAGCCCGCCTCAAGGCAAGCAGTGTTTGGCAATAATAAGCCTTTCGGAGACTCCAAACAATCATCATCCGCTGAATTTGCATAATGCCACACCTTACCCATCCACGACACGTACTTTGATCGCGACGAAGTTTTGAAGATGCGTGTGAGCCGCTTATGGCGGAGAATGGCGAGTCTGGAGGGACAAAAAATGCCAATCCATCACGGAAAAGTGGAACCTATCGCGTTCTTGGTCGGCCGTCTCTGTTCAACCAGGATGTCTGAAGGATTTGAATGATCTGAATAAATCACCGGGTGCGGGCGTGACGATTTCAAATGTATGTGTATGCACAAATAAGACGATCAACCTCGAAGGCGCTCGGTGTACGTTTTCTCACGTCCAGCTCGTTTGCTCGTTCGTGGAACCGATTATAAAGGGGTATTTATTCTGAAATATTTCGTCTTGGTGACATTGTTGAGCCATTAGAATAAGAAGTTGCGCCTTCAGACGCTTCTATTTCTGATCTAGTTTCAAACACATTAGCAATACAAACTAAAGCAGTCAATCAAATGTGCGGAACCAGACTGCATTCAAGGAACGGCTTTCATCAGCTAGAAAACAACCGTCTCGAACGACAGCATCGGTAATAACCTCAATTTGTTCAATGCTGATCCACGACCGATTCAACCCCCGGCTCGTTATGCATGCGTGAAAGAATTCGACACAAATTAACAAGCCGTAACCGGAGATCGGGTTGCATCTCGTTACCATGATCGCGTTACGTGTTGGACACGGATCGGTTTGAAAAAATAAATAAAATAAAGTAAAAAAACACTCTCCCTCTTCTTTGTGACAGGTGGTAGAGCTTCTGAACACAGTACCTCTTCAATGCCCCTACATACAGCATACACCGTACCAAAAGCACGTGCTAATGAAGCGTATCGTTGTTTTAGTTCGATTGGATTAAAGTGGTACGAGGCATGAGCATAGGCAACCAAACCCAACCGACCGACCAGATGTACCGTTTGATCCGATCGTGTAACCAGCAGTTTAGACTGAGATTGATTGTGGTAGCACTGTGTGATCTATTTAGCTGTAAGGCCATGACTTCGGTCGGACAAGGTGCATGCAATCAATGTGTGACAAGAGTCACCAAGAGCAGGTGGAAAAGCGACCCAGTGGAGGTTGCTACAGACTTTTGGTGTTCGTTTGGAGCTCGTTCGTCCTATTAGTTTCATGTGCATTCTTGTTTTGAGAAATCCAATAACATCCTAAAGCTTAAGGACTACTTGCTCTATCCATCTGTAGTCATCAGATTAGTATAACGATCTGAAAAATCGTAATCTACAATTACAGAGAGCAACAAATGCAATTCCACTTTGTCATTTGAAATCTACCGACCGACATTTACACCAAACATTGTGCTGAGTCTAGCCATGCAATATTGAAAGCCGTAGGCTCTAAACGCTCTCACCAGCTTCTCATGCTCATCAACTGATGGTAGCGATAAAGGTGATAGAACAATAATAATGATTTCATTAGAGCGTGCTTTGCGTGTACTGTATGGAATTTTGATAAGCTGTTTTTTTGCTCTACCCACAGTAATCAAGATCTTGATCGCAGTGACTTCCTTAGTAGTAAAGGCCAACAAATCGTAATCGTACATCTTAGCCAACCAGCCTCGCCAGCAGTCACGCATTAAGCATTGCTATTAAGTTATCACTCTAGAGATCAATATATTCACATTCGCTGCGATACTACACAACCTCTAAGTCGTTGGTGTTGTATCTATTTAGGCCTTTACTGGAGTGTATGTACGAGTCATTTTAATCAGAGCCTACATTTTAATAGCAACCTATTAACCAAAGCCGAATACATCTATTTCCAGCACCATTTAGCGGATGTGGTTCAATGTCGCGTAGCGTATTTTCGTTGCTACAAACTTGGAAGTGGCCAATTTGTGCCTTTCGCCCCCACACAGACTCTTTTGTGGGGGGGGGGGGGAAGCATCTTCAGCTCTTCCGAGAATATGATGGATGGGCTTTCGATAGCGAAAGAGAAACGAAGAAAACGAAAGCAACAAAAAAGATCAAGCGCGCAGACACGAAACGAGATCCTCACACGCAGATACAAAACGGCGACGACACACAAAAGCCACCCGACATTGACCTCTATTCGGCGCACCGCCGCAACCTGGCCAGTACGCCCCGAGTTCGGTATGCGCGAGTATGTGCGCCCATATCGGAACGGGGGAATCGATTTCACTTTCATTTCGACATCAATGCCGCAGGGAGGAACCCACAGTGGTACCACTCGGTTCGCCTCTTCACGTCTCTCTCTCTCCCTCACCCCTTCAAACCTCAAGTGGACAGTCACACTCTAGGAGCACTTAAGCGAGGTCTGCAAGGGGTGGAAGAAAGCGAATAAAAAGGAAAATAAAACATAAACGAGCATGAAAAACTTCCGGAACCGGTTCCCCGATAGGCGCTAGGAGGCTCTGTCATCGGAAGGATTGAAGGATATCCTCCCGGTTCGGTGGAAGGGGAAGCGAGGGAGGGCAGCATGATCGTACGATTATTATTTTTAGCCCGCAAGTAAGCCGGTCGGTTATTTCATTTTAATGATTTATTAATATGCTTTAAACAAAACAGGAAAAAAGGTGAAGAAAACGCTGCTCAGCTAGATGGCTTGTATGGCGGCTACACGCTGCAGGAAGTGCAGGAAGTGAACCATTAAAGGATCGGATAGCACTTTATAGCGCACGATGGGCCCCATTTGATTGCATCGTTGCATTACGCCGCTCCATTATCTGAAGGTTCTCGCCTCGGTCCTTGAAGATCGATTATCGATGCAAGAAAAGAAGAGAGAAAAAAGGGGCAAAGAGCCAAGAGCGGCAAGAACTTACAGGATGACGGTGGCCTTGCCGGCCTTAATCTCCGGATCCTGCGTTATTGCAAAGGATTGAGACCCGGTAGGAAAGCCTTGGGCGCTGTTTCGGGAAGGAGAGCTTCGCAAGCAACAAGATAGACCACACTCCGGCACGGCCACCACCAACACACAACAATTGATCATAATTGGCACGTCGAAAAACGTCAAGTGAAGGTGAACCTGCTGCGGCGGATGATCGTCGCCCCGTTGGTGGAGATGAGCGTAGAGAATGGGATGGTACGCACCACGCCACCGACCCACAAATCTGACAACCGCAAAGAATCGGCCCGCGCAATCGGGCGAAGTTCAACCCCATGGCGGATCGTCGGCAATATCGTTTTTGCATCGCCGTACGGCAACCGACACTCGCCTCAATGTCAATGTGGGAAGGAAGATGTCTGGCTGCTCTTGAAATAGTGGCGAACATCCCTGGGTCACCACCACCGTCACCACCGGTGGGGTCATAACGCGTTGGGGTCACGGAAGTACTTTGTGCGACTTCCGCGTTTTGCCTTCTTCTTGTTTATCGCGGTAGAGAGCCTTTTGGGCAAAAAGGGCCGTCTTCCTGCGGAAAGACGCACTGCGCGGTGCGGTGTGCGGTGTGTACTTGAGCGGCACCTTAAGAGGAACAATTTTTCTCAATTTGATTTCCATTATTATAAATATGCCGCAGCTACCAACAATTAGCACTTGTTCGCAATAGCATCAACAAAAGCGGCTTGAAGCTTCCTGCTTGTTGGATTAGTCCGATGCTTATTGTTGTTGTTTTCCGAGCCCTGTCAATTATTGTTCTGTTGCCGACCGAAATAGTGCCCTTCAGTGCGCAATTGGAGCCAGACAAAAGGGCACACGCTCAAGGGTCACTCGAAAAAAAAAGAAGGTAATTTGATTCCGTTCTGTTTTTCTTCGGAAAAGGTTATCAGGCGCTTTTGTGTTGCGGCTGACGGCCCTTGTTGTGGCGGATTAAGATGGATTGTTTCGCTATTGACACCTGCTGGGGCCGGGCAGATTAACCCAAACAAGGAGTCGCGCAATCCGCTCGGAAGGGCAAATTAAGATGTTTTTGTTTGCCGTTGTCGGAGGATTTGTTTGCTGCGTCAACAAGAAGGTGCGAGCTTCTGAAAGGGTCTTTTTTTTTTTGGGTATTTAGTGTCTAAGTAATCTATTTCTTAGTACTTCAACTGCTAGAAGCTCTTACGTTATCTTCTAAAGCCACTTTACACTGCATTGGCAATCCAAAGTGTCCTTCAATCGATCGGTTCAACGCTCGGTGTGCAATCGGGAGGGAAATTAGGGTCAAAGTCAAACCCAACCCACCATATTGGAAGCATCGATTGGGCAAAATTTGGGTATCGTGTTGCCCAAATCGATTTTGCCGCTCAGTAAGGGTGCGTCGTCACCTCATGTGATGCATTTGCAGCCTCAAATTGGCCGCCCCCCATGTCTCTCACTCGCTGCAGGACTTCACCGGCACCACACCACAATTGTTAACACTCTCTACTCTTTCTTTCACGCCCCAAGACCTTGACCACACCTCTTTTTTCGGTGGATTTTGGTGGTGCCACCGGTGCGTTTAGAGGCCGTATTTTTTCGGGCCAGCCGATAATTACCGCCCGGTATGTACAAATTCGTGCAGGCCAATTAGCATACCGGCGGGCCGGGTGCGGGGTTGCAATGGCTCGGCTCTGACAACATGTGCGTTTTTGTGTGTGAAAATAATGTCATGGACCCAAGCGTTTGTACTGAACCACATCCTCTCCTATGCAATTGCGTTTGCGTACACGAGAGACTTCAACGCAAGAGAAGCGGGCAGCATGTGAAACCGAACATGAATCATCTTTCTATTGGCAATTCGCTTTCCGCACTCTTATCTGAAGCAATATGCCTTTTCATCGAATTCCATCGAAACACACACTCCCCGGTCCTATGCTTATTATTTTTCCCCTTAACCGTAATCGCTTCTTTTCACCCGATTCAGCCAGCTCCTTTCCCTTGCTTGGATTCCATTAAAAAAATGGCAGATGAAGATGTTTTGCCAGTCCTTGAATCGTACCCAATGCATGTGCCTATGTGGCTGGGAATCTATCTGGCCCCCACGGTGTCATTCGGCACGATCTTTGAATATTCATCACGTTTCGCCCATCACGCGTCGATCTAAGCGCGGCAGCAGCGCAGGTAAACATTCCCCATCGACAGCTCACCGGCAATGCGCACTGGGTCGCAATGTGCATAAATGTGAATGTATTTAACGGTTTATTTCCTGTTTTTGTGTACATGTCGCCATTCCCTCGCCCTGCTGAAGCGGACGGGACAGTTTGATAGACGAGAAAATTATTTATTAAAAAAGAAGCGTCCAGTCACAGCTTTGCTTTAATTGAAAGGTATATAATTTTAAAGTGATGTTAACTGCTGTCGTTCGAAGCGTCAAACGCGTATTTATTTGCTATGAGCTATTGATATTGTAATAAAAGACGTGATTATAGTGCAAAACTTGAACTTGTGCGATCGTGCAACAGGATTTTAAATTTTAAACGGGCATTTTAATGTAACAAAGTCTAGGGCTAGTAGCGAAAAGCTTAATAAAGTGCAATTTGTTTTGTTGAAAGCCTTTCAAATTATTATAGATATTGTAATATTAGATAGATCCCTTCTTTTGTAGCATCTTCAAATGAAATATTTTCAACATAATTCCAATGTATGAAACATAAACATTTGTTGATGCAGTTTAAAATAATTTACCTCAGCAAAGCAATGCAGTGAAAGTGGTTGCGCGGTGTGCTTTAAGCCACGCGACTGCTCAATACATTATTCAGCGCGACTCACTGTTACGTGCACCAATCTCTTCTGGCCGGTGTGCGACGTAATCGTTGCACGTGAGTGATTTTAAATCTATTTGTTTCATTTAAAACGCTCAAAATCAACCCCGTCTGTGGCGATAATGCCTTCGAAAGCCTACCCCAAAACAGTCCCATCTCGTTTATCATCATTTATGGCCTTAACGAGCCGGGACGCCAGCCGCTAAGTGAGAGAAATATGTGTACGAATTTATTATCGACACGCAAACTCGCGCGCCACCGTGGTCCATTAATCAACGTTTACTACACCGAAAGGGAAATGAGACAGTCGTTACGCGACCCTGAGGTCAGCCAATGTCAACGGCGGGCGAGAAGAAGGAAAGCATGGCGCTGGCAATTGGCAAACGAGGCAGTCCTCCCCCCCATCCGGCGCATAGAAGGATGCAATTAATCATCTGTCGCTTCCCCGACGTATTGTCCATAATGCATAATACGCGATGCGATGCAGTCGGGCCGCTTATCTTGTGCTCGGTCAAAGAAATGTGAGCCCCGGCGAAGCCATTCTCAGTGCATTGGGGCTTGCGGTCGAAGGTCAGATGCAACGCCGACTCATCCGTTTGTAAGTCTCGTCCCATCCAAAGTCATCGTCATACAGTGTCGCTAAACGGTTCACCTTTGCAGACCTATCCCAGCTTTCGGCACGATAAATTGCTTCATCAAAGGGTACATCCCGAGCCCGAAAACACGTAATCATGACACCCGCCCTTGAGAGACATCCGATCGATCCATTATCCGTTCGGAGGATCGAAGCGCAAAAGAATGGCTAGTTCCGGGGCGGTCTGCAGTATAATTTGTAGTTTCACACGCACCGCAACGGAGGTAATTGCCGCGATGGGAAGTTGAGTGAAATAATATAGAAAAAAAAGGTCGGCCAACATTTTGTACACACCGTCCCAGAAAGACCGACTTCTTGGTCCGAACTATTAGGTCAAGGATACGTTTTGGTGGATCATTTGCAGGCGATGCGCGTGAGAATTGTTTTGAAGTCTCGAGCGGACCACCGTTTCACGTTTCACCGCGATCGGACCAACGTTGGGTTGGGCGATTTCGTGAGTCAGTTGGGGCTTTCTGCTGCTCCGGTTTGATTATGATCTGCAGTTTGGAGGCTGTTTCACGACACACAAATCAACTCGAGCGAAACAAGAGACACTATGATATAACGCACTAAGAGCTCTGTATTGTGTTTTCAAATAGACCGGAGGAGCCATTAGAGTTGGAAGCGTTGAGACGATGTTGAGCTAAATTATAGCAATCTAAGCGCTCCATTACCAAATGTACCAATCGTGAAGACTACAATTGGTGGCGAGCACTAGACAAATGGAGGGCTCGTTAACCCAATAGTCATCGGTTTTCATTGCAGAATGACGAGTCGAGTCGAAACGTAATACTCACCATCATTAGATCTCCACTTTCCAGATGCTTTCGCATCAGCACTGCCGCCACGTTTCCCTCATCCTGATAGATATCGCCGAAAGAGTCGGCTGGTTCTGGGTCCTGCAAATAAACGTACAAGAATAAACAGTGATTAGTTAATGTCATATGGGATTGAACAAGACGCGCTGAAATATGATCGGCTATTTGAGCTTTGATCCTTGCCCGCTTGCAGAATTCACCATTACAATCAATCACGCAGTGTTTGAGAAGACATTCCTCCTCTCCAATGAAGGAAGACGATTCTATCAACGCTGAGCATGACAGATCATGGCACAGTGGCGTACTGGCTGACGTAATAGTGCAAACTCCCTAGAAACCAATCAACTGCAGGGTAACCTTTCCCGGGGCGAAAGCATCGACAAGATGCATTGACAGCTCGAGCTCTTTCTCAAACAACCCAGCAGTCGTTCAATCGTTATTGCGTAACACCGTACATGATCTTCCGAGACTTCTTGGGTTTCATTCAAAAGAAGGGCAAATCATGCACACTGAAGTTAGCTGAAGTTACATTTATGATGTCCACGGTCGCATAAAGTAAACGAAACTGGCGGACAACAAGGGAGATGCCGTAGTCGGTTCCTGGCAGCTCAATGACATCGGAAATATCTCGTTCGAGGGCGCTGGGTAATTCGAAACGGTTGACTGAGTGACTGACTTCTGGTGAAGAGATGGAGATCTGGTAATCCGTCATTTGGTCAGTGTGACTTTTGTGCGGAGTTTTCTGATGTACGTTTGACGTCAGTGAGCTTTTTGTGTAGCGGCAAACGATGTAACGTGAAGGACCATCAAGAGATGTTTTTATACCCCAAACCTTGCAAAGCGTGGCATTAATTTTGAGTCTAATTTGTAAAATTAATTTCAACAAGATAACAAGACATATGTTGGTTATACGTAAGGGCATTACCCTGTGTGACGTACTTAGAATCGTCTGGGTTCTATGGCTCGCTGAATACGCGTCATAAAATTAATGTAGCACGCACAGAACCGTAACTTAAAATAACGTCTTTACCAAACGAATGACAAAAACTTACAATAATTTTCCAATTCCAACTCGACTGATAAGATTCCTTCTGTACATACAATTAGAGAGTCTCTTAAAGCTCTCCAATGATTTGAGATGACTGACAACCCAGTAGCAATTGAATTACTTTGTGTGATGTAGACTTCCGAGAGAAAGCTTTCTGATTGTTATGTTTCCAGCAAGACTTCAGTGAACCGAATTTCTCAATCCAAACCCCTTTAAATGGAGCCTCTCCCACAACAATGCATCATTCAAATGAAACATTTCACTTTTTGCAATATTCCGGTCTGTCGAACCGTCCGTCTGTCTGTCTGTCAATTCCTTCTTCACCATTTCAAATGCTTCATCGTTAAAATCGTACCTCAAAGTAACTCCCGCTACATTTCATTTGAAGCGCCGGTCAAACTTTGTAACATCAGCGCAACGATCGGTCCAGTCATACGGCAGCACGTCTTCCGCCTGTTAGCCCATATGACAGGCCACCAACAAAGCGCTCCGGTGTGTCCACATCCGGGGCCTGTCAAAGTCAGCCTCGGGATCAGCTGTGAACTTGACATTTCTCGTCGTCTCGCAACGCGCGCTATCCAATGAACCATTTTTCCACCGCGATTGGCGGCAAATTGTTTGCGCAGGTCGTGTCGGAACGGAACTAACGGAGGGCATTATTGGGCTTCCGGGGAGCCCCCTGGGAGGGTGTGCGGAGGGATGATAATTATCCGCCTCTCTCGCAGAGACCGGGCGCACGTCTATCGACGTAACATTTGTATCAACAATTGAACTGCCTTTTTACTGCCTGGTTGGGTAGAGTTGAAGTGTAACGAAAATCGTGACCGCGGCTCAGATTCCTGTCCAAGGCATCTCAACGTTCCAGCTCTCAAGCTAGGCATTAGTATGACGGGTTTGGAGCCAATTAGATGTAAACCGAAGCTTACTTTTTGGCAGTTGGTCGGATTAGCGTACTGTAGGTTCCAGTGTTTCAGCGCGTTTTGCTATCGGAAAATGTTCAAACGAAACCCACTTTACGTGCATTGCATACATTTCATCTCCATTCCAGTGCTGTAACATACCAACCTCAATGAGGGGGCCCCGTATAGCTGGCGGCAACCGTGGCCATGCAGATCTCCATTTAGTTGCCTTTCTCATAATGGTTACCCATGAGAAAAAAACAACAACCGTTGACGCACCTGCACTGCAAGTATGAAAATGGCCTTTTACTTTCTTCCCACTTGCAAAAACCAGTACTTCCAACCATTTCCAACCATTCCGCTACTTCCGCAAATAACAAAATCTGCTTCCCTCGCCCTCATTGCCAACGGAACCAACGGTACACGGCACGGCACTAGTGGCCGGGAATTGCAGAATGTTATGGCTATGGTACACTTTCGTTTTTCTTCCGACGCGTGGATGATGCTGGCAGCAAACGAAGCTTGCCACAGACTCATCACAGCTCTTCCGGTTTTGCCGGAGCGGTATTGGATGGGAATGAGCAGAGTGGGCTACCGATATGGCTCCGGCGTGTATTTTTTGTTTTGTTTCCCGCACAGTCGGAAGACTTCCCTGCAAGCGCATGTTACCGCATCGTGAGAGTTTCCACCATGCGACCCAGCCTCAGCAGTAGTAGCACCACCACTACCAGGCTCTGTTGTGTAAAACAAAACCCCCTCAAATAGACTCGAGCGACTAATTTGTGTGAGCACGAACCGGAATAACAAGAAAGAGAGAGATAAAAAACTGTCAATCTTCACAACCTGTGTGTGCGTGTTTCTGGAAATAGGGCTTTAGTGTACCCAGCATTGTTTTGTCGCTCAGTTGGGGCTTTATCGCTTCTGATTTGTGGTTATGGAACGATTTAGCACACGCGCGCTGTGACACTTTAGGAGTACGGTAGTAATAGGTTCGGCCAATAAAAGCCTGATAATACAGTTCACCTCTTGCAGATGCTTATCTTGCACCATTACAGATACTTATCGTGCGTGACACATTAACACATTCTTATCAGCCACTGGCTGATCAACTGCTGCGTAGTGTCATTCTAGGTGCGATTATTAAGCACCCGGTACCTAAAATTAGTGTCCAGTTCAATTTTCATAACATATTGTTGCATGTCCTGTTGACATTACTGCCACAGGAATGTAGCTAGTGTGTTTTTTAACCATCGCTTACTACCTGTCAACAGCTGTTCCAGATTAACCGCCCTATCTACCACACCACCGTACACGTTCAGGTGGGTTGGGGGTATCTGTAATTAACCACCGTATTACGTGCTCGCAAGAACAAGGAAACCGAGCTACTGTATCACCTATATCACCGCAGCTGAGTTACTGAGGCTCAGTCTCTGGCTCGAAAAGTGTGCCGCACTCCATCGCCACCGATACGGCCGGAGGTGGTGCTTTCGTGTGGGCAGCAGCTATTGACATTGACCGGTGTTGGTGGTATGTGCCGGACCGGGTGGGATAATAGCATGTAGCACCAATTCCGTTTCAATGTCGGCCATTTTTAAGTAGCGCGTGTGTCACTTTGATGTTCTACGGAGGCAACACCGTGGTGTTGTGGGCTTTAAGCTTCCCCCCCGTAAGGCATCGTTCAATCGTTCTGCCCCGAAGCCTGAGATCTCATATCTACAAGCTACGTTGCTGTGCGTTATGTAACTCCAGCCAAACTAGAACCTCGGGCACTTCCCATTCTAATCGGATCTGATTTCTACCCTGCATACCGGACGAAAGAATGTTCAAATTGCTGTTGTTTGTTTCACTCATGGAATCCATCAATCATTACGTCTTGCCAGTGCTATTTTCAGGCCCTCGGGGCTCGAGCAGGCTATCCCTAGGAGGGAACATTATCTCGCAGCTTGAGACACGAAAGCATTTTTGCAGGGCACCCACGCGATATCTTGCCAGCGTGCAAGTCATTCGGGACTGGAATATCGGTACTGATCCGTGATCCTGCAGTATGTACATGATACATTATAGGATTATGGATTATCAGGTGACGGGAGATTGTGGTAGCAAATCTTGTAGCTACCACCCTCTTACTCAGGCTGTCCTCTAATCGTTCCTATCGGAAGCGTTTGCCTTGGCCGCGAGAGAGAGTTACAAGGTGTACGCGGTGGTTAGCAAGCGTCCTTGAAGGTCTTTGGGATCTCCCGGGCACAATGTTAGCTTGAGTCTTGAGAGTGCCATTCTATGGCTCCAATATCCTTTGGCACCTGTTTTGAAGTGCTGATTCTTTCCGCTTCTCCTCCGCACACTCACACACACACCCACCGGGTGGAACTCCTCGGCACTTGCGCAAAAGCACCAGCTCAAGCGATTGATTTATGAGCAATTCTATTCAATTCTCTAGCGAGCTTGACCAACGTTTGAATGGGCAAGAAAAATGGCAAACCTGTTCTATCGGGCGTTTCCTAGCGCTAGGGCAGGGGGGAAGCGGTGTACTTACTCACATTCTAGTGGTGTATTTCAAGTGCTAAGGTCACCGCAACTCCAGCAAACTCCGAAGTCCAAGACCAGAGAATCAAGTCAAGAGCGTTGAGAAGCACAGCAGCGGACCGTGCTGTGGTGGTGTGTGGAGACGTTGGACATTGGATACCGGGTCGCAAGGACGTATGTGGGAATCGTGCATTATTT
Source organism: Anopheles gambiae (assembly GCF_943734735.2). NCBI lineage: Eukaryota > Metazoa > Arthropoda > Insecta > Diptera > Culicidae > Anopheles > Anopheles gambiae. Next base: position 90,098,107 of record NC_064602.1, read on the forward strand.
ATGGATGCACGCACGGTTTGGACCGCCCCATCGAGCTGCCATTAGGAATGCTGTCGCGCAGAACACGCTTAATGGACGACAAGATCCAGCCCGGGCTGGCCTGCTGCCACATTGACACCTTTCCACATCGGCTTCCACACCGGAACGGGGGGGGGGATTCTAGCGCCCGCTGCCGGATCTACTGTTTGAAAATCGATTGCAAAAGCATTTTATTGTCACCCATAGTGCAGTGGCCCTCTGTTTAAACTCTTTTCTTTTGTGTAGGCCCCATTGGGACATACAATGTGTTGTGGCAGTCGACAAAGGTCTGCTGGGGCAGGTAGGCGCTGCCGTCATAAGTACACACCGCGCAGAACCAAACGAAACGGAACCGATTTCGGAACACAACTCAATCATGCGTGAATGCGGTCCGACGATAGCTGGAGCCTTGGAATAGAGGAGAATGCTTCTGCAACCCTTCGAAACCCTGTGTTGCATGTCATTAGGCCACCGGCGGTAGCTCGATACAGACCGTTGAGTTGTATTTATTAACGGTCGTATTACCGCCAACCAGGCAAGAGGTAATGTATGTTTTTGGCGCTTGCTAATAATGTTTGCTTGTATGTTGTTGTTGGCGCTTGCAAATGCCCTTTACAGTGGGATTGGAAAGTTGTTCAAGTTGTCTCCGTAGGAAGCGAACCTTTACAGTGGGGCGATTGAAAATGTCTCATGTCGTTTATAGAGTACTGCTGGATGACTGTGTCCTATGCAAATTATGAATGACGTTAGTCATGGTCTATTTCCCCTTTTCAGAGGATCTTAAAATTGATTTAAATGCATCTGGAGACCATTCAAGCGATGGTGCTTTGTGTTGTAGATCTTGAGCAGATGTGTCCATACACTGGATCAGACATCATGTCCTAGGTTAACATTTCAAATGTTATTGTTGAAAGTTGAATGCAACCTTGCGGGAAATTAATCGCACTCATAAAACCGCCCCATATAATAGACAGCTTAACAACAGTCATCTCCAGATTGATGACAGCCCCCGACACCTGCCGTCCTAGCGGTCCAAAACTAATGTCCTCAAAACGGAAGACAAGGCCGTCGATACCTCCGGCTCATAATTTCGTCTTCAGCAAAGCTGGGAAAACATCACCGCCGTGGTGCGTGTGTCGCGTGAACGGAAGGTTACAATCCATCATTATGTGACACGGACACGCGTGCGCAGCGCAGAATCTCACCCCTACTAACACGCCCGGCCCATTCATTTTCGTTAGCATCTTGACCACTGCCGCACTGTTTGAACTGAATTTGATTTGAGATTTTTAATCTGCCGACATCCATCAAACGGGCATCAGCCGCGCACGAGTGACAATCGACGTCAGAGCGAGGCGTCTTTAGGACCTTCTTCTCACCTGCTTCCAAGTCCTTGGCCAGACCAAATCATCTCGTTTCGGACTTCACTGCCTGATGAAGATTGATGTCGACGATGGGATTAACCAAAGCGAGAGTGAGAGAAACACACACACACGCACAGAGACAACCCGGAAAGAAAATTGGCCGACTCGAGGACGAACTTGATTTGCCAGTCCCCTCTGGGAATGCCAACCTTGCATCCGTGTCCGTTAAGAAAACCGGAATCGGGCGGCATATCTCGTTCTTCTTCTTGTGCCGTCCGCCTGAGTGTGTGTCGCGCGGGGGAAAATTGGATCAACCATCTGCAACGGGGCGCGTGAGATGGTCGATTTACTTTTGCTTTCCGCGTCAACCATCGACGCTGACCAGATGAGACTACGCCGGTGCGATTACGAAAGCGAATGGTGCGCTGCACGATTATGACATCGAGCCACGGAAGGTTTAGTGTTTCTGCTTTCTGATGAGTGTGTGTGTGTGTATGGTTTTGTTGCTTCCTTTGCTTCCTTCTTCCGCCGGGTGCAGCAGCAGCCATATTTGGAGTGTCCGGCGTGGAATGTGTGTTTCCTCACGCTGGCTTACTGGCACATAACCACCAAGGGTGGCCCTTTTCCCAAGGTATATCTTGTTTCGAACAGCTCTATAAGCATTGGAAGGTACCCAAGTGTCCCATTGACATATTCCATGACAGGGAATAGGAAACGTTACTAGCTACATGACGGTGAGACATGTGTTTTTTGTGTTTGGTCTTCCCCCGACGACTTGGCGATCAATTGGAATTTGGCATTATGTCACTTGTTGCAGGCTTTTAATTATGGAATACTGTACATGGCCATGACGTTTTTCAATATTGAATCATTAAGCAATACGGTGAGCGCCAATAGCGTTCCTTTTTTGTTGGAACATACATTATAGACTGCTTTTCTCCCCCAAACATATCAGATGTCACCTTGAAGCATATAATCCGGACATACGGAAAACACACGGAAATTAAAGATCATTATCTGCCCATTATTGAAGCTTCGGCGTTCGGTGACCAAACGAGCGCTTTAGCCAAGACCCAATCTCCAAGCTACCCAGCTTACATAAGGGTCGGAAAAACGCCACCGATCGGAACTGAAGCCCTCCGCTTCCGCTCGGCCACACCGGCGATGGCACCATTTTTTCCCTCCATTTTCATTTCTCTTTTTTTTAATTTCAATTGCCCCATAAAAATGGTGAGCCATAAAAACGTAACACGGCTCCGTCCGCAGCGTGCTCAATGGTTCGATCGGATGGAACGGTTTTTATGCGGCCAAACGATCCTCACTCGCGTTAGACGATGGCTGGAGGATGAATGCTTGCCCGCTCCCTGTTGCAGAGCGGCGACATAATACTGCCTTATTAACGAGCCCCCCTCCGTAGAGCCCACTCTGGTGCGCGGAGAGTCTAAGTACAGGGAAAAGGCGAACCAGTCGCACGGCGGAAGTGTGTTACTATGGGCAGCAAAATAAATTGCTCCACGAAATGCGGACCAGGGAACGCGGGAACTCGGAAATCGGACGTGCAAAACCCTGCCGGGTCGCGGCAGAAGAAACGGGTGAAGAGTGGTGTCCAGAAGTGGCACTTCATGTTCATGCTGCTTAAACAGCAAAACACGGTGTAGAGCTTAACGAGCAGCTTGCGACAGCAGCCGCAGTGTCCACGTCCACGATTGCTAGAAGCGCAAGCCAAACACTTGCCAATCTTTCCCCACGAACCACCATCAACACCGTTTCAATCAGAGGCAAGTGCAAAATTTATGACAAATCTCCATTCCGCGTTCATCATCGCACTTGTCAAGATGGCGCAAACTGATAGCACGCTGGTTGCCGGCGGTCGTACGGTCCAAATAAGGTTTGGTACCACCACCACCCCGCAGAGCGGGTTCATTTATCCACCAGGATCAGCGCCTGCGTAAGTGAATGTAATGGACTACACAAGACAAACGCACACCTTTTCGTGGTGTGTGTGTGCGATCGATTGTTTCCGGGGGGGTGGTGGGCTTTGCTTATAAATGTTTCATTAGGGGGCCACCAATTTGGTGGCCTACTGAGGGGCTTGCTGTAAGTGATACCGAACTGCTGCTCCTTGTCTACAGCTACTGAGCAGGTTCCCCTGCTGAGCCAAAGCGTTCCGAAATTGGTCACCCACTTGGTTGGCACTGGGTGGATTATTGTTTTCTCTTTGTTGATTGGCTTTTTTTCGTTTGTTTTTATTGGGAAGCTGGCGGCATTTCAACAGGAAATAGAAGTTGCTCGCGATCTCGATAATGGAGTTACATTTCATAAGCTGTCCATTTATAGAGTTGTAGGTACAAATATAGAAAAATGCAATTTAAAAGCTCCATGTTTTTTTAAATACATTAAACATATGGAGCGTGCCAAGTTGTTCTTTAAATAATCGATAAAGCTACAACCGTACCTTAATTTAATTTCAACAAAATTAATTTTCAAAGATAAAAATATCATTTTAATGATCATCTTCTACTACTGTAACAAGAATATCCAGCTCTTCACAGCTTAAATTATTCCCTCACAGTCAGAGCTCTCGTAAATCATGTCACTACCACTGGAAGTGATTTAATGACTCGCACGCCTGAGCTGAGTAGTTAAACATTTTAAACCACTCCTAATGTTATGCGAACTTTATAATAATCCTTCGCTGTGGTTTTAAAACAAAACAAAAAATCTATGATAATGAACTTCAACGCAGCTTCAATCTCTCCCTCAACCCATCGCTGACTCGACGCATTTATGTCAAACGAAGCTTTTGCCCATAATTTATTTGTTTATCATTCATTAAAAACACTAAATTGTTTTGAAGTTTCATCATCATCATCATTGCTGAATGGTTGCAGAGGAGCTTCTGGCAAGCGTAATCAGATCATAGTTTTGCGCCATCTCCCATCCCCAATCCATGGCAAAAGTTTGTGCCAGGGTGACTAAGAATTCCACACGCACATAGAGGCTTTGTGCTCGCCTTGTCAAAGAAATAGAAAATTTGTGTTAAACCTTCCGCCCGGGGCAATAAATCTTATCGTGGTAAAATGCTACATCCTCGCCGGATTGAAATTCCTAGCCAAAAAAACGTCGTAATAAATATTGCGATGCCAAGAGAGCAACAACAACAACAACAACAATTCTGGAACCCATCTGGGACGGTAAGCGAGCAAAGGTTCGAAATCTGCATTCATATGCGAGATTCTTCTTTTTTTTCTGCTCATCCCACACAGCACGACGCACGTTTTTGGGGATATAAGCCGCGCAGGACTTCCGTGTGCATTAGTTTTAGTATGTTGCCCGCCATATTGTGCCTCCGTGTACCGCCCCCCTACGCCCTGTGTGCGATTGATATCACCGCGATAAGCCCGCCCCAGCCGAAGGCCATTACGGCCGTAAAACAAATATGTTTGGACGCAAGCACAAACTCACACACAAAAATACCGATTGGTCGGCACCTGGGGTGAGCGTGTCATCAATATGCCCTGCCCCGCGTGCGGTGATTCATTCGACAATTTTTGAACGAAAATCGATCAACCGCAAAGTAGCGGTTATTAGCATAAAAGCATATCCCGCAGCAAACACACACACACACACACACACACACACACACACACACACACACACACACACACACACAGGGCCGCCGTCCGCCGGTTCAAAAGGCTCAAGGTTTGTGGAGTTCAGACGCGAGCTGCCAACAAGGGCTAGGCCCGAGCCGTGTGTACTGGCTACTACCGAAGGTGCGAGTGATGGGCGAAATCAAAACATGTTATTTATGTCTTCCTGTCCCGTCGGCCCCAGAACAATGCGGCCCCAGGTTCTAACTTTTGTAAGGCAGCAGCCAAAAGGCGAGCATAAATCTTCCTCATACCAAACCCAGTGCCAGGTGAGGTTGAGGCCAATGTGAGCTTAAAACACTTGGCATACCTTTCCTTTCAAGTAGGACACCCAATAGCCAATCGACACCTCGAATCTTGGGTAGCAAGAAGAAGCAAAAAAAACGCAACCCGCGGCTATGACCATCGGAATGGTAACGTTAAATTCTACCCATTTATCTACCCAACGCTGCCCTTGCCGACGACCCCTCATAGAACGAGCACGAGATGATTGGTAGATAAATTGGATCTTGGAGCGTGATACGGTCACTCTACACCACAACCTTCTTGCTGGCGAACCACCCTTCGGGCGGCGCGGCGATCCATCACACCTGTGCACCAATCGACAACGGCATCACGGGACATGAGCCTAAAGGCACGATTAGGATCTCCCCGCGTGCAAGAACTAGTGAACACGGCCAGCGTACAAGAATTGGAATTGGACCCGAGAATGGGTCCTCCCCGAACTTGGCAAGAGCTATTAGAGCGGCAGGTGTTGAAAGGTGGATTTTTGCTCCTAGAAACTAATAGACCGTGTCCGCAGTATGTCACCTGCGTGTTGGTACATACTGAAAGGGGGGTTAGATAATTTACGCAAACATTATGGGTGGATGGGAACAGCTATTAGTACAACACCGCTGGTAAGTGTTTTGCCTTCTAAGGGAGTCATTGGAGGGGTGCAAAAAACAAATCCGGACTAGCATCGCCCACAAATGACTCCACTTCTGCACGATCGATCGCTTGATCCTACTGCGGTCAATTGCGGACCCTGCTTAATTAAGCTAAGGTCCCTGGGTCGCTTAAGAACTATCATTACACCCTGGTTGACCATCAGACGACGGCGCAAACAAAAACAGATCTCCAAACACGATTGAAACAAACATTCCAAAGGCCATCGAAGAACAAGTGATGCAAAAAAACTGCTTCCATTTACATTTCCACTGGTAACTATAACGTTGTTTACTTCTGCTTCGCAGCCAGCCCAATTCCCTGAACTCCGGATGGTGTGTGTGTGTGTGAGTCTGTATGTGCCACCGTTCTTCGCGGACGCGATTTGGATGCACAATGTAGAGCAGCACGGTCCAGCTTTGCGGGCAGGTGAGTTGAATTATTTAAATTATAAATTAAATCAAACTCCCGCCCAAACCCCTCGGGGTCCCCGAGAGACAGCTAACTGTCAAAGTAGCGCGACTCCGGCGCAAGGGGCTAAGCTTGATGTTTTGCATCTTGCGCACCGTGTGAAGCCGACGTTCCGGCCAGCAAACGGGTCGATATTTAGAGCAAAGTCAGCTCGCCACTTGACGAACCGACCCGTTCACGACCTTCAATCTAATTACATACGCTAGACTGAACGTACATATCGCCAGTGTGTGTGTTTGTGCAATGCAATCGATCTTCAAGTGTGCAGGGTTGTCGGCTAGATACCAGCAACGGTCTGTTCGCATGCGCGAAGAATGCGCGCCAATCGGCAATCGCTGCATGTTGCTGCAATCCCCACGTGGACGGCTGTAGAAGCTGGTGCTGTTTGCTACTGATACCTGCTGTCGAAATGTGCCTAATTAGTATGCACCGACCGCTAGACGAACCAGCAACAGATTGTGGGAATGTCGGCAAAACCTTTCCAGCCGCCCCCGCCCATGCTGGCGTAGATGTTGGCCGGAGAACAATTCGCTCGTATTTTGCTGCGAAACAATTCACGGCCGGAAATGGGGAGACGGGGAGGGGAAGAGGTATGTGGGGCGAGGGGGGATCTGCAAGAGATCTTCTCGATGGTGTTGCATAGCACAATGAACTGGCGCTGGATTGATTGTGCAAGAACACTAACCACCAATCTCTTAAAATGTGTTGATTGTTGTCGTTCTCAAGCGTCCGAAGGCACGAAACAATCCGTTTCGATATTACCTCACAAAGAACATGTGCATTTCGTTGGACTTACCTCATCGTGAATCTCCTCGTAGACCAGCCCCTGCGTCGAGTTCGGATCCGACCGGACGTTCCACATCCGCAGCGAGTGGGCACCGCCCCGCAGCAGGCCTTCCGTTTTGCGCAGCGTCAGGTTCACGTTCTCGCCGAACGCATCGAACGACACGCGGTGCTCGTTGAGGTCCGCTATGCTAACGCCACCCTGCTCCATCGGCTCCAGTGGTGTAGAATCGTCCACCGCCTGCTTCGGAGGCCCACTGCTCACCAGAGGGCCCGCCTCGAGCGGAACCTCCTGCTTCGGGAAGGGTTTCCGCTGCTGGCCGGCTGGTTTAACGCCCAGCTCGCTTACCTTCTCGGTGAAGCGCACCTTGCTGAGGTCCTTCTTGACATGGTGGTTGCCGCCGGACGTTAAACCGTTCGCTTTGGCCACCTGCGAGGAATCGATGCTTCGTCTCCGCCGGGAGCTCGCCAGCACCGGGCGGTTTGTGTGGTGCGTCAGCTGCACCAGCTCGTAGTGCGGGACGAGATCGACGTGATCAACGTGGAACACTTCCTGTAGCTGGGCAGAGGACATTTGCCGGTGTATCTGTGGAGAAAAGATAACAAATAAAACACGGTTTAATAAAATGGCCGACTACAGAAAGCCAAAGGAATTAGTAAAATGACAAGTGTTTGCTAAGGCAGTGCAAACAATGTTGTACGACAGATTCTAGAGCACTGCCTAAGATGTACAATAACGGGTTTCCTGTTGGAGCTTGTACACACCAACGCTCGAGCAGTGTATCAGTGCCTACTACGATTTGATCTAGTTCTGAATATGACGTCTCAGTCTGACGTAAGCCAGCCCTCCGCCACCGTCCAGGTGGGATACACTCTTTACTTCAGAACCGCAGTACTAGAGGCAGAATCATTTATTTCTCGATTTGTTTCTCCAACTGCTCTGCCTCCTTTCAAACCGTTGTCATTCAGGTGGTCGCGCATGTACTTGCATAAATTATGCCGAACCAGATCGCTGATCCAGATCAACTTCTTAGAGGAGGTGGGTTGTTTTAAACTGTGATCTAAAAGAAAAATATTGTTATGCGATTTGACTCCCTGCATTCGGTTTGAGTTAATCGAGTGTTAATGGACCATTTGTTAGCCCCACGGTTGAGGGCGCGTATGGATCTTACAGTGTGCGCCATAGCAGCGTTACCATCCCCTTGGGCAAACGGCGTGGCAAGCGTGGTTGGGCGCTACCACCTCCACCCTGTGATTGATTCGAAGAGTTAGTACAATTGTTTTGCCAAATGCCTGGGGCCAGGCAAAGCCCTGCATGTGTAAAGCGTTTCGATTTTCTGTCTCTCTTTCTCGCTCTCAATACTCCATTACGGGCTACTACTACACTGTACGACCTTGCGCGTTGTCTATCGCAACCTCGCGGCACCTGACCGCGGTCTTGCGCGAGACGCATGTTGGCACGCAAAGCGATAGACATGGGGCAAAGACAAAAGCGGCCCGAGTGTTGTTTGAGAGAGAAAAACAAAAACAACAAAAAGCAACAATCTCGAACTGTTGCTTTGCAAGACGTGTGCCTTTGGGAGTCGCTCGAACCTGTTCATTCCAATTCCAACCCGACCTTTGTTTGGTGCCACAACACACATCTCCAGCTAGTCATACACACACACACAATCGATACGGTCGCTTCAGCGAAGTGGACAAACGCTGAAGCGAATACCGCACACGCTCACCGCCGCAGCAGCTATCCCGGAAGAGGCAGCGTGCGACGAAACGCGCGCAATCAAATTGCGGATACGCAGCATTCCCAGGCAAACCGGGAGCAGGCTGGCAGCTATTTGTCTTTATCAGCGTTGCGTGCACGTAACCTTCGGAATCCCATTACATCTCCACACCAGGGCGGGGTGCACTAATGCACGGCGGCGGCACGGCAACACAGGCAAGCAAAGTGCAAAGCAGGTGCAACTGCTCCGGAATTCAGACCCTCTCCCGGCTGTTGGGCCCACCCAAACAAGGAGAGGGGGGGGAGGTAGAGTGTGAAAGCGAAATGGTGTTATCGATGCAAATTTTGCACATTGCGCGTTCGCATCGTGCGGAACAAAACTTTTGCGAGCGCGCGCGCACACGCTCGCTCGTACGCAATGGCTGCGAAAAACAAAAACATCTTCCAATCCAGTGGTGGTGGTGGTGAGCCATCGAGGTCAATTAGCGAACCGGGGCTGACTGGCTGGCTGGCTGGGCCCGGGGGATTATGTAAACACGAGAAATGCGCGATTCACTGTTACGGAGCGCACCCGAAAGGAAATGAGTTCACGAGTGCCACGCTCATGGGTGGGAAAGCCAAGGGAAGGTGAGAGAGGGTGAGATGGTGGTGGTGGGTTGTAGGGGGTGTATTCTGCTACTGATTTGTTGATTTTGCGCATTACAGGTTGCTAGGCAGCCGAGACTGATACGCTACTATGGATAACAAAACGAACGACTTCAATCACGAAACAAGACACGAACCCCAGAATCAGCTCTTTCGAAACATTTGTCGATTTTGCTATGTTTGTGGTGCTGTTTCGCTTGATTATAATAAGTCTTTCCAATGATTTTGAATTAGAAATAGTTTGTTGCTTACTTGTAAACAGAAGATGCAGTAACTTATTTTGCATTCCAATGTTGTTACACTTTTACAAAGTTGGTTATAAAACACGGCTCAAACCGGTAGTTTGACAAGCTGATAAAGTGACCCAGTAGCTCGACGTGCAGCGTGACATAACTACAAACTGAACCACCCATTGGGTCATGATTACGCCCGGTACACGGCCATACAAAGGTGCAGGCGCACCTCGTGTCGCAAAAACAATCCTTACATTATAAGAGCGCAGCAAAAACCGAAATCACTTTGCACACATGTGCCCCCGCTACCGCCAGCTAGTTAAATTAATCTTCTTCTTGCCGTGTGGGAGCAAAGCCCCGGGAGCGATTCCGCACTGGCCCGTGTAGTCGCATGCGTCAAGCGAATCTAATAACAGCACACAAATGGCAAGCGCCGGTGGCGTCCGCATAACGATGTCGATGTTGCACGAAAAGGGAGCTCATTAAATATGTCCACTAAGGTAAGAGCAGGTGCATAGATGCCACGCCATTGCCTTGTCGGCTAAGTGACTCTGGCTGTGACAGATTTCACAGTGGAATTTGGGTGAAAATAACAGCATTTGTCATCAAATTGCAAACAAATATGTCCTGTTGAAACATTCACAGAGATAAACAACAAAACTTTCAATACACTTTCAAGGTGGTCTTAAGCATCCAAAGACATGTGCTTATTTTCACACAAAGCCAAGATGTCTTCTTGCAAGCAGCGAGCATATATTTATTCCAAAATGTCCCAAGCCGTTGACGAAATCTTTCCAGGCACTACGCAGCCTTCGATTTGGTTGTGGCTCGGGCCGTAGTAACCTAGACCCAGACCTAGCCAAGTCTCGGCCCGCGACCGAACCCACCCAGACGTACCGGTTTTGCTGGATGTCCTTCTCACCAGCTCACCAGGCTTGTTGCTATCCTTCAAGTGGATCTAAATTTGGGTACAATCTCCTGGCAAGTACCGCCGCGCGCATGTGCACACGTACTTGCGCGCAGTGCGCACACAAGAATAAAGCCGGACCGGGTTGCAATTGGGTAGCTTGGGGAGCTTTCACGCCGTCCGCTATAAATAACTCAAAATGTCAATGCTTGTTCCACTTTTTTATTAAATTAAAAGATGGAGAATTTATAGGCCAACCAATAGGCACCTAGCTTGTCTCTAAATTGATTTTTGGTATGTAAATCCATTTATGTTCGCCATCCAATATACTTCTGCTAACATCTTCTTTAGCTGAATTTCATTCAGTGCTGCTTTTTTCCACTAACCCCTCCGGTGTGGGGAAACATTCTCGGATAGCAGCCACTAATCAGACTTTGCGTCCCCGAAAATCTCCTCAATCGCCGGCTAATCCGACACGAAAATGTTTCATTTTGTCAGCCGGCATTATCCCCCTGCTAAATACGCCGTGCGATGACCGTGCGTCGTGACTGGCGCATCATCGTCACGCGTCTCACTGACGTAAGACTTCCGCTGCCGCTACCGCCGCCCCAGTGTCCGTAGTGGCAGTAGCAATCAATTACCGTCGTCTCGGTGATGGCTGCCGTCCGACATAATCCGGTGACGTTTGGGCTGAATGAAGGTGTGTCTCTGTGTGTGTGAGTGAGTGCCGTGTTGATAACAACTGTGGCCCGTCCCCGTAGCCACCATGTGACAAATGTCGGCGAGCATTGTGTGACATCTTAATCCTGTGAGGCTCGAGGCTCCGATCTCCGATCTGCCCCAAACGCGATCTGCCCCCTCGGCGGACAGATAACATCTACTCACACAGGGCTGTGGGCAGTGTACGGTAGCTTGGTAACACGAAACCTTCAACCACGGGTGAGGCAGAGGGTGTGGAACACTGGGCGTATAATTGTGGGAAAAACGGAAAACCAATCAACCGTTTCGGTTGCAGGTCTGTGTTTAAGATTACTCAATCCGAAGCGCAGGCAAGTTGTAGAGGAAATAGAAGAAACAAAAAAAATACACTTAGCTCCGCTGGTACAAAATCAAATCAAAAAGACTATCCCGGAGACTATCACCCATTGCAACAAAAAAGCAAAAAAAAAAATGGTTGGTATCGTGCCACCCGTTGCCACGGAGCCCGTTGTATTTATCGTCGAAATAGAATCATTAATTGGCCACCGTTACGAGATGGATTACGGAGCTGCAGCACTATCGAGTGAGCCCGAGTCCGAATATGGTGGGTAAATTCACCCAACGGACCTCGCGTAAATATGTCCCAGCAAAAGCCTCGGCGCGTAGTGACGATGCGTAAAGGTAAAGGTTTTGGATTTTATCACGATCACGGTGGTGGTTCATGTAACCGAGCGAAACGAATGAGGTGCAATTTGTTTGTTTGTTTACTCCGCTGTCTTTTTTTGTTTCATTTCGCTACGCAGTCACCATTTTTTGGGCATTAAATTATGCCTGGCTGGTGATAAGAAGGTAACAAATCGAGCTGAAATGTATGAAAAGGCTTCCTTAAATGGAACCAAGAGGGAGAGAGCGAGAGAAAAAAAACCCATTACCCTGGCTGTCTGTGACGGTTTTTACTGCCTGTTCCACTTTCATCCGGCCGAAAAGGGAATTGAATTTCAGTGTTGTTGTTACTTTTTCAATTACTTTCGTCTGAGCGACTAGGTCAAATCTGCGCACAAAAAAGCGAAATCATTCCCAATTTCTGCAAACGCCTTATGTAATGTTTATTTTGCTGGAAGGTGCGTTCGTGCGGATGTCTGTTCCGTGTTCAATCGCTGCAGAGTTTGCAGTGTTTTTGCTACGTGCAACGGTGATTACGGGGTTTAATTTGAATTTGAATACAATATTTTTGTACCTTGTTTAACCTTTTTATTTTTAGTGTTTTATCTTTGTACTAAAACTACCCTCTTTTTGTCTCCATTGCTTGTTCGGGGCACATTCCTATGACTCAGCGCATAATTATGCGCCCGAATCGCATGGCATCGCGATGGCAAAGCGTGTGAATCTTCTTTCATCAATCTCACCGACATTAGCGTGTCTCTCGAGGCAAAATTTGTCTTCTTATCATCTAGTAAACCTGCCCCCTCTTAAAAAAAAACATGTTTCAAACCGCCTTTTAGTACTGCCAGCTTGAGTCGTCTATCAGACGTCTTCTCCAAACAAAACCAAAAAAACTTCTCCGATCGGATCCAATTTCAACCGTTTAAGCACAAACCCGTTCCGGTACTCCCAGGGCACACCACCAGTGCCCGGAAAGAGACGTCCCAACCTGTTGCCGCCGATAAACCACTCGGCAAAAAACCCGTCCCCATGTATCGGTGTCGATGATAAAGGAAATAACAACAGCAACAAAAGAACCGTCCTGCCGATGACATTTGATCTTTTCGCCACCGCCGTCCGGGCTAACACACTACCAACAGCACTACACAAAGGCGCGGGAATGGTTCATCCCCCGTCGGGCTGCGTCGGGTGTTCGAATGGTTTTGGATGTAAGATAATACTTTACCCGATGATGACAATTATCATAAAATTTAGCATTAGTAATATTGATCAGGCAAATCGCTTCCACACATACTCGGCTGGACGGCTGGAGCAAATGGGGAATGGCTGGAGGGAAGTCAGAACGATTGGCGTCAAACAGCGTTGACAGCTGTCAGAAGAGTGGAGGTTGCCATCATACATGGCCTGCTGGATGAAACAATTCTTTCGAGGCGTGTTGGGAGGAATTTTAACGGAAATTTTACAACTCCAACCAAAGCTTCAATGTTTAAAATCTTAAACTCAAAGCTCCCGTGTGAGCTCCTTTCCCACCCAAAACCACGAATCAAACGGTGGCGGTGGTGTTGGTGAAAAGCGTACAATTGAAATTGGTAGTTCGCTTCCGCTCGAGCGGATGTGAAAGGAAAACGTTACGATCGACCAGCCCTTGCAGGTAGGAAGTGTGGGCCAACACGAACGAAAACGGCACGAACTTGCTGGAATCGCATGTAACAATGGAGCTCACTCAGTGACGTAGTAATGAAAACAAAACCTTTGCAATGCTCCAACCCAACGCTGCAACATTTTTGCCCCATAACCTTCAGTTGGTTCTAGCGGGAGAGTGAGAAACAAAACTGCTGGAAAAATAGACACCACATTGTAGTTAGATTGAACAGGGAGCTATTTCTTTTCTCAGTAGCTCCGTAGAAAACGTGGCGACCTTATGCGCCCGTCCCCTAAAACACCCGACACTTCCTAAAGCGCCAAACTGTGTCACACGAGTTCCACGAGCTTTTCTTATAAACTAAGAACTTTATTGGTGTGGCTACAATTAGCACTTCCTCTTCCCCGTTCTTTGCATACAAACCAACCCCGAACGCTGTACGTGGAAACTAAACACGTACAGCTTTGTCGATCGTGACTAATGCTGACCGTCCCGGCCCGGATACTTACGTCTGGCATTGCGGCACTGTAGGTACATAGTAACGTCCATGACGCTGCAAGGTAAAGTCCAAGCCGCATCATTTTGTGACCTGGAACGGCGATCTGCAAGAAAAAAAAAGGAAGGAGAAAATGAACAAATGTTAGCAGCTTTCGGGGACAAAAAGCAACTCTACGCCTGCGGGCTTCGAGTTATGAACATATTGCTGAACATTATGTAAACAGTTATAACTGTCGCTTCTAGAATGTCGCAAAATACACCAGAACCAGAACCGATGCAGATACACGGTGTGTGATCAAGCAACGACAAAAAAGCAACGACACATTTTCGACTGTGTCTCTCTCCGTTCCTCGCTGTCTGTCTTTCAAGTCAACCGGCGATGGTTCGTTCCGCTCCCGCATCACATATATTAGCCGGCGGTCGAAAATGTTAATGAATGAAAATGGACAGACAACACATTTAGTTCGCGAACGATTCTATATTTAACATTCAGATCGACCCGTTATGATAAGATCGGTGAAATATAGGTGTACATTTGTAAAGCGTGGAGGCAAATTTCAAACAAAAGTAGGAGCGATGAAAAGAAGAACCCTCCGCCCGAACAGGTTGCAAATCGTACATTCTAGAATTGGTGAGAGTCGACACACTCCAGTAGGTAATGATCGATTATTGTGACACGTGTTGCGAAAATTCTGCTTCTGTGAAGTTGATATTTCTGAGCTCCAGAAGTTCTCCCTGCGCTACACCAGACGGTGAGTCATCACCCGGTACAGGAACACCGGGATAGCATGCTGTTACATCGATCGATGTTGTTTGCTGGAGCATAACCGGTTACTTTGGCTGCGTCGCCAAACCGAGAAGTTGTGTCTTTCGAAGTGAAATGGATGTCTCCCTCCGAAGTTCAGTGTGAATCTCAGTGCCTCATCTTCAGGCGGGATTTGAGCTCTTCTTGATCTTCTTTTTCGAGCAAAAGATCAGCATCATTAGAGAAGCTCTACACACACACACAGCTCTTGAAAACTATCACGCCACACAGCATCGTCGCTCCGAAAATAAACCAATACACGCAAGCGGTAGGAACCTATAAAAGAACCATAAAATTTTGCATATTCTCTTCCCAGTCGTCTGGGGGTTTGCCTCCACTCGCTTCCCACTCACTCGCAGTTGATCGACCCGATGCTATTGATCCACGCAAGCGTCGGGCGGCCGAGTACACCTGCTCAACGGACTGCTGGTATCTCCCCAAATTTCCTGAAGCGGAGGATCCTCGCAGAGATCCTCCAAAAATCTGCAACAATCCCGTCCCAGCTGTGAGCTGTTGCAGCGGACAGGGAGAAACCCATTCCACCACCACTAAAGGGGACCATCACTGGACAACCATCAACAAACAGCAACGGAAGAAAAGAAACTTGTTTTAATTTATCCCTCCGCTCAGAATTGTATATATGCAAACTGTCGTGCGACTTTTCGGCGTTTGTCCTGTGTTCGCGAAACGGCGAACACGTCTCGAGCGCATTTTTCTTGCAGCGTTCTTCCACTGCTTCTATTAAACATTTTGTTCAAGTTCCCCGTTTTCCTTTTCCTCGCTCTTTTTTTTTCTTCTCCTTACACCACTTCGGTCACTTCTGGTTGCTTAATTTCATTCATTTTCACGTCTTCTGGGCGGGATCGTGGACTGGGAACTCGTTTTTTTGTCTTCCTTTCGAAGACACTGATTTTGATTATGAACAACCTGTTCCTGATCCCTGGAGATCTCGCCTTTTCTCTCGCTCTCTTTCTCTTTCACTCTCTCTCTCTCTCACTCTCTCTATCTATCTCTCTTTTCATCCCCCGTGGCGAAGGAGGGTGTTTTGTTGCCCGGGAAAGACAAACAGAGCGGGTCAGAAGTTATGATATTTCAAGTGCCAATTGACACACGCGGCAACCTTTTCCCGACTAATGTTTCCCCCCCTGGGGGAACCCACGGGCCAATTAAAAAAGGGTGGAAAACGGTCGGGGTAATGTCACGAGGAGAAAAAAAAACAAAACGAATCTTGCCGGTCGCATCCGAACACCTGTTCGAAAGAAATGGAAACATTACGACCTGGAAACCTGGTCCGGCGTGTTCTCCATGGGCGCTGTAGGGGAATAAAGTAATGCAATTAATGACCCTGGCTGGAATTTATATCACCGGCTCATCTGCATCACCAGTCTGATGTCATCTATTTTCATATGAATTACCATTACGAACGAAAAATCGATTAAAAAACTCATTTTTGCTTCTTTTTATTCGCTCGCCTGAGCGTACGACTCCTCATCGTACTTCAAAGTTGTATTTTTTATACCAAAAAAACGAACACGCTCGTCATAGGGCTGGCGGGAGGAGCGTGCGTTTAAGACCATTCGTTACCACTCAATAACACACCTATTACGCCCGATCGATATCAATCATGCCCCGAAATTAACGTCCCACCGCCAAAAGTGGCCCGAGGATATGCCGCGAAAGCGGGTCATCATCATCTTGATGCTGCCTTGGCGACCTCGACCAGAAGACCGGTTGTGACGGGGCAGAGATGACAGATGCTGCGAACCGTTAATTACCGGCTTTCGGTGCGAATTAAACGATGTTGCGGGGGGAGGGGGGTAAGTAGAAAAAACCCCATCGTCACCACCAATTATGCTCATCATTCAGCATCATCAAGCTCCGCCACCACCACCACAGTGGACAAAAAAGTCACACGAGAAGGTCGTCCCAGGGAAGCAAGACCTTACCCAAAACGTGTCCGCAGATCGCAGGCATTACATCTTGCCTGAAGTATGACGTGTCTGACATTGTGCCGGCAGGTTAACAGTGATCACAACACCATGTCCCAAAGCAACTCCGTGTGTTTCTGTGCATGTATGGTTGGGTTGTTCGTCCCGAAGCAGTAAGCAAACGGTAGGCACCAGGCACCACCTCCCAATTATAGGGGACGCCTTTGGTTGATTTGCATTTGCGGCAAAGCGCCCCCAAAGACTCCCAAAACTGGGACATAAATTTGACAACGACATTTAATTAAGGCTGCGCGCGAGCGGATTTTTGTTTTTCGGGCTTCCCAATTTTTGTTTCTCCTAACGAAATCGATTCTCGATTCTCCGAAAATCAGCTCGCACTTCACGCAAAACGTGTCATGCGTCCGCTGGCGGCTGGTACACCCAAAACCTTATCTACTGGAAGTTAATTAATAGTGAGTGATTTTACGACACACCTTCGACTTGGTTGGTGGGGTAGGCTTCAGTTGTTCAGGGCAAGTATCGTTCACATTTATCGTGATTTATGAAGGTAGAAGGTGTGTGGAGGAGTTTGGTGGTCGATCGGTGCTGCTGCTGCTTGCTAGACAAAAACCGTCCCCAAAAGAGGAATGCTGGTGCTCGCCGTTTATTTCTTCGTTCAGAATTCTGTCGGAAATCGAAACATTCTTTTGCGCCGTGATCGCCGTGGACAGGCAGAAAACTGAACGAAACGAACGGGCTCAAGCTAGTCTTCCAAGTTTCATTGCCCCCATTGGGTTTGAGTTTGAACCGGTGTTGAACTTCAACGTCGAGAGCCGTGTCCACGACCGGGGCACGGTGACTTTCCCTTTCGAAATAACTGTACTGCCGTGCCCGGGCGACGGTGTCGTACCCATTGGAGATCTTAACACTAGGTAGATCGGACGACTCCACACCCTTTTTCATCTTCTAGAGCGACTCTTGGCCTAATGGCGGGCGCCCCTCCGGTCACGTCACGAAAGTGAAGTTGCTCTAGTTTATTGACTCTCTCGCGTGGCTCTAGTTTATTTCTACCCCCGTAACAACAATGAGGACAGACACAAACTCACCGCGCGCCACCACATCATCATGGTCACCGGTTTGTTTCGCCGTTGTTTCCTTCCCCTGTTTGCTTGCAGGCACGTACCCGTAGCGGCCTCACACCTTGAAGCGGTCAGTCCAACTCCAGTGAAGCAAAAACAAAAAAGAACAACAAACGAGTCAGCCAGCTTGGAAAGGAAGAACCTTGACGTCTGCCGGTCTGACACGCTGGGAATGAGTCGTCCGCACGAACGGATCACGATCGCGGAAGGGAAAACTGTCCTACCCATACCGCTGTTACGTCAGGCACAATCATGAGGTGAGTAATTGCTGTAAAATTCCTGCCTTAGCAGCAACGTTTATGGCTCCCCAGAAATGGGCGCTGCAACGACTTTTCACGGAACTCACCAAGAACCCCCTTTTCCCCTGGTGGACCTAACGCGATGACGCGCCGCTGTACGCAAAGCACACAGACACCAGCAAAGCCCCATAATCCCGCACGCAGTGTTTGGACTGGTTGCGGTCTAACGACCCGCGAGAAACAAACATTCTCAACGGCAATCGTTTCGATCAAACTTCCATTCTCCCTCGGCCCGGGAGGACCCGCTGATAAAGACTAATGTACCTCCTAAGCGGATTAGCGCTCGCTTTATGGCCATTTCGGGTGAAACTGCTACACATCACCGCGTAGCGAAGAGGATCACAGGTTCTTACAAGAGAAGGGGCTAGCTCAACGTAAGAGGTGAGTTATGGTTTATAACTTCTTTAAGCCAGGCGCGCTCTCGTCGCCCGTCCGTGGGGCCGACGACATTCGGGCTATACCTTTTTATTTGCCACTTTTATGGTGCTCGTTTCGGAATAACCATCAGGGCGCGGTGGGAAACGCCCTGGCTGTGGAAAACGCTACACCGTTCAAGGAAAAGAAGGTGTGGTACTGTCTGCTACACCACTGCAAAAGAACTGTCTTAAGTTACGATCGCGTTATCAAACGGACAAGTATTTGCGAACGATGCTGAGCACCTGCCGCCAGGCCAAAACAGTGAAGCCACTCGGAGAACATAACAAGTGATCTCATAAAACTCCGTTCTCGGCATGGCGTTAGATTTACTACCGGAACTCGATCACATACTTACGGGGGGCCGTAAAACTGTTTCAATTTTATTACACCACTGTTTTACATAAGAACCATATCTAAATTCACAATTCGATTCTGAAGCGCCTAGACGGCTCCACATTTACAAGAAGTTCAATCAAAGTAGGCCCGTGCTGGAATGTGCTCTGCTTCCATGGCAGCAGCATGTATCGGCTCAGATGATTTATGAAGCGCATAAAAAAACGTCGCTGGCGCTAACGTTTAAGAACGGCCTCCTTACACCAACCTCCAGGCATTATTTAATGTGATAATAAATTTCAAACTCTAAGCACCCGTTTCTGTACTAAAAACCGTCATGGCTTGCGACATGTTGTGATCAAGTTGTCGCGTCCGACACCCCGCAAGTAGCGCTTTAATTTAACGCACCAAACTACCAAGCAAGTCCGCCTGCTACCCCGCCGATTAATTCGTTCGTTATCTATTGAGACACCGGGACAGCGGCAAGACTGGATCCTTCGATTGGTTCCACCATTTCCCTATCACCGCATGGTCGGTCTGTCCACGCATGTTGTTTGCCAATACTTTTCCCGCATCTCATCGGGTGGCCGTGCGTGTGATCGAATGACCTGCATCAAATGCGAACGATCAAGCGCTCTCTACGAAAGTTGGGGCGAAAAATTAGGTTATAGGCAAAATTTATAGACCTGCTCTCCCGGCAGCACAGTAGCCGGCCAAGACGGGCTCGGTGATGGCAACCAACACGGTGGCGCAATAGAAAGGCGAATCGCGTACATATGTCAACACCGTTTCGATGCAGGTCGCGTTGAGGACCGGCTTCTTTCATTTTTTTTTGTGGAGGAATCTTACGCAACAGCGAGTGATCGAGTTTGGTTCAGTGTGTGTGTGTTTTGTGCTGGTTGGTGATAGTGCACGGTGAAGGTATTTCGGGTGGTCCAACGCGCTAGCCGCACGATATCAGGTCTAAGGGCACTCCCCGAAAGTCTTTTTAACACCTCACACGAAGTATCTGCTCCATCAAAATCTTTACCATCAACCAACAAGTACATCTAATTAAGTAAATTCAGATACGCGGAACTTCCCATCATCTTCCCAACGGCCCAAGGTACTGTTTTCTTCTTTTCATGATCTACTTGCAACAAGCCACTTGTTTGATTTCCCTTTTTTTACTGCAACGGGCACTATCATCATTATCGCACAATTGTACACATTATTAGCGGTGGTGGTGTGGCAGAGTAGCGTCTTACTAGGCAGACGCTTAGCTGATGCACGCCACCGATAGAGCCATCCGAGCAGCAGCAACGGAAAGCGAGAGTGATTTCACCTTCAAGCGTGCAGCGTGCGCGTGCTGCATAGGGCGAAAAAACCGGCTTCAAACCGTCGTGAGGAGGCTGGTTGGCTTGGGTGTTTGGTGAGATGACCAATGTTGCAGCAGGCGACCCACAGGCACAGTGGGTGAGTTAGAACAAAAGGATGGGAATAAACGAATTATGCTTAAATATTATTTTTAAAGAAGAAATTTGCCAAGGATTAACTAAGCCATCGCCATGCTACATGTGTTGAGGTTTAAATCAGATATTACATCGTACACTATTCATCATTATCATTTTGTCAACTATTCTATTAAATACGAGTCCATTCCATAATAGAAGTATCTACTGATATTTTATCAATCCACGCAGATACCCTGAAATGAGTAAAATATCATCATTTTATCTAAAACTTAAACTACCTTTGGACTATTATATCGTGAAAATCCCATGGTGCCGATTGATATTGTATCGGTGTGATTAGTTTCCCTCTAAGTTGGACAGGAGATGAGATCCACACGCAATCAAAATGGCAAGATCATTACAAACTCACGCCTTTGGCAAAGGTTTAATGACTTTCTTTTCCCGCCGAGTGTCTTGAGTCGATTGATCGGTAAGCTATAATCTCTAATGGATTTATTTAAGAGCAGCTAAATCCATAACACTGCACAACCAGTTTTAGATCCAACTATACGTGAAGACCACACAAACGCCAGATAAAAACTGTGGCTAAAAATAAACCACACTAGATCCAACACTCGACCGTCTCTCTTAATGCGCTACGTGTGTGGATAGAGACCTCTCCAAGCGAACTCGTTTCTGTTATCCGTTCCGAGGCAGATAAGGGAGTTTTTTTGGGAGAATTAGAATGAATAAATCAAAAATTGCTTCAACCACAATCAAACCGGCCATTCTTCATCGCCATGGCCAACGATTTGCCACCGCCGTTGCGTATCGAGAGCAGATCTGTCCGACAATTCTTAAACTTTAATGCTGACCTAACGTCTTCCACCGTAACGTACCAAAAAAGCATAGCGAAGAATCACAACAAATGGGTGTTCTCACACATTCGCGCCCAGCAATTTGGCGGGACCGCAGCACGGTAGACATATTTATGGACGCGGCGCATTCCTAATGACATCATGACAACGGGGCTAATGAGTGGGGAAAACGTGATTTTGTGAAATTGATTTCCGTTTAGTTTCCGCGGGAACCGAGTGAACCGATTAGAGGCTGAGCTGATTTGCACAGTGTTCTGTGTTCTGAATGAATAATTAAACGGACGGGATGTTTTGGAAGCGTTCGTGCGTTCCGCAAAAGCATTGGGAAACACCGAAAAACAAATGCGCCGGGTGAATTGTTTTTAATTGCCACAGTATTCAGCCGCGTCTGCTTTAGCGCA
Source organism: Anopheles gambiae (assembly GCF_943734735.2). Classification (NCBI taxonomy): domain Eukaryota; kingdom Metazoa; phylum Arthropoda; class Insecta; order Diptera; family Culicidae; genus Anopheles; species Anopheles gambiae. The sequence goes on from NC_064602.1 coordinate 90,119,963, forward strand.
GGAACAAAAGAAAAAACCTACACCAAATCCTCCAAAATCCTCGAGCTTCTTTCATCGGGCTCTCGCTAAACAATCTGCAAGAAATTAGGTCTTTTCACTTTCCGAAAGCACCGGCACTCGATCACCTGGTCACAGTCGGTCACCACCACGCCTCGCGCAGACAGAGCGCGCCCGCACCAAAACCGCCTAGCGACAAAAGGCAAAGTTTCGCCAAATGGTCACACCACCACGCGCCACCACCAACCACCAATCCTCGATCGCTCGCCCGAAATCAATAAGTTGAAAACTTTATTCGATTTTTATTCATATTTATTCTATCGGTTTCTTCTCACATTTAAATATTTGTCCGTGCGACTGGTTTTTCCCTGCCCACCCTGCTAGAGGTGCTAGAGGCTGTGTGGTGGTGGCAGAGATCTCCAGAGCAGGTCGAGCTTTTTTTGCCGTAAAAAAAACTCCACCAACCGACGACCACCTCAACATTAAATGGGCAAACTAAACGAGAGAGCAAAAAAAAACCACTGGTAAGGAACCGAACAAAAACACATCCCGAAACCTGAAAGGTGGTGTCCGATTCCAGAGTTCTTCCTTTTGCCTGAGGAACTGGACGGTTCAGCTCGTGCTAGAGTGCAAGAAAGAGAAGAACAAAACACCGCTCGACACGCTTGCTCGCTTGCGCTTCGAGTTTTATGACACCGTCGACATTCTTCAATTTTGTCGCACGCCTGTGTACGTTCCGAACCAGCTCGGCCACGGGTTATCTTCCCGTGAGGGCCCCGGACACCACACCAGACACCGTGCCACCGACCAGGCGTGCGCAATCGCATGCTGCGGGAAGTACCTGGGACGCTTCTTCGGGGCTCGCCCTGTCGCTTCACCGCAGGGAGTAGCAGAGCAGTATCAGCAGTATCACCCGCGGACAACCTGTTTTCGCGCGCAGATTTTGTTTGTGCCGGATCCCCCCTCCCTGTCCTCCAATTCCATTCGAACGAGCCCTCGTTCCTCGTAGTTCGTTTAATCATTTGCTTAAATATTCAAACATATGGTTCTTTTCGGCGGCCGAGGCGGCGATGGTGCGGTGCACGCGGTTCGCTAGAGTAGGCCACACCGACGGTCTGTGCCTTGCGGACGCGAACGAGAACGGAGCATCTTCAGATAGAGATGATTTGTGAATTTAATTTTATTTGATTTGTTAGATGTTTTGCTTTTTATATCCAACTCCAACGTGAGAGGACATGTGGAAGCGACTGTACAGTTGAAACGATGTGCCACCATGAAAGTGTACACCGGTGCCTTCATACCGCTGGTTTGGCTCCAAAGAGTGGTGCACAGCTAGAAAGAAGCACCAAAGTGCTGCAGTCACGGATAAGGCTATTAAGGTTGTTATAATTTGATCACCAGTTTACCTGCACATCTGATGCGTGTTGTGGGACAAAGAATTGATTATTTGACATAACTTTGGGTTCTTTATCACCCAGTGAGCGAGAATGTTTTTGTGGAGGGTTAATTTAATCAGAATACTGCCAAAATGTGTGTGTGTGTGTGTGTGTTTTTTTATTCAACACTAGCGGTTGAAATATTAAACATTGGAGACTAAAACAGATGTTTGTAGCATGGACAACTGAAGATTGAATAGATATGCGTCTTAATTGATGGAAGTGTGGCCTTTATTCTTTTCGGTACGTAAGAGTGACTAATTAAAAATATTTTTATTAACTAAAACAGCTCTAAATAAGAACTACCAGCTGTCGAAATCGCAGAGATGATATCAATTATTCTTTTTCCTCTATGTCTAAACCATTGTTCGCTTAAGCTGCCTCAGAGTGATCCTAGTGAACAAGTTGTTTATGATGTTGGAAAGATTCTTGAAGCAAAGCAGGCGCTATTTGAGGATCATTGTTTTAACATATGATCCTAATCGGAAGTATCTCAGAGGATCATAAATATCTTAATATGATTGTAGACCAATGATCTAAGAACAATTGAAAAGAATCTTTCAAAAAAAACCTTATTTCAATGAAGTCATTAATTCTGAGTCCTAATACTATTGAAGAATTGGAAAAGAGATTTAAACTTTTATAGAAATAGTCCATAACTATTCAAGAACTTGGGTATTTCTTCAACTTTGGGATTGATTTCAAGATTACTGGATTTATTCCATGAGTTGAAAACTGAAATATCTTTCAGAAAAGATGTCATCTGCATCAACCAAACATGATTGACTGATCCTGATGAAGATCTAATCTGCTGATGACATCCGAAGATCTTGCGATGCGTTTTCTGCTTACATGGGCCTAATGCTTCTTCTTCGATATGGTGACCAACAGGCTCATGTTACTGCCTTAGGCAAACAGGCTAGGTTTATTTTAACATATGATATTGACATTGACATCAATAGCGTGAAGATGACCATGATTGCATTGATTAAAAAGCTTTTTTATTGCACAATAGTACCTACCAGAAAGCAATTGACTTAAACTGATAGGAGAACGCAGCATAGTCTAACTCTCAAAGAGTTATCTAATCCTCACACTCTGTATTCAACAAATTTTCTAGCGCCTTAAATATGCCCCAAAAGTACTGCCAGCTACAAATCAGCCAGCAATCAACCTGAACACTTCCCAGAAATTCCCGTCCTGTCCTCGCTTCCGCGGTTGCTCCGTAATTCCACCCGTCCACCGACTCACATTGACACCGTAAATATTCGTTTATAAATATTCAATGAATTGCAAATTTCACACACAACTGCCAGCACGACTTTGACGACCCTCCCGCTGAACCCAAAGCCGTAACATTGTGTTGCGCCGGTGAAAACCGCTGGTATCTCTTCTGACGATGGGGTTCAAGCGAAGTACCCTTTTAGTCATAGCTTGCATTTAAAAAAGGCTGTCAGCAAAAGGGTTGAAATAGTGTCTTAAGAGCAACCACACAGCAAACCATGAGCAACGAAAAAGCTCAACCAACGCTTATTTCACACCTTTGAGTCGAGCCTCCGAGGAGATCCGGAATGTTTGGAGTTCCCTTGCCGCCGTCGTGTCAGCTTGTTGCTCGGTTGACAAATGAAGCGCGCCTTTAATCGATCAAGCCCCTTTCCTCACCGCACACACAAACCGTTCCAATCGCCCATTCAACAAAACCCACTCGAACATCAATTTTCCTAACATTCCTGTGCGTTGTGGATCGTCACAATAGCGCCCGTGATGATGGGCTCGACACCTCTCCAGTGCGTCGCTCAGAAGCCGAAACGTCTTTTCAGCAACAAAACGACAACAAAACCCATAACTCCTTCTCCCGCGGCCACCGGTCAATCATCGTGGTCATTTTTCTCACCTCCTGCGGTACTTCATCACATTACCGGCGGATGTTATTAATTTCAACCGTCCACCACCCCGGGAAGCATCTTCTTCGGCTGTATAGCTTCATCGCGCATGTGATTATTGGCGCCCTGATGCGCATTGGTATGTGGCGTTAGTCCTCAAGTGAATTTGTGTGTTTTGTGTGTGTGTGTTTTTTAAGCCCTACCAAAAGGGTCTCTAGCGGGGTGGCATTAAAGCGACAGGCAAAGCCTTGTAGATACAATGCGTTATTGCGAGACACACCCCGCCCTGGCAAGGTAACAATGAGTGGCGCTGAGTCCGCTGCAAGACGATTGCAGGCAGCGTCTACGGTGTAGTACATCTGCCAGCCTTCCAGCACATCCAAAACCAACCATTCATATTGCAAACCATCCAAAACGCTGAAGCTCTGCATTGATATATGCTGCACACGGGCACGTCCAATAAATCAACCCGTATTGGGGCGTTTAGCCGGCCGCTTTACCATCGCCGCTTAAGCGCTCAATTATCCAAGAACGTGAAGCATGCATACACGGCTCTCGTTTCACGCCACTTCACGTGTGAAGAAATCGCGCATTGGAGTGTCCAAAAAAAGCACACACATACACCAAAACTCGATACAGAGCTGCATCGTACATGGTAGTTGCAGTTAGCACACACGGCGCAACAAAAAAACAGACAAGAAGAACCACTGTTTTGTAAACAGAGAATAGAGGAAAAAATAATACATCTCAACACAATCATGCACACGAAAAAGAAGAAAAGAAACCGAAGCAAACGGTGGGTGGATTATTGCAACTGCTATTATTTTTTTATTAATGGCCAGATTATTACCCCATATCATGTTGGGGCTGGATTTCGAACCCCTTTAAGCCGCAAACGCGTCACGAAACGGATTTGCTTCACACCCGGCGCCACACAGACAGCGCAAGAAATAAACCCACAGCAAGATTGATTCTCCCTACCAGCCGCCCGAAAAATACAAAAATACACCGCTCAGGGGGAGGTGTGTTTCGTACGAGCTGCTCGTACGTATTTTGATTATTTCGTCAGGCAGCTCGTTTGCTGCCCGAACCGATTAAATCCACCCGCCGAACGGATCGCAAGGGATCAGCAGCCCCCGATCGCGTGCTTGGCGTATCTTAATCCAGCATCTCGGGGCCGTTTGGAGCCATCGGAGGATCAGGAGGATTGAGTTGTTAGAATACGATATTGTTAAGCTTCCTTCGTTTTTTCGAGCGCTGAGTGTGAGCAAATAAATAATCCACACAAACACCGTTCTGTTTTACAACCCTTTGCCAATGTTTGGTGGCCGATATGGTCGCAAACTGAAACAAAATACGCCTCAACAAAACAAAAGGCCTCCCAAATCACAGCTCCATCCCATAACGGGATGCTGTCGGGAGGATCTGTTTGCAAAAAAAAGGGGGGGGAAACATCGGAGTGGGATCTTCTCCTTCGTTTAGGGCGCCCCGAGGTGCGATAAATATGTTATCTTACTTTACGATCGTAATCCGCTTTTACTGAAGGTTTCGTTTGTGACTAAGATGTCTTGTCTTTTTTTTTTGTTGTCTTCCCCTAGAGATTACATTTCTAGCATGAATGTTCGCTTAATTGCTGCCAGTTCTGTATCTCGGCTGCTCTAGGAAAGGCGCAGTGCTGCAGAGATGAATCATTCTTTTCGCGAACGAGAACGCACACGCGCGTGACCTCGGCGAAAACGGTGACGCGTGGCAGCGCGAGGGTTTTTGCACACCAATCGCCAGCTATTAGGTGTAAAGAAAGCATTTTATGGAGCACAACTCATCGGCTTAATTTGTGCTGGTGGGCAGGAACGATTTTGAGAGGAGTAAAGTTTTACAATCATGCGATAATACTGCTCCGGGAACTATCCGGGCGTTCGCGTTGTAAGAAGGTAATCAACGGTGAACCCGTTCGCTTAAGCGCCTTTATGTTTCGTTGCTGTTCTGCTCTCTCTAGCATTTAATTACGACATTTCATGCTTCCTGGGGATTTTCGACCAGGAGGATACAAATCATTTGGACAACTTCATTTCAACGGGAGAGGCAGCGTTTTACGACTTCTTCTATTTGCAATGTGACACATTTATTGTTTTATGGCTATTTTTCTGTAGTATATCGAGTGGATCTATGCATTCTTTAGAAAGTTGTGCTCTGTTAACATGAATTCTTGTAGAACGGACACATTTATATTTTTCTAGATAGCATAAAATCTTCCGAGTTATTGTAAGAAAGAAGAAAAGCAATGACGTAAGCAATGTCTAGTCCAAATTTATAATATAGATCATAGATTCTTAGAAGTGTTGAACAACGAATTCAATATCACATCACAATTGTTTGACTCTGTGTAACACTTCAGCTCAAAATTTGAAGTCCAATAACACCCAAGACTATTTCTGAATGCTTATTACAAGACTCATCAGCGAGCCATTAAAATTTTCTTCAAACATCAAGACTTGAAAACTATTCTGCGATGGCACCAATATTTGATTATTTATTAATGTCACAAAGATATGACGCAAAGAAGCAGTTGATTCAAAATTGTTAAGGGATAAATGTGATCTAGGAGCGTAAAAATCTAAAATTGAATAAGAACTGTTTATAAAGTATTGTATTACATGTAATCAACACCAACATTTCTTGGATATAAACATCGCACAAACTAAGTAATGCAAAGCGATGTTGACAATGTTAAATCGGGTTGAAACCCCCTGTAACTACATGCATTAACTCCCTGTAACGTTACCCCGGCTATTACTGAGCTGCAATAAAAAGCTGTTTAATGCGATCCATTCTTTGTTCCATTAATTCGATCGTATGGTCTTGTTTTTCGTTGCCAAAAATAATAATAAAACGCTTTGAATTTGCAATTTGCAAAAAAAAAGTAACAACAAAACCAAATGACAATATGTTGCAAACCAGCGCCAGCGGCATGAAGCACAGCTTGTAAAGCCACACATTATGCACACACACCCACACCCACACACGTGCATGTCGAACGAGGTGCACCACCCCGTCAGACGAAACACAAAACTGGAGCAAAGAAATTTAGTACAGTCAAACCTACCACAAACATAAACCGAACCACCCCCAAAACGGGCCACCCTTGTCCCAGCAGCGATTCCCATTATTAACCCATTCAGAAATTTAAAACCTTCCCAAAACGGTCGGCTGGGAGGAGGAGGAGGCGACGGTGTGCATTTGTTTGTTTGTGTGTCGCTTTTCCCATAGGCCACCGAAACGTAGCTGGCCGCGGCTTCACGCCTCAGCCCAAACACGGTGCGCCAAAAGCGGTGCGCTGCCTCGGTGTGCCGCAATATACACGCTGACGAAAGCAGAATTTGTAGCGTTGCATCTCACTCCGGGCCAAACTGTGGCTCTGTGTGTGTTTTTTTTAACAGCGAGGTGCGCGAGTTTTCGGTGGAGTTCTTTAAACCGGCCGACGTGAAAACGCAATGCGGCAATTGTCTTCATGTAAATCGCGAACCGTCGGTTTTGGCCATGGGTTCGTGATCGCGCTGTGATGGTGGTGGTGCTACATTATTGTTGCTTGTTTTTCCAACAGAGCGCTAAGGTTCTTGCGCGACCATGTGTACCAACAAACGGCGCTGGCCAGCCAGCCAGCCAGCCAGCCAGCCAGCCCAAGCGTCACGATTAAACGGCGTCGTTTCACAGCGTGCCTTGGCACCCACGCTCACCCGTCGCCGCCAGTTGAACAGTTGCCCAAATAATAATTGTAATGTTTTATTTGCAATTCTGGGCTTTGGTGGTGTTTGGTTGGTTTGAGGTTCAGCTTTTTTTGCTCGCTTTCTAGACAGCTTGTAGCATTGAAACACATATCTCAAGCTAAACGATTTGTCAAACCCACAACAGCCCCAGATGTGGTTGCGGTGGTTAAAGAGCTTTTCTGTGTTACTCTCTTGCAATGGGGATTTGCAGCAACCTGCAAGCATCATTATAACCCCAAAAAACATTGCTGTTCGTTTTAATGCGTTTTTTTTTTGTGTGCTGTTACTTACTTGCTTGATGTTTAATGTTTGCAATTTCGGTAACTGAATGAGCTTTCTGATGTTCGCAGTAGTAGTACTCGAAATTGGCAAACAAACGTCCTTGTGTTGTTAGCCAACAAATCAATGTTCCTAGCAGTTTCCGTTTTCGACAGACACGCGTACACGCGTTGCTGTGTAACACCGTGTAACACGTCCTGAAGTTGATCGTTTAATCATTTGCAAATTGCATTAAAAACGCATAAACCATCCGGCGCGCAGGCAAACGATTATGTCTCAATAACGTGTCATGCGCGCGGCATTACCTATAGCCGCTTATCGGCTAAGAGGATGCCACCTTTGCAGCAAATGTCAAACGACTACTGGGCCGGTTTCACAGCTCGGTGAACATAATGCAATGGTCTGCAACCAAAAAACGGCAATCCCTCTCGGACATTCGTCTCGACAAAAAAATAAACATTTGCCCAGTACCGGGGCACTTGACCTTATGATGCTGGCAGGTTTGCGCTAAACTTCAAAGAAACGTGTGTATTTACGAGCACGCTGGCAATGGCGCAGGATGAGCTTGCATTGCTTGCGCGCTAAACCAAACAGAGCGCACACGGCGTGTAATGAGAGTCGCTTCCTTTTCGGTAGGAACTGCCAAATCCTGTTCAAAACTGAATTCATCTCGTTTCGGAGATGGTTCTCACGCGCAGCGTACATCGTGTCGTATCGGCCCAGGGCAGAACCTGTTAAAGTGTCCATAAATAGGATTCCCTCGCCTGGGCACTTCATTATGGTTTTGCAAACACAGCCAAACGTTCTCGCTAACGGATGACGCACAATGATGGTTTCAGGAAGTAATCGACCCATACCTTGTTCTGCTAGAACTCTGAACTGAGGTGTATTTTTAGACAAACTCAAATAACGATAAGCGACGAACCCCCGGCGGCTTCAAAAGCACACCAATTCGGTTTGCCTAAATTTGCATGTGCGAAAATGCTGAATGTGAGCCGTGATTTTGTGTGAAAGGTTACCAAAGTTCACCCCCGAACACAAACTCCAGCGTGTTTGTGTCTCTGTGTGTGTGTGGCTGTATGTGTACAGCTCTTAATGGTATTACATACAAAAAAAGAATTCTCCCCTCCCGTCGGCCGAGCAAGAAGGATCACAATTTATTTGCACGAAACTCCCAAGCCCAACCTGCGTCCAAACGTTTCAGGGCACGGCCAGACGCGATGCCAAATGCCACCAAAAACCGTGCCATGACGGGAGAACCTAGAGAAAGAAGGAGCGAGAGAGATAGAACGATATACTCCCATATACCACACCTTGAAGCTTGAAATCTCGTTAACTTCAACTTCGCTCGGTGCGACTTCGGGGCCTGATGGTGTAGGAAGCGATGCTTGGAGTTCCTTGTTGGCAGTTTTTTTTTTCTCTCTTTCTGTTTCTTGCTTGCTTTGACTGCCTGCCCAGAGAATGATCGTCAACTTTACAGGCTATGCAAATATGGAGTGGTGGTTCTGGAAGCGGTTAGCTCGAAATGTTTACTTTTTCCATCAACCAAATCAATGCGCTATGTTTCTACAACCAGCAGGAGGCCGATTGGGCTGGCTTTATAAAAGGTAAAACTTCAATTTTTCCCGCTTAAATTATGTTTCCCTCTTATACCATCCCACTTGTTTGTTAATTGTTTAAACACAAAGATCTCAAAACGATATCAGCCTTTTGCCCACTTAATCAGCAAAAATCAGCGACGCACTAGCAAATAATACACAGCCGTCTTAACAAACTCTAATTGTTGAGCCGCTCGGTGTTGGTGTTTGGGTTTTGTGAGGTTTTCCTTTGTTTGCGCACTCCGCCTCCTTCTCGCCCATCTAGCCAATCAATTGCCAGCTGGATGGGTTTTGATTGAGCAAAGCATTTACACACCACCGCCGGACGGGTCGGAGCTTGCATGCGCTCACTGCACAATACTATCACGAACCCTGAGTACAGTTGCACAAATTGCAGCTACAGTGCAGGGCAGCGTAAAGCGCTACGAATGCACGCAAAAGCTAGCCGAGGCTCGTTGGTGGTAGTAAACAGACAGCATTACCCGGCCACTATTTGATTTGCACTGGGAAGCGCTCACAGTCACGCTAGGGAACGCTGGGATGGGTTGGCTAACGTTTGAAACGGGGGGGAATACTGCTAAAGCCTACTGAAGCAGCCCAGGGAAATGGGTGCAACACGAGTAATAATTGCAAAAGAATGCAATGTTTTTTTGCTTCAACAAAATCGTGAAGTTATTAAAACTGAAGCACTACTCGCAATCGTTCTTGGTACGTGTGGCCAAGGCAATTGTTCGGGAGAGCTAAACTAATCTTTTAGCTACTAAGAAACTACCACTTGATACGCTTACTTTATGTACTTTTTATGATGATTGTAGAGAGTATCTTTTAGCTGTAATCTTACTGAGTTGTTGATTAGTGTGAATCAAATATATTAGTTCAGCTTGCTGATCGACTTGTTACTGACTATGGAGTATATTGATTAACTCCAATCGGAACATTGTTAACGAATCGATTTGAATTTTGAATTTTCGCGTGATTTGATTCGATTTGCTATAAATCGAGAAACGAGTCATGTATTCTTCTTGATCTTCTTAATGTTAGAAAATCTTAATGATCGTCCAGAGGATTTAAAACAAACAAAAAGAACCTTTAGCGTTGGTTTAGACAGTTATTAAATGCTACAATCTTTATATGGTTCTTTAGGTCAAACTCAACTTCAGGAATCAACTCAAAAGGATCCAAGGACTTTAGGTTTCAACTTAAAATTGCTAGTAATTATTGGATCCACTATTATAAACCCAAACCAAATTCAAAGTAGATAACACCCTAAAACGCTCCCAGGCCATCTAATAGACGCCGTGCCCATGCCAACCTACACACAGCCGAACGATCACGAAAACGATCACCGTTTTCGCGAATCGCGGGCGATTTTTCAATTTCATTCACGCTCGACCAGATCGGAACGGTACCGTCCTTCGTGCCTCCACGCCGCACGCACCGCAGCAGCAAACACGCCAACAAAGGCCGCACTGGCCAGAAAAACCCCCTCCGCGAACGAGAAGAGGTCCGGGGAGTCCGTGGCGGCGTCGCTGCTCGTCAGCTGGGCCAAAGGTAGAAAGTGTAATTGGTTGGGGCTTAGCAGGGGGAACTGCAAAACGGTCCTAACGGCACGCCGACTGAGTTTGCCCACTCACTCTCCCCGACTTTTTCAATCACTCTTGTTTTTGTGTATGTGTGTGCGTGTTGCTGCCCTCAAACCATCGATCTTTCCTATCCCATCACGAAGATGAGCTCGGGGAAGTTTTCCTCCATTGGGCTAATTGGAAATGAATTACAACGTGCGCCCCATCGCTCACTCCGCTGCATCTCACTCCGCTGTTTGGTGCTCCTCCCGCGGCAAGACGAGCAGTGTACTGCCGAAGGCCAGCCAGTACCGCGGCGTTGCAGGAAATCCATGAAATCGAAAAAGAAATACTCCGATCCGTTCGCGTCCGTCGTTCGCCGAAGGTTGCGGAATTGCCTGCATTGGATCGTGATCGAACCGTCGTGTGACGTCACGATCGAGGAGTCCGTTACACGTATATACACAAACACTGCTCGAAGTAGAAACACACACACACACACATACGTTCGATCTTTACTTTCGTTTTCACTTCACGATGGTTGAATTCAATTCCCTCCTCCACCGGGTGGGGTTTGTTGGTTTATTTTCCTTTCGCAGAGCAAAAGTGAAACATGTTACCTTTAGGCACGCACTGTTGGTATTGGTTCGAAGTGGTTGTGAGTGTTTGTAAATGATCGGATGCTGTTACCGCATGTTACGGTTCGATCACACTTACACACATTCGAGCAGTACAGTTCAACAGTTCAACGCACACATAGACGCCAAATGACAAATCCTGCACCCAAGGCGAGCTGTTAGCGCCGAACAAACCCGCGTAGTGGCCAAACCCCTTTGCCCGTCTGACATTTCCGAAACGAGGCATTGGGTGGGATTGGTGACGCGAAAGGTTGGCCCAGGTTCGGAACCTGGGACCGGTCGTCTCGGTTGGCGTTGGGAAAGAAAGGCATTAGCGTCCACAAGAGTGGTGGTTTGGTAAAGAAGTGCTTGGAATACACACACACTCTTCACTTTCACGGTCGTGTTCCGGCTACTCGACTCGCGTTGACAGCTGTCAGTTGGACTAAACACACTAAACAGCCTCTGTCAGAATCTCTTCCTAGTACACACGCACACAGAGGAGAGCAAAAAAACAAACAAAAGAGACAAGAACACGATCGCTTTCGACTAAAACGCTGACCAAAAGCGCGAAATGATAAACCATTCCGGTTCTTTTGCGAGTTTCGCACCGTTCCGTTTGCATAATATTAGCGCAACAGCATTCGAAATGAAAATAAAGCACGTCTCTTTTTTTCCTCTTTTTTTTTGGGAGCAGAGTTGACACTTGCCGCTCTTTCCCCGTTCCCGAGTGATTTTCGAGTGTCCACTGATAACCGGTCTGCGAACTGGCCAATCCCGCGAAAAAGAGTCCCGGGCGAGCGAGTCGCAGTTGTCGCGGGCAAGGGCGGACAGGCAGGGCGAAGAAAAACCGCAACGCTGATCCCACGGTTATCGGATGAAGGAAATTTACCGCCAGCCCTGGTACCGGAGCAGTGGCTGCGCGGTTTCAAGTTTTATAACCGGCCGGTAAGGCAGACTAAAAATGGCTACAACACTTGTGTTGGATGCTGCCTTTGGCTGGTCTCTCTCTCTCTCTCTAGGTCTTTCTGGATCGTTTGTAGCCTGCAATACTGTGCGTGGGTTTGGTTTCGGAGTTTTTGTTCCTCTTGAAGTTCTTCAAGACTACCACTAAAGGTTCTAGTGAAAGTGTTTTATTTGGCTACACTCTAGAAAAAGTGTTTTCGCTTTAGACATTGGCCTCCCTTGCAGATAACGATCACATGATCTTCTCCTGTAAATTGAGCCCTAAATCATTCGTCTTTTTTCTGAATGCTTGTTACATCCACCACCATCCACCACCGATTCCCGTTGCTCAACACTTTCAATTTTAGCTTGTAGCAAATCACTCTAAGGTCTCGATTTATTTCGTTATAGAAAGGCATCCCTCATCCCGTGCTCCCATAATGATAATACCACGATTAACGTTGTACCGTGGACACGTTGGCTCTATTAAGCAGCTGCTGTTGTGCTCTAGCACACTCACTTTTTTCTAGCGATCGAGATCAAATGATTTATAGCTTAGTTAACTTGGGCGCGTTTCAGTCCTACAAGGGAGAAGGAACTGGGGAGAGTCTTTGAAAGGTGGCCGAGAGAACCATTAATGGGTGTTAATCCGGAAAGAAAGATGGATTGCAGTGAAGGTTAGGATTGTTCGGCTAACGGTTTTAAAGACATAACGATTATCAGCTTCAGAGATTGATCTATCGGGAACATTCCAGTTCCAGGAGGCTTAGAACATTCTCAAAACATTCAGCTGAGCTTTTACATATTGTTTTTAAACATTTAAAATCCCATTTTACTGTTGGACGCATATATCGTGTGCATTCGCTCAGGCACAAAACTGCATTCACTCTTAACCGCCAACCGCAAATGATGCCTTAAAACCCTGTTTTTTGTATTCATTTGATGATTTGAGAGTTTTCGAACCTTTCTCCGCTGCATCTTTCACGTACGGCTTTAGGTAACCGCGTGGCCCGGGCAGTCGGTTACTCAACCGGCTCTCCGGCTCAGTGACGGAGACGACCTCCGTTTATGTTCGCTTAAATTCAAGTTTACGAACTTTCACCTTGTTACTTAAGCGCCCAGTAATCCAGTACGTGGCGTCTTGATCTCCTCTCAAGGGTTTCATAACATTTCTCGACATAATTAAATCATAAACCCAAATCTCGCACCCAAAAACTGCGAGGCAATTCAGCGATGAAAAAAATGTGAAATCAAACGCATTTGTGTCAAACCAAACGCCACCAAACGGTGTGTCCGTTCAGTGTCGGTGAGCAAGTGTGATTGTTTTGGAGAGCCTCTTTATACATCACTCGGGGTGTAATTTTTGATGGGGATACTAATAATGCACCCGGAGAGTGGTGGTGGTGGGTTGTAATAAAAAAAAACAACCGAAAGATTCACCCTGCAGCATGCATATCTTCACACCACTTACGCGCCCGTGGACCATGAGAGACTCGGAACTTACCTTACGAAAAAAAAGTAACAATCATCATGGGCGCATATTGAATACAACTTTCACTCTCATCCGAACGCAACATTGGACGCTCTTGGAGGTCGAACCGTTCAACATTAAAAAAAATGACCCAAGACCGTAAGATTTCTTCTGCTGAAAGGTGGCTCTTCTTGCTCGTGGGATGGACCAGATTTTTGCCCCGTCATCAAAACGGCCCCGGCTCGATTCTTTCAACGATACTTATCTAAGATCGCGCTTCGCAACTCAAGGGCCTTCCAAACATATTTGTAATGCCTACAAAATCTTCTCCAAACGGCACTCGAAACGGTCATTGACATCGACGAAGGGAGGAAAAGCAACGTTTACCTACAATAAATAAGACAATGTGCACAGTCGCACTAACTTACGTTTATCTCCTGTTAATTGCTCAATAAACTACACATCGGCCAATGCTGCCAATGCTGTGAGTGGGCTCGAAACTCGAACACCAACCCGCCCTGAAAGCCGGGCGTCCGCGTCCGTCCGTTTTCTGGTTCACCGCCAAATGCTCGCCACGACGTATCGGCAGGACACACAAACTCTTTCTCCCGAGGCACAACGCGCTCTGCCTGACGCCCGCCTGGAAGCTCCAAAAAACAACAGCCGCCCCGAAAAGGGTCACACTATCACCGGGACACACGCACGACGATCACAGGCGCACACATTGGGGACACAACGGGACGAATTTTAAGGAAAATCACACACAAAATCACTGCGCGGCGGCGGCGACTCCGCAACAGACACGCGAAAATGCGCACACTCACACACACACACACTCCCGCGGCACGTCGGCAACGTCCAAACGGACTTGTTTTATCAGAATCACTTTTCTTGGCTGGGTTTTTTTTTGGTTTGGTCACACCGGAGCGGCCAGCGGCAACACAAAACCGGGCAGCTCCAAATTGCTGCAGAAAACACTGATTGCGACACTCGTTTGCGACGATGCCTTTTGATGCGCTGTCGTTTCACACTTCACTTTTGTTTTGTTTGGTTTGCCGAAGAGGGTTTCGATTGGGGACGATCGATGCAAGAAATTCAAGCACACACACACACACGACAGGGTACACGGGCGAGGGAAGAGAAAGAGAGTGAGATCATTAAAGAAAAGCTGAACGAATGTGCCGATTGCAGTGGCATCGGAGATTGCTGGAAAGGATGGGAAAAGATGGCAGCAAAAACAGCAACACAAAAGTCGAGTATAAACCGGAGCGGGTTCGTGTCTTGCCTGCGAATTGAACTCTTTTTATAGCGCGCGCGAGCGAAATGTGGCGATCGGTTTCGGTTTAAAGATTGAACGATTATTTCGGAAGATGTGTGCGTTCGGCTTGCGGGCTTTGTATTCTTGACGTGGAGTGGGGCAACGCCACTTATCGGTGTGATTTCCACTCGAATAAAGAAGGTTTATGTTACCTGAAGTGTTCAAGAACCACTATCATGGTAACAATTCTTAAGGCGCTGTTGGAGCAGCTTCTTGAAAGGCACTCTTTGTTTTTATCTCTATCCGCTTTAAATGGAGCTTTCCACAGGCGGCAGATAAATCTGTGAGCCTATTATTACGTTATGTATATTTTCAATTGCGAAAAGGAAAATTTGTGTGATTTGTTTCCCCTCCGATATTATAATGGGCTTTATGACGCACTTTGTTTATTTATTTTTTCACAACTCCCGCAATGCCCGCAGCAGCTCGTTGATACGATGGTTTTCGTTTCCACCTGCACAGGGCTGCTACAAGAGAGCCAAGAAGAAAACAAGAAACAAAAACATATTTTCTTCCAACTGCACCAAAGTGCAATCAAAGATCCACCAACACGAGGGCGCCAAGCTTTTGCTTGTGTTGAATAATTTTAATTTTCATATATTTTTTGCCTCACAGTGGGACGGATGAGTCTCCTCCAACACTTGGCTTACTTGCACTTTTATTAACTCTTTTCCTTGCTTTTGCTTCCTTTCCTCGTAGACTAAGCTTCGTGTGTGTGTTTTTTCATCCTCTCACAAACGTTTCGCCTCTATACGAGCTGCATCATGCGCTTCATCTCTTCACGAACTTCTCTTTTACCACTAGCCTATTATTTGCCCACAGATAAGCACGCCACAACAGTACGTTAAGCCAGTTTTTTTTTTGCCCCTTTTCGATTCACTTTTCATCTTCACAGCGCATCTTCAGCAGCGTTCATCATCGTGCACGGTTACTTTGCGCTGGCCAGCTGGCCGGGCCAAACGAAAGTAAACTTGACGTTTTATTCCACCGGACCGCCACGGTGGGTCTGCAGCGAGCGCGCGCGTGGGTGAAATTTTGCCAGCGGTTTTAACCGTCTTGCTTGCTTCATTTCGTTTGTGCCCGCGCGTCGAGTGCGATTAGCTGGTTGGCTGGTTTGGTAATAGCGTTTGTTTTTACTTTCATTTGCAAACATTCAGTTTCGGTGAGGTTGCGAAGCGACGATGGTGAGTTGCTTTAACGAGTGCTGTTGTTTTAGTGTTGAGATGTTTTGCTTTTTTTACCACCGAATTTGTTAACTGTTTTTCACTTGAAGCGATTCAATAAGTAGAGCAAATAAACTCTAGACGTGGTACCATAATGTGTAATCGATTTTGTCTATGTAGGCACCATCGACAGCACCTTAGCATCAAATTATTTGACTTCAAACTGATTTCTTCAATTGGAATATTTATCTAAATTAATTACTCGTCTAATATCGAACCCTTAGACTAGCCAGATGGTGACCAAAACTCGTCTTCGCTCCCAACAAATAACTGGAAAAAACAACACACAAATCAACCTACAGCAAACGCACCTCCAACCCAAGAGCTGCACACTATGCACAATTTCCAAGGAAAAGAAACGCTAGCGTGTGCCGCGCCAGCCAAGCTTCGGCTGGTCGCTCGCCAGCAAAACGGAAAACGTACGTTGAAAAACCGAAAAACAACCTTCAGAGACGGAAAAGTACGGGCAAAAATTGCACTCTCGAGCCACTAACGTACCACCCGTCGTCGTTTGTTTCGAGTGGCTTTGCTGCTGTAGCACGGGTGTGTGTTTTTGTATGCCTCAAACAGACAGGTTCGGTTTGGCGGGTAGCAAGCGAGCCAAGTTGTGAAGTTTTGCACCAGCCAGCACATTCGCAGCGGAGTGTTGTTTGGCTTCGATATGGCAATGGCAAAAAGAGTACAAAAAAAAAACGATGAAATTGAGATGACTTAACAAATTGATTTGTTTGCAATGTTGCAAATTAGTCAACTTTTTAAATGTGTTCATATCGACGACAAACAATTAATTCAGCATCATCACATTTGTATTAAAATCACTGCTAATTCAAAAAAAATAAACGTTCCGATGTAAAAAATAATCAATTTTTCCCTAAAGTTCACTTTTTAAAACTAATCGAAAAGTTGTCCCACAGTAAATTAAAAAACTCTGCCAACACTCACGAGTCTCTACACTCAAGAACGAAACAGCTCACTGAACAGTGGAGTCTCTGCAGAACGAAACAGTTCGCGCGAGCCAAACGACACGACGGCTAAACAAAAACTGATCTGCCAAGATCTTGCGGCCAGCACAGCGAACACGGGGGCACGCTCCGAGAACGCTACATCTGACCGAGCAAGTGTACGATCGTACCAAGCGAGACAGAGAGAGTGAATGAGAAGAAGCGAGAGAGAGCCTTTCAGCCGAAACGAACCACTAAGACGCGAACGGGTGAGCGAGACCAACACGTCCGAAAGGAAAGAGAAGGGATGAGAAGATCGAGAGCAGGATCTTCGTTTCGAGAGAATGATGCTGTAGTAGAGGTGGTTGAGTTCTCTTGCCAGCACTCACGGGCGCTCTCAATATACTAAACCACTAGCAAGATATGGGTGAGCAGCACTAAGAGCATTCTTGGTGATGTTGCTCATGTGAGGAGTGAAAAAAGGTGTGGGAGATCAAAACATGCGCTACTACATCTTCTACAACATTCCTCTCACTCACAGTCACTCAGACAACATTCAAGGCACTCAGTGTACTAGCAAAAAAAGCACTTGTAACATTGCAGTAACTTTTTTTCCTGTTTTACGAGTGTTCACACATACACCACAATTTGCGAGCTATTAGCTTTTGCGTACGCACACTTTCACGCACTTTGTATGTGTTTTTTTTTATTGAAAACGATCATTTCTTGCGCTCGTCCACACAAAGGCAATTTTTCTTGATTAATTTCACTCCAATAAAAGGACTACATTTTAAAACTCCACAAAGCACTACTTCACAAATCCGAATACCATCAATTTTCAACTCGTCCGTTCAAAGGAATGGGACTGCTTTTGATACACCAATTTTGATCGGAGCGTGTTGAAAACTAAAAAAAAAAAAACGCACACCTTGCACACCTTGCACACCTTGCACATATCTAAGATCGAACGAAGCAGCAAAAAATACCCTTTTTCTCTTACACGCACGGTTACGACGACAAAGCGGCAACGACGGATGGCGAGTGGCCGGTTGCGCCTGGAGCGTGTCTACTCGGAGACTAACAGGCCTGGTACGATCGGGCTTTTGCACAACGGCTTACCCACGGTTGGATCGCGATCGCCCGATTGCCACCTCTCTGCGCGGAGAGAAAGAGGAAAAAATTCAAGCTCCAAAACCACCTTCCCCCGCCGTACCCGGCTGACCGACCCCGCCACAGCGAAACAAGACTGCAACGAAAGGAAAAGGGTGGCCGCTTACTAGTTTGGAGCCATACAAAAAAAAGGCATGCAAGAGGGTAAGGCAAATCAAGAGAGTGCGAGAGAGCCAAACCAGGCTGAGAAAGAGCGTAAATGATAGCCAAAAACGCATCGCACACACGAATGTGGTGGCCACGCATGTGTAAAGCGAATCAAAGGGGGTTGGTGATCGCGAACACCGTCGGGGATCATAGCGCAAAAGACACACCACCAACCACCGTCGCGAGAAAGAAGGAGAGTGAGAGTGAGTGATTAAGTCGAGAGAAAGATAGGCCTGAATTGCGTGGAGCCGCACGGCTTTACAAGTGTGTGAGCTTACCCCTTTTGTCTGGCCCCAGCTCAGCCATAGTGTGGCCATACGATAGCGGCCCGAGTGTGGCGGTGTTGGTGCACACCAACGCACCTCGTACCTCGGGGTGGGCGCATTTGGTGCGGTATTACGACAGCGATGTCCGTGCAGTTTTTTCTTTGTTTTTATTATTTTTATTTTTGTGACTCTTTTCTTTTCACTGGCAAGCGTTGGCTCCCGTTTTGTTTTATTTTTCTGTTTTTATACCTTTGTTTTGGTCGGTTTTGGTTTTGCGATTAGTGTGCTACCGATCGGGCAGGTTTATATCTTCCTAGAGGAATACAGAAACGATTTATTAAACTGTTTAATAAAGTTAAACTGTTTGGTGAAGCTAAACTTATTTACATTAATCTATGATGCAACTTAAAAAATAGAAATGAAAAATACACACAGAAAACTATAACAAAGGTCCAGGCATACCAGGCACTCCAAGCATACTGTTAATTAAAGAAAAAAGGAGAATGGTAAGATCCTTAAATGAAATAAATAAATAAAGTTATCAAAGCAATATGAACGAACATTAATTGATTTAAAACAGATAATTGAAAATATTCAATAAAATAACTAAGAACAAATTCATAAAATTCATAAAATGCAATTATTTTATACATACTTTATTCTAAACAAAATAACAAATGTATTTAAATACAAAAAAATATGAACAAATGGAAATAAAAACATTAAAATCAAATACGCAGCGAAATAAAACAAAGAAAGGAGATGAGTTTACCAACACATAAGAAGAAAATTATAAAGAAAAAGCACAAATTATAACAGAATGAATCCATATCAAAATATGGAAATTTGATTTCTTAACAGACTTGATACTTGTAAGAAGGAAACCTTCATTTTAACATTTTAATTTTACAAACACTGCCATTAAAGTACCCAATTCTTCACATTCTTCCCCAGAGTGAGCGATAACCTGCACCTGTGCACCTTGCTAAAGTGAAAAAAAACAATCCTAACAATCCGCATACCCTAGAGAAAGTAAAAGCAGCGCCGCGTGCGCCTAAGAAAACGTAACGAAACGGAATAGCATAACGGATAGCCTAGTAGCACATTTCAGTGCGCACGGCGCTCCCGTTCGCGTAGGCCCCCTTCCGTCTTGCGTACCCCCATTTGGCACCCCGTTGCCAACCTTATGCATCTTGCGCTGAAACTGCAAGTTGGTCTAGCTGCACCTCGCCCTGCACTGCACACAGGACAACTCGCTCGCTCCAAACGCAATGCTGAGAGCGAAAGGGTTTACTGTTGCTTTTCTGAATGCTCTACAATTCACCGAAACTTGGAAAGGGCTAGATGAGTTGGAAATTCACCACACGGTGAGAGAGCACCGAGAGCACCATGGAGCAAATTCACCACTTTTTAAGAGAGCTTCGACAAAGGGGTGAGCGAGTGAATGAGCGGTGAAGTTAAACATCTCACAGCTCACCATCACGTAGCGAGGGGTCCATCAAAGGTTTTTTTAGTGTTTGGTTGAGAAATTCTTTATTCTGTTTCTGTATTCTGGATTTTCGGGTCGTCATTTTTTAACAGTTTTGTTTTAAATTAAATTGCAAACAAAAATAAACTAAAACATTGATTTTACAATATTAAATGGGAAATATTACAAAATTCAAATAAAAATAATCACACTCTTTTCATATCATTTTCTATTCCTAAAACCTATTATAATACTATTATCTAGCTCCATCTCCGCCTTTTTACATCTCTTTTCATTGGGTAAATCGAAAGTTAATTTCTGCTGCGTTCATCACTACACAGTCGACAGCAAACAGCTTCCGATAGCTGAATAACCGGGTAGCACTTGCAATCTCTTCTTTATCTCGTTCCATTACCACTATTTGTAAAAAACAAACTAAACGACCATACAACCGCATTCAACTCATCGCACAAATTACAAACACCAATCGCATTAAGATCGTTAGAAAAAGGTGTAACTCAACGCATCACCTTCCCCGTTGATGCTGTTGCCTTAACCTGAACGCCACGCTTCCTGCTTTTTCTTCATGTGGCGCCTGATGAATACGATTCCATTATAGTGCCGGCTTCGTACAACCTTTTCCTTATTAAAGTTTTGTACATATCTCTCTCTCTCCACCACAACACCTTCACCGCAGTGGAAAAAGAGTAACGCACGCAGCCCGCTGACGGTGCAACATTGGCGGCAATTATTCCGTTTGCAACCATGATAAATGCATCTGTCGACAGCTCGCAAGTTTCGTTCACCTATTCTCCCCGCCCATGTAGAGAGGAAACGAAGGGGAAAAAAGCGAAAATTACCTCACACCTTATTCTTGACCTCCTCTCCACTGCACGGACCCCTGCGTTTGCGAAAGTCATCGAGGCGTCACCCACCACCATCACCACCAGTGGGTAGCGATCAATGTCGAACGATTTATCACCTTCCGAAGCCGATCCGAGGCATCGGACGCTTCTTCTGGGCGGCGATTGACGATTGCTGAGCTGACGCGCCCAGGTCATGACCGTTCGCGCGATTCGCCCGATGATGGGGTCAGCCGTGTTTGCATGCATGCGAGATCCAATAGTCATAATTAAGCGGGCACCGGTTGCTGCATTTCCGTGCGGCTTACCTACTGATGCAAAAATAGAGATGTTTGCAAGTGACCTCGTCGTGGCCTGCACACACGCGCGGTCTGTTTGCGATCGGTTGTCTCGATCGTGCCCCGATCTCGGATGGGTAAAACTGTCTAGTCAAGCGCACCCTAGGCTGTTTTAAACGGTGGTGGTTGTTTTTATCGCCAGCATTCCATCGTGCGATCGATTGATTGATGCGACTTTGATGGGCGGTTTCGGGCAGCTAAACGGATTGACATTAGCGCAGAGTTTTGTGCTTTGCATGGATGACATTCCTCCCATCAAGACAGTTAGAATGTGCAGCGGGACGGCTGGATTTCCTGGTCTGCAACACCTCCCGGTGGCCCTTGAGAAAAAGAGCACGATCGTGAGGAAGAGCAAATGCGTTTGTTTCATGTACAATTCATTCTAAGAAATTTCACACCGACATTACATTTATGGTTCATCACTTCCGTGAGCGCTGGTGGTAGTTGAAGAAATGATTTAAAGCTTACGAATGATTTATCCCTCATTGTGGTCACTTTACGGTGAATTGACCACACGCAGTCGGACAAAGAATTGTTTGAAAATGAATAAATGTTTAAGCATTCACTTACAAGGAATTGTTTTCCTGGTGCAATAAAAGTTGTCTAGCGCAAATAGATGTGTTTTTAATTGATGTTTTCATACTGTCGCCGAGAGGCTTTTGCTGAGAAGACAGCACTGACGCTTCCATGCATTTGCATTTAATGCACAAACGCAAGCACAAGAGTAGATACTTTATTGCTGAAACACTTTGGCAGGTATTCCAAAACAAATTCAATAACCATTCATCAAGTCCTGTAAATATTTTTCATTTGATGATTGATTTCAAGTTTTCGATCAAAGTGATTATGACCAACAAGAAAATTAAAAATATTATTAATTATTAATTTAAGCTATATACTATTTTCCAAAGATACAATTTCAATTTTGCAAAGCTTGGTTTGCCAACTTTTTCGTTCAATTTGTCTCCCCGTTATGGGAACGCATGATGGCTATACGATCCATCTCATTACATAAGCCATCGTACATCAATCACAATCGCGGAACAGCCCACGGAGGGCGAGGAAATCAAATTTATTTTTCACGCATCCAATCCAACCACGACCCGCTGACATAGTGACCTTTCGCGTCTCTTGAGACCAATAACGAGGAGAAAAAGCAAAAAACAACCAAAATGCACACAGTCCACAAAATTCCACTCATTTTTGGTGTGTGCGAGTCGGGACAACGAGCGTCTTCGCCTTGCGTCCAGTTGCATCACGAACGCATCACTAGCATTCGTCGAGAAAAAGTGAAATAAAATGGTAATCGTCTTCGCGTGTAGTACGTGACGGCCTAGGTTCTGGACGGTGTCGCCGCTGTGTGAAATTTATGCCCGTCGGTAATTACATTGATTGCTCCCGGTTGACCGAATGACCTTTTTGTTCCAGAGCGAGGGAATGTACAACGCTGTAAATGTCATCCCGAAAGCTTCATAACGCACGTGCGGTGGGCAACAGCAACAAGGAAACCCTCAACGCACGGCAAATAAGTTCATTACGATTTGGAATTGTACGTTTATCTTATCTCCTTTTGAGAACGATGATACTGAATGCGCTATGTACAGAACCAACATTATTGCCCAAATAAATGAAGCAGAATGTTCCAAAGATCGATGTCAAAGAACATTCAAACAGGCTGGTTGAATTTGCACATCAAATTAAGCTAACGTTGCTTCGGCTGGATCCATCCCCTGTTTGGGTCTCATTTTCAAAGCACGATCACTTTGCAAGGTAAATGACTTGGTCGTTTCAAGTTTGCTGTTGGTCATTTGAATAATTACTGGCAAAGAAAAAAAAAAGACATCGACCAACCAGACCGCCAGCTATGGCGAGTTAAAGATGACACAACGGAACGTTCAAGTTCAACACTCGTGCTGCTTGTGATCATCATTTAGAGATGATTCCTTTTTCTTTTTTTTTTTGGTTAATAAATGAGTGCCTGAGCATCGTTTATCATGTGAAACTGTACAGCTTTTGACTGAAAATAGCATCATTGCGCAAAACTAATGAATTTCATCGGGTGAAGCTGGGTGTCTCGTTTCAAAACATGAATACAAACGTTCAACATTAATTATTGCATTGATCAGTGCCAATGCTGAATGCTTGAACGCTCGTTGCTCAATATTTTTGGAGCTGGTTTTCTAGATAGAACCCGAATCGTCAGCAAGTCTACCGTATCTCGCGCAGGGACATAACGACTGCATTCAAGCGCAACTGAATGAGAACCAAGTGTGCAAATATGAATAAAAAACAAACAACAAAAAGGGTCCACATCCACACTCCTAAATACGAATGGCTAACACACGACTCACCGAAACCCGCTTTGGGCAGTGGACAGAACATTGGACGCGCAGCAGACTTGGTGGCTGGCTGGTGTTGGCCTACTCTCTTTTTTTCGATTGCCATCAACCACCCAACTGTCCGACCGACTGGGTTGCGATCGGTGAAGCAAAAACATGTTAATTTTAAGAGTTCCTTACAAATGGAGATTTATGGAGATGCTTTCACAGGTGTGTGTGTGTGTGTAACCCATCGCCACCCCGTCCTATGTTTGGCTGGCTTTTGGCAAGCGCAAGCATCATTTACAATCCATCATCTCAACGAAACCTGCCATCCCGGGCCCATGCCATAAATCACTCCCGCCAGAAAAGAAAACTCGAAATAACGCAAAAAACACCTTGCGAATTTATGTTCTGGTTCAACGGTGCCCCAAAAAAGGAATTGCCCACACCAAATACACACACACACAAACGAAAAAGACACTCCCGATACCCGTTCGACCATCGGCGGACGTATTATTCATTCAATCAAAAGACTTCAATGCAAGTGACCCGACCCCAGGCGAAAAGTAAGCGACGAACCTGTCTCGTTGTTTTACGCTCATGCACTTCGCAGTAGGCTCTCTATTTATCTCTTTCTGTCACGGGTATAGCTCAACAGACATTTGGGAACCACAGCTTCACATCGATCAGCATTGATGGCACGCGCTAATTGGCAGCTTCCTATCACACCTCTTTTTTTTTGCGAGCCGTGTGCAGCTGCAAGCGGGGACCCCGAAGGGAGCAGGTTTTGTTTTCCAGGTTCGTTTCTTCGGGGGTACTTAGCGCGACTGATTAGCGATGATTATCGCGCAGCGCTCATAAGTTGAATGATTTATGAACGCTTCATGTCACCGGCCAAGGCTACCCGAAATCGATCACATCCCGTTTCTGCCCGCACCGATCGGAATCGGTGATGGGATCGATAACGCCGGTTGAGGCGGGAAGCACTTACGTTATCGTCTGTTAGCGCTTGAGTGACGTCTTGGGGAGGCGGTGTTTATGAATCGGAATTGAGCTATTATGGAAGCTGTACATTCGATTTAACAGTCACTCGATTTGAATTCTGTTTTGGGAGTTGTTTTAATGTTCAAATTATCTCATTCATTTCCGTAGTAGCTAACAGTCACACAATTTTCTACGCATTCACTAGATTGTTTCTACAAATAAAGCTCATTCATTCTTGAGCTTGATTGAATAAATCTTGCAGGGGAAAACCCACTACAACGTACACAAATCATGGAGTAGCCGTCTCGCGAAATTTGGTGCCAGCAAAGCTTCCCAGAATTCTGTCCCCGCTCGCAATGGCGCGGTGGATCAGTAGCCTGTAGTCATAATATTTATTTTCCCCACCGGTTTCGTAGAAAACCAATAAAGTACCCTGCAATAAACATCGCGCGTCTCAAAGCTCACAACAATTAAAACCACTTGACAGGTTGTCCTGCGCTTGAGTACGTGAAATTTCCTAAGAAATGTTTTTGTTTTGAAACGTCATCCCACATTTACGTCACAACAATCGGGCGCTTTGTTTACCTGCCGCGCCGAGGATGATACACATTTTAGTGACACGCAGACAGCATCCCAATATATTATCATCCCTTAAAAAAGGTGCCCGTGAGTGCGTCACGATTGTGGGTAAACGAAACACACACGCCGGGAATCATGCCAGCAGAGTCAAGTTCAATTGCGTCCGTACGGTTGCGCATCGAAACAATCGAAAATGCGCAGTGGAAGTGCTCAAACTCAAACAACAACAAAGCCAGCCAATGCCCATCCTTTGACCCGCAGCCCGCAAGACGGAAGTACGCCGCAATCGTGTGATGGCGGCTTCGGTGT
The DNA here is from genome assembly GCF_943734735.2 of Anopheles gambiae. Classification (NCBI taxonomy): domain Eukaryota; kingdom Metazoa; phylum Arthropoda; class Insecta; order Diptera; family Culicidae; genus Anopheles; species Anopheles gambiae. The sequence goes on from NC_064602.1 coordinate 90,145,442, forward strand.
CTAACGTTTCTTCTGTTCCACCCGCGCGTTGCTTGCCACACCATGGCAGTATGGTCGAACCGGGTTGATTGAGTGTCCGGGCGGGTGTAGGTTTGCGTAAAAGCGTATTTTATTGACAAATGTGGATAATATACATTGGTTTGTTATTTGCCAGCCAGCGTACTAGCGACGTCCAGCGTTCGGCGGATGAATGTGATACGCACTGATGAATGGCTGTACGAGCCCAACGTATAGAGTGGGGGAAGAGAATTTTTTATAGCTTTTAAATATGTTTTAAATATCTTCCAAAAGTCATTTGAATAAATTGAGAATGTTACTGATACGGTCGTTGGACGTTCTTGTGTGATATTACAAATGAAACGAAGCCGATGCGTGGTCGCTGAAGAAACGATATTTGACACACCTTTTTTATTTAAACTTCGTTCAGCTCACTCTGTGAATAATACAGTGCAATTCAGCCAGTTAGATTTACAAATTCCAGTTAGAGTAACGCAAATGAGATATAAGACACTGGAATTAATTTAAAAAAAAATGATGAATTTGTTTTGTTCGCAAATTTCAGATCACCAAAATCTTTTTCACATAAATCTTGGTCGCAAAAATCTTGGTCGGAAAATGTCATACCAGCTGCAGCAAAAGCCATTTTTAACAATTCATATGTATGCTCCAAAGTTAATCCAATTAAGTTATTGATTTAATAAATCTTCAACAAACTTTCATAATTCACTTTTCAAACAGTTTTTTGTCCTTGTTTTTTGTTTGGCGCAATTGTGTCTGGAAAAAATCTATCTACCATCTTACAGACAACACTCCATAAACTGCAAGGCAAAACAATTACAATAATCGTCTGTCAGCAGTCACTGCAATTTGCTAAAACTTCTCATAGCGTCAAACTAAAGCATCAAGAACAACACCTTCGCCCCTTCCGCCTGTGCGACACCCACCGGGTCGGGATTATAAAGAACAATTGCAATGCTCGAAGGGCAAAACCACACCGGTTTGATCGGACCGCTCAAACCGAATCGCGCGCGGATAGCGGAAGCGAACCGTCCGAAGCACCACCGGCGCGGGACAGTAGACAAGTGCCATTACTTTCCGAGTGAATTATGATCCGCTACGGGGAAGAAGATTGAGTCCACTGCAGCGAGAGATACGGTCCGATACGATGGCTGGACAGCGGATGCAACCCAGCCACGATGACAAATTGAAAAGCAAACGACATGAAAATTGTTTGTCAATGTCGACCCCGGCGGGAGTGGGCAGTCAATGCTGGTGGCTACCATGGCGTAAGCAGTCGTAACCAATTGCCGGATCGGAAGTTTGCGCCGGGATGCGATGAGCTTGGGTAGCGCAGGAGAGGATTAACCGGTATTAACCGGTAAAAGCGATGCTCGATGGAAATGGTTGACTGCATTTCGATGACACATTTTCTCAGAGTGTTTGACAGCGATAGTCACGATGATCGTTTGCAGATCAGTCGTAGTTATGCCGTACCGCAAACGACGCAACGTGTTTGCACACCGGTTAAGCTAATCATTGACACCTCAGCTGAGCTGTGGGATTTATGTGTACAAAATCCGAGAAACAACAGCCGCTCACCTACCTCTCCATGAGCAGCAAAGTCAACCTTCCACTGGTCGATTCAAGGTCTTAATAAACAAACCATTCCAACAACAAACAAACAAACCAACTTGTCACACCAACTCCCAACCGGCTGCTATCTACCACAAGGGTGAGAATCACTCGGTTCGGTGCGCGTTGTACAGCTTTCATCTTTATTCGTGGCTAGGCAAGACGAGTTCAATAAATACACTAAAGACAGCCAAAGCACGGGAGACCAACAAAATCACCCTCAGCCGACGATCATTGTTCACCTTGCCCAATGGCAAGACCATCAGCGCAATCATCGCGAAATGCAATAAACCGCAATCTCATCGTTCGCATAATTGACCTCATAAATGCGGCTTACGCTTCCCGTGACTTGGTGCTTGGAGGTTGGGCTAACTCAATTTAAAAGAGAAGTAACAAACAAAACAAAAAGTCCACTGAAGATTCAGCCAAGAAGGTGGAAAGAATGGTGATGCGAAATGAAGGCTGTCCTTGCGGTTAAGCACCAAGTGACAGTATAACCACCCCGGCAGGGATGAGGTACGTGAACGAACCATTGGTAATACTGCCAGGAGGAGGACATCGACGTAATTTTACTTTTTATCTTCTTGTTCATCGAAACGCCCCAAGGAATTGGCGAGGCGAACGTTCAACAAGGGACACACCAAACCCGCTTATCGACTGAATAGACTCCTATTGCCCTTTTAGGGACCTATTTTGCACGATACTCACAATCGCCTTAATCAACCCTTTTCTCTTCTAATGGACGATGAAAGCGTTACCATTTCGAAAGCGTTAGTCAAATTTCATTCATAGACCGTGCCACAAGACCACGCTGATTTCTGCTCACCCAGACCGCCATTCTTAATGCTCCAAATTAACGCAAAAGTAACCCATTCATTCTGGGCAGCCGCGTTTTTTCGTTGAATTTGCTCGACATTGGCGGGTGAGATCAAATTTCGGCTCGCTTGAAGGAACGGCAGTGGCATAACGATCACATTAGATCAGCCGTTTGATTTTTGCGGCCCGATAGTGCACAGTGTGGCCAGAGTGTGTGAACGAGGTGGAGCCAAATGCTAAGGTCGTGCCGGACATTATCGTTAATCGTAGCGATTAGATGCGGCCAATGATACGCGTGCGATTGAGCCGCCGTACGTCAAACAACAACAACACAAAAGGCTCTCCGTTAGCACAGCGAGATTGTTTAAACGTTTGAAGGAACTGTTCCGTTAGAGGGAGGTTTTTGGGTGCTGCAAATGTCACGTCAAAAAGTTCTTCCTAGAGCCGAGAACGTTTGCAGCAGTCGTTGGTGCGCAACGGCACATTGATCTTTACGGTGTAAGCTGCAGGTGACTTATTTATGGGGCGTAAAAATCCGGATCTAAGCTCAAGTTACGCACCGAAACAACTGTTACGGTGGCCGATTTATTACCGTTAAATGTGTGATTTTACTTTTAATCTGGTATAAACTGTCAATCTTTATTGGGTAATTAGACACAGTGGAAGATCAACGAGTAAGAATGTGCCAGTTGCAGGAAACAAACTCTTTTCTGCACAACGCATAAATATAACTGAAACACCACAGCTCACAACAACGATGCTGATTGCAATCTTGTTTCTTTTATCCCAAACACACAGCAGAAATGGCAAATGCTTCAGATGAAGTTGCAAAGCAACCTTAAACAATGCAGAAATACTTACCCATCATTTCGATTTGGTCAAAGTGATACCGCTGTGATATGATCGAAATTTCTGAATTTTCTATTTTCAATCTGTGAAGCGATAAAAAAGACATTTATATTTATTGTTTTATTTTAAATCCAATGGTAATACCAAGTTAATTGTATTTCCAATGAAATATATCGCTTTTGGATTCTTAAATACTAGATTAAGTTATTCCCATTAGATTGTTTCCCTAAAATTATTGAATGGATAGAGTAGCATATTGACTTAAAAGCAGTCTACATCTTATCCTACTTTTCATGTGTTTTTTCGTATTTATTATTTAATTTCTTTGTATAACTAATAACAATATAATGGAGCTCTTATTGTTATTCGACCTTTTTGCCTCATAGTTTACTCACCTTTTATACACAACATGCTGGTTAGATTATAATCTAGTTTATTTACATTGATATAACCTATTTACTAATCGCCACTGGCTGAAATTTGTTTTATACTTTTTTAAATATTAGGTAAGCATACTGTATTACTTTGCATCATATTTACTCTTAGTGAATGTTACTCGGTCTCGTAGTACAGTCGTCAACTCGTATGACTTAACAACATGCCCGTCGTGGGTTCAATCCTCAAATAGACCGTGCCGCCATACGTAGGATTGACTTTCCTGCTATGGGGGGAAATCAATTAGTCACTGAAAGCCAAGCCCACAAGTGGGTACAGGCAGGCCTTGACCGAAATCGGTTGTTGAGCCAAAGAATAAGAAGAATGTTACTAAAACTATGTGCTAGTACTTCTTTAGGTGTGTAAAGGCGCATTTTCCAAACTGTGTATGTATTTGGTAATATAAACCGCAGAATTTGTTTACAAAGCAAAAGTTTAATTTGTTGTTTTGAAATATTGTTTTGAATTTTTTTACCTTTTGTCCAGTGCAACTTCCAAGTATATGTTTTAAATTTTCCATTCCACTTCATTATTGTGTATGTTTAATGTTCTCTCTGATACTGTTTCCTTGTGTTGTAGTACTTTGCGTACTCGATTAGTCCTTTTTTAAGACTTGTTTATAATTGTTCTTCGACATTTGGCTAAGGAACTAATCGCAAAGTCATCGACAAAAGCGTATTGTTTGATAATTTTCCTTTTTTGTCCTTTTTTGAATCGATTACGGTACACTTCCTTGGAGTGGGCCTGCTAATGAGTTGAACGACGTGGAGGTAAAAATATGTATGTGAACCGATCCTGTTCGCGTCGTGAGGAATGGTGTGATAAGTCGAGTCAAGCTTGGGAAAAATTGAAAGATACAAGTTGGAATCATAAACCATTATGCCAAAGCGTTAACGTTTCATGTGTTAAAATTTATATTTCTGCTTGGTTTGCAATAAATAAAAAAAAATCCAATTGGTATTTTTAACTGAAATCAAACGTGAATTCTCTGCTAAAAACAGAAATTGTACTTATTCTAAAAGCATTGTAGTGGAATTAATTTCTATGCACAACTTAAATTTCATTGAACAAATTTGACTTACTTTAATCAAACTTAAAAAGGCCTTACCGATGATTCATGTATCTACCAATTTCAAAAACCTAGAATAAGCCCCAAAAATACCACACACACTTCAGCTTCCCACCCCCCATACACATCGGTCAATGACACCGATGGAGAGTTCACCGGTCATCGGCAGCTCCATGTGACACGCATTCATAAATTTGGACAAAAGCAACAGTACCTGTGCCAAGAAAACGTGACACACACACAGCGCACACGTAAATTACCTGCGCCCACCGCAAGAAACCCAAACAGCTCATTCAACCCATCGCTGCCCTGTACGTTCCCCCCAAAAAACATGACGCGAGATCGTCTCCCCTTCTCAAACTCTCCCTGGAAATAAAAAAAAAAATAAACATTCTGCCCAGAATCTCAAAGCACGCTTCAAACGAAACGGCACCGCCAACAGCACCCGTAAATCAATTACAATCAGCTCAAGAGAAAAAGGACAAGAAAAGGCACCCTCACACCGATCACGTATCCTGTCTCTCTCTCTCTCTCGTATCCCTGGAGCAGCATCCCACTATCACACCCCGTGCGTCGTACGCACAGAGCATAAACGGTTCAACATTCGCAAAACATTGCTCCGCGCAGGCGCTGCCCCCTACCGCCCGAGATCGACTGACCGCGATATAGACAGTGGACGGATACATAAATTACGCCGGACCGGACGGTGAGAGTAAATGAGTAAAGCAAAATCAAGAGCATGACCCTTACCGTCATACCTACACCATCGGTTTCCTCGTCCAGCCAAATCCCTTTTGGGGTCCGCACAAAACCAAAAACATCCCTGAATGGGGTTGGCTCGGTTCGGCGTAGATTTATGAATTAAAGTCACGTAACGAAACGTGTTCTGGTGTGAATCTTCTGGAGCAGCATCGGCTGATAAGGTGCGTCGGAGATGGGACCTGCGCAGCAGTATGTGATGCGGAACACTTCAAAACCCCCTCCCATTGAATTTGTAGTTCCGCCGCCTTCCTCACGGGGCTTGTTGTTTGAGAATTTATTCACTTTTTTAATGTTTTACAATTTGTACACGTTCTGTTGCGGCAAATCGTTAAAACGGATTTTGCGAGCGGCAAAATGCCGTAAAATAAATATGAAACGCTTCCATAAAAATGTTGCTCCTCTCCGTTGGGAAACGGGGAATCAAAATGTTTTGAAAATTAATTAAACCAACCCCGACGCACAGCAAAGCCTCGCAGATTTTTTAATAATTAAATGGCTAAACATTTTTATAGCTTTCTGCCTCCCATCGGATGGTAAAAATGAATCATGTTTCAATAATTTCCACCTTAATTTGATGTCATCACCGCCGTAAATGCGCCTGCTCGTCTCATCGATGCGCGAAACCACACACGCGCGGGAGATATCAATTTCTGGGCTCCCCTTCAAAAGCTCCAAGAACAACCCGCTCCACGGTTGGCGAACCATTCCGACCGAACTCCAACCCGTACGGCACCCAAAAAATTATTTATCTATTTTCTCCCGAGCCTTATTTATGCTGCAGCGCGCACATTATCATAAATTGGGTTTGTATTGTTATTTAAATTAAAATGTCAACTCAAAACCGAACTCGCGTCCAATCTCAAGCCGAGATCGAGCGGCTGGGACTTGGTTGTGACTCATCCTCTATCCCCATTCCTCCCCCCTACACCCCAAGGGTAGTTGCATTTACACGCTGTATCGATCTGTTCGCATGTAATGTGCGTGAGTGTGTGAGTGTGTCTGCGCAAAAGCGCGCATCAAAAGGGCGCACGCGACCTGCCTGGCGGCGGCATTCCGTTTGATCCGGAAATCGATAACAGCTCGCGAGATTGGCAACGACGGCCTAAGTTCATGGCTTTGGGGCAGCTTGTGATGCGCGCTGTGACCTCGGCTACGGCTACCAACAATTCAAAAGGGCCCCGCAGATATAAATAGCTCTTCTTTTTTTGTTTTGTTATTTAAAACATTGCAAAGCCACCTCACCAGCCGTGCGCGTGCTAGACTTTGCATGATCATCAAACGATTTGTTTTATCGTGCTCTCTATCTCGCTCTCTCTCTCGCTCTCTCTCTCTCTCTTGATCTCCTTGCTCACCTGCCCTTGTAGTTATTGTTTGGCCAGCAGCGTGCTTCAGTATCAAACCTATCGATGACCGATCGATGAACACGGCGACCGATCGGCCGATCTCATCTGCCAACCGGGCGCAGGGTGAACCCGCAGCACCGACGGCCCTGACCACAATCTCTTCGCACCGACCGTCTCGGGCTGCACCGCCTGAAAGGGCAGGGGCGGTCATTTCCGGTGCCGGTTTCATCTTCGTCGCTCGTGGCCATCAGCTGTCCGCCCGTGCGGCAACCGTGCGGCAAGATTTCAACAAGATAAATCGATTAACTATCGTGGCAAGTGCCGCCCTCGAGGAGCGGTCTTCCGGGATTGCTCCAGAGGATGGGGGGGAGGGTTGAAGGGCTCAACAATGAGGCAGACTCTTGCGGGGTCGGATTGGCGATGCGGCATTTCGCCCGTATCATCGATGCGGCAATGTAGACGAAGGCACCGAAAGCCATTGCCACAGCAGTTCGATCGTGATCGATGCAAATAGTTTTGCACTCCAATCGGCGCTCCAACCGCCATCGTCCGAAGGTGTCATGAACCTTCATGATCATTTTCAAATGCCACCAATAGTCATAAATTGTAGAGAGAGAGAGAGAGAGAGAGAAAAAAAAAGCCAAACACACATGAGGCAGTACAAATTGTTTACATCCTGCTTCTATGTAAGCTTCTGACACGCGCGTACTAAGAATTATTTGACAGGTGTCATCTGTCAAAATGTACCCCCCTTTTGCTACTGTACCATAGAGGGCGCTGCAGCAACCAACTACTAAAGTGTCTCAGTTTTGTGTCTCCAGAAAGATTATAAAGTTGTTTCCGCTCAAAAGCTGCACGACTTTGGCAGGTCTGCGATGATTTATCTCACCGTCAGCCTTCATTTGCTCGCACATAAATCCCATGTGCCGCTCTTAAACGCTTCTCCCCCCCCGTACCCTAAATGAAGCCATCATAACGTACTGCCGCGCGCAAAAGGACGTGCGGGTTAGTGCTGGGTCAAGTGTAGCATAGATCATCGTCGCTTGTGCCGATCGGATCGATCGATCGGATACAGGAACGTGTTCACGAACCGATCGCAGGGATATCACCGTCCGATGACACACAAGCTTTGACACCCGACCTCCTCCGTAGGTACGCTGCCCGCATATCTGCGCGTCGCCGTGCGTTACCTTCACGAGACCGTTTGCAAACCCGCTCATTAGCATCAGGATCGCGTCTTTTGGTCGGTTTGTCAATCGTTTTATTATTACCGCGCGCGATGTCCAATCGCAACCATCATCAGCAGCAGCCGCCAATCGATCGGCTCGGGTGTTAGGTTTCCCGACAGGCCCCACGGCACCCCGCTCATCAAAACGGTGATACCGCAGCAGGGTTTTTTTTGTTTTTTTCGGAGGTATTTTTATGCTTTTCGGCGCTTTTCGCGTTGACTCAACAGTGCAGTGAGTCATCAAGTACACGAGAATGGCAGGTTAGGGAAGGGATATGAGGTGATGCGGAAGCACAGGTTCCTCCCAATAGCCCAATGTTGAGCCTGGCTTAATTGGCGATCGTTTCCAAATGTGAAAATTGTGCCCTCCCTCTGTGGAGGGACAGCAGTTTTATGGCACAACCGTACAGGTCCTGCCAGCTCCATAACTCGACAACCGGCCAGACAACGGTTTGCTGTGCTCGGTGAACACAAATCACCACCCTCCAAACAGCGAATAATCTTTACGAGTGTCCAAACTGTTCGCTCCGATCATCCACATCAGATGATCAAGCATATGTGTGTGCTCCCGACAGTGTCCCGACAAACTGTCTCCCAGTTCCCAGTACAAAAATAAGCAAAAACTCGCGCAAGGGGCTCGTTCTCGAACGTTCCCACCGCCTCCCAGTAAAGGGTGTCGAGGGTGTGATTCATCCCATGGAGCGTTGCTTGTTTTTTGGTCTCCGAAGAGACCGAACTCTCCAAAACCAGCTGGATGATGCTTCTCGAATATGAGGATCGAGCATTTTGTTGATCATTTTTGCGCGAAATTTATGAACCGTTTGGGCCACGCACTAAAACGATGTTTTAGTAGACGGCAGCTGATGATCTAACCTCGCGTGTTTCGTGCTTTGATACAAACACTTTAACTATATCGTTACCACGTGATACGGCGGTGGTTTTTCGTTGTTTGTGAGCACAAACGAGTAGAATGATCAAAACAACAACCCATCACAGGCGAGTGGAAAGAGAAATAAGATTCTTATGTTTATGCTCGGCTCAGCATCAAGCAATCAGTGAGCTCAAAAATTCAGATCCAGCAAGCAAAACGCCCGGGCCCAGAACGGTACAGATCTAGTGCCAAACAAGCATGCGGTCGCTTGATTAGGAACGTGATTTGGTTCAGCAGCTTGATTGTTTTTAATCTGCTTAACCGAAAGCAACAAACCACGGATGCAACAGCTTCAATTAAACGTTTGTTAACGAGCTTCGCGGGATATGGTGCTGAAGCCCCGAAATGTGCTAAATACGGAACTTATGGTAATTTTATTGCCATTTAATCAACTGCGTCCATTAACACGAGCGCCTCACAAGAGGGGGGGATGATAACTACACACACAAATCAGTCGCACCCTCCCTGTAAGCCACCACACTCATCGAATGTTCTCAAATTAAATTGAAACGAGAAGCGTCTAAAAGCGATCGTCACCCTTGTAGGCTTTGCTAGAAATTGGATTGATAAATTCACTTTCACTTGCTGTGCGAAATTTATTACCATTATCGTTCCCACCGTCACTGTTGGCTGCTGCTGCTGCTGCTACAACGACTGACCCCAAAACAGGCCATCTACTCAATCTATTTCGGTGTCTGTCCGTTACCAGCTGGCGGCCAATAAAATCCCTTTTTGCAAGCTCGCAGAGCCCCACGGAGCGACCCGCATCGGTGGCCGGATTCGTTCGCTTCCGCATAGCAAAGCCAGGCTTAGGACCGCCGGCGCATGCGGCGGAAAAAAAGGAACGGAGCAAATATCTGCAATGCAGGCACACGGTTCGTGACAAAGGAAATTTGTCCAACTCCTACACCTTAATGGTACCAACTAGATGCTTTTAGTTTAGCTTTTAGCTCTGTGTGTGTGTTTGCTTTTTTTGCTGCTGCTTTTCCCCATATTCTTCCTACTTCAGTTCTTAGGTCCGGTTCGTATTGCACCTTGCTGCGAATATCAGACGTCCTCCGCGAGGCTACAGCCAGGAACAGGAAGTAAACCCGATGTCGATGAGGTTTTTTTTCTCTAGTTACGGTAAAATAGGAACGAAAAGCCTGGCGGCTCCGGTACCGGTCTTTATGCTCTATTTAGCCGCATAAAACTACCAAACGGTTTGATGTTACTGGTTACTGGACCGTATGGCGCTGTGCCCATGCCGCTAATGCCTAACCGCTGGAGTTGATGGCTGGTGGACGAATGCACCGCTTTTTTCTTTATTAAATGCAAGCAGAGATTGTGGTTGAAAGGGTAATTTGCAAACAGAAAGTGGACGGTTTTCTGCACCCCGAAGGGATTGGGATGCATTGTCGGGAGCAGTGATAAAAATGGAAATCATAATGAGAGAGGTCTTAAAATGGGCAGGAAATGGTACAAGACAGTAATGAAAGAAATATATTACATAAAATTCAAACTGCTGTAGATTATCAAAGATTTTCTTAACATTAGTGATAAATGATGAAAAATCGATTCTTACAATTCTCCAAGATATTGTTCTAGAAAATCTAACCTTAAGGATTGGAATATAGGAAATTGAATTTACTTCATAACCCTTTCCTTTCTATTGAGCTGACGCTAGATATGAGACCAACTATTTTAAAGAATAGGTCCTAAACATACCTGTATAAAGCCATTGATTATAATTCATTATTCGTTCGTGAAAGTTATCCAGTTTCTATTATTTCAGATATTGGTTATATCCTCTTCTTATATTTGGCATAACGTCCTCCGCGGACATGCCGGCTTTCAACACTTAATCCATTATAACGCAAAGCCAGATAGTTAAATCCTCACTACGAGGGGACGGTCCATTGTAGGCTTGAACCCATGACGGGTATGTTATTAAGTCGCTCGAGTAGACAACTGTACCACGGGATCGCCCTATTGATTATATTTCTGAACCTTTTGAAGTGCAGAATTGGATTCGAAACTCGCTCTGAGTCTGTAATCAAAGATATTGAGGACCTTGAATTAAAAGTTAAAGATTTCAAAATCTCTGGATTTTGCAATTAGATGACTCAAAAAAGCTCAAAGTACCTAGATCTCTGAACCATTCAATTAGAGAGTTTTCTGATATTGGAACCTGTAGCAGATCCGAAGTTGATGCCATCATAGTGTCAGAATCAAGGACAGATTTTTCCTGCTATTCTAGCAAACTTATTTGATTTGTTTATTATTCTGTTCAGTTTATTTTTGCTATGTTTCTACAATCTCAACAGATTGCACATATCAAAATCATTTTCATAATGTTAACTTTAACTAATTTATGTTATGAAAATAAAATAGCTAAATCGCAACATAATCTGTTACGCCAACAAACGGCGCAACCAATTCATAAATGCATCCAAGCGGCCGGCCAAACAACAATAATCTTAATCAAAACACTCGTGCAGCTCGTTGTATGCATCAAAGACATCAACATACATTTCCCCAAACCTTCCCCGCAAGTCAACACGCTGGAAGACACTATCCGCTGGAAAAAGAAAGAAAAATCGATTCGAATCATTAAGCGAAATGAAATTATGCTCTCCTTTGCGCATGCGGCCCAACTGTCCCGATTATCCAAGCCGCATAAATTACGTCACCCGCAAATGTAAGCGTGGGGGAAAGGTGTACCGGGAGCTCCTCAGGAGTTTAAGCCCCACGGATAAAACACTGTACACCCACCACAGCGGCGTTCCAGTCGCGTTCTTCGGCGTTCCGGCCACTTTACTTTGGCATGATTCCGTTTTCCCTTTCTAACCAGGCAAAACGCGGCCGAGAGTGAGAGCTTTCTGTGCTCGAGGAACGCACCACGGGTTTGGACAACGTGACGGCGACGACGACGACGACGATCGACAATCTCATTGCCGGGTCATAAGGAACTAAAGCCAAGCAAACTGGGGAACCGGGAAACTGGGCCGAAAAGTGCATTCAAGCACGAAGGGAAATGAGTTGGGGCCGACTTAAATCTACCATAACGTATGGACGGTCGAGTTTTGGGTTTAAATAACTTTTTCAACAGAACAATACACGGCTTTCCAGCCGAAGGTGACGCGTTGAGAGGAAATACACCTTGCTGGAGATAATCAAATCAATGGAAATTAATTTTCTGCTCGTCAATCAAACTCGCCAAGGTGTTCGCGCGTCGCATCGTCCAACACGCTCGACCGATCTCCGATAGAATCGCAGCCCCCGAAAAAACCTTGCGCTCGGCTATTGAAAGTATCCTTGATCTAACCTTTCAATAAGCCGCCAAATGTTTTAATATAAAATAGCAAAACGAAAGCGACTGGGAAACCCATTGCCAGCTCAATTACACCGCTGCTCTTAATATCTGATCTGATACGCTCCTTCACTTCCGCTTCTGTCGGCGTTTCATTCCCGTCCAAAAGGGTAGGCACACTAATCGAATTACAAGGAAACACACACACACACACACACACCCTATACACCCGCAGTATCTCTCTTCTCGTAGCAAATGGGGTCTCAGCTGCGCACCAATTAACTTGATCACAACGAGCGGCCCACACTGCTGCGGCCGATAGCCGGATTAAAATGAGTGATTATTTAACACGCTTCCTGGGCTTCTAGCACCGACCGTTGGTGCGCCTCCGCCTACGCGAACGATACAGGAATCACATCTACTACTTATCAACAGGGTGCTCCCGGGTGAAATGGAGTTATGTAACACACATACACACACCTACACAGACGATCGCGTGAAAGTTGGTTCTGTATCGAAAGTGGTCAAGCAGTGAAATATTATCACACCACCAGAAGGATTAATTCACTTTAAAAAATGATATCAAAGTGAATTATAAAGCAGGAATTAGTTAAGCCCTGTCAGCTGACAAGCCCTGTTTAGCACGCCATACTGGAGCTGTCTATATAATTTACCTCTATTCGTCTGCTAATCATACTACTTTGGCTTGCAAAAAAAACGTGTGACTAACCGTCAAGCCTGTCCCTATACTTCTCCTGCTGTTGATCTACAATGCATCACAACCACTATGCTTAGTTGCACCACTTTACCACGAATTGGAACCCCTTCTTTTACTGACCAACAGACTCCCCGCAACGGTTCCCTTGTTGCAAAAGTGTGCCAAGTTCTGGCAACAGTTTCACGACCCAGCGAAACCGCAATCGCCACGAACCAATCACGAAAACCTCCGTCGAAAAGGATTATCGGTCAACGCTCGACGGTGTCGGAGTTTATCTGCGGTGAAAGATCGCATTTAACACGCACGATTCGCACTGTTGGCACCCGTTCGCTTCCCCTTGCGTTGCTCCTCTTAAAATCGGTGTGAAAATAATCGCATTTCATTCCGTTACAAATGGCTGTTGACACTTTGTACCATTCCTGAGCCATGCTCAAGTTGACACTTACAGTACCGCCCGGTATCCTGGGAGCGGGCGGGGAGGTGTATGTGATGTAATAAGCCGAACGTAGGATTTGATAGTAGCGGCTTAGCAGCTGCAGCAGCAAGAGGTGGGCTTAGGGACGACAGTTTGTTTGTCCGATCACAGTGTGATGCCCTGTTCACGTTTATTGGATAGATTTGTAGTGCGGGCGGGTTTTAGGAAAATAGATCGCCTTATCCTGGTCACGGCACCAGGCTGATTGAGTGCATTTAGCAGCGTATTTAGAGATTAGTTGTGTACCAATTTCGTTTAATCCTGCATTATACGTTGCGTTCGATGTGTTTTCAGGCTACCTTGAACTGTTGGGAATGACTGTACAAATTGTTTAGCAAAAAACTAGATGTTTAAGCGTTTCATGTTATTAGAAATGTAGATATCTATATTACAACGAGTAGAAGTAACTGTTGTTTAATTATTCAGAAGTGCTGATAATTTCTTTAGTTACTGGATCTGTTTAGAACTATTTAAGTAGTTATTGATATTAAGATCTTCTGACATGTGGTCATAGAGCTTTTGACGTTCATGAGAAATCAAACGTTTAAGCAGTTCTTTCTCATTCCCACTGCCTTTGTCTTCATCAAATATATTTCAAAAAAATATGAAGGAAATTTCAAATATAACAGGCAGAAAGATAAAGAAAATGTTACCAATGTTATTAGGTCATAACATTGATGCCTTAAGTCAGTACATTCAAAAACAGTTTTAGTAAGGGCTAGCAAATCATTGAGCAGAATGTAACAGCAAGTCAAACTCGAGCAGCTTGACTGTCCAATTATTCATATTAATTTGAGTTATATGCTCCGCAGTAAACATGGCTCGATTTATGCTTTTTTCCAATCGAAACTCTCATAACACACACGGTCAATTTCAACCGTACCATTCGACTGATTGTACTATTCTCCCTGTCTGGCAGCCATAAACCAACCCGCAATGCAAACAATAACCCAAAACACATGTTGTCCCCGTGGCTGTGTACCAACATTCGTCGTCGTGTCAGCCAACTGCAGGCTGCACCGGAGGAAAGAGGGTGAAAATCTAATCACAGTCTCATTAACGGGCCAATTTATGAGGTGACGTTTTAATGCACTTTTGCTCAGCCAGCCTGCCAGCCTACGGAGCGAATATTTATGACCTACCAACGAGTGGCGTTCCATTTATGTGCCATTTTATTGTTACATTTCCCCGGCAACGAACGAAACCCTCTGTGTCTGCTCGATCGCAAACTCTTGCTAATCCGATCGCCGATCGTTCCTGGCGGGTGATCACTTGAATGCAAGCGAATATCCTAGCAAACGATCAGCCTGATCTTTTTTCCGGATCCGTAAATTATCGTTCACTCATTCTTCTGCCTCACTTCTGTCTGACTTTGCGAGCGCTCCGTGGTGGCGCGCTTGTAGCCTAACTAGTGCCATCAAAACACCAGGAACCGGGCTGTTGTGATCGCTCACAGTGACAAACGACGATCAAACGACTTGAATGCGTCTAGTGAAAGGAAACCTCCGACCGGGCAGGAAAGTGGGTGGCAATTTTAACACAATTTTTCGTGCGCCAGTGTGCCACTAGCGTAACCGCGGCATGATATTCGTCTCGTTCGTCATGTTTGCTGCTCTTTGCGTCTCCGGCCTTTTGAGCAGGAAATCTAAATAAAAAGCCAATTTCGTTATTGCACTCAGCCGTGCCGTGCTGTAGTGTGCTCAATCGTGCCGGCATTGAAAACAAATAGCGGCAATTTTTAATTATCTCTGTCCATTTCCCCCAGGTAGCCCAGCTGGTTCGTACGCAAAGAGAGTAATAATTACAACATTTTCCTGCAAGACGCTTCCAACGAACGACACACACGCGGACGGGGAAGATATTGAAACATTCCGAAACCATTTCTACAGCGACAATTTTCCTCATCTCGCGCATGCGCGTCTTAAGCACGTTAGGAAACGGCGGGCAAGAATTATCCATCCACGGCGAACTGTGTAAGCCCGGCGATCACTTTTGCCTAATCGAATGAACGCTTCAACCGATACGCGATGCGCGTCTCACGCACGCAAATAAGACACGAGGCCCACCGTTCTTTTTGCTTCCCACCGAATCGGCCTTTCCTCATCCGTAATCTTCGCAGCGCTTGCAGAAGAAGCTAATTGTAGCACCCCGAAAACAAACAATAAAATAGATGCACTTGGCGCAATGAGGCGGCCGTTCTTTGGCGTGGGTTTTGGGCGTTTGTTGCCAGAAGTTGCCCACTGGCAGTTTCGCAGCAACGGCTGGGTTGGAGAAACGTCTGCCATTAAACGGGTTGCGAAGAAAGGCGCAGCAAATCAAGGCACACACACGAGCCTTCCTTATTTACCTGTGCTGGCTGGTTGCGAACGGTTATTTTGCTGGGAATGTTGCGTTTGCAGGCGTTTGCACTCACGATCGAGATGCATTTTTGCTGCATCCGTTGAGCCCATTGTGTGTCTGTATGTAGCCCAACGGAACCGAAAACAAACCGCCGAAATAAATTAGAGCTCTTTCGTGGTGCAAACCTGGCGTGGGTGCTGCTGGTTGGGAGAATTTCGCTCTTCCCGTTTGTGTTTTTGTGTACGGCACGCGATCCCATTGCGATGAAGATCGCGTTTCAACACTTGTCGGGCGCGAATCGTGCACTTTACTGAATGAAAACCATTCCGGGCAAATGTTTGCAGCATTGTTGGGCTTTAATTATGTTGATGTTTCGTGAGCTGGTTGGCTTCTTCTACTTGTTTTTTTCTTTTGCCAAAGAAGTCGACGTTTTTATCCGCCGTGATCTTGTTAACCTTTACGCTAATCGTGCATCAAATCTACACTTCGTAGAAATAGGAACTCTATTCGAAGCAAGTTGAATACATTTCCGCCAAGACTATTCCAGCTTTGAGTTATCTTTGGGTCATAACTGTCTTGAAAGCTGCAAACAGAATGATTGTAATAACCAATTTTTCGTATTTCTTTAATTATTTTTACAAATTATTCTTACTATAGAGTCACTGTACTGCAATTCGATGTTCCCTATCTTACCCCTAAAATCCCACATCCACTTCCATTACGGAACAATTATCTAATACCTCCCACCCCGGGGGTCCTCTTACGTAACTCATTATGCGCACTTAGTGCGCACTGGCTGGGATTCGATCCCACCGGGGGCCGCGCACGACTTTACAATTAATTTCGAATTTCCCAAATTCCCTCACCTATCTTTACTTTGGCACGCTCTCTGCCACCTGGACACGATACCAAAACTCCAGACTACAGACAGCCTCCACTTGCTCAGCCATGTGCATAAGGCACCTACGAGTGGAGGATACAATATCGCACACGCGGGATCTTGAAACATGCATAAATACATCTTAAAATACGGCTCCTACACACACACACGCGCGCGCGTTCGTCGGCGATCGCGAGATGGGATACAAATTCTGGGTAAAAGCCGCCGAACCAAAACATAAGAAATTCGATCACCTTCTGGTTCAGGATAGCCTTTCTCCTTACCCGCGGTAGTGGCAAGCATTCGGATTGCATACTGTTTACTTGCGATTGACAGCCACACTGACTCGCCGGTGGGACCTGTCTGGGCGGTGTAACTTGCCGGGGGAAACCAACCGGGGAACTACATTGGTACGGGTGTAGCTTTTGTTCCATGTTGCCCATGTCAATATACCGCCACTCCAATTGAAGAGAAAAGATTGTCCCCGATTGGTGTACAACGAGGTCACAAAGAAAACAGTGACAGTTGTGCTGTGTATTGAAAAGAATGGTTTGTGATGATATTGTTATTATTATTTTCTGCATTGAATTATGAAATGTTTTAGCTTGTTTTAGCTTCCATGGAGCGCTGTTTGTCCTGTTGAATCAGTGCTGCGCATGGTATGCTTTGGTTCACGCTTTAGACTTGCTTTCTTTGCAAACGTTAGAGAATAGAGTAATCAGAGACAGCAGGACCGCGTATTGAGTGAAACAAATATGCAACCAAAACTCTTTATTCATGTAACTTATTTATCAGTTTTCTTTGGAACATCTTACACTTGATCATAGAAGTAATAGTTTAAATTAATTTGTCAATAACTTATCCCGATACCTTCAAAATTTATAATTGACCGTTAAATTAGTACAAAATCAATTCAAATAAAGCTCCAAACAATTTAATTTCAACAAAATGAACATGAAAAAAACTAAAAAACTTACTTGGACTCGAAATTGAAATGAGTTATACTACTTTACATACATTAAAACATATTGAATCAAACAGCTTTTTTTTTGCCTTTCTTGATAAAATATCTATACCTCAGCAAAAACAAATCAATCATTCATGCCGAAACTTATAAAGTCTGTCACGAATCGTCATTTGTTTAGATATTTACATATTTTTCAGACTAGTTTGGCGTGTGGTTTTGTTTGGAGTCTTGACATGACTTCCAACGCCATCTGTCCAACTCCAACTCCTGAAAAACGTTCTTCCCAAAACTACTAATCACACAGATTCAGAAAAATATAGACTGAGACATAACACTATAATCTCCTTTTATTTGAAATGATAGTGATTCGGTAGAAAGAATAATTTGTGAAAAATCTAAAGAAAAAAAAACAAAAATTAGTTATTACGATTATTAAGCAGCAGCTTTTGAGATAGAATGATCTCTGTACTGGTTGCATTTTCATGAGTTCAAACAAGTCAAATACATATTAATTGATCTTATACAGTAGTTGCACAACATTAAACGCTAGAACTGCATTTAAACAATCTTTGCATAGGCCTCTGAGCTCCCTTCTTCCTTGTGAACCTGCCAGGCAACAGGTGTCAGATACATTTGATACATAAACAAGACAACTGTTGGAATCCAACTTTGAACCTTTCGATCCACTGGCTCCTCCATTCCAAATCCATTCCATAGATGTTTTTGTAGCACAAAATTTAAGTGGCACAGCGGTCATTCTAAATAAGGCACATAACCTCTGTCAAATGGTCAAACCCGCTTGCAAGCTATCTCATCTGTCACATCGTATTATGTAATATTCGATATTTAAACCAACCAAACATTCAACTCAACCCCTCGGCTCGTTTCCAGCAGAAATAAATGTGCTGCGTGTCACATTTCCCTTTCTTTCTTGGGAAAGAAATACACCGGCACACACACACACACTTTAACCCTAGGCTAACATGTCACGGGGTCGAAAGTAAATAGCATCACAAGCTGCCAACCGACGGCACCAAGTGGTACTGGCGCGAACGAAACGAAGTGGCCCTACGCATCCCTTCAATTCCCCGGGGAAATCCAATTTCTTCGCTCCCATCGATCGTTCCACTGCTGGCGCCACGTGAAGGCGATTTAACGGTAAGCACTCGTAAATGGACCATTAAAATGATCACGACCGCGCTCCGATCGCCGGTATGAGTTACGGCAGAAATCAATCACTGCCGGGTTGGGTGCGGAGAAATGTCATATTAAGGTGAGGAAGTAATGCTGATCTCGTAAGGTCCTGAGCGATCCGTGCAATAGTGGGATCGATTGGCGTTAATAATTCCCATTATTTAAAATTCGTTTTAAAATAGCTGGTTAAGGTTAAACAAACGGCTGCTTGTTCAATACAATACTAGCAACCGTACCAGTCAATGACAAAATTATAGACCGCATTGCACGCAGAGACAAAATTTGGCGTTTTTTTGCACACCTGCACGTCAGCCGAAATTCTAAGGCCCCAAATTACACCCCGCCTTTCGAGCAAACGAGCTACAAATTCTTGCCATTAGCACCGGTTCGTCGCTACGCATTCTTGCTCCCAAATTACTGCCCTGCATCCACCCGGCTGACGCAATTTCAACCCCCTAGATGACGCATTTAGCTGCCAACGAACCGACGAATGGGACATGTCAATTGAACGAAACGCACCATTAATTACGACAGATCACCCTCGCTCTCAGCTAGCTTGAGAAACACCCTTTTCGGGCGGGTAACGAAAATCACACGCCACATTCCATATCGACAGTTTGGAGTAAATATCGACATGATAAGTGAGATGGCCGGCCTCGAAAAGGAGAAAGAGAGCGAGATACTAATCAGCTCTTGTGCAAGACGGGGCAGCCTGGGCCGACCAACTTGTCAACCGGGATCTCGCAGCGGGTTTCGCAGTTTCGTTGGCACTGCGTTTTCCCTCCCAAAAACCAAAACGCACACTTGGGGCGGAATGCATACCCGAAGCACACTGGCTGGGTGGCCTTCTTGCCCGTGCTGCCGCTACTTTTACCGTCCCTTGAAGGGCGGTGGCTGTATGTGGAAAATGATTAAACCGAAAATCTATTACAACCATTCATGCACGACGCACGGCTCCTGCGGGTCGTTTGTGAACCCTTTTGCCGCTCCGTGTGCCGCTGTGACGGGTGAGTAAAATATCGATCGCAGCATAACCACGCCATGATAAATGATTGATCGCACGCCGGAGCGAGCGTCCCGCGAGCATGCGCGCGGGAAAAGCCAATTCTGAAAACAAGCGATGCTCTAATGGCATTACAGCGAGCGGTGCATGCATGCAAACGCGGGGGAAATAAGGGCTCCCGCGGGAGTTCGATACGATTGCGCTTTCTTTACGGCGCCAGGCAACCGCAAAATGACGTTCGTCACCTTCGCATGCGTGCGCAGGAGGGTGCATTCGGGGTGCCAAGGCGCAACCGATAGAAACAAAACCGTACAAACACGGCACACGGCTGCACAGTTGAGGTGAACTTTCCCCTCCCGCGTTGCATAAGTCCGGGTGACAAAGAACGGATTCATAAATCATTGCAAATGAGGCAGCTTGTTTCCTGATTATGGCTGACGCTCATTAATTTCCCTTCGCCATATGGAATGGTGGGACTAAAATTGTTAATACGGATTTGTCGATCAGTAGTGATGGTAATAGTCTTATTGATTGTTGTGAATAATAAAGAAAATATATAATTACTGGTAAAATTCGAACTTCAGAGCACTTTAGGGTTATACTTATGTAAACTCACCAGCTTTTTGGAATATTTTAGAAGAGCAATTGTAATTATTTTGCTTTCTCTTTTGCTCATAAAAACGTATCCTTTCTGAAAAACAAAATTTTAGATCAATTTCTAGCAGTTTTTCTTCTACAAAATCACAAATTTCGTTCTGATTCAAATTCATATCAAGTCCCTGGTAATACCGCTTTTTAATTTAACATAATTGTCATGATGTATAAGAATGAATTAAAAATGTGTCTGACCCCTTGTACGCCCTAATGCCACAGTAAATAAATATTTTCTATCGATCAGTTCACCACCAGAGACATTCTTAGCAATTTTGTTTCCATAATTTCTATAAATCTTGTTCAGATGCATTGAAGTAAATCGAAAATCATTGTAGAAGTAGGTAGTTATCAACGTGACAACGACAGTGTTGATATAACATATTCAGCTCTTAATTTAATTAAAACACGTCCGAAATTCGATGCCACATTTTTCATCTTGTTGTAAATTCCGGACAGCCAAAGTAAATTGTGATTAATTGCATAAAAATGTTAATTGACAGGGCTAAGAGCAAGAAAACAACGACATTTGAAGATGTATGTGACAGATGCATCGATGGTCTTACGGGAAAGACTGTCTATTCGCATAGCAGTTCTCCGGTTTTAAGCACCTACTATTACAAGCTAAGAAATATACTCAAACCGTATTGTTTTTGTGGCCTTCGTTCTGTCGATCTAGGAGGACACTAACACTCGGAATTGGGTCTTCGGAACTTAAAAGAGGTTAGTGACTAAAAAAGTTTAGTGTCTATGTGAATGTGAAGATTATAGACGAAATTTTAAGGCTATCCGGAATTCGAATCAAAACTTCCGTAACTTTAACTCGAATCTGTCAGGAAAATTAATCAAAATATTATTGTAATTATATGATTTTTGGCAATGTTTCTAGAACAATTATTGAAAAAAAAACCTTAAATGTATAAGGTTTGCTTAAGTAAACTGAGCGATGCAAAGGTTTGACCGATGAAAGTTTAATTAATACGAAAATATTAAATGCCAAAAATGCCTTAAGTGTCCGCAATTCGAAGCAGTACGAAAGCTCAATTTTTATTGAATACTGATCTCGTATCCTCTTTTAAAGAAAAGCTCGTAAAACCTTTTGATAAGAAAGACTCAGATCAACAAAGTGTTTTAGCATCCTCTGCAGTCCTTTCGATGCTTCAAGTCTCAAATTTTCGGAGGTTAGTTATTAATTAGCGCTTTAATTTTTACGGTTTTTTTACCCAATATTTTGCTGAGAAACTCCGACAAATGCATAATGGCGTATTCAAGTAATCAATTAATGGACAGTAACTACTATTAATTGAAAAAAAAAATACAGGTTACCGTAACATTTATTTACATTTTTATAATACTTTGTTAGGAATTTCTTCCTCTATCAAATGAACATTAAATTTAATCAGAAGCTCTTACAGAATA
Source organism: Anopheles gambiae (assembly GCF_943734735.2). Lineage (NCBI taxonomy): Eukaryota > Metazoa > Arthropoda > Insecta > Diptera > Culicidae > Anopheles > Anopheles gambiae. The sequence goes on from NC_064602.1 coordinate 90,167,446, forward strand.
ATTAAACTCAAGTAGTCCCACCAGTAAACACCTTTGTTAATTTTGCAACGAAAGCCGATTGACTTGTTCTCTTTTCACCTAGACACCGATAGAGATGTGTAGCTGCTATCGGATCGATTTATCTTGCCACCGACAGGCATGTAGTTTAGCCACGTCCACCCACGGGGGCACCCCCCGGAACCCGTAGCCTACGCACGGGTTGCAAACAAGATAGATTTGTTTCAACAAAAGCCAGGAAGCAAAGTGCGCGTTTGCCTGCACCAAAACATCACCATACCATGTGCCCCCTCTTCCCGAGTGCCAGGTCGGTGTGAGGCATTTGCACATCATTACGCAAATACGCACCCCTTACCCCACCACCCTTTTGCAGGTGCATCGTGGAGCCGCAGGGCTGATCGACGTGTCGATCGAGTGCTGTCGATAGAACGCTTATCTTATCGTCGTTGTGCCGCTATTTTTCTAACCTTACCCTGGGCAGCACCACACACGTTACACACCGGCGGACCTACGGGGCTATGCATGGAATTGACTTCTCAAGAACATGATGCACCGCACGGAACCCCTCGCCATCCTTGATAGCAGCTCAGCCCCTAATGGACCCACACTCACACAAACAAGCGCGCGCGGTTTAGGAGCAGGAAAAAAAGCGTTATGATTAATTTGCGCTTATCATAGCGAACAGATTTATCAGCTTTTTATTAATGAAGGTCGTTGGGCGGGCAGGTCTCGAGAGCCCGCCCGGCATTTTGCTGAACGCTCACCCCCTCGGAGACCACCAGGCCGGTAATGCCAACGGAAGTACCCCTGGCGGGCTGGTCCGGACGCTAAATTACCAGCGAAAACGAAAACCAGCACCCTGAACTGCCGGATGAACCATAAGTCAATCGTCATCATCCTTCGCGAGCAGAATATACCATTGCCGGCCAAGGGGCAGCAGCGAATCGCTGCCCGCGCCGCGTGTTTCAGAGAACACCGGCGCCTAGCCAACACAATACCACCGGCGACGTTTATCGGCCCATTAGCGGAAAGCGCTGATCGATGAGAATTAGCAGAAAATATATCATACCGGTGTGCGCGGGCATATGTGAGAGCACAAAACACAAAACACATGGACCTGGGGGTTCGGGTTCGTCGCTTAGAGCCGCTTTTGTTTGTGCAGCCCGTGCGCGATTCCTTCACGCACCAATACCGGTGGGGTTGATCTATGATGCGCAGCAGCATATTTAATCGACCCAAACAGATAAAATGATGCGCTTGTGGAAGAGCGTAGACAGAGTGGAGGGGAAAGCATACACACACACACACACACACACACACACAGAAATACAAACCGGCAACAGCGCACCATTGACAAATGGGGCAAACACGCGGGGTTTGCAAAATGATGTGGCGCGTCAGCAATTAATCAGCATTAGGGCGCGCAACCACACAAAAACAACGCCGACTGAGCAAATAAACACATCATGTGAGGTAAGCTTGTTAAAAATATCGGACTTGCCGCACAGATCGATAGTGCGACGCATCCTTCGTGGGGTGGCATTATTGGTGGGATTGCTTGATAGATTATCGGCAGTGAGGGAAGATTAATCTGGGAAGTGTTTAGCGTCAACGTTTTGGGATCATATTTATACTTTTGTGGCGCATAAGACCTATAAATATTAGTTCCTGGTTTTGCAGGTGTACTGTTTGGTATTTGTTTGGTAATATTTTCAACATTACACCCAATGATTTGTCATTATTATACGCATTAGTAAGAATTCCTAGGACCAATTTACTTAAAGATACACAAAGCTCTGTAGTGTAGCACTTACGTTACAAAAAACTCAAATAATGTGATTATTATTACGACACATGGTTAATTAAATCTAAGACTAGAACGATCTCGTAGAGCTGTCAAGTATGTAATTTAATCACTATACAAATTGAGCTAAAATTCCTATGCTATTCCTAGTACTGTGGGGTTTCAAGGATTCATGGAGATTGATCAATATGAATCTTCAGCGATGAGTGATTCGATTTCCTAATCGATTCTAGAAAACTAAAAAATATCTAAAGATTCAATTATCTCCAAGGATTCATGAATCTTTAAAGATTTAGGATTCATCTTCAAAGATTCATAAGTATTAAGAATCTATTCATCAAGAATCTATAAGATTCATGAATTCATTAAGATTCATAAATCTCCATGGATTCAAGCCTCGCATGAACCGTCTTCCCATAGTAAAACAAACTACTCGTCTCCGTGGTACTTGTCAAAAAAGAGTCGAAAATGTAGGCTGGCATGACTAGGTAGGTTGTTACGCCAAGAAGAAGAAGAATAAGAAATTCCAGCGCTAAGAATCTTTGGAGATTATGAATCTGAATCAGATTTACCCAACATTTATACCTACGCTGCACATGTACTGCCAGGTATGGATTGTCGACCAGCAGAACCAGTTACTCGATCGGAACTGGAGCTGTATCAATTATATGTCCACACCAGATTTCGTTCCAGATTCAGAGCAAGTACAGTTCCAGGAGCGAAATAAAATCGGGAGCTTTTTCAGAATCGGTATGAATTCAACATCAGTTACAGGATCCAGAACCGGTGTATATTTATGCCTAGATCCAGAGCCGGTATAAGTTTATGATCAGTTCTAGGACCAATATGGGTTCATGATCGGTTCCACGATCGGTTTCAAGACCGGTATAAGATTATGATCGCTTCCAGGACTTGTAGCAGTCCATGATGGTTTCGAGATCGGTCCTTGTACTGGTATGGGTTCGGTATCGGTTCGAGGACCATGAACGAGCATGAGATCATGAACGTTTCCAAGAACGGTATTCGTTCATGATCGGTTCAGTATCTAATCCAGGACTGGTATGGGTTCAGTATTCCTTCAAACACTGGTATGGATGCAGTGTCTATTCAAGGACCAGTATGGGCTCATTATTGATTTCAACATTCGGAGAAATTCAGTATCTGTTCTAGGACGAGTATGGGTTCGTGATCGTATGCCCCGGCTATGGATTCAGTTATGGTCCCAGACCGATACAGGTTCAATATAAAGTCCAGAATTGGCATGAGGTATGGGCACTGTATCGAATTGAGGACCGGTATGGGTTTGGTTTTGGTATAAGGTATCTGAATGGGTTGTCATCAGTTCCTGATTCAATTGGGCGTTGAAGCTAATATATTTTGACTTAAACCTCAGAGTACAAGGAAACTATAACCTTTTAAATGACTGAATAGTTCTGAATTTGAAAAGCTTGGCCCTTTATATTAGACTTTATTTTAATTTAAATAAAGTTAGATTAGATTAGATTTAGATTAGAGTGTCAGATAATAAGCTGTTCTACCTTATATCGCGTCATGAAAAACAATGAAAATTTAACGAGTGATTGGATCATCCTGTATTCAAAGTGACTTATCCTGCGTTCAAATGTTCCTCCAAAAACCCTCAAGAGGTCTCTACCCACATCGAACCTCGTAATAAAAGCCCCATCACCACCAAAGCTTCTGCCATATCGTCGTTTTCCCATCGCATCTCATGATCATTATGTAAAAACACTCCACCACATACCATCCATTTGCGACACTTGCAAATCATGCAAAATCACGCCGTTCCATCATTAGCCAGCAACGAGCCCCCGAACAATCTGCCGTGAACGGTGAAATACCGTACATCAGCGTCGCACAGCGCCGACCGGCCAACATTACCTTTCACAAGAATTTCTCATTTTTCTGGCGACACTCTCTACCAGAGGAACGGATGGACGCGCGAAACGGTGGCAAGAAATGAAAAGAAACCGAAAAAAGCCCCTAGCCACTCGGCGTATTACACCTCTTACATAACGAGATCGTTATTTGTACATCAAATTGGAAGTGTTTTTTTCTTCTGCGCGTTTGTCACGATTTTCTTCACCGCACATCAAAGCGGATCATTTGCACGGATTTGCTGGCACACGACATAAAGAGAGGGATTTTGGGGGCCATTGCAATAATGCCACCGAGCGACGTTTCTGCCTTTTTGGGTTGAATATTAGAGCAGGAATGAGAGAGGGAAAAGAAATCATGTTTTGACCAGCGATAAAAGAGCAAACCGATAAGAACGCTGTAATGAAATGGTTGTTTTATAGTTCTGCTATCTTCGAGTGGCCTTCTGGGTGGAATTGCAATGGCCGCTGTGAAGAATTTCAATACACCAAAAACTAATTAAACTTTTTAATCACCCCCTATTAAAACGTTTTATCGCTTTCTGGCTCGCGCTCGTGCCCGATTCCGAATTTTGGCGGGAGAAAATTATATTTTAATTCATACAAATCCGAAATGACGAATCAGTTTTAATCCATTCAAATGCGATGCGACGAAAAGAAATCAAAAAACCGCATCAAACTTCCGGGTGCATTTCAATCATTCCAAACTATGAGAAGAAGAATAAAAAAAGGTGAAGGCCTTTAACGGTTGCAACGCGTCACACGATTAGGCGTAAGCCACATTTCGCCTACTTTTACGGTGCAGAACGGGCAGGTTCATCAACCTGCGCCAACCGATAAGCGGTTACTTCCGTCCACAACACAAACAAGCACACCGATCGTATTAGCTAACAACAGAAACCTTTTAAAACCCCTCCCTCGAACGCAGCATGTGATGAGGGGGACACAGATCCAGACTTTTGCATGCGCCAGTATCTCGAACGACTGCGTGTGTACGTTGCTACCACTTTGGGGAAGCCAGGTACCGGTAAGCTTCCCGAAACGGCACATAACATTAGGATTATCCCGTGACGGGGTAGTTACAGTTAGTGACAGCAACAGGAGCAGCCGCCGTCATGTGTGCGAATCTGTTTGCTTCCATCCAAAGCCACAGCATCATCGCGATCATACTTGTTAGCATTTCTTTCCTCGCCCGAAAGCGGGAAACGTTTAACAAACGACTAAAGATCGATGTTTTACCTTCAATTTACGGGTAGCTCGGTGAATGTTTATCATAATTGCATACTCCCGACTCGTGGATAACGATCCTAAGCCCACCGAAGCGTCTAAGCCCGACCGAGGGGAGATCGTTTCTATCATAATCCACCACTAACTTGAACGATTTTAGTAGCACTTTTCTCATCACAAGCGAGAGAAAAAAGCATTCAATTTTGGGTGTTTTTGGACAAGTGAGGCACACTCACACACGTTTGCAACAACATGACCGGTGACAGTGTCTCGATCCGATTTCCAGCACAGATCGCGATCGGCGCGCACTGGCTAAACGCGTTTGCCAAAAAGGGAGAATATTAATTCAGGCACAAACGAGAAGCGAGAAAGCCGCCCCTGCTGCTGCTGCTGCCGCTGCTGAACCACAAGCACTGGCCAAAGAAAAAGGAGAGTTTGTACAGAGCGGTTAAGCGACGAACCTCGCCTGCAGACGAAGAAAACAAAGCACGGGGAAGGAGGCGGGGAGAGGGGAGGGTAAGAATTATGCAAATGAAGCTGATAAACATTTTATTGCTTTCGCATAAGCTTTCGCTCGGATCGGCGGCCGTCCCTGTTGCTCCACAGCCTTTTCTCTGTCCAGTTTGCGTTCTGGCATGGCGAAGAAAAGGGGGTAGCGCGGTGAAGCAAAACAACACAACAAAATCACATCATCTCGAACGAAATGCCAAACGAAGAAGATCGGAACCGGGACCGGACCGAGCAGGCCCAGCATGACATCATGCTGCGCTGTGACGGTGCGGCAGCACGGGGGGCAACACCATGGCGCACCTTCGACCGACCGGCCGCCCCACGCCGGAACCTTCACTTCTATCGCGCCAACGATTCTGCGAATTCGGACGCCCAGGGCAGCCCAGGGACAGTGGATGAGATCGGTACACCAGCGGGTACCATCGGTCGTGTAAAATCAATTAAAACAACAGACGACCGGGCCCGGTACAATCTGCAATCGGAAAATCCCCAAATCGTTCGTTCGTTTTCCTAGAATTTGTACCTCGCGCTCGGGACGATTGATTGTCGTTATCATGTTCCGTGTGCCAGGTTGGGTGATTGCCGCCCAAAGACGGACGACCGTCGATGGTGAAGCAACGATGCGAGCGACGCGATTGAAGCCGATTTTGACACCGGGAGACAATTTGGCGACCGTATGGCTGGTATGAATGTCCCACAAAGGCTTTGGGGTGTTTTTTTCCTTTCTTGTGGTACCTACTGATGTCCTTCTTTCTCTTGCAAGAGGGATCTCAAGCGGCAATATGCGGTTTATTATCTGCGCCGATGAGTCACCACAATGAGACGGGAAATTGAAATTTGTTTATCTTTTGCTTATCCGCTTCTTTGTAAATCCAGGTCTTTTTTTTTGCTAATGTTTCGAATCATGTTCAAACGAAATTGAAAATATTTTTCATCCTGCTGATTGTAGCAGCATTATTGGTCTGTGCCAGTGGTGAGCAACCTGTTGATGTTCGTTTAATCGTTTTATTCATCATAACAATATTGGATGCAGACGGGAAAGACCGTTCAGTTTGCCTACATCAGAAGATGTTCGACTTATAAGATGAGAAGCCTATTGTTGACTTGGATGGATCTTCAATATAATAACCAATGATCTTATAGATGACAGGACTTAAGAGGGCTCTTCTGTAGTAACTTTAAACCTTTTCCCAACTTTTAGTGCACCATTACTGAAGTCAATACAGTACAGAGAGTCGTAGAGAAATTCCCACAGTTCTAAAAAAATCTTCAAACTCCTTATTATTCCTTATAATTCCCAACATCCTAAATAAATTTCCTTATGATTCCCAACATCAGAAGCTAGAATTCTTCTTTTGATCCTATTCCTATGTCACCGAACAAAACATTAGAAAACATTAGGTTTGAAACTTTTTCTACACTTTCTGCAGAACATCACCGAAACATAACAATAATCAGCAAGTACAAACAACACAATCGCTTTGAATGTATTGATTTACTTGGTAGGATTCCAAATAGAGCTGAACTGCGATCAATCTTTTCACAGACCATCTTGATATCATTGGGTGAATTGTTTAAATTGTAGTCCCATTGCCGACTCCACAGTACAATCATCAAGTAGTTCGACCAAGCAAAAATTAAGGGTTGCATTCTAATACTGACTGAGCCTCTCATATGCAAGACGTTTTATTCTGTTTTGAGCAAAACAATGAATCAATAGGCAATCAGATAAAAGGAGATAGAAGCCGATCCTGTGGTCCAAAGACACTTTCTTCACTATAACCCTAGTAATCTCCAAAGGTTGGGCATCTATTACACCTGTTTCCAGCTACGTTCGAATCTCGTGCCATTTGCATCGAATCGCAAACCGCCTGCTTCGAGTCGCATGCCACTACGATCGAATGCGTGCAACCATGGTTGAATCGCGTTCCACTACGGTCGAATCGTGTGCCACTACGATCGAATCGTGTGCCGCTATCATTGGATTTCTAAAAGGTAGGGCTTAGCAAACTGTTTGTTTGCGTTTGAAAGCTGCTTCTTTCTTCGCCAAAGGCAATTCGTTTGTAAAATTCTAATCAAAGGTAATTATTCACTGATTACACGTAAAATCCTTGTTATCAACGAATATCTTGGTCCCTTGTTGATGGTAAAATCCTTGTTTTCAACTAATATTCGGTGTTCGTTGTTGATGGTGGTTTCTTGGTGGATTCATGGTTTCTACCAATATTCGTGGGGTTTGCCTATAATCAGAGAATATTTCCCATTTATTAGTATTTTACAAACGAAATGCCGTCGGCGAAGAAAGAAACAGCTTTCAAACGTAAACAAACAGTCTACTATGCTCTTGCTTTCAGAAATCCAATGGTAGCGGCACACGATTCGATCGTAGTGGCATATGATTCGACCATAGTGGAACGCGATTCAACCGTACTGGCACGCAATTCAACTGTAGATGCACGCATTCGATCGTAGTGGCAAGCGATTCGAAGCAGGCGGTTTGCGATTCGAACGTAGCTGGAAACAGGTGTATCTCAAGTGCTTCAAATTGGGTATCTATCCTGCCTAATCATTTCTTTGTTTTTGCCTTCCTGTGATCAATTTTAATCAATGTCCATCTATTGACAACACAATGATTTTAACGGCATCGGTATATTTGTATAAGATCATTTAAATGAATTATTTCATTGCTCTCATGTTTAGATCTCACATAAAGTGTTTCACCCCTGACGAAATCCATAATCCCGATCACCTGATGGCAAAACACATTTTTGGCGATCCTGATTGCAAAAAAAAACAAATCGGTTTCCAACGCCACACAGAAAAAAACGCCCATAATCCCTTCAATCTTAAACACCCAAATGCATTGTACTGGCGTTTAATCTTTACTTGTTTATTGCTTTCTTCACCTGCCTGTTAGCAAACGGAAAACATATTTTTCTACCACACAGACAATCTCTCATCGACAAACCTTGCTCCGGCTATCCCAAAAACAGATGCTGAAATCCCCGGAACCAATCAAGTACGTACCACCAGCTGATAAGAAGCTGTCAAACTGCAGGAAACAAATCTGACCAGAAGACGTACGTGCGTACTGGGAGCTTTGGTGCAATTTATTCTAAAATTTACCAAACACTTGCGAACTTTTTTTTAAATATAAATTTAACATACTGCACAGAGTCTGAGAGAGAGAGAGAGATAGAGGTATAAGGAGAGAGAAACAGAGTGCTGAAAACAAACCGGTGTAAGGTATCCATTTCTTGCCCAGCCTACCCTCAACGTTCCGTTTAGCTTCCCTCGCCACATCGCCGGGGCGTGATGTGGAGCTTGTGTGATGATTATTAGAATAAATTTGCATAAGATTCGCTTCAACTCTCCGCTGCTTCGGTGCCTGGGGAGAAGCAGGGAGAAGTTTTTTCCTGCTGCTTCTTCCTATTCCTCTTCTTTTTTTTCTACTTTACGAGATGTTTTGGGAGGGCGAAACGAGCAAACAAAACCAAATAATACCACGGACGATATCTGGTTCCGCACGATCGTTCGGGACAAGAGTGCGGACAAGAGGACGGCCGGCGAACGGTCGCGGTTGTACTGTTAGTATTGGTCGGTGGTGTGTGTCTGCGCGCTTTTTTTTTTCAATTCCCAATTCTTGCCGAAGTTCAACACACACTATCGGTGACATATTTCCCAGCCAGCCGATAGGGCGGCAGTGGTATTTCTTCTTAGTTTTTTGGTCAAATCTCTTGTGTATGTGTGTGATCTTTTTTTTTTTTTTGCTTCCTCCTGCTTTAAAGTTGCCTTTTGCCTACGTCATTGTCACTAGGCACGAGGAATACCTTTCCTGCGACCACTCTTGCCGGCCCCGGGCAGCATTTGGGTCAACGCAAATGATTTTTCATACGGATCAGCTGAGATGCTGCGGTTGCTTTTGTTGCTTTCTCCCGCTTAACCTTTGATCGTTTCAGCAACATAAAATTTAACTCACAATCTCTTTTTCCATTTTGTTGTTGTCGGGTATTATTGCCGCTCGTTTTATCTATTTCATTAATCGTTCCTATATTTCATGCGCACGATAACGATTACGTGTTGTGCGCTATTATTCAGCTGTCATGCTGCAGCACACGCCCCACAAATCGAACGATTGCATTTTATTCGATTGCTCTTGTTGCATTGTTTTCATTATCGCATTTCCGCGCCCGGGACCGTGCGCAAAGGGTTCGTCGCTTACTGGGCAAACACGACACAACCGTTCGGGAAAGGTGGCCAAGGGTGTCCGAAAGCTGCAACGCTGGCACTTGATCTGCCTGCTCCATGTTCGCTTGTCCAAGTGCGCCCCAAAATAACAAATCCCGCCAATGTTTACTTGTGCTACACACTCCCGTGGTATCCTGTGCACACTATTTGCACAACTAACAAAAAAACAACAATTCTGCAACAAACCTCCGCACCGAACAATCGCCAAGAAAAGCAGTCGGGAACGGGGCTTCGTGACAGTAGCCAGCAGCGCTTAAAACTGGTGCATTTTAAAGTGCAGCGACTCACGACGACTACGTAACAGCACTCACTCTGTTTGGGCGTGGAGCCTTTCATGAAGTCTTTCATACTGTGAAGAACAAAAATAACCTTAAACAAATATAAAACCCCTAGTTTCCTTGCCTGTTACGCTCAAGAAAGGGTGTGTGTGTGTTTGGTGAGGTTGCGAATCCAGTGGAGTTCTTCAGAAATATGCACTCAATATGACATCTCAACCCTGGAGGGTCTGTCACGGAGATGACATAATGCAGCGAACCGTCCCAGCAGTTCACACTAATTGGGTCGGCATTCTTGCCCCGGCCAGTATCATTATACCGTCGAAAATTATTACTACGTTGGCGGTGTATCGGGAAAAGAACAAACACTGATGACACTGAGCAAGATCGCGCACCAGAAGACGAACCTCAGGAAACCTCGGCAAACGGTGGACATTAGTTTGCCGTTCGCTAATTGCTTCTTTTTTGGACCTCTCGCAGAACTCCCGAAAGGGAAGAATGAAACACGACGACGAATTGATTCATCACCAAACTCCTGGACTCCCTTCTCCCTTTTTCGCCTGGATGGCCCCCATCCTTCCCATCATATCGGTGATCATCATCATAAACTTCGTCATCTTCATCATAATCTTCAGAGACATCAGAGCGGATGAGGTGAGGTAACGAAAAAGAGAGGGAGTTAGTGCCGCGCAGGGAAACAAATTAGCAAAAGCGGAATCGTTCCGAAACCGATCGCTCGGTCAGCGATGCTAATTGGAATAGTAAAGACAACCTTAGAAATGCCACCAACGTCGCGAAAAAAAAGGATGCAATAGCCGAAGTGGCGACTTACGGCTGTTCCGAAAAGCTGCGACAGAAGAGCGAAAGAGCGACGAAGGGAGTGCCTTCGGATTGATACGATCTTCATCTACAGGGCAGCAAACGAAAAACGAGAACCACCCGATCGATGACCCCCGCAATTTTTAAAGCATTTTGATGCTATCGATAGGCCATAAGGGGACGTTGGAATGGTAAAGGGAAGCAGAAAGGCATGCGACGACCCCGTGTGGGCGAATGAACCTGCAGAAAAGAGCGATCGAAAGCGACGAAAGAGAGAAAAAACACTCTAAAACCCGTACCATTTCTACATTTCACCAAACGTGGCTGTCGAAAACGGCGCAAAAACGCTCCCCACACCTAGACCAGGTGTTGATCTTGTTTGATTAATTAATTGCCGTGGACGGGAATTTTACTACACACCACACCATTCCCCTTCTGGATCATAAAAGAAGCAGTTCTCGAATGGAAACAACCGCCTAAACCTCTCTTTAATAGCAGTGGGAAGTCACCCCCGAGGTTCCCCAAAATCCGTCTCAGAAGCCGACCTGATCAATCACGCGGTAAAGTGCCTCATCGGAAGTGCTAATGGCGGCCGGGACCAGCGTGGCATACTCTGTAAACAGCGGTTCCGCGCGCAGCAGTCCCTCGAGACAGCGTGCCTCGAGTGATTTGTCACGCTGGCGAAACTGCTCGAACACCGATGCCGCCTGCTGGAGGCTCTGCAGCAGTGCGGTCATTTTGAGCGGATCTTCCTTGGCGTCTTGCTGCTGCAGGGTCGCGGCAGTGAGAAGATAATGGCCACGGCTTAGCGAGTTCTTGGTGGGCTTTGTCATACGATCGACACGGGCCAGCATTGCTTCACGCTTTACCGTTTGACCGAGTCTGGGTGTGATAAGATGACGCTGTGAAGTGTGGTAGAGGAATACTAGAAGAGTGTGTCTACTTACAGATGGTACGATTTTGCCTGCGCTAGAGCGACGGAGACGGCCAAATCTGGCAGCTCACCGTCCAGCTCTGCCTGCTGCAGTGCGTTCCTGTACATCTCCAGCGACTCCTCGAGGCATCCTTTTGCGCACAGGAACTCACCGTACGCTTGGTAGGACTGGGCCATGATGGATGCTTTCCGAGCTGCAAAAGGACAGACACATTTTAGAGAAACGATTCCCTCATTACATCTTCAAATGTTCTTATAACTTTGTACTGACTTTTCAGAGCTGCCTTGTGAGCGTCCCTTACGTACTGCTCCACCATCCACGTGGGCGAGTTCGCCATCTCCTCCGCCAGGCTGCGATTACTCACAAACAGCAACGTGTTAATGGCGATCGACAGCGGTTCGCCATCCTCCTCCAGCGTGCTCCAACCGTCCCGGACTCCCGGACAAGCGTGTTCCAGATCGCCATCCGCCTGCTCCAACAGCTTCATCGCTTCCAGGTGCTGTCTCTGGTCGATTAAAAACTTCCCATAGTAATATCTAACCATCGATTGCGCCCTGACACGCTCCCGCGGGCTACAATCCGCACAGCGATCGAGTGCGATGCGAAAAAATTGCCCCACCAGCCATCGCTTCTCCGGATCCGGTCCGAAATGGCGCGCAATGGCGAGCAGCTCGGCCACCTCCCGCTCGTACTGCTGCCGGGTCTTCCAGCCCTCTGCCGCCGCCAGCGCATCGCCCAAATAGTTGAGCAGCTGTTCATCGTTTCGTAGCCGACGGCTCTCGACCGCCGCGTAAGACGTCCGCCCAACGTACCCGTCCTCGTACTCGATCAGATGCAGCAGCAGGAAGGCGGCATGCACGTACCCGGCCTCGTACAGCTCGCTGGCGATCGCTTCGTAGTACGGAATGCGGGCCCGCCGGACATCGTTCGCGGTCAGCTTCGGCACTTTCTTGCGCAGGCGCAGCTTGATCTCGGGCAGGCTGCCGGTAAAGGGCGTCGTCAGACCGGGACGAACTAAACTGTCGGATGACATTTCGAAGACGAGAAGGAACAATTCCGCCGTCACGCAAAGGTTACTGTGATTTGATGTGGTTGTGTGAGCAGTTGCAGTGGAGAGTTGCCCCCGAGAGCCTACAGGAAGTCGGTCGGCCAGTCGATCTAGTGAGCCAAACACAGGCAATCGAGACATTCCCGGGGAGTGGTTGTGTGTGTGTGCACATAGCAACCTTGTCCATAATTAAATTGCTCAGAAATTTTGCACGCCATCTGCAAATATTGAACATTGTTCCAAAACCCCAAAACTTCAGCAAATCCACACCACACAAAAGAGGGTCACGCACGATCATGACCGCCGAGGTCCGAAAAAGGATTACATCGGACAAACTTGCATCCTTCGCCCGCTCTGCGGTCCTTCAAGCAGTCCCAAGCAGCAATGATCTTGCAACGAAATAGGGAACCCACAAAAGTCTCTGTCACTGTCAAGGTTTTCCCCTCTCACCGGCAAAACAAGTGCAAAAAAAGGTGAGAATGACAACGAACAAACCAACAGAAAAAAAGACCCCACTCCAACCTTATCCGGTCAAATGGTACGCGAAACGAATTCTCGATTCCTATGTCCATGTCATCAAACCCGTCGTGCGCCGTCCACTTGTTGTGGACTCGTGCCGCCTCCAGGACAACACGCAGCATCATGGCATCCTATTAACACTCTCAAACACATACTTTGTGTCCCTTTCCTTGGTTTACGTGGTGTCGTTTCGGGCTGTGCCTCTGGCTCGGAACGGACAGCTAATCGTTTCCGCCAAGGTTTTGGGGGTAAAATTTGTGTTCCATTGTGGGGGACGAGCGTGTTCTGAAGTTCAAGTTTATGGAAGGTATGGCAGCTGCGCCCGCCTTTTTTCTACAAGCTGCCCGGGGTGGAATCCATCGATACGGTTCATGCGGAATCACCAGTCACAGTTCAGTGGATAAGATAGGTAAGGACCGGGGCAAAACCTTGCCCAATGCCAGCGTGTCAGCGACGGTGGTGCGGTTCGTACTCTCGCCGTCGTCGCTAGATCGCTCGAGTCTCCATACCTCAAGGACTCGGGATTGCGTTGCCGCAGCGTACTGAACGGTACGCGCGTTCGCTCACCGAATCATTAATCAAAGATCAATACCGCTGCTACTACATGCACACACACACGCACGCACACACCCGAATCATTTGCCGTGACATAATATGTTTTCAATTTAGAACAAATTAATCGCCACAGTACCAGTATTTCCGAAGTCACCATATGGGCACGATTTTCGTTGGCGGTCGTGACCTTCGCCGGTTTGGTACGTTGCGTACGGAGCGTCAAGGGTCCTGGCCGTTTTGCACCTACCGTTGCGCAGAAGGAGAGATTACTCTGCTCGGTTCGGTACATTCGTTTCCTGGGTAGCCGGTACCTTCCCACGATGTGTGTCTCGCCCTCGCCCTTGCATAATTGGCGGGTGGGTTCGATCGAATCACAAAATCAACGTGCCTTTTTAAGTTAAATAGGCCACCCTGAGTGGTTCCTTGCATGGCGTCGAGCCGGGGCCCCCCCTTACGGAGCCAGTGTGGCAAATTGTTGCGAGTTTAATTGATTGATTGTTTGCTGCTGATCACGACACACGTACCTGCAATGTGAAGGCACTGATCCGTCCTGTCCGGGCGGACGAAGATTCGGTGCAATAGATAGGTAACGCACTCGGTAAGTAATTGCGCATTGACAGATAGGTTTGATTGGATGTGGTTGTTGAATCTACAGAATAAATTACCTTTTTTTTGGTGTAGCGATATTCCTGCCTCATCAACGTTTGAATTCTAAGCTCTCATGGTACAATCTTCTTCACCAATAGCGACTTGCTCAATCAACGCCAAGAACATGTTCCGTCGAAGATCGAAGCCTTCTTTATCCCTCTCCATTCCTCTCTATCTCTCTCTATCGATCGGAGATCGCGATAACTTCCTCCAATCAGAAAGATTAGTTTGAACAAATGCAACCGACCGGCGGTCGTCCGGTATGATTTATGGCACGCGCGTAACCGTACTCCAATCGTAAGGGGACGATCGTCTTTCCATCCGGGAAAAAGAATTAACTTCAGAAGCCCAAGGACACTGCTCGTCACGGCGTCCGGGATGCAATACAGCTGCAACGTACCTCGATAATGAATGGAAAGATTTATGCCCCGAAAGCCCCAGCGTGTTTGATTTGTCCTCCTCGGGGCTTGTTGGCTGTGGCCTTGGCGGGGCGGAGATTATAGCAATCGGGGAGATGGGGTGCCTGCTGTTAGTAAACAGTGAACCTTGAGCTCATGGGTTGGTTGAAACTTGTTACAATTTGAAAATAAGCTTAGTGTAAGGTGTGTTTTTTTTTAATTGTACATGACTTTTCTATCAGGAATTTAAAAAAAAGATTAAGACCGTTTTTTAGTATTTAATCGAATATCCATTGATCCACTTATTTAGTCTCGTTTTCCTATTTATTTTACATTTTCAACAGTTTTGAATTTCCATCTTTTTATTTCCTTTCCATTTTATTCACTT